>NW_025421987.1:136535412-137148495 GCF_011764305.1 Mustela putorius furo
TTTCCAGAGACTTCCTTTCTACTTAAGTCTGCAGCCCACGAGGAGTTGGAGGAGCGGGATGATCCTGGCAGACCAAATAGGCTACCTCTAGTGGGGTAGACATTGCAGTAAACATGGAGGCAGGATCCTGAGCTTGTTACCTTCTGCTTACTGTGTAGTGAAGTCCAGTATGGATTTTATCTTGTTAAAAGCAAATAATACTAAAAAGAAATAATGAAGGACAACTCAAAGTAACATCCTGTCCAAACCAGATACAAAAGGAAAGTTCTGACTCCCTAGTGCTTTGGTTACAACAGCAACCACATTTCTATGTTCCCTCCCTCCCATTGCCTTCCTCGCTCCTCCCCCACTCTGTCTGCCCTTAAATGATGCCACTGAAAAATCCACCACCATTGTGTTTTGCAGTCATAAAAGCAATAGAACTAGGAGGAAACTTTGCAAGTCCATAGGCTGTCTTTAGATGTGAAAGTGACATTTATCCTAACTCCAATGGAGATGCAGCTGTGATCCAGAGAATTCAAGCGCCTGACCTAAGTTCTATAAACAGGGAGCTAGCTGCCTTTTGGTCAGGACTTTCCAGGTCCGTTTCCCTGTGCTGGTTCATCTGAAAGAAATTTGCACCAGCTCAGCCTGGCTCTCCAGGCTTGACTTCCTCTCTCAGTGCCACCACATCTCCAACACCTCCCATCTCTCCATCAACATCCATTGAATGAAGACATGCTGCCACCCCATCCAAAGCCCCCCACCACGACAGCTGGGCAAAGGCTGGCAGCACACTCACAATGTTGCCTATTTGGAGCATGGCTTCGAAGGCGGCACTCATTCCGTGGTGCTCCATGGCCATGAAGACTGTGTTCACCACAATGCACAAGGTGATGGTGAGCTCTGCAAAAGGGTCTGTCACAATCCCAAAGAGAAGTGTCTTGAGCTTCACCCACATGGGGCAGCACTCCCAGATCAAATACTTCTGAGCCAAAGTGGTCAAGCAGGGTGGGCACCTCCGTTCGGATTCCTCCAATTCTGTATCACAGGTGTGGTCAATGACAGCTGTCAGGCATGTATCCTCTTATGCTGGGAGCCCCTGGTCATCCCCTAAACCTTGTCAATACTAATACCACTGGCAGTTTCTGCCCCAAAACCCTGCTCATGACCTTTGCCTATTTTCTGAACTCCTTCATTCCAGGAAGTGCAGTCCAATCTCTGTCCCCATTCAGTCCCCCAAAGCATGGACCCTACACTTTTTAATTGCCCAACCCCCAAGTCATGTTCTTAGTTCTCCATTTACCTGGCTTAGATTTCATGTCCAGCCATCTATAAACCCCCTTGCAGACACCCTTAGTTCTCTTGCCCTTCTCCACTCCTCTCTTTCCCTGAACATGCAGATTCTTCTGCATCTATACCAACCAGGTAAACCTGGTTAGAAAAACTATACAACCATGCTGACTGGTCCCACTAGCAAGTTATGAGTCCCAGTTTGTCACAGTCCAGAAATCCTGCCATATTTCTCCATTTCAGTCTACTCCCTCAGTCTTCCAGGCTAACATTTCTCACTTCCCCACTATCCTCCAACCTTCCCCTATCTACTTTCTCGTTGCTGACCAGCATCTTTTGATTTCCCTCAGAATATAAAATCACTCACAAAAGAACTTCCCCTTCTTCTTTTCACTGAGTTTCCAAGGAATCTACAAGTTTATCACCATGTTCTGTACCTTATTCAGCACACGAGCTCACTCTACTCCTATTTGTGTACCTGCTCAAGGCCTGTGTCATCCCCTTTCTCTGCCCTCCAGACTATTCTTATCAGCACGTGAACATGCTTTAAGTGTATCTCCACTTTTCAAAAGATAACCCTGGGACCTTTGTAATTCTTCATCTACTGTCCCCTTAGCAACAAAATTCCTTGTAAGAGTTTTCTACATTTAACCTTCTCTAATATCTCACTTCTGTTTCCTCCCTGACCCCTGGAATCAGGCTTTTTACCTCTTCCACATTCAAATAATCAATTTCTAGTTATCCCCTTACTCTGCTCTCACAGCATTTGACAGAATTTGTAATGTTCTCCTCGAAATCCCTTCCAGGACATCATAACCTCTTGGTTTTTCTCCCTTGTCAGTGACTTCTTCTCAACTTCAGTTCCTGTCTCTCCCTTTCCTGCCTCTGAATGTTGGAGATCTCAAGCATTCTCTCCTTGATATTTCTTTTTTCCCCTCTCTAGGTAATCTCCCTGAGCCCCATGGTCTTAAAAAACCATCGCTATGTTATCTGCCACCAGATTATATGTTGAGTTTCTGATCTTTTCCTTAAGCAACAGGCTCATCTCTAGCTGCTTCCATTAAAGCTCCATGTGGATGTGCAACTGGGCCACTTCAACAGAGGGCAACTATAGAGTTCTATCTATAAATGCTCCTGTAAGATACACACTCTGCAGATATGCCAGCCCACGTGGCAAGGAAAGATTCTGTCCATTGATTATATTACTACTACTATTACTACTAGAAACAACTGATAAAATCCATTTTGAAAAACAGTGAGTTTGATTTACCTACAGAAATGTTAAAAAAAAAAAAAACACAACTTCATATATATGTGACCTGTGTGAGTGTGTGTGTGTGTGTGTGTGTGAATGCATGGAATGTAGCAAGAAGGATACATGAGAAACTGAGAGTGCACTGGGACACTGGGGAGCATCAAGTCTCTTTAGTATGAGACAGACATAGTTTTCTTTGTATATGCATCTGTAGTATTTGAATTTTTTTGCTATATATATTTTTCAAAAGAAAGGAACTTATAGAAGTAATATATGCTCCCAAATTTTGCTAAGTTTCATTTTCCTATACATAAATAAAAAATTATGTGTAGTCAAATTTATCCGTGTTGTTCTTTATGTTAACTTGTTTTCATGCCTTGCATTATAAGCCATTCTCATCATAAGATTTAAAAAACACCTATTCACATTTTCTCCTAGTTCTCTTGTAGCTTTACCTTTCCCTTAAAATTTTAGTGCATTTGGGGTTTATTTTCAGTAAGGATTAAGATATTAATCCAGTTTATTTTTTCCAACCTCTGGTTATTTATAAAAATGCTGTTTATTACATAATATCTAATTTTCCAAAGGATTTGAAATTTCATTTTTGTCATAAATTATTTCCATCTATGCCCATATACTTTCATATGCAAGTGTCCATTTCTGTTCCATAGATCAAACTATTTTCACTACCACATTGTTGTAATGATTTATAATCTTTGTAAGCCTTTAAAATCTTCCAAACATTTTGTCAAATAAAGTAAAAAAAAAAACTGAGAAAAAGTAAAGTAAAAAAAAACTGCGTCATATCATAGACAAAATGCTCATTTCATTAACATGTACGAACTTTTAAAAATCAATGAGAAAAAGACCAAACCAATAGAAAAATGATTAGTTTCTAAAAGGAAAATTCAAATGGTTTATAAATATTTGAAAAGATGTCCAATAATACTCAAAATGAAAGAAATGCAAAATAAAGCTATACTAAAATATTATTTCACGGATCAGATTTGCTAAGATAAGACAGTTTGATAATTATGTTTTGGAGGATGTGGGTTGAAAGACAGTATCATCCATTGCTCGGGTGGGTGCCAGTTGATATAGTTATACAGAGCATCCCTTGTTCAAAACTAAAAATGCTTACCCCCATGACAGAGCAATTTCACTTTGAAGCATTGAACCTATAGTGCATGTAGAAGGTGTTGTAGTGACCGTAGAATTTACTTCCCATCAAGAAGGGAATGGCTAATTAAATTATGGCACTTCTATATAACGTAATACTAACAGTTATTGGAAAATGTAAGAATACTTACCTGGAATGATTTTCAGGATATATTCATTAAAAAAATTATGACACAGAATAGCATATGTGATATGCTACCATTTTCAAGGGAGAAGAAAGACTATATATTTTTAATTGAGCATAACAAAATATTTTTGGGAGGAAACACAAGACAACAGGTTTGGACATTTTTTCTGGAAAGGAGAGGTGGGTAGACAGAAATAATTCTCTTTTTTAAAATATGCCCTTTAGTGTGTTTTAAATCTTGTATAACATATTGCCCATTCAAACAAAAAATGTTCTAAATAAAAATTTGATAAACAGATTTTATTTAAATAATGGAGCAAAGAAAGTGTTACTCTTTCCACTTCTAGGAATCAATGAAAGCATCCAGGAGACTGAGAAATAGAAATGCAAATTCTTGGCAATGATTTTGTGGATTTGATACCAAAAGCAAAGTCCACTAAAGCAAAAGTAAAGACACAAGATGACATCAACTAAAAAGCTTCTGCGAAGGAAACCATCAACAAAAGGAAAAGGCAACTTATGGAATGAGAGAAAATTGCAAGCCATTCATCTGATAAGGAGTTAATATTCAAAATATATAAATAGCTCCTACATATCAGTAACAAAAAATCCCCCAAATAATTTGATTTTAAGTGGGCAGAGGAACTAAGTAGACATTTTCTTTTCCAAAGAAGATGTACAAATGGCCAACAGATACATGAAAAGATGCTTATATCAGAAATCAGCAGGGAAATGCAATTAAAAAAGCAATGAGATACCACCTCACACCTGATGAGGGAGCAGGAGGCTGGCTGAGGACAAAGCAAAAGCTGGCGCCTTGCACCCCCCCTCCACCCGCTCCCCTCCATATGTGTAGCATTCCTCAGGCACCCCTGACTGCCATAAAAGGATAAATAGTTAACTTGCTGAGATCACAATCCTGCAAGACAGGAGTCTCCCTTGGTTTGCAAATGTCCTTGAGATTACAACAAAGAAGTTACCTTATCAATAGCCCAATTTCCAAAGACACAGATCTCAGTTCCTCAAGCCCTAATGTCACCCTCCCCTCCATAAAAAACTGAAGGAGGCGGAGGTAGAAGGAAAAGTAAATAAAGTTAAATTTCTTCTAAACCTAAATCTCATGAACAAGGATGCTTGATAGCAGGAATGTGACATTCCACCAGGAGACTCTCAATTGTCTTTACTTGATAGTAACCAAGCCTTCAATATCCTGATAGTATTCTTTGCCCCAATAGCCCTTCTGGACACCCCTTTGTCCTCACCTACCCAACTCCTGTGTATATAACCAACCACTCCTCACAACCCGGGGCAGCAGCTCTTCCTGCCCACAGGTCCTGTCCCCGTGCTTTAATAAACCACCATTTTGCACCAAAGATGTCTTAAGAATTCTTTCTTTAGTCGTCAGCTCCAAACCTCACCCCACCGAACCTGACTTAGGTTCTGGGACTTCATCACACCTGATAAAATGGCTATCATCAAGAAGATTAAGAGACAATAAGCATTGGCAAGGATGTGGAGAAAAGGGAACCCTGGTGTACTGCTGGTGGGGATGTAAATTAGTGCAGCCACTGTGGAAAACAGTATGGAGATTCCTCAAAACATTAAAAATAGAACTTCTATGTTAGTTCCAAAGGAAATGAAATCAGTATCTCAAAGAGACATCTGTTCTCCCCATGTTTATTGATGCACTATTCACAATAGCCAAGATATGGAACAATCTAAGTGTCCATCAATAGATGGATGGATATAGAAGATGTGAGACACACCCACCCGCCCATACACCCTCCTCACAACACGGGAATATTATTCAGCCACAAGAAAAGAAGGAAATATTGGTGTTTACCCTTAAACTTGAGGACATTATGCCAAGTGAAGTCAGTCAGACAGAACAAGGTAAATACTGATGTTACACAGTATCACTTCTACGTGGAATATTAAAAAAAAAAGAGATGAACGTGTGAGGTGTGAGGGATGTATTCATAACCTAGATAGGGAAAGTCTTTCACAATGTATACATGTATCAAATCATCACAATGTACACTTTCAATATTTTACAGTTCTGTCAATTATACCTCAAAAACTGAAAAAAATCTTCCAAAATAATGATAACATAAAAAAAGGATGTGCTGCCCCTCTACTTCCAGAAACCACTAAAGGCATCAAACCTGAGAGACAGAAATGCAAACTCTAATGAAACTAGAAAACATTTGTAAAAATCAAATCACAAGTTATGTGCAAAGGCTAGCAAATACAGGACAGGTCAATCAGAGTACAGGAGAATGCTCCGAAAGGACACTTGGAATGACAGCAATATAAACTGGCAAAGTAGGTTTTCTAAAGCAGTTCGCACACCCTGGAGGCAAAATCAACGATCTCTAGCTGAAACAAAAGCAAGCACTTCCCTGGACCTATTCTGGCACTAAAAAGCACAGGAAGCCGTGTTGCATTAAAAATCTTGCAGATGGGCCATTGTGTCAGGATGCGCATGTCTGTGAGGCAAGACAGGAAATAACTCTGCCTTGTAAACAGCCTTAACTGTTGCTGATCTTGAATGTTTGGGGAGACCCAGAGTCTAAGCGAATCATACACTTGCTAGCTTGGAACATGATCACAGCTCTTTCCCTGAAAGACTCCTACAGAAATTTAAGCCAGAAAGAACATCCTTCCCTTCCTTTGGCTACAATTAAAGATGCCATTTCTCCTATTAACATTCTTCACTTGTGCATCCTTTCCTGTTGCTTCAGGAATCTATTGAATATTCTCTCTTTCCTTTATCTTCAGTCTTTCCCATTGTCACAGATCCTCTCCATTAGCATGTAAATATACTTTTTAAATACTCCATACAAGAAAATAAATAAACAATGCTACTTACACCCTGGTGATGTTTTACTATCTCCTCCCTTTGGCAGGCAAACTTTTGAAAACGTTGTCTATAAACAATATATCCCTTCTCTCCCACCACATCTCCCTTCTTCAACCTCCTCCCATACCCTGCAAATCCTCACTTCTTAGATCACCGAAGACATCCCTATAACCAAAGCCCCTGGACTCTTTTCAGACTTAATCTTATTTGATTTTTCTACAGCATCTTTTGCTGCTTTTGACTTGTCTATTCTTCCTGAAGGAATTCAGACCCCAGGTCTGTATTGTATTCTTCTGGGTCTTCTCCTATTTCTGGACATTCCTTCTCAGCTTCGTCTGCTGAATTTGTCTCTTCTGCTCAATCACTAAACATTATAGTTTTCTTAGAAATCTGTCCCAGGTCTTCTCTTCTTACTCAATTCTTGTGTCATCTTATCCACTTGCACCTTTGCAAAATTGTCTACATTCAAACAGCTTTTAAATATGTATTTCTAGGTCATCTTCATCTTCTAAGTTCTAGACCCATTTATTGCAAATCTGACTTCCTCCTGGAAATTCTTACCTGAATGCCCCAAGGGCACCTGAAACCTGCTATATCCCAGACTCAACTCATGATCTTCCCTCTCATCTTTCCCCAGTGAATCTGAAGGAGCAGGAGGCTGGCTGAGGACAAAGCAAAAGCTGGCGCCTTGCACCCCCCCTTCATCTGCTCCCCTCCATATGTGTAGCATTCCTCAGGCACCCCTGACTGCCATAAAATGATAAATAGTTAACTTGCAGAGATCACAGTCCTGCAAGGTAGGAGTCTCCCCTGGTTTGCAAATATCCTTGAGATTTACAACAAAGAAGTTACCTTATCAATAGCCCTAATGTCACCCTCCCCTCCATGAGAAACGGAAGGAGGCGGAGGTAGAAGGAAAAGTAAATAAAGTTAAATTTCTTTTAAACCTAAATCTCATTAACAGGGATGCTTGATAGCAAGAATGTAACATTCCACCAGGAGACTCCCAACTGTGTTCAAACTATCAATCAATAAGCTCAGCCCCACCCGAAACTTGTTTGTATCTGTCTATAAAAATCCTGCACCGACCCAGCTCTGGACCTCTCGGTGTTATCGGCAACGAGCGCTGCAGAGGTCCAGGTTCAAACCTGCAATAAACGACCCTTGCTGATTGGCTTTGACTCACGTCTCTGGTGGTCTTTTAAGGTGGGGGTAATATTCAATTGGCATTTCAAATCCCACTAAAGTATTCCTTTTACAAGCTGTTGCACCAGTATCCCTTCAGTTGCTTATGCCAGAAACATGAGACCCACCAAGTCCTGAATCTTAGGTCCCTGGGATAGCTCTTAATCCTCCCAATTCCTACCACTCTTACTGTTACCACCACAGAGTCCAGGCACTGCCATCTCTCAGCTGGTTTCCTCCCAACTGGTTTCCTTGCCAACACTCTTCCCCTTTTAATTCCATTCCCTACACGAATTCAGAGTAACCTTTACAAAATGCAAATGTAGCTCCCTTGCCTCCAATCATTTAATGGCACCTTACTGCTCTTAGGATGAAGCCCCAAATCCTTAATTTGGTATAGGAAATTCTGTGGGTTTGGCCCCAGTCCATCTCTCCAGCCTTATTTTGAGCCCCTTTCCTCCTTGCTCTCTGTGCTTCCACCAACCACATCAGGCTTTTTCATTTCTTTAAATACTAAGCTCTCTTCTGCTTCAGAGATTTTGCTGTCCTTTCTGCTTGGAATACTTCCCTAACTCCAGGCTAAACTTACCATATTTCCTTTAGCATCCTGTACTTCTCCTTCGAGACACTCAGCACACTGGTAATAACTTATTCCAAGTCCCTGTCTCCTACTCAGCATGAGGGTAGAGACTGGGCTGTGTTGACTGCTATGCCCCTGCTTCTGGTCTAGTCTGGACAACTGTCCAATCTTAGCTTGTGTGCAAACATTGATGGTTCATGTGCCCTGAGCTCAGTGAATTGCCAAATTCTTATTGGGTTGGGCCAAACTTTCTCAGGCACAATCACTCCCAAAGAGGTGGCCTCTGTAAATTCCAACACAACTTGGACAATGCCAAGTACCCTTCATATATTGTGAGTGTTGTGGGTATAATGTCCGACCAGAGAAGATCAGAAGTCATCTGCACTATGCTCAAGCAACTTTGACCTCTTTGCCCTAATCTGAAGTTGTCTTTACCCAGATTGTCTTAAAAATATCAGTGAGTCTCCTGCTTTTCCTAGTCTATTCTTCCTTGAGAGGAAGTCTGTCCTACCTCAGGATATCTGACCATTCCTTATTCTCTTCCTATCTATCAGTTCAGGTCATTATAATAAGCATCACCCCCAAATGTCACCTTTGTGTGTCACTCTCATTAACCATTCATTCAACAACTGTTTGTTGAATGTCTACTGTATGCCAAGCACTGCTCTTTCAGGTTCTGGAATCTAACCATGAATGGAACAGGTACATCTCTGCCCTCGTTTACTACTGAGTAAATAAGAATAGCCAACATCTGCTGAACATTTACTAAGTGCCAGTTGTGGATCTAGACCCTTTACTTATGCTAACTCACTTAATCCTCAAAAAACATTACAAGATAAGTACATTTTCACTATTTTACAGGTGAGGCAATTGAAGCATAGAACAATTAATGGAGATCCAAAGTTGCACAGCCTACCCTGCATGGCAGAGCCAGGAAACAAACCCAGGCAGTCTAGCTCCAAGGTCTATGTTCTGAACTATCATGCTCTGTTGCTTCTCATCAATTCTGAGACCTCTTTTGTTCTAACCTGGGTTGGGATGTGTTTGGAACACTCTTTTAGTTAATTCTTGTCTCTTTCCTGCAAAATACATTGCATGTGACATTCATCTGTCTGGAACTCTCTCCCCTACTCTCTCTTAAGTCTGAATCCCTTACTTCATTCAGATTTCTGGTCTCCTTAGGGAGAATGGCTTTTTGCATCCACCTTATCTGAAATAGCCCCTCTGTAGTCCTATCATTCCTATCTCCTTCCCTACTTTATTTTTTCCCCTACTTCTTATCATTACCTGAAAATCTATTTTTTTTAAATTTTCTGGCTCCCAGAATGTAAATTCCATGTGTACTGGCTTCTATCTTGTTCACCACTGAATTCCCAGCACCAGAATAATGCCAGACATAAAGCAGGTGCTGAATAAATGGTTGTTGAAGAGTAAATAAATGAAAAAAAAAAAGAGGAAGAGGAAGCTTGAAAGTTTTGGGAAATAAATGAAGAAGCAAGCTGTTTGTATTTAACATTAACTGTTTGATGGCTAATAGCAAAAAGAAAAAAGAATCCAAGCAACTCACCAGGCCAGCAAAAAATTACAGGCATAGCAGCATGTTAACATCCTATGCAGCTATCAAAAATGCTAGGCATATTCAAATTAAAACCACATTGAGATATCACCTTACACCAGTTAGAATGGTCAAAATTAGCAAGACAGGAAACAACATGTGTTGGAGAGGATGTGGAGAAAGGGGAACCCTCTTACACTATTGGTGGGAATGCAAGTTGGTGCAGCCACTTTGGAGAACAGTGTGGAGATTCCTCAAGAAATTAAAAATAGAACTTCCCTATGACCGTGCAATTGCACTACTGGGTATTGACCCCAAAGATACAGATGTAGTGAAAAGAAGGGCCATCTGTACCCCAATGTTCATAGCAGCAATGGCCACGGTCGCCAAAGTGTGGAAAGAACCAAGATGCCCTTCAACGGACGAATGGATAAGAAAGATGTGGTCCATATACACTATGGAGTATTATGCCTCCATCAGAAAGGATGAATACCCAACTTTTGTAGCAACATGGATGGGACTGGAAGAGATTCTGCTGAGTGAAATAAGTCAAGCAGAGAGAGTCAATTATCATATGGTTTCACTTATTTGTGGAGCATAAAATATAGCATGGAGGACAAGGGGAAATGGAGAGGAGAAGGGAGTTGAGGGAAATTGGAAGGGGAGGAGAACCATGAGAGACTATGGTCTCTGAAAAACAATCTGAGGGGTTTGAAGTGGCGGGGGGGGGGGAGTGGGAGGTTGGGATACCAGGTGGTGGGTATTATAGAGGGCATGGATTGCATGGAGCACTGGGTGTGGTACAAAAATAATGAATACTGTTATGCTGAAAATAAATAAAAAATAAATTAAAAAAAATGAATAATATACTACATATTCTGCACTTTTTCCACTTTATGTTTCTGAGAATTGCTTATACTGATACATGTTTATTTTGTTTTTCATTTTCACTGCTATAGTGTAAGATTCCATTGTATGAATAAAGTGTTTTTGTTTTTTTTCATTTCTCTGGAAACAAAAACTGGAAAAAATACTATGATATTTTATTTCAGAATAAATTATTCTTAACAGAAAAAAAAATGCTAGGCATACAGACTCTATTACAATGAAAGTGATTTTGGAGGGGCAGGGGATGGGAGGTTGGGTGAGCCTGGTAGTAGGTATTAAGGAGGGCACATATTGCATGGAACACTGGGTGTGGTGCATAAACAATGAATTCTGGAACACTGAAAACAAATTTTAAAAATAAATAAAAATTAAAGAAAAGTGATTTTAAAATAATGATCAATGAGGGAAAATAATGAGAAAGAATATGTACAATATGTACACATGGTTTTTACTGAAATGTGTACACATTTCCCAAAACACAAACTCATGTATGCAAGAAATGTAACTTAAAGGTTCCCCCTCCATAATTGAGTTCAATATATACTGCAAGTCCCCAACCTGGGAATCTTGTTTTAGTTAATTCAATATCTGCTACTACTTCGCTATCTGAAGTTGTGTCTGAGTTCTGGAGGGCCCAGGGTTCACCAACAGTGGACTGCTGAGCTGGTCCTTGGTCATTGTCAGGTGTATTTTACAAGTCATTGTAGTTCCCATGTGGTCTCTGATGGGAGAGTCACCAAGATGGCCGTTCCTTCTTTGCCTCTCGCTCACTTCCTTCTCCAGCCCTCCAGCTACTCTCCTGCCATGCAGGCCACAGGGCACTCTCTGGGGCTGCCTCAGGCCCTCTCTACACAAGTGGGTTATCTGCCTGTTCTACTGTACAGTTTCTATGCCATATTGGGTATGTGGGTCTTTTCCCAAGACTTGCCACCCCTGGCTTCACCTAGAAAGTAAGGTATAGATTGGTTCTGTTTTCAAATCCCTCAAACTTTTGTTTTTTCTTATTTTGTTTCATCACGCCCTTCCTCACAGTTAGGATTCAGTCCAGGACTGGAAGGAGAGCACACAGAGAGCCCTTTCTCAGAAACACACCAGCATCCAAGCTTCCTCTCCCTCCCTCAGCCCAGTACATGTTAAATTTGTCTAGGGGAGGCAAGTAACTGGACAGGATGAAGGCCATATTTTCCATACGCCGAGGCAAAATAAAGGGTGGATAAGAAGACAGGCCTTATACTCAGGGTCAGGAGGATGCAGTCATGCTTTTTGGGAACTTGAGTGTCAGGTGGTCGTGAACAAGTGCCACTTTTCCTCCAGCTTCTGTTTTGGTGTAAGCAATCGGAATACAACCCTTAGGAGGCTAAGTGGATTCCCATCTGATTGATGGAGCCCTGAATTAACAAGAATTTAGTTAAATTGACTGATTAATTTACTTAAGTCATCTTCCAATGCTTAGCATAATGGGGGTTTGAGATAAAAATTAAATTATAATCATAAAATTACAACCATGAAAAATGACAGGATAATTTTGCTGTATTTAAAAATCAAGGACTGTAAGTTTTCTTGCATACCTGAGGTAGCTTGAAATTCTCTGGTGCCTGCCAGATCACTTTCTCAAATTTAGTTTTGTGAATGCATATGAAGCAGATGTAAATTTGAACAAGAGATGAAACGAGGGCATTAAAAACTCATTGGATCCTATTGTTTTTGAAAAAGTTGTCCATATTCTTAAAAAAACACACATTGATAAAGGACGATGGGATAAAGGGCATAAAAAGGATACTAAAAGTATTTAGGATCCCAGGACACAGATGGGTGACATCTTTGACACAGGTTTGGAACATCTCCTCTGCTGCTCAAATGCAGACTCACTGTAGCACCATGGATGGATGTTCAAATGAGTGATACTTACCCTCAAGGACAGAGGTCATGATGCTGACAACACTCATTGCCCTTTTGGCTCTGAAAGGTTCATCCAAATATTCTGCTGATAAAAAAGTCTTCTTCTGTCCTGCATCAAATGCCTGCTGGGACACAAACAATCAGGATACTCCCCCAACCTGAAGTCATCAGTGGAAAAGACAGGTCACTCAGCCTCTTACTGGCCAGTCTTTTGTGGTCACAAGTTGCCTGGTGAAGCTATGATCCTCTACAGTTATGCTTTGGGAAATGGGACTGCTTCTCAAACTTGGGATAAGAGCGTAGGCATGAAGATCAGAGTCTATGCTTGTAGCTAACACTATAATCTGGGCTCGCCTGAAGCTAGGTGCAAGCAGAGTCTAGGTTTTTAACTAACACTATAACATGGGCTCACCTGAGGCTCTGCAAACTCCTGCCTGAGGACAGGCCCTTGGGCTCCAGAGTGAGAGCTGCAAGAGTGGAGGACCGGGCAGTCATTCCAAGACTTTGTCTCTGCTGTGCATATGGGGTTCACAAAGAATTCCTCTCCAGGACAGGCTTTCTTGACCTCCTTTCTAATAGGCTCATTACTCTCCCAGCATACAACCCAGTTCCAAACTCCACACAGTCCTTTTCTTTCTAAGGAAACATTTGTGTGTCTTGATTCTCCAGTGTTCGTTGTCTGACACAATCCTTTGAGCCTTTCCTCTTCGGGTCTTCACTGGAAGTTACATCTGGGTTCTGTGCCCCTAAGTTTAGTCACACACTACCCTGGATATAGGGAATCCTGCACCCACAGCAGCTGATTCAGCGCTGCACACCCATTCCGAATCCAAATCTGACAAGCATTTATTGAGCACCTCCCATAGATGAAGCTCATAGGTTTACAGTAGAAAGTGCCTTAATACATATAAAGAACATTCAGAAAGTTTTCGATGATGAGAGCTCAACAAGAGATGCTAAAGCTATTGTTATTTGTCAGTTACCTGTGTACCAATGCAGGCACTTTATGATTCTATTTAACCCTTCAGGTACTTAGAAACTTTTTAAATGGGAGACATGGGGGATTGAAGAATTTAAGGGACTTGTTACAGGTGTCTCAGCTGGTAAGTGACACACCTGTCATTGAAACCCACTTCCATGTGACACAGAACAGCCTAAAGAGTTAATCTTGCACTAGCCAAGTAATTTAATTAAAATGAATCAAAAGTCAGAATATCTCAGAGAGTTAGTAATCTAGGGAGAAATTCTTTAATGAGGTGCTTTCTGTACAAGCAGCATCACCCTGGCCCTCCCGTTCTGGTTAGGTTTGTCCAATGCGAGGCACACACAGAAGATCAGAGTCTGGAAGGAGAGAGGAGTAGGCTGTCACCTGGCTTCTTCCTTGCTGAGCTGTGGCTGGGTAGTGGCTGTGATCTTCCACCTGGTTCACAAGTTCTGCTGGGCCACCCAGCTCTTGCTGGTCCTTCCTCTCACCTCTTCAGCCTGAGCATGTAACAGCTCTCCCTTATTGCTCATCTCTAGGTGTTTCCCTGTCCCTCCTTATTCTGAGCCCAGCACACACCTCTGTAAATGCTTCAATAAACTCTCCCCACTTGCCCATTGGAATGGTTCATCTGTATCTAGCTGGGATCACATGGCATCCAGTCAGAGATGGAACTAAGGTAACCTGGTAGGACTTATCCAAGTCGCAGAGCCATACATGGTCAGTTTACAAGTCTGTTTGCGACTTCTCTGTGTCCCTGGCTAGACAGAGAGGGCAAATGAAAAACACTAGAAGCATCATTACTGAAACTAAAGGGAGAGTTCAAATTAAATCACAGCTCTCAATTTAATAAGGAGTCCCTGGTTTGCTATTGTACTCTGCCATTATTCTACTAAGAGTGCTTGCCAGTTAGTCGCTGTTGCCTAATTTGTACATTTTGGCAAGTTATTGCTTCTCTGAGTAAAGCAAGGAATACTTTGCCTTTATTAATATCTGTGCAGGGCCCCTACCAGAATTTCACTGGATCCCATGTGCTAAGCCCAGCATAATTTGCACAGAGCTACAGGCAGAAAAAGAACTTTCCATTTTTCTCATATTCATGTCTCTAAAGCAGTGATAGTGAGTGGGGGCAGAGGAATACTGACAAAAAAGGGGGGGGGATCAATTGGGAAGTAATTTGTATTTATGTACAGCAGAGTAAACCAGAGAACCTGTTTGACCTCAGGTAAACCCAACCCCTCTCTCTGGCTCTCACCTTCCCTGCCTGTAAAATGAGGGTAGCTGGGAAATGTTGGACAGAGTGTTGCCTAAAGGACCCTTCCATGGGTGACACTCAGGGTTTCTTGGCCTCTACGTGGAGGGAAGCCCAAGAGTCTGGAACATTGACAAACTTACCGAGACTTCGATGCCCCCTGGGGCAAGCTCACCAGTGGACATTGTGGAGTGTCCGTCTTCTCCATGTCCTGGCCCAGGGTTAGAGGATTGAGGCAGTGGACTCCTAAGGAGGGGGCCTTGCTGGCCAACACCCCCACCCAGCAGCAGGGAGCCCCGATGACTCTCACGGTCTCCAGGAAAAACTCCATCTTCTGTGACTCCATCAGGGAATGAGGTATCCGGGCAAGGGGCACGGAAATGGAACACACTCCCATGGCTAGCCCGGCGTCTCCCAGAGGTGAGGCCTAGGAAAGACTGGGTATTGCCCCAGAGGAGCAAGAAATAAAGGCAGGCTGGAAGCTCAGCTTGCTGGCAAATCTGGAACCCAATACTTCCTCCACCCACTCCCTTTCCCCTGCCCTTATTCTCATGAACTTTCAGAAGAAACCTAAAGACACAGATCTAAGCCTAGTCAAGGTAAACATGGGAAGAGAATGAGGGAGAAGAATATTTTTGACATAGCCTGGGAAAAGGCCAGGAGAGGTGAGAGATTATAGGGTGCTTAAGACCAGCAAAGAGGTCATGACAGCCAAGAATGTCAGAAGACAACCTTGTCACCCAAAGGGATTAGTCTTCACCAGCATGTGCCATGCGGCTGGACAAAGCTGTCTTAAATTCCTTGTTCCACATGTAAAGCTGAGACCTGAGGAGATTATTATGCAAGCCTGGTAAATGGTTGTTGAATGAACAAGTGTATTTTATTGTCTGAAAATTAGGTTCTGCAATTCATTAGATCCAGCATATATAAACCTGAGAGTTTGTGTTGCAAAGGAGACAAGAGCTTTGTAATGTAATGAGTTTCAAGGATCCCTTGAGGCAAACTTTGAAATGGGGAGATTGAAGGGAGAGTTACAGCCTAATTTCCTGGAAGAATAATGCCATTCCTCCAAATCAATAAACATTTTCCATCAAAATCTACCACTGAGGGAACGATGAGGCTTCGAGTTTCCAGAGGAAAGGAGCTAATTCACAGGCCCAGAGCCCCTGGAGATTGGGTTGGGTAGTACCCATAACCACCGTGGGAACTTGACCATAACAAGTTATCAGTTCTGTCCTGAACCATCTGAGGTATTTCTGAAGATCTACACACTGACTTCCCAGTAAACTCTGATCACACTGCTGAATGTTTCCCCTACCCTTAATTCCTTCTGGTAACAAAACACTGAAGTTGGGACATCTTGTCCATTGGAGTCCTCCTTACTTATTCCCCTATACCACAGAACTGAAGTTTCCTTTCTGGATTATTTGGAGCCCAGTTCTGTTCAGCAACTATCACTATAATCTCAGTATTTTCAACAGGGCACTCTTTTCCTAGAATATATGTCCAAGGATTATGGCACTCATAAAAAAGAAATCCACAAATACTTCCCACTTTTGAAGTAAAGGAGCAGATCAGACAAATCTTTATTAAAAATGGGATGACTGAGTTACTTGCAGTTGGGCACTAAGCAAGCCAATGAAGAAACTAAGAAGATGATTTTGGTCCCATATTGGATATGTAGTGCTTCCCTGGCCACCAGTTAATATTTCAGAATTGACCTATTTGACAAATGGTAGGCAATGACCTCTGAATCTAAAAGCTAGAGTTGCCTTAAAATGCATCACCCAAGCAGACCAGCTGGAGTCCTGTGGTTTCCCTGAAACCCTTGCTGTGTCTCTCCTCATTGCTACCCTTGACCTCTCCCTCACAGCTGCTAGTTAGAAAATGGCTTTATGTAAAAACTGCTTATAGTCGCTTTATTACAAGAGCACACCTGGGAAAAGAGGAAGGGGAAGCCCTCTTGAGCAAATTCCAATCCATTAGTGAACAGTAAAGAAGTATCCAAATAGCGCTTCCCTGCCTTTGCACATACATGTTCTCTTTTAGGCCTGGAAAAGACTCATCTTCCCCTCCTCTGCAGTCTTCAATTACTGGAGGAATCCGTACTTACTATTTGATATTCATTTCAAATATCTCCTCCTCCATGAAGCCTTTCCTGATACACCTCCACCCCCATAAGAGAGGGTGCCTCTCCTATCCCCAAAACACCATGTGTGTTTCCCTTATATAGTATGTAGCACATAAGCTGTTTTTCTATTTGTCTCCTCCACCAAGTAGATGTCCTTGGGAAATGGACCACGTTTTAGTCATCTCTTTACACCACTGCACTTAGTATTATTGCATTACCAAGATGAGCTCCTCTTTTGTCCATCTGAAGGTAAATTTATTTGGAGAGATGAGCACATACACACCAATTACTGGACATCCAGGTGCTAATCTATGTGGGGCTGACTGAACGAGGGGAATTAAAGCCCCATGCATAGTATCACTGACATTTCCATGGAAGCTGTGATTCATCCTGGTCAAATCCCCTTTCAAACATCTGATCTGTACTTTGTGCATACCAGGTGCTGCTCAAAAGAGGCAGAGCAAGGAAGGGAAGGGCCCAGAATCTGGTCAATGCTGAGGTGTGTATATCCCTGAGACCAGTGTGCACATGAGCAGGTCTATGTACATATAGGCACACCATTAAGTCTGGGGATTGTAGAGACTGTGTTATAAGAAGTAGAACATCCTTCAGATGAGCACAGGAAGAGAGACTGAGAGGGAAGTGAAGGTCAAGAGGAAGTGAAGGTCAAGAGCCATGTTTATCCCCTTTCTCATACTGTTAATGTGGGAGCTGCTCTTCCACAAAGGGGTTATCATCTCTTAGGTCCCTGGAAAGAGCATATTTGGGGTACACAGGACTTTCAAGGGAGAGTGAGGTGGGGGGAGGAAACTTGGTGAGTATAGGGAATCTTGGAGTGGGATGTAGAAGGTTTGGGTGGTGAACGGAATTGTTACAGGGTCTGAAGGGAGGTACTGAAGTTACTCTTAGGCTGGACTGCATCACAGAGATGGGTCTGGAATCCTTCTTTCCAAGGTCAGAAAGAAGCTTATAAATGAGTTCAGCACCTCGGACAGAATTACAGATCAGAAAGTTTTATAAGGAAGCTAACCTTCGATGTCCACAGGTCCTTGGACAACTCAAGGTCAGCATGTCCAATATGGGCTCACCACTTTCCCCTACGAACTTAGGTTCTTCCTCCAGTGTTCCTGCCTTAGAATCACCACCCATCTAACTACACAATTCTGGAAACTGGGAGTCATTTTGAACTCCTATATCCTTTTTCCACATTCTGAAGTTCCAGTCTTATTGTCCCCTACCCCCAATAAAAGTCACAATCTGCTCCCTTTTCACATCCACAATGCCCCTGTCCTAGTTTAGGCCACCATTTGGTGGTGGAGGTGGTTGGTATGTTGTCTGGATTACTATAACATCCTCCTAATCTTTGTGTCTCTAGCTGTCTCCCTGCTACAAATGTCTTCCTACTCCAATCATTGTCCATGGCAGCTTCAAAGGTGGGTAATCCTTATAGAACTTGAGCACTTTACCATTCTGCGTTGGTTGTAAGGATCAGATTGGGGTGATTTGTTGTCATCTGTAGAGCCCTCTGACACCTTTGGTTTCATTCTGTGCTTTCTCTCACTGGCAGTTTTGGAAGCTAAAGGTGATCCATTGTGGGACTGGAGAGAGGCTGTGTCAATCCCCAGTGCTGCCAGCACCTGAAGAGAGAGAACAGCAGCTGCAGCCAACAACACGTGATTGAGCTTAGCATGAATGTGTCCCTTACCCATGCAGTGTCACAGAGGTGATGGTATCTAAAACAAAGGAGATCAGGATTAGAACCTGGGTGGTAGTGGGATTGAGGCATGGCAGGAAGAGCCACCTCTGGGTCATCCCTTTTATTCACACCCCTTAGTATGCCCTGCTGATGCCCTGCCCAAATCCATTTTCCAGGTCAGTATACTCATCTTCAGCTGCTTGAGTGTTAGCTTCTAATGGATCACAGCTACACTATTCTGTAGAGTATTTCCTTTGACTGTACATTTGGCTGGGGTAGGTATGGGGGTGTAAAAGGCCAGCCCTCTTGCCTCGAGGCACAGTTAACTTTGTGATACAAGCATACCACAGAGCTCCCCATGGGATCAGGGTGAAGGTCATCTCTAGCTGAGACCATCTTCTTGTTTAATTCTTCTCCTCCCATCCTACTTCCTTCTCTTTCATTTTCCTGAGAGCACCCCTCAATAAATCACTGGCACAGGATCTTCATTAGGTTCTTTTTTAAGAACACCTGACCTAAAATGGCCCTTCAGGTACAGTGAATCTTCTTACAGTTCCCTGGAATGACAGACTTAATTTAAGTGGCTCATCCAGAACTCTGCCCAAGAATGTGCAGCTTGTAATGGATTTCACAAAGCATCCACCCCTCACAGACCTCCTGCTCCTTCCGGACCATCTCAAGGGCCTCTTGGAACTTCTTCTCCTTGGCTTCAATTTCATCAATGGTTGCCTGGTTCTGCTCCTCATATGCCATGGTGACCACAGCCAAGATCAAGTTGACCAGGTAGAAAGACCCCAAGAAGATGACAAGCACGAAAAAGACCATATACATTTTCCCAGAAGCCCTCAGGGTCTGCAGATTCAAGAGAAAGGACATCTGTATCCAGAGTTTGAGGGCCCCTGATATTGCCCGTTTCCTCTAGGGAAAAAGTAGGCATGCATCTGACTCCCTAGCTTCCAAAACCAGTCTGTAGGGGGACATGTAGATCAATACCTGCTGGTAGAGGCGTTCCCAGGAATCCTGTGTCATCAGGCGGAACAGTGACAGGAAAGCCCAAGCAAAGGAATCAAAGCTGGTGTAGTTAAAATCTGGGTTGTCAGATGTCTTAAGACAGAGATAACCTTGAGGGCAGTGGCTGCAGCAAGAATAGAGAAGGTCATCAATTGCATAGTCTCTCTGCTCCTTTGGGTCAAGGCAGCCCAGGACTATAGGAAGACCATAGGGTTTGAAGTCAAAGATTAGAGTTTAAGACCTGGCCTCCCTCTTGTTAGCTGGATGACCTTCATTCCTTTAAGGTTCAGTTCTTCTTGCCCATTTATTTTTTATTTTATTTTTCTAAATATTTAATTTATTTATTTGAGAGAGAAAGAGAGAGAGCATGAGAGGGAGGAGGGTTAGAGGGAGAAACAGACTCCCCATTGAGTGGTGAGCCTTACAAGGGGCTCAATACAGGGCTCTGGGATTATGACTCAAGCAGAAGGCAGACATTTAACCGACTGAGCCACCCAGGTGCCCCTCTCTTGCCCATTTAAATGGGGATGATAATACTTTCACTTCAGAGTTTCATGCAGAGGGGATGGCCTGCCAGCTGACTGCCCACACACGATTCCGTAAGGTGGCAAACTCTTTGCAGGTTCACACCAGGGGAAGGAGAGTCAGTATCAATAATGCAGACTGAAAACCCGAGGCTTTTGGCGACATCTGCCAACCTGTCCATCAAAGGAGGACTCACATTAGTCAATTTTACTCACCAATTATATATAACAATAAAAACAACACTTTCCACTTACTGGGCACTATGTGTACCACTCTCTTCCTAAGTGCTTTACAAATGCTATAAATTAATCATTTGACCCATCCTTTCTTACATATGTGGAAACTGAGGTTCAGAGAAAAGAAGTCAGTTGCTAAAACCATACAGATGTCAATGTATTTATTCAAAAGGAGAAATATAAATGTCCAATAGCCTGTGAAGACTGAGTTATGATGGAAGGCCAAATTGAAGATGACCACATGGTGAGCATTGGGGTGGGCAAGGCAGGACTGACTCTTCACTCTCTCATGATAAGGGAATAAGTTGATGTCAAGAAGTATCTCTAAGCTAAAAGCATGTGAGGTGTTCACTTACCTCAGTGGGATGGCTTTGCTGAGAAAACAGCAATATTTTATTTGTAGTCTGGAATTCTACTACTCCAGCACACCTCCACTAACACCAGTCTCTGGGGCTGTACTTATTCCAAACATCCATGGAAACACACAATTCTGGGACCCATACAATTGATTAGGGTGCCAGCAACTTGACTAAAATTAATCCTAATTCTATCTTCAATCTTGATTGGAGATTTGTGAGTTCCTAGACTCTCTAGACCCACATTTAAAGACAGACAATCTTTTGATTTGCTTGCCAAAGGAGCTAGTTAACCCATTACCTATAGGTTTTCTAGTTAACTACAAAGGTAGCCTAATTTCCATGTCTTCCATTAAATCCTACTACAGTTGCTACACATCAATAATGAATTGCTCCAAGAATTAAATGAGATCACACTACAACACTTTTTGCATGGTGCCTTCAGCATGGTAAATATTATATGTAAATTGTAAATTAAAATTTCTGCTGTTTTTAACCTGAAGTGACCAAAAGAATGGACTGGAAGAGTACATGTGAAAGAATGCTGAAAATCATTACGTGTTTCGTAGTACTTGTTTTCTACCTTGAGACCCTGGACTTTCCTACTATAGTGCCACTGGTCAGTGAGGGTCTCAGGTCTCTGGATTCTCTGTGGTCCAGCACAGGACCCAGTTTTCATCTTCACAGTATGCCCTTCAGGACTTATTCTGCCCATCATCCTGAGTTGGCCTCCTTTGCCATCCCAGCCCTACCCACTTCTTTATTTCTTGGCCAAGACCTGCCCAGCAGGATGCCTGACCTCTTTTACAGCTGGGCTGTGGGTTGTGGGGCCATGCGTGGACACCATAACTCTACCACAGATAGTACTTAAGCTACTCTGGAACCATTGCCATGAGAAATGCCATTATCCAGATAGGAAAAAAGACATTGAGGAGGCCTTTGGTTTAGATTTAAGTCAAAGACAAACTGACATCAGAACAATCTGATCTCTGAACCAAAGAACCAAATGCCAAGTGCATTTGTGAAGAAAGGAAAAGGAGCCCATGTTGATCAAATTCTCAGCTCTATCTGAGATTGTTTGGCTAATGGGCTGATTAAGGCAAAGCTCCATACAGGTCCCACCCACCTCCATTTGGATAATCTAGGGTTGTTAGCCATTCAGGTAATGAGGTCATATGGGCTTGGGGTTCCAGATGCCCAAACATGGAGACTGGAAAGATTAGCCTTGCTGATCTGTTGCCTAAACTTTCTGTTCATGCCTGCTCCAGTGGTCAAAGCAGCAGGCAAGCTTGAGGGGACAGCTACCCCTTTGCTTTGTCTCACATTCTGTTCTGCCCCCTGGGATGGCCCCCGTCCAAACCATCTCTTATTCAACAAAACTGGCGACATCCTGCCTGTCCTTCAATGCTCACCTCAACCACAACCTCCAGGAAACCTTCCCTGACCTCCTGCCCTGTCTCCCACCATCACCTCACTGTGTCTTCTCAGCCCATGGAGCCTCTAGCAGAGCACTGCTTCTTCACAGGGAAGCATCCTTAAGTATATGCATCCGAGCTCACAAACTGGCAGCTTGCAGGCTGAACTTGGCTTGCAGAAATATTTTGTTTGGCCCACAATATGTAGACATTTTTTAGAATTGGTAGCCAATGTTTGTAGTTGGGAGATTTCACATAAAAATATGAATTCTTATCTTTCTTTTTTAAAAGTTAGAAGAGCTGGAAGCAGTGAACTCACATTTCCATGTGGCAGCTGGGCTAAGCAGTGGACTAGTCCTTTTAAATGGGGGTACAAACTGATATCACCTGGTTGCCCCCCAGCCTAATCCTCTCATTTGTTATGCCTCAAGCCACTGTAAGAATTTGAAATGGCAAAGATGGATGCACGTGTTTCTTCCTGTGTCATGTGTGGATAACAAAACCCATGTGACGGAGTTGTGATGATTAAATGTAGAACATTTGACATGGAATATATTTAATATATATTAGTTCCTTCCTGGGGTAGAATGCCAAAATGGCCACAACTGTTCTACCTGTATCCATAATACCCATTTGCCATAAAATTGCCATAGCTCCTCCAGTTAAGAGGTAGAGTTTATCTCCAAGTTCCTTAGATTTGTACTGGTCTGTGACTTGGCTTTTGTCAATAGAATGCAGCAGAAGTGACATTGTGCCAGTTCTGAACCTAGGTCTCAAAAGATCTTACACACTTTCACTCTTTCTCTTGGAACCCTCTCTCTGTCCTTGAGAACAAGACCAGGCTAGCCTGCTGGGAGATGATACCACATGGAACAGAAAAGCTGCCCCAGCTGAGACTGTCCTAGATCAGCTGGCCCCTTGCTAATCGGTTCATTGCTTGCAGATGTATGAATAAGCTCAGGCAATACCAGAACACCAGGCTGATCTCAGTTCAATATGCTAATGTGCAGAATCCTGAGCTAAATAAACGGCTAGTGTTTTAAGCCACAAAATCCTGGGGCTGTTGGTTACATAACAAAAACTAACTCCTACACTCCTTCCCCATGAGCCTGGGGATGGCTAAAGCTATGACTAATTCATTTCTACATCATCCTTGGGGTCTGAAAAACAGTCACTACCCAGAAAATGATAATGACAAAGAGAAAGGATGGCTGGGCATTGGTGCATCATCATGGGTTGGGCACTCACCCTGCATCAGATCCATTGCCACACAGTAAGGGATCTGTAGTGCCTGGCTTATAATAGTAGAAATCTGCAGGAGAAAGAAAAAAATGAAAACCATGAACATAGTTCTGAACCCTCTAGCTCAAGCTTTATGCAGTGGAGGCATCACCTCCTCAGTCTTCTGCCTGAGCAAGGCATGTTCTCTTGGCTATGTGCTCTCAGTAGGCATGCTGGGACTTTTGGAAAGGTGAAGTCCCATCTGGGAAGAGAAAAGCCAAGCAGTGACTTTAACTCTGAGCCTCCCCCAGCAGGAGGACGTGCCCCTAGATTTATAGCTGATTTCCTTGTAAAAGGGACATTGGACAACAGAAAATGGGGAACCAAAATAAAACATAGCCCAGGAGAAGCATTTTCACAGGAAAGAGGAATGAAAATATATTTCCATATAGGTATGTGGGGGCTTTACATCCCTGGCCAACCAGACCTGTGTCACTGTGGCAGTAATTCCACTCTTGCTTTCTGTAAGAGGAATAGTTGCCTGTTTCATTGAGAGCTGCACAATTCTTGACACATTTGTTCTTGAGGTTGCCCTTGAAGAGCTGTAGACCCACCAAGGCAAAGACACTCAAGCAGAAGACAGTGAGGATGGTCACATCTGCCAGTTTCCTCACTGAGTGGATCAGAGCTCCCACAATGACCTTCAGTCCTGTGGGAAGATGACAGCAACACTCCCATGAAGTACCAGCCACAGAGCACACATATATGCCTCACGTCCTGCATCTTAACTGTCCTATCCTTTCACTACATATAGGTGTGAGGTACTTTACAAACTTTAGGGCAGTTCCAAGTGCAGTTCCCCATTTGAACCTTGTAAAAACCCTGAGATGGAGGCAGAGATTATTGCTCCATTGTAAGGATGAGACACCTGAGACACAGGTGATGTATTTTTTTATCATTGTAAAGCTAATAAACTTCTGATAGTAGTAATTCAATTTAAAATATAATTTTTATTATATATTGCTTATGTTTCAGGCACTTTGCTAGATATAGACTACTAACTTGATTCTAGTAATTTGACATCTTTTTTTCTATACTCACTTCAGTCCTGGGAGGCAGCCTGAGGATGGAAACACATGGCCCTCAGTGTGTGTGTTGAAAGACAGAAAGAGAGAGAGAGAGAGAGAGAGAAAGAGAGAGATGCCGAGGAGATAGAATGAGACAGAGAAAGAAAGACAGAAACACAAAGACACGGAGAGACAAACACAGCAATAGAATGAGACCATGAGAGACACTGGGACTAGCACAGCTGGCAGTCTCTGCTTGTTTAAGGAGAGAGGATTTGTGTCTGTGGAGAATGATATTAGCTTCTTTCAGAGAGCAGATTCACAGATAAGCAGAAAGAGCTCCAAACAGGGAAGCAGTGTGGAACCCATCCTTGTCTTGTTATTTTAGTTAACAAATAACCTATTGAGCACTAGCTGTGTTGGTCCCTGGACTGGGAACTGAGCAGGGGGCTAAGGCAAGGGCATGTGATGGGGTTGTTTAACAACTGAGAGGAAATGCTATTGCATTATAGAGCAGGTAGGTGTATATAGAAGCAACTCCTAAATGAAGCCTAGGGTTGGGATGGGGTGGAGTGTGGGGAAGTTGGGAGAGAGCAAGGAGTCTCCTTGAGAAGGTCAAACCTTAGCAGAACCCTGAAGAATAAGTATGAGTTGAATGAAGACAGGAAGGACTCTCTTGATAGAGAAGCAGCCTGGCCAAATGCTGGGAGATGAGAAAAGGCAGGAATTATTTGTAGAATCACAGGTAGATTCTAGAACATGATGCAAAACAGGTAGAGGAGAGAGAAGAGATTGGAGAGGGAGTCTAGACAGGACAGGTCTTATAAACAAGACTCAGGGTCTTCCTGGCTAAGACTAGGTAAGAGATATCAAATGGCAGCATTGACTACCTTCTTGCTATGGCTCTCTTCATGAGGAAGCTTATACAGTGGAAGTTGGCAAAGACTATCTAACATTTCCTGCAGAGCCAGACATAGAATGGTTGAAAGGACTTCCTCCATGGCTTGAGTGTTTCTGTTTTCCAGATGAGAGAATGGATTCTCAGGGGTGAGGGAAGGGAGATAATCCACCAGGTCACAAGGTGGAAGTCACAACGGTTTGCCTGGTCTCTGGCCTCACCATTCTTTCCACCATCCCATTGTGGGGTAAGGTGTATCCCTGAGATACTGGTGACAACAGAAGTCTCAAGGGCCCAATAAGATAAGCTCTGGTGAAACACTTTTGTTTCTGAATTCTCTGTAATCAAGAATGCCCAAATCTTTTATCCTCTGTGGGTCCAAAGACAGGACTGAGGCTCAAGCTTTCAGATACATGGAAATGGCAAAGACACTCACTAGAGCCTAGGACTGCCTACTCCCTTCCTCCCTATTTCCAAGTTTATACATTTAGCTTAGTGTATAAAGGAGAAGCTCCAATTGGAATCTTGCCTGAACCCCACAACAAGAACATAAAATGAGGATATGACCTTTTTGTCATTTATTGATGGCGATGTTATGAGGTATTATGCACAGAGCATTAGCCTAGAAATTGGGATCCTAGGTTTCCAGGTCACACTTCACCTCATTAGTGGTGGGGACTTGGTATTGTGTTTTCTACTCTCTGGTCCTCAGTTTCTTGGTCTTTTAAATGGGGACAACAGTCCATGCCCTGGAGCTTTATAGGACTCTTGCAAAAATCAAAGTAGGACATTAGACTGTGTAAACCAGCATATGCTCTATGAATACAGGTAGTGATTAAAGCAACTTACCTGGGATCACAGAAACTGTCTTTAAAGCTCTAAGAACTCTGAATGTCCGCAGGCCTGAGATTCCTCGGAGATCTGTTGCTTCACCAATGTATCTGTAGGACCAGAAGTTGGTCAGTATCTCTGCAAAGAGAGGGTCCTGGGAATGTATGTAGCAAAAATAAGGACAATCTTGGGTAACAAGAGCCTAAGAAAGACCCAGAGTGGGCACAAAATCTAACGGCATTTCCACCTATAGACTGACACACTAAATTAACTGTTGAAATAGCCTTTAAAATGGCTCCCTTGAGAAGGTGTATTATGATCCTGAGGGCTCTGTGTGGATGGGTATTCAAGCATGTGGGCTTGGGTAACCTCATATACTGGTTCCTCAGGCAAAGTCCTTCAAGTCAGATAAGTACAAGGCTGAGCCTTCTCTGCTCACTTTGACAGGCCTGTTATTAACTCATAGTTGAGGTCTCTGACTTCTACCTGAAGGTATGGGACTAATCCTAAAGTAACTGTCTGCATAACACTTAGAAGCAGGGAAACCCCAGGCCATGCAGTTTCATATGAGGAAGCTGGATAGAGATAGGAAACATCCCCAGAGTGTGAGCTACCCAGAAGCCCATGCAGACAAACACATCAGCACAGAGAAATACTTACGCCAGGGTAATGACGCTAAAATCCAGCCAGTTCCAAGGATCTCGCAGGTAAGCAAACTCATTTAGAAAAAATCCTCTTGCCAGTATCTTTATCAAGGCTTCAAAGGTGTAAATTACAGTGAAGACATATCTGGGAGAGAAGGTGGAAAGGAGTGCCGTAGAGAGAGCTCAGAGGGGAGCTACTAGGATGGCTCCATAGGAAAATGTGCAAAAATCATCAGCAAGGTGGGAAAAAGGAAGAAGTAAGGTAAGGAGGCAAGACTGGGGAACTCAGAGAAGTCATACAAATGGGGGCTGATGTGTGCAGCTGAGAAGGGTGGCAGCATCTTGGTTTGAAAGGTGAGCAGAGGGCAATGGGAGGTGCAGAGCCACCAGAAGGTTCAGAACAAGGATGCTCCTCTTTGTTGAGGTGTCCAGAGGGAAGCTCAAGGCTCCTCTCCCAACCTGTTGTCATCTGACATGTAGAAGAGGTGGAGGCCCTTCTATGTCCCTCCTCTTCAAATTTCCTCTACTTCCAGCTGTCTTTTCTTCTCCCACAATCTTTGGTCCGCAAGTGTTTTGGGGCCCAGGAATCCCAGTCAAAGAGCCATTTAAGGCAGGAAACAGCTAGGTGTCATGGAAGAAAAGCACCTAACATAAACATTTTCTCTGGAGGTTGGATCTTGCCAGGGGAGGTCATCTCAAATAGTCCTTTGAGTTTGCTGGGCACTTTGTGGGTTTGTAGGTGAAGAGATGGATTTAGAGCTGAGGTTGAGAGTAAGGTAGTGTTTCTCAAATGTTCAGAATCACTCAATCACTGACGGCAGACGTTTTCAAACAATAGCAAGCATCTGAACACCTGGAGGACTTGTTCAAACATAGATTTCTGGGTTCTACTTCCAGGGTCTCTTATTTAGTAAATCAAGCATAAGGCCTAAGAATGCGTTTTTCTAACACATTCCCAGCAGATGCTAATGCTACTAGCCAGAGAGAATTACCCTTCCAGAACCAAAGAGATTCAGATGCACACAAAATTTTGGGTACCGTCAATTTTTTAAATTGTAAAATCATAAACATAAACACTGCTATTAAAAATGGAAAGACATGATTACATATGACAGATTGAACATATGTATTTACCTCTATCCTTCCTGAAATTCTTCTTAAATGTTAGTAGAAGGATTTTTCTTTTTTCTTTCCTTTTTTTTTTTTTTTTTTTTTTTAGAAGCATAAACCCAGTAGGAGGAAGATAATGGAGAACACAACAACAACATTTTGGAAACTAGGGAGCAGATGGATGGGTAGTATCTGACAGAGCAGACTCAAGAAAGCTAAAACCTGAGCTGGGAAGTGGGGAGTTCCTAGAAGTGAGACAACCCACACTGCAGGACTGCTTAGGGCTTAGAGACACTAAATACCTCTGAAAGTGGGGTTTGGGGAGAGGTGGTCAGATGGAGCTGGATACAGCTTGAAAGTCTTTATAAGAAACAGCTATTCAGTGAGAACCCCCTTCAGTGAAGAATTGCTTCCTCTGTTCCAGAAAGAGATTGGATGTTCATTCTTTCAAGAGTTGAACAAGAGGGAGAGACAGTTGCATGTGAAACAGGTTAAAGGACACTTCATACACTGAAAATCAGGCAACCCTCCCACCCACCTACTCTCTTCTGCCTTTCAGTTAGTTTCTAGAAGCCTGGCAGTCAGGTTAATAGCCCAAGAAGATGATATTTTTAATGTGAACCACTAGGGAACAAGCATCAGGAATTTGAAGGATGCTTCTAACACCAAAGACTAAAAAGACCAAAGAGGAAAGAAAGAAAAGCAAGAGGAGGAGGAGCAAGATGGCAGAGAAGTAGGAGATTGAAATATCATCAGATCCCAGGAGTTCAACTGGATAGTTATTAAACCATTCTGAATACCTACAAAATCAACAGGAGATAGAAAAAAAGAAGAGCAGCAATTCTAGGAAGAGAAAATCAACCACCTTCCAGAAGGTAGGATGTGTGGAGAAGTGAATCCAAAGTGTCAGAGAGATAAACCACCAGGTGCGGGGCCTGCTCCCAGCAAGTGAGAAAGCAGCAGAGCACAAAATCAGAACTTTTAGAAGTCTGTTCCACTGAGGGATGTCATTCCAGAAGCTAATTTGGCAGGGGGTTGGGGGGGATAGAGCCCTTGCAGGAACAGTGTGGTCTCAGGACCCGTGGGGACACAAAAACACCAGGGGTGTCTGAGGGTGACAGAGCTCCCAGGTATCAGAGTGGGAAAGCTGACTACAGAGACGGAGCCAAGCAATGGGCTCTCAGCTCAGGGTTACCTTAAACCATGATCCAAGGCACACTCAGACCACTGTTCTTTGAGCAAGGACCCCACAAGTGGCAGATCTGGAGAGACTCCCCCCTTCCTTCCTCCTCTGGGAGGAGCAGCGCAAAAGTGCACTGCAGAAATCAGCTGGGTTTGGAGACTCTAAACGGGGCTGTGCACCAGAGATAGAAATGCTCAGTCACAGGCTGGGTGAGCTCAGAGTGCGGCTGGAGACCAGAGAGATGGGAGTGACTGACTGCTTCTCTTTGAGGGCACACTGAGGAGTGGGGCCCAAGCTCTCCACTCCTACAGGGCTGGAGATTGGGAGGCCACCATCTTCATTCCCATCCTTCAAAGAGGTGTGGAAAGCATTCAGGGAACAAAAACTCCAGAGAGTGAACCCGAACGGATTACTTAGCTGGGCCCCTGGCAAGGGCAGTGCAATTCTGCCTCAGGCAAAGACATTTGAGAATCACTGCAACAGGCCCCTCCCCAAGAAGAGAGGCTTTGTTCTAGTCTCCAGCCTGAGTACATTCTTTCTTCTTCTTTTTTTTTTTTTAGTTAACTTCTTATCAATTCCTTATTTAGAATCTTTTTTAATTTTCATCTTTACAGTTGTATTCCATCCCTTCATCGTGTTTACCCTTATTTTTGTATATATATATGTATTTCTTTCTTTAAAATTTTGGGAGGTAGTTTCTTCTAACAGTATAAAATACACTAAAAATCAAGTGTGTGTCTCTGTTCTATTCACCAGTCATGTGTGTGTATACATATACACATACATATACACATACATATACATATACACACACACACACACACACACACACATATATATATATGCTTTTTTTTTTCCTCCTTTCTTCTCCCTCCAGTTTTGGGTCTCTTCTGATTTGGTTAGTGTATATTTTTCTGGGGTCATTGCTACCCTTTTAGTATTTTGTTCTTGCATTCATCTATTCATATTTAGATAAAATGACAAGGCGGAAAAACTCACCACAAAAAAAAGAAAAAGAGGCAACATCGACAACTAGGTAGCTAATCAATACCGACATTAGTAATATGTCAAAAGTAGAGTTCAGAATGATGATTATCAAGGTGCTGGCTGGGCTCAAAAAAAACATGGAAGATATTAGAGAATCTCTTTCTGGAGAAATAAAAGAACTAAAATCTAGTCCAGTTGAAATTTTAAAAAGCTATTAATGAGGTGAAATAAAAAATGGAGACTCTTGTTGCTAGGATAAATGAGGTAGAAGAGAGAATTGGTGATACAGAAGACTAAATGATGGAGAATAAAGAGTCTGAGCAAAAGAGAGACAAACAACTACTAGGCCATGAGGGGAGAATTTGAGAGATAAGTGATACCATAAGATGAAACAATATTAGAATAATTGGGACCCCAGAAGAAGAGAGAGAGGGGCAGAAGGTATATTTGAGCAAATTATAGTAGAGAATTTCCCTAATTTGGTGAAGGGAACAAGCATCAAAATCCAGGAGGCAGGGGAGGAGTCAAGATGGCGGAGAAGTAGCAAGCTGAGACTGCTTCAGCTAGCCGGAGATCAGCTAGATAGCTTATCTAAAGATTGCAAACACCTGAAAATCCATCGGCAGATCGAAGAGAAGAAGAACAGCAATTCTGGAAACAGAAAAACAACCACTTTCTGAAAGGTAGGACCGGCAGAGAAGTGAATCCAAAGCGACGGGAAGATAGACCCCGGGGGGAGGGGCCGGCTCCCGGCAAGCGGCGGAGCAACCGCGCACAAAATCAGGACTTTTAAAAGTCTGTTCCGCTGAGGGACATCGCTCCAGAGGCTAAACCGGGGCGAAGCCCACGCGGGGTCAGCGTGGCCTCAGGTCCCGCAGGGTCACAGAAGGATCGGGGGTGTCTGAGTGTCGCAGAGCTTGCGGGTATTGGAAAGGGAAAGCCGGCTACAGAGACAGAGCTGACAGTAAGCTCGCAGCTCCGTGTTACCTTGAACCGGTCGCAGGCTCGGTGAGCTCGGAGCGCGGCCGGAGGTCAGGCAGACGGGAGTAACTGGGCGCTGTTCTCTGAGGGCGCACTGAGGAGTGGGGCCCTGGGCTCTCGGCTCCTCCGGGCCGGAGACCAGGAGGCCGCCATTTGTATTCCCGTCCTCTGGAACTCTACGGAAAGCGCTCAGGGAACAAAAGCTCCTGAAAGCAAACCCGAGCGGATTACTCACCCCGGCCCCGGGTAAGGGCGGTGTAATTCCGCCTGGGGCAAAGACACTTGAGAATCACTACAACAGGCCCCTCCCCCAGAAGATCAACAAGAAATCCAGCCGAGACCAAGTTCACCTACCAAGGAGTGCGGTTTCAATACCAAGGAGAGCAGCAGAATTCCAGAGGAGGAGAAAGCCAAGCACGGAACTCATGGCTTTTTTCCTGTGATTTTTTTTTTAGTCTTGCAGTTAATTTAATTTTTTCTTTTTCATTTTTTTTTTTTTTTCTCGCCTTCGGGTAAAATTTTTTTTTTAACTGTTACCTTTTTCTTTTTTTAACGATTTTTTACTAGTTTATCTAATATATATATATATATTTTTTACATTTTTCTTAGGTGTTTTCTTTTTTTAAAAATTCTTTTCTTTTCTTTTCTTTTTTTTTCTTTTTCTTTTCTTTTTGTTTTTTTCTTTCTTTCTTCCTTTTTGAACCTCTTTTTATCCCCTTTCACCCACTCACGATTTTGGATCTCTTCTAATTTGGTTAAAGCATATTTTCCTGGGGTTGTTGCCACCCTTTTAGTATTTTACTTGCCCCTTCATTTACTCTTATCTGGACAAAATGACAAGACGTAAAAATTCAACACAAAAAAAAGAACAAGAGGCAGTACCAAAGGCTAGGGACCTAATCAATACAGACATCGGTAATATGTCAGATCTAGAGTTCAGAATGACAATTCTCAAGGTTCTAGCCAGGCTCGAAAAAGGCATGGAAGATATTAGAGAAACCCTCTCGAGAGATATAAAAGCCCTTTCTGGAGAAATAAAAGAACTAAAATCTAACCAAGGTGAAATCAAAAAAGCTATTAATGAGGTGCAATCCAAAATGGAGGCTCTCACTGCTAGGATAAATGAGGCAGAAGAAAGAATTAGTGATATAGAAGACCAAATGACAGAGAATAAAGAAGCTGAGCAAAAGAGGGACAAACAGCTACTGGACCACGAGGGGGGAGAATTCGAGAGATAAGTGACACCATAAGACGAAACAACATTAGAATAATTGGGATTCCAGAAGAAGAAGAAAGTGAGAGGGGAGCAGAAGGTATACTGGAGAGAATTATTGGGGAGAATTTCCCCAATATGGCAAAGGGAACGAGCATCAAAATTCAGGAGGTTCAGAGAATGCCCCTCAAAATCAATAAGAATAGGCCCACACCCCGTCACCTAATAGTAAAATTTACAAGTCTCAACGACAAAGAGAAAATCCTGAAAGCAGCCCGGGAAAAGAAGTCTGTAACATACAATGGTAAAAATATTAGATTGGCAGCTGACTTATCCACAGAGACCTGGCAGGCCAGAAAGAGCTGGCATGATATTTTCAGAGCACTAAACGAGAAAAACATGCAGCCAAGAATACTATATCCAGCTAGGCTATCATTGAAAATAGAAGGAGAGATTAAAAGCTTCCAGGACAAACAACAACTGAAAGAATTTGCAAATACCAAACCAGCTCTACAGGAAATATTGAAAGGGGTCCTCTAAGCAAAGAGAGAGCCTACAAGTGGTAGATCAGAAAGGAACAGAGACCATATACAGTAACAGTCACCTTACAGGCAATACAATGGCACTAAATTCATATCTCTCAATAGTTACCCTGAATGTGAATGGGCTAAATGCCCCTGTCAAAAGACACAGGGTATCAGAATGGATAAAAAAACAAAACCCATCTATATGTTGCCTCCAAGAAACTCATTTTAAGCCCGAAGACACCTCCAGATTTAAAGTGAGGGGGTGGAAAAGAACTTACCATGCTAATGGACATCAGAAGAAAGCAGGCGTGGCAATCCTTATATCAGATCAATTAGATTTTAAGCCAAAGACTATAATAAGAGATGAGGAAGGACACTATATCATACTCAAAGGGTCTGTCCAACAAGAAGATTTAACAATTTTAAATATCTATGCCCCCAATGTGGGAGCAGCCAACTATATAAACCAATTAATAACAAAATCAAAGAAACACATCAACAATAATACAATGATAGTAGGGGACTTTAACACTCCCCTCACTGAAATGGACAGGTCATCCAAGCAAAAGATCAGCAAGGAAATAAAGGCCTTAAATGACACACTGGACCAGATGGACATCACAGATATATTCAGAATATTTCATCCCAAAGCAACAGAATACACATTCTTCTCTAGTGCACATGGAACATTCTCCAGAATAGATCACATCCTCGGTCCTAAATCAGGACTCAACCGGTATCAAAAGATTGGGATCATTCCCTGCATATTTTCAGACCACAATGCTCTAAAGCTAGAACTCAACCACAAAAGGAAGTTTGGAAAGAACCCAAATACATGGAGACTAAACAGCATCCTTCTAAAGAATGAATGGGTCAACCGGGAAATTAAAGAAGAATTGAAAAAAATCATGGAAACAAATGATAATGAAAATACAACGGTTCAAAATCTGTGGGACACAACAAAGGTAGTCCTGAGAGGAAAATATATAGCGGTACAAGCCTTTCTCAAGAAACAAGAAAGGTCTCAGGTACACAACCTAACCCTACACTTAAAGGAGCTGGAGAAAGAACAAGAAAGAAACCCTAAGCCCAGCAGGAGAAGAGAAATCATAAAGATCAGAGCAGAAATCAATGAAATAGAAACCAAAAAAACAATAGAACAAATCAACGAAACTAGGAGCTGGTTCTTTGAAAGAATTAATAAAATTGATAAACCCCTGGCCCGACTTATCAAAAAGAAAAGAGAAAGGACCGAAATAAATAAAATCATGAATGAAAGAGGAGAGATCACAACTAACACCAAAGAAATACAAACTATTATAAGAACATACTATGAGCAACTCTACGGCAATAAATTTGACAATCTGGAAGAAATGGATGCATTCCTAGAAACATATAAACTACCACAACTGAACCAGGAAGAAATAGAAAGCCTGAACAGACCCATAACCAGTAAGGAGATTGAAACAGTCATTAAAAATCTCCAAACAAACAAAAGCCCAGGGCCAGACGGCTTCCCGGGGGAATTCTACCAAACATTTAAAGAAGAACTAATTCCTATTCTCCTGAAACTGTTCCAAAAAATAGAAATGGAAGGAAAACTTCCAAACTCATTTTATGAGGCCAGCATCACCTTGATCCCAAAACCAGACAAGGATCCCACCAAAAAAGAGAGCTATAGACCGATATCCTTGATGAACACAGATGCAAAAATACTCAACAAAATACTAGCCAATAGGATTCAACAGTACATTAAAAAGATTATTCACCACGACCAAGTGGGATTTATTCCAGGGCTGCAAGGTTGGTTCAACATCCGCAAATCAGTCAATGTGATACAACACATCAATAAAAGAAAGAACAAGAACCATATGATACTCTAAATAGATGCTGAAAAAGCATTTGACAAAGTACAACATCCCTTCCTGATCAAAACTCTTCAAAGTGTAGGGATAGAGGGCACATACCTCAATATCATCAAAGCCATCTATGAAAAACCCACCGCAAATATCATTCTCAATGGAGAAAAAACTGAAAGCTTTTCCGCTAAGGTCAGGAACACGGCAGGGATGTCCATTATCACCACTGCTATTCAACATAGTACTAGAGGTCCTAGCCTCAGCAATCAGACAACAAAAGGAAATTAAAGGCATCCAAATCGGTAAAGAAGAAGTCAAATTATCACTCTTCGCAGATGATATGATACTCTATGTGGAAAACCCAAAAGACTCCACTCCAAAACTGCTAGAACTTATACAGGAATTCAGTAAAGTGTCAGGATATAAAATCAATGCACAGAAATCAGTTGCATTTCTCTACACCAACAGCAAGACAGAAGAAAGAGATATTAAGGAGTCAATCCCATTTACAATTGCATCCAAAACCATAAGATACCTAGGAATAAACCTAACCAAAGAGACACAGAATCTATACTCAGAAAACTATAAAGTACTCATGAAAGAAATTGAGGAAGACACAAAGAAATGGAAAAATGTTCCATGCTCCTGGATTGGAAGAATAAATATTGTGAAAATGTCTATGCTACCTAAAGCAATCTACACATTTAATGCAATTCCTATCAAAGTACCATCCATCTTTTTCAAAGAAATGGAACAAATAATTCTAAAATTTATATGGAACCAGAAAAGACCTCGAATAGCCAAAGGGATATTGAAAAAGAAAGCCAACGTTGGTGGCATCACAATTCCGGACTTCAAGCTCTATTACAAAGCTGTCATCATCAAGACAACATGGTACTGGCACAAAAACAGACACATAGATCAATGGAACAGAATAGAGAGCCCAGAAATAGACCGTCAAATCTATGGTCAACTAATCTTCGACAAAGCAGGAAAGAATGTCCAATGGAAAAAAGACAGCCTTTTCAATAAATGGTGCTGGGAAAATTGGACAGCCACATGCAGAAAAATGAAATTGGACCATTTCCTTACACCACACACAAAAATAGACTCAAAATGGATGAAGGACCTCAATGTACGAAAGGAATCCATCAAAATCCTTGAGGAGAACACGGGCAGCAACCTCTTCGACCTCTGCCGCAGCAATATCTTCCTAGGAACAACGCAAAAGGCAAGGGAAGCAAGGGAAAAAATGAACTATTGGGATTTCATCAAGATCAAAAGCTTTTGCACAGCAAAGGAAACAGTTAACAAAATCAAAAGACAACTGACAGAATGGGAGAAGATATTTGCAAACGACATATCAGATAAAGGACTAGTGTCCAGAATCTATAAAGAACTTAGCAAACTCAACACCCAAAGAACAAATAATCCAATCAAGAAATGGGCAGAAGACATGAACAGACATTTCTGCAAAGAAGACATCCAGATGGCCAACAGACACATGAAAAAGTGCTCCATATCACTCGGCATCAGGGAAATACAAATCAAAACCACAATGAGATATCACCTCACACCAGTCAGAATGGCTAAAATCAACAAGTCAGGAAATGACAGATGCTGGCGAGGATGCGGAGAAAGGGGAACCCTCCTACACTGTTGGTGGGAATGCAAGCTGGTGCAGCCACTCTGGAAAACAGCATGGAGGTTCCTCAAAATGTTGAAAATAGAACTGCCCTATGACCCAGCAATTGCACTATTGGGTATTTACCCTAAAGATACAAATGTAGTGATCCAAAGGGACACATGCACCCGAATGTTTATAGCAGCAATGTCCACAATAGCCAAACTATGGAAAGAACCTAGATGTCCATCAACAGATGAATGGATCAAGAAGATGTGGTATATATACACAATGGAATACTATGCAGCCATCAAAAGAAATGAAATCTTGCCATTTGCAACAACATGGATGGAACTAGAGCGTATCATGCTTAGCGAAATAAGTCAAGCAGAGAAAGACAACTATCATATGATCTCCCTGATATGAGGAAGTGGTGATGCAACATGGAGGCTTAAGTGGGTAGAAGAAGAATAAATGAAATAAGATGGATTGGGAGGGAGACAAACCATAAGTGACTCTTAATCTCACAAAACAAACTGAGGGTTGCTGGGGGGAGGGGGTTTGGGAGAAGGGGGTGGGATTATGGACATTGGGGAGGGTATGTGCTTTGGTGAGTGCTGTGAAGTGTGTAAACCTGGTGATTCACAGACCTGTACCCCTGGGGATAAAAATATATGTTTATAAAAAATAAAAAATTAAAAAAAAAATCCAGGAGGCAGAGAACCACCTTTAAAATCAACAAATATAGGTCAGCCCATCATCTAATAGTAAAACTTACAAGTCTTAGTGACAAAGAGAAAATCATGAAAGCATCTCTGGACAAGAGACCTTAACATACAATGGTAGGAATATTTGATTGGCAGCAGACTTATCCACAGAGACCTGGCAGGCCAGAAAGGATGGGCATGATATATTAGAGCACTAAATGAGAATAATATGCAGCCAAGAATATTATATCCAGCTAGGTTGTCATTGAAAATAGGAGAGATAAAAAGTTTCCAGGACAAACAAAAGCTAAAAGAATTTGCAAACACCAAACCAGCCCTACAGGAAATATTGAAAGGGGTCCTGTAAGCAAAGACAGAGCTTCAAAGTAACCTAGACCAGGAAGGAATAGAGACAATATACAGTAGCAGTCACCTTACAGGCAATACAATGGCACTAAATTCTTATCTTTCCTTAGATACCCTGAATGCAAATGGGCTAAATGCCCCAATCAAAAGACACAGGATATCAGAATGGATTAAAAAAAAAAACAAGACCCATCCGTATGCTGTCTATAAGAAACGCATTTTATTTTTTTTTTTTTTTTTTTTTTAAAGATTTTATTTATTTATTTGACAGAGAGAAATCACAAGTAGATGGAGAGGCAGGCAGAGAGAGAGAGAGGGAAGCAGGCTCCCTGCCGAGCAGAGAGCCCGATGCGGGACTCGATCCCAGGACCCTGAGATCATGACCTGAGCCGAAGGCAGCGGCTTAACCCACTGAGCCACCCAGGCGCCCTATAAGAAACGCATTTTAGACCCAAAGACACCACCAGATTTAAAGTGAGGGGGCAGAAAACAATTTATCATGCTAATGGACATCAAAAGAAAACTGGGGTGGCAATCCTTATATCAGATCAATTAGATTTTAAGCCAAAGACTGTAATAAGAGATGAGGAAGGACACTATACCATACTTAAAGGGTCTGTCCCACAAGATCTAACAATTTTAAATATCTATGCTCCTAACATGGGAGCAGCCAATTATATAAAACAATTAATAACAAAATCAAAGAAACATATAAAAATAATACAATAGTAGGGGACTTTAACAACCCCCTTACTGAAATGGCAAGATCATCCAAGCAAAAGATCAACAAGGAAATAAAGGCTTTAAATAACACACTGGACCAGATGGACATCACAGATATATTTAGAACATTCCATCCCAAAGCAACAAAATACACATTCTTCTCTAGTGCACATGGAACATTCTCCAGAATAGATCACATCCTGGGTCAGAAAAAAAGATTGGGATCATTCCCTGAATATTTTCAGACTGCAATGCTCTGAATCTAGAACTCAATCACAAGAGGAAAATTGGGAACTCAAGTTCATGGAGGTTAAAGAGCATCCTACTAAAGAATAAATGGATCAACCAGGAAATTAAGGAAGAATTGAAAAAAATCATGGAAACAAATGAAAATGAAAACAACCATTCAAAATCTTTGGGACACACCAAAGGCAGTCCTGAGGAAAAAGTACAGCAATACAAGACTTTCTCAAGAAACAAGAAAGGTCTCATGTATACAACCTAACCCTATACCTAAAGGAACTGGAGAAAGAACAGCAAAGAAAGCCTAAACCCAGCAGGAGAAGAGCGATCATAAAGATCAGAGCAGAAATCAATGAAATAGAAACCAAAGGAACAGTAGAATAGATCAACAAAACTAGGAGCTGGTTCTTTGAAAGAATTAATAAGATTGATAAAACCCTTGCCAGACTTCTCAAAAAGAAAAGAGAAAGGCCTCAAATTAATAAAATCATGAATGAAAGAGGAGAGATAACAACCAACACCAAAGAAATACAAACAGTTATAAGAACATATTATGAGCAGCTATATACCAGCAAATTTGACAATCTGGAAGAAATGCATGCATTCCTACCCACATATAACCTACCAAAACTGAACCAGGAAGAAATAGAAAACCTGAACTGACTCATAACCCGTAAGGAGATTGAAGAGATCATAAAAAATCTCCCAAGAGCCCAGAGCCAGAGAGCTTCCCAGGAGAATTCTACCAAATATTTAAAGAAGAATTAATACCTATTCTCCTAAAATTTTTCCAAAAATATAGAAATGGAAGGAAAACATCCAAACTCATTCTATGAGGCCAGCACTACCTTGATCTTAAAACCGACAAAGACCCCATCAAAATGGAGAATTACAGACCAATATCCTTGATGTATACAGATGCAAAAATTCTCACCAAAATACTATCCAATAAGATCCAACAGTACATTAAAAAGTTTATTCACCACGAACAAGTGGGATTTACTCCTGGGCTGCAAAGTAGGTCCAACAACGGCAAATCAATCAATGTGATACAATACATTAATGAAAGAAAGAACAAGAACCATATGATACTCTCAATAGATGCTGAAAAAGCATTTGACAAAATATAGCATTCTTTCTTGATCAAAACTCTCCACAGTATAGGCATAGAGGGTATAAGCCTCAATATCATCAAAGCCATCTAGAAAAACACAGGGCAATTATCATTCTGATTGAGGAAAAACTGAGAACTTTTCCCCTAAGATCAGGAACACAGCAGGGAGGTCCACTATTTCCACTGCTATTCAACATAGCACTAGAAGTCCTAGCCTAAACAATCAGACAACAAAAAGAAATACAGGGCATCTGCGTCAGCAAAGAAGAAGCAAAACTTTCACTCTTTGCAGATGATATGATACTTTATGTGGAAAACCCAAAAGACTCCACTCCAAAACTGATAGAACTCATACAGAAATTCAATGAAGTGTCAGAATATAAAAATCATTCCACAGAAATCAGTTGCATTTCTATACACCAACAGCAAGACAGAAGAAAGAGAAATTAAGGAGTCGATCCGATTTACAATTGCACCCCAAACCATAAGATACCTATGAATAAACCAAAGAGTCAAAGAATCTGTACTCAGAAAACTATAAAGTACTTATGAAAGAAATTGAGGAAGACACAAAGAAATGGAAAAACGTTCCATGCTTGTGGATTGGAAGAAAAAATAGTGTGAAAATGTCTATGCTATCTAAAGCAATCTGCACATTTAATGCAATCCCTATCAAAATACCATCATTTTTTCATTTTTTTCAAAGAAATGGAACAAATAATCCTAAAATTTATATGGAACCAGAAAAGACCCTGAATAGCCAGAGAAATGTTGAAAAGGAAATCCAAAGTTGGTGGCATCACAATTCCAGACTTCAAGCTCTATTATAAAGCTGTAATCATCAAGATGGTATGGTACTAGTACAAAAACAGACACATAGATCAATGGAACAGAATAGAGAGCCCAGAAATGGACTCTCAACTCTATGGCCAACTAATCTGTGACAAAACAGGAAAGAATATCCAATGGAAAAAAGACTCTCTCTTCAACAAATGGTGTTGGGAGAATTGGACAGCCACATGCAGAAGAATGAAACTGGACCATTTCCTTACACCACACATAAAAATAGACTCAAAATGGATGAAAGACCTCAATATGAGAGAGGAATCCATCAAAATCCTTGAGGAGAACACAGGCAGCAGCCTCTTCTACCTCAGCTGCAGCACCTTCCTAGAAACATCACCAAAGGCAAGGAAAGCAAGGACAAAAATGAACTATTGGGACTTCAAAATCAAAAGCCTTTGCACAGCAAAGGAAACAGTCAACAAAACCAAAAGACAACTAACAGTCAGAATGGGAGAAGATTGTTTGCAAATGACATATCAGATAAAGGGTTAGTGTTCAAAATCTATAAAGAACTTAGGAAACTCAACACCCAAAGAACAAATAATCCAATCAAGAAATGGGCAGAGGACATGAAGAAACATTTCTGCAAAGAAGACATCCAGATGGCCAACAGACACATGAAAAAGTGCTCCATATCACTCGGCATCAGGGAAATACAAATCAAAACCACAATGAGATATCACCTCACACCAGTCAGAATGGCTCAAATTAACAAGTCAGGAAATGACAGATGTTGGCAAGGACGTGGAGAAAGGGGAACCCTCCTACACTGTTGGTGGGAATGCAAGCTGGTGCAGCAACTCTGGAAAACGGTATTGAGGTTCCTCAAAAAGTTGAAAATAGAGCTACCCTATGACCCAGCAATTGCACTACTGGGTATTTACCCCAAAGATACAAATGTAGTGATCAGAAGGGGCATGTGCACCCAAATGTTTATAGCAGCAATGTCCACAATAGGCAAACTACGGATAGAATCTAGATGTCGATCAACAGATGAATGGATAAAGAAGATGTGGTATATATATATATACAATGAAATACTATGTAACCATCAAGAGATATAAAATCTTGCCAATTGCACCAACATGGATGCAACTAGAGGGTATTATGCTGAGCGAAATAAGTCAATCAGAGAAAGACAGTTATCATATGAGCTCTCTGATATGAGGAAAATGAGAGGTAGGACAGGGGGTTATGGCGGGTAGGGAGGGAAAAAATGAAACAAGATGGGATCAGGAGGGAGGCGAACCATAAGAGACTCTGAATCTCATGGAACAAACAGGGTTGCTGGGAGGTAGGGGGTTAGGGAGAGGGTGACTGGGTTATAGACATTGGGGAGGTTATGTACTCTGGTGAGTGCTGTGAAGGGTGTAAGCCTGATGATTCACAGACCTGTACTCCTGGGGGAAATAATACATTGTACGTTATAAATAAATAAGTAAGTAAATAAATAAATAAATGAAAAGAGGCAATACAGGAGCAGAAGAAAAGTTAGGAAAAAGTTATCATGGTCTTCAAACTTTTTGTGTCTTCTTCAATTTCTTGAAGAAGACACGAAAAGATGGAAGACCATTCCATGCTCTTGGATTGGAAGAATAAACATTGTTAAAATGTCTATACTGCCTAAAGCAATCTATACTTTTAATGCCATTCCAATCAAAATTCCACTGGTATTCTTCAAAGAGCTGGAGCAAATAATCCAAAAATTTATATGGAATCAGAAGAAACCCCAAATCGCTAAGGAAATGTTGAAAAACAAAAATAAAACTGGGGGCGTCACATTACCTGATTTCAAGCTTTACTACAAAGCTGTGATCACCAAGACAGCATGGTACTGGCATAAAAACAGACACATAAACCAGTGGAACAGAGTAGAGAGCCCAGATATGGACCCTCATCTCTATGGTCAAATAATCTTCGACAAAACAGCAAAAAATATACAGTGGAAAAAAGGCAGTCTCTTCAATAAATGGTGCTGAGAAAAATGGGCAGCTTTATGTAGAAGAATGAAACTCGACCTTTCTCTTACACCATACACAAAAATAAACTCAAAATGGATAAAAGACCTCACCTTGAGACAGGAATCCATCAGAATCCTAGAGGAGAACATAGGCAGTAATCTCTTCAATATCAGCCACATAAACTTCTTTCAAGATATGTCTCCAAAGGCAAAGGAAACAAAAGCAAAAATAAACTTTTGGGACTTCATCAAAATCAAAAGCTTCTGCACCGCAAAGGAAACAGTCAACAAAACAAAGAGGCAACCCATGGAATGGGAGAAGATATTTGCAAATGACAGTACAGACAAAAGGTTGATATCCAGGATCTATAAAGAACTCCTTAAACTCAACACACACAAAACAGATAATCATATCAAAAATTGGGCAGAAGATATGAACAGACACTTCTCCAATGAAGACATACAAATGGCTATCAGATGCATGAAAAAATGCTCATCATCACTAGCCATCAGGGAGATTCAAATTAAAACCACATTGAGATATCACCTTACACCAGTTAGAATGACCCAAATTACCAAGACAGGAAACAACATGTGTTGGAGGGGATGTGGAGAAAGGGGAACCCTCTTCCACTGTTGGTGGAAATGCAAGTTGGTGCAGTCTCTTTGGAGAACAGTGTGGAGATTCCTCAAGAAATTAAAAATAGAACTTCCCTATGACCCTGCAATTGCACTACTGGGAATTTACCCCAAAGATACAGATAGTGAAAAGAAGGGCCATCTGTACCCCAATGTTTATAGCAGCAATGGCCACAGTTGCCAAACTGTGGAAAGAACCAAGATTCCCTTCAATGGACGAATGGATAAGGAAGATGTGGTCCATATACACTATGGAGTATTATGCCTCCATCAGAAAGGATGAATACCCAACTTTTGTAGCAACATGGATGGGACTGGAGGAGATTATGCTGAGTGAAATAAGCCAAGCAGAGAGAGTCAATTATCATATAGTTTCACTTATTTGTGGAGCATAACAAATAGCATGGTGGACATTGGGGGGTTAGGAGAAGGGAGTTGGGGGATATTGGAAGGGGAGGTGAACCGCGAGAGACTATGGACTCTGAAAAACAATCTGAGGGGTTTTAAGTGTGGGGGGGGGAGGTTGGGGGAACCAGGTGGTGGGTATTAGAGAGGGCACGAATTGCATGGAGCACTGGGTGTGGTACAAAAACAATGAATACTGTTATGCTGAAAATAAAAAATAAATTTTAAAAAGTTATAAATATTTTTAGAGAGTTAAGCAATGAAATGATATGGGATACTTAGAACAAGAACAGAAGGCTGTAAAAATGATTCAAAGAACAGAACAGAACTTGAAAATAAAAACATGATAGCAGGGGCGCCTGGGTGGCTCAGTGGGTTAAGCCGCTGCCTTCGGCTCAGGTCATGATCTCAGGGTCCTGGGATCGAGTCCCGCATCAGGCTCTCTGCTCAGCAGGGAGCCTGCTTCCTCCTCTCTCTCTCTGCCTGCCTCTCTGCCTACTTGTGATCTCTCTCTGTCGAATAAATAAATAAAATCTTTAAAAAAAAAAAAAAAAAAAAAAAAAACATGATAGCAAAAGTAAGACATTAATAGAAGAGGTGGAAATAAAATTAAAGAGATCTCCCTGGAAGTAGGACCAAAAGAAATGACGAGAGTTGGTTTATAAGCATGAAAATTAGAGTCAGACCAGTAGGTACAATGTTGACCAATAGGAGGTCTAGAAATAGACAACAAAACTAGAGAAAGTTATCAAAGAAATAATTCAAGAAAATTTCTGAAAACTGAAGGATCTAAGTATTCAGTTGGAAACACCTAGAAGTGTTCAGGAAAATGAATGAATTTCAAGGCATAACGTCACCACCAAATTTCAGAACATTGTACACAGACAGAAGACCATAACTTTTTTTGAGGGAGTGAAAATCATAGGTTACATCCAGAAAATTAAGAATCAAAGTATCATCAGATTTATCAATGGCAACCTTGGAGGGTATCAGACAATGAAACAAATACCTTCAAAATTTTTAGGAAAATAATTTCTAATATAGAATTTCTTCCTCAGCTGAACTGTTATTATGAGGGCAAAATAAAGATATTTACAGATATACCATGTCTCAGAAAATGTACTTTCATCTACCCTTCTAAGAAAGTGACCAACAAAGAGGAAGATCTGGGGATGCAGGGGAGAGAAATATGGATTCTAAAAGAAAATGGAGAAGGGGAAATCTCCAGCAAAGGTCTGTGCATCATGCCTTGAGAACACCTAGGCCACACTGAGTCAGGAGATGGAGGACTCCAGGAAACTGATGGATAGCCTGATACGTTTGACTAAATTGAAGCAATGAATAAACCTCTGGAGAAGAGTTTGGGAGAAAATTAGGGTAAAGACATAGAAATCAGAGCAAATAAAGTAATGAAATCTGTATTAACTCTAGAGAAAGCGAAAGGAGCATGTAATCAAAGGACACTGCATGACACAGCTGTCATGCCATTTGCTTGGCAATACTATTACATAATCGCGTCTGTAGTCAGGGGACGTATGCATCGTCTGATTACCTAACCCCAGATGATAATATAACTACAATATGAAAATAAGTGCGAGAGGAATTACGTGTGGGTACGTACACCTAATTCTTTTTTTTCCACAACAGAAAGCCCATAGATAACATCTAAAGTGGGAAAATAAAAAATACAGTATGAGTATCTTATCGGAGAGAGGGAAGTATCAGGATAAAAAGGTAAAAAAGCTGACAGCGCTCGCCTCTGGAAATACAGGATTAGCGACAAGGAGATGAGAAGCATGAAGCTGTTGTTTTGTTAGAATTTTTGTAGAACTCTGTGACCTTTTAAACTGTAAATCTCTGTACCTTATGTAAAAGTAAAAATCACATGAAAAGAGAATAGCGGTAATGTCTTTTCATATCTGTGAGAGGGAAATAGTGTTTGAAATTATTCACGAAGAAATCTATATCTGGCTGGATGGCTGCTTGAGCTGTCAGCTTTCATATCTTGTTGGTCCCCCGCCCCAACTCTTTATGTTTTCTAAATTAGAAAACCTTAACTCAGAATTATAGGTTGTTGGGAAGCTTTGACGGATATTTCTGGCTTTTCAGATCAAATGCAGATCCAGAAATTATGGACAGAGTTCTGAAGACTAATTTCAGTGTTTCACCAGAGGATGCAAGCCGAGGCTTTAACACCACCAGAAGCTGGAGGGTTAACGGTCTCAACTCGGGGGACAGTAGCTGACAGAGTTGTACCCTCTTTCTGGTGGCATTTGGCTCACAAGGTATTTTTTTATGTTCTGTTGCCATGTTTGGATGTGATTTTTAATATGCAAAGACACTCCTAATGGAGGAAGAAAATCACTGGGTATTGAGAAAGTCAAACTCTCAGCCATCAAACCATTTGCCCCACTGTTCAGTCTTAAGAAATCCTGGTGTCTGATCATCAAAAAATCCTGGTGTTTAGACCCTGAAGTCAAAGATCATACTGTTCAAAATCCTAAATGTATCGCTGAGACAGACCATGTGTATTAGTAGAAATGGCCATTTTAAAAGATTCTATTCCTTATTTTAAAACACTCTAAGTCTTTTCTGTTTGCCCGTCACGGCAATCCAGTGTGGGAAAGCAGCATCTTATACTCACTTTCATCCCAGCCCTGTCAGCTGTGGAGATTTAGGCTAAGTGACCACAGTCAGTTTGTACTCACAATTTCCGCTGTGCCCCTCAAAGGCAACTCAGGGTCTGAAGGCATGCTATGGACCCCCACTTTTTTCCACGAATGAGGGATGTAGTGCATTTGGAAGCAGTGTCTTTTCGTTTGTAGAGTGATGCCTTTCCTTGTTAACCATGTGACTGGAGCTTCTTCAGTACAAGTTCTGTGGGTCTTTCCCCCAACCCCCCAAGCAACTGTGGTGAAACATACATAACATAAAATTTACTGCCATCACCATTTTAAGTACGCAATTCAGTGGCATTAAGTGTCTTCACAACATTGAGCAACCATGGCCACTATCCGTCTCCAAAACTTTTTTAGTATCCCAAAAAGAAACTCAGTACTCATCAAACAACTCCTTAGTCCTCCCTGGGTTAGTCCCTGGCAACTTCGATTCTACTTTCTGTCTCCATAAATTCCTATTCTAGGTAACTCATATAAGTGGAATCAGACAAGTCATACAATTTGTCCTTTAGTATCTGGCTAATTTTACTCAGCATAATGTTTTTTAAGGTCCATCCGTGTTGAAGCATGTGTCAGAATCTCATTCTTTTTTTAAAAATTAACATACAATGTATTGTTTGTTTCAGGGGTACAGACCTGTACCCCTGAAACAACCATTTTTCATGCTGAATAATATTCTATTGTCCATCAATAAATCTATCACATTTTGTTATCTTTTCAGCCGTTGACAGACATTCGGACTGTTTCCACCTTTTGGTTCTTGTAAATAGTGCTTGTGAATAGCTAAGAACTTTGGTGCACACCCTAACATGCGTTTTTAAGTTTACAAGCTAATCTTTAATGAATTAAACCAGAAATCTCTTCTTTTAAAATTAGCTACATGATAAATAAGACCAAGGTCATTGATCACTTCTTTCTCACATATATGGTGAATGTATACTGAAAACTGGTATATCCATAGTTTCATTGAACTACAAAGTGGAATGTCTTCTTGTTTATATATGTAACAGTCATTGATTTTAAATGCCAGTCGCATTATAAGAAATGCAGTAGTTCTTATAAGAACTCCTATTGCACCAATTGCTTGTTGCTTTCTTTCCAACTACAATATTTGTCATTGATTTGGAAGCTGGTTTCATGTCTTACCAGCAAGGTTATAGTTGTATTTGTTTTTGCTGCAAGGAGGAATGAGGACACTACAGTTTTCATGTCTTTTCAACCTTTAACATCAAGTGTTGATCACTTTTAGTGGAAAGCCTAATTTTGTTTCTTGTTTTTTTTTTCTTCTTGGTGATTATTTTATTTATTAATTTTATTAACATATAATGTATTATTTGTTCCAGAGGTACAGGTCTGTGACTCATCAGTCTTATACAATTCACAGTGGTTATCACAGCACATCTAATTTTGTTTTTGTACTAGGAATAGTCAACTGGTTTAAAAGTGAGGTTGATAAGATTTGTTGGAAAATAATATGGAACTTTCAGTATTTTGGAAAATAATATGGAACTTTCAGTAGTATATTATTATTTGATGAAAATGTTATTAGTAGATAATAAAATAAAACTGTCCACTTGTCTCATGACTTGCCTCAGATTCCAGCTTTGTATTTATGACAGAGTCCATTCATTATTTATATCCGTGAACTTACTTCATATTGTGAGGTGTACTTTTTTATTTTCATCACCATTGTTGTATTTCTGCAAACCACTTTTGAAATGATTCATTTTTTTTGAACTGTGATATTATGCAATGCAAGGGTAACAGTGACAAATGCAAGTTTAAAAAATGTAAACAGGAACTGTTGGGTGACGATAAAGTACATTAGTTGGGATAAACTACACATGATTAACTTCATGTTAATCAGCATGAACTGTCAGTCTATGAAACATATACACTGCTTTTAAGAACATAAAAAGGTCAGAAATTCTATGAAAATTATGATCTAACATACATTTTAGATATTTAAAGTATGCATGAAAGAACTGCATTGCTTTTCCTTCTTATCTGTGAAATTATTTAGAGGCTACTGAGAAACTAGTGACCAACAGAGATCCTTGGGTAACTTGCTAAGGAACATTGTAGGGGAAGAAGATACTTGAATTACTATGCAAAACAGTGAGAAGACTTTGGAGTTCCCAGGGACAATACAGAAGGAAGATAGTGAGGCAGAGACGTGAAAAGCAGCCCAAAGGGACAACTTACGAGAGAAGATTATAAATCAGCCTCATTTACCAAGACAGAGCAAATGAAATACTGGCAAGTTGAATCCAGCAATGATCAACCTGGAACTATTAAAATTATATTGGAAAATTTATTAATGTAACCTACTTTATTAACAGATGAAAGATAATGAAATAGAAATATTGATAGAAACCATTCATAATGAAACTTTTAACAAGCCAAGAGTGGAAAGAAATTCCCCCAACTTGATAAAGGCTAATTATGAGAATCCTATAGTCACCCTGATAATAGTGAAAATTAGAAGCATACTCTTTAAAATCAATGGCAAAAGAAATATGCTTACTATTGTAGCTTCAGTTCAGCAATGTGCTGAATGTCCAGCCAGTTTGAAAAGATAGGAAAAACAAACAAGTCATATAAGACTCATAAAGAAAAAATTTCATCATTATTTGCAGATAATATAATTGCTTAAATAGAAAACTCAAGCTAATCTATAGAAAAATGTTGAGCTTGTTCAGTTCAGCGAGGTTGCTGGATGCAAAACCAGTATGTAGACATTATTTTATTGGTAAAGTAAAAATATATATTCAGAAGGATGACCAAAGTGATAATAATATACCTAAGGATAAGAAACGTAAGAATCTTACATAGAACAATGTTACAGAAGAATATAAAATAAGGCCTGTGTAAATTGGGAGCTACCCCACGCTGATATGAGGGAAGTCTTGATATTACAAATGTGGCAGTTCTCCCAGTGGTAATCAATAAATTCAGTGGATTTACAATCAAAGTTACAAGAGACTTGTAAGGAAAAAGCTTGAAAATATGACCCTTAAATTATAGAAAAGTAAAGAGAAGGACTAATGATTTTCAAGAAGGTAAATAAGGAGGGCAGTTCTTATCAACAGGTCAAATTTTATCATCAAACATTTAGACCTGTGTGGTCTCCTGATGGAGTAAGAAATCAATCAGGTTACTCCTGATGGAGTAACAAATCAATGCCCAGGAGAAACAGACCTGAGTATGCACAAGAATCTGGTGCATGACAGAGGGAGTAAGAGGAATCACTCAGGGAATGATGATCCATTAAAAATGGCGTTGGGATAATCCATACAGAAAAATATCAGAAGCCTATCTCAAGCCATGTGCACACATGTTAAAGTCTAGCAGGGGATGAAATATCTAAAGGTAAAAAGAAATACTAGGACTTTTAGAAGAAAATACAGAAAACCTTTATGGAATATTATATAGCAGTAACAAATGAATGAACTAGGTCTACATGTATCCACTTAAACCCATCTCAAAAACACAAGGTTGATTTAAAAAGTTTCAGCTAGAGCGTGCATACAATGTGATGCAATGTGATGCATTCGTGTACACCTGAAAATCACAAAACTGTACTTCATGCAGGTAACACAGGTGCCCCTCCCCTGTTCACCACAGGTTCCGTTTTATTTCATGTGTTTTTTCCGGGTGAGAAAACATTTATCTTTCCACTGTGCTTTTCCCTGCGACCAAATTGCTGTATTTTGTCAACTGCTTCTCCAGATTCTCAGTATGGTTAGTGATGGGTGTCCCAGGGCTGTTGAAGGACCCCTTTAGTGATTCTACGTGAGCTCAGAGGGTGAGGATGGTGGGACATCCTTCTGCATTTTTTATCTCCAGCAATCTGGGGCCCAATCTGATATATCCTCCCCCTCTTTGGCTTCAGTGAATCTCTAGTTTCTTTCAGAGCCCAAGAAGAGATTTAAAAATGAAATATGTATATGAAATCTTCTCACAGGCAGACAGATAGGCAGGCAGGCAGGCAGAGAGGTGGGGGCCTAACTTTGCCAGCAGGTAGCAGTGCAAAGCTAATGTTTCAGGGAGCTATCATGGCTGGGAGGGGAGATAAGGGATGGGAACTGCTTGTGTCCAAAACACTGTATCAAGAACATGGTGATAGGACTGGCTTCTGATTCCTCACTGGCTATGATCTCATTTCTACTCAAGAATACACAGCACTATCTTTGTAGTCCCAGGCTATGCCAGGGACATTTACCCTTTTCCTTTGGGCTCTCAGCAACATAGTAAACAACCAGTGACTGTTATCAGTTTGCCTCTCAAAAATAAAATCTGGAATCTGATCATCTTAATAGGGCCAAAGATACTGAACATCATCCCCTCCCTGCTCATTTCTAGAAATGAGATTTTTTTTTTCGAAGTGTGTTTATAAAGGAAGTTTTGTCAACAATGCAGTTCATACGAAATATGATAAAGAGTGAATTTAGTAATAGTGGGGATGGAAATTAGCACAGCTTTGAAAAACAATTTGGTAATATTTCAAAAATTAACCCAGCAACTCCACTTCTGAGAATTCATCTCTCACAGGTACCAGTGTTATGTGTTCAAAGATGTGTGTGTAAGGAAGGATACTCACTGAAGAATCAAGATTGCAGAATATGGAGATTATGTTGATTAGGGTCAACATAAGTGCCTATCAATAGGATAATAGTTAAGTAAATTTTGCTTCATCCATGTAAGCAAAATCTATTCAGTTCCTACAGAACTGCTAGGATTTTCATTGGGACTTTATCAAATCTATAGATTATGGATCATAGATCTATAGGTTAATTTGGACAACACTGGCATTTTAACAGCTGGTGAGTTGTCTAATCCCTGAACATAAGATATTGCTAAATTTATTTGATACTTTAAAATTTCTCTCAGTTGTGTTTTGTTATCCTTCAGTATAAAGATCTCACACACATATTTTTTAACAGCTTTTGGATTCATTATTTCTACTGTTTTTCTATTTCTTTTTTTTCCCCAAAGATTTTATTTATTTATTTATTTTAGAGAGAAATAGTGAGAGAGCATGAGCCAGGGGAGGGGTAGAGGTAGAGGCTGAGAGAGAATCCCAAGCAGACTCCACAATGAGCATGGAGGCCAAGGTGGGGTTTGATCCCAGGATCCTGATATCATGACCTGAGCTGAAATAAAAAAAACAGATGCTTAACTGACAGAGCCACCCAGGTACCCCTGTTTTACTATTTCTTAACTCGTTAAGTTTTTCTTTGAAGTTATTAAATTTTTTTCCAATTTTCCTTTCATATATTGTTCTTTTTCTGGTTTTATATTAGGTGCTTAAATAATTCTTTTCATTTTGTACTGAAATAAATATTCTCTGCTTTAATTCTATGGATTATCCCCTTAATATCTTTAACTATACTCTATAGGTTCTAAATAAAGTGCTTTTAAAATTTTTTCTTCCCTAGAAATTCTATAACTTTAGTTTGTACTATTTTTTTAAATATAAGAGTTGAAAGGTTTTTAACATTTCTAAATGGAAATGTCTTTTTTTCCCCCTAATTTTGTTTTTACTTTATTACTGTGTGATCAGAGGATGTTTCTCATCTTTTTACTTTTTGGAGCTATTTGAGGTTTTGTTGTGATTTAATATTTGGCCAATTTGTATGGAGGTATATTCTCTATTTTTTAGGGAATACAGTTTGATATATATGAATCAGATGTGTCTTATTAATTATTCAGGTCATCTATATATCTTTACATACTTTTTTATACACTTGATCTGTTATGGGCTGAAAGAATTAATTACACTTTCTAATCCTTATAACGTTTTTATTTCCCTTATAGTGTCATAATTTTCAATTTATGAACATTGTTGCCATATTAATTATTGCAAAGATATAGGTTACTGTTTTGGATTATTTAGCATTACAAAGTGTCATTTTTATCCTGTTTGATGACTTTGGGCCTAGATACCACCTTCTTTGATATTCACATCTGACTTCCTGCTCTTTTTGTGTGCCTTGGCTTATATCTTTGTCCATTCATTAATTTTGACCTTTCTGAAACACCTGGAGCAGTATATTTTATTCAACATAAACTTGGCTATTGCTTTGTTATATATGAATATGTGTGAAGACAACAGATAAATCCAATCCATTTATATTTATTAACATAACAGAGTTGTTTGATCTTTGTTTGTGTAACTTTAAGTTATGTATTTAATAGTTTTAAAAAATATTTCATTGTCTGGTATGTTTTATTTGCTTTTTGTGTGTGTGATTTGAAACTTAGAACAGTTTTTATTTTAAATCTAGCAGTTGCCTTTGTAAATTCATAATTATAACTGCAATGTTGTAATGTATCACCCTTAGTATGCTATCTCTTTACATTCCATTTGGCAATTTTCTTTTCCCCTCTGTTTTATGCATCATCTGATTGTACTTAGTTGTGTTTTTTTAGTGCTAACCTTTGTACTGTCAAATATAATTATTTTTCATTCCTTGATTTATCTACTTTAAAGAATACTCTTTAATTCCTTGCTATTACAGAAGCAGCAGTAAGTGAACATACTCTGCTCCCACGTTCTTTCTTTCCTCTTATTGCTATTTGTATCATGTTCACATTTTCAGGGCCTCTGAGGTTTTAGGGGTAAATGCCTTGATTGTCATTTTTATCCCTCTTTACAGTCACCTCGGTTAACAAACCCCGATGTGCTGAGTCATTTATCAGGCCTCCACCCACTTTTGGCCCTCTGAGATTGTTATGACATCTTTGTCCTCTGCACTTTTCTTTCTCCTTCTCTTTGTTCTTGTATATTTATACCGTTCTTTTCCCATGCTGTCATTTTATTGGCGTTCTGAGAGGGTTGGGGTAAAACATATGCATGCTATCTTCCATATTTAACCAGGATCCCCAAATAACTCTTACTTTTGAGAGAAAATGCTTTGCATTAAAAGTTCAAAATAAGGATAGAGATTTTACATGCTATACAATCTCAGCCTTGATATAGTTAAGAAAACTGCAGACCCGAAAGGGTGCCACTTAGACTGAGTTCCCAAATGGGGGCTTAAAATCCAATCTATTGGAAGTTTCAGCCTCCCCTGGAAATAGGGCCTTGACTGGTCAATCAGGAAATTGTTCTTTCCATTGGCATCTAAGAGTCTGCCACTTAGGTCCTCTTCATCCCCCAAAGAAAGATGAGGTATTCTGCATGAGAAGACACCTTGTTTTTTCCCCTAGCAAACTGCCCCCTCTGGAAGAATCTTTTGCCTTTGCTAATAACTTTCTTGCCCCCACCCTCCTATCTATGAAGACTTCCATTTTGTACAACTCCTCTCAGTGCCTCTCTGCTTGCTAGATGGGCTGCTGCCTGGTGCATGAATCATTTGATAAAGCCAATTAGATCTTCAAATAGATGTATATATATATACATATATACATATATATACACGCACACACAATAGAAAGAGAGAGAGAAAGACTAAGAGAGGGAGAGAAGATAATAACCTGAAATACCGACAGTGATTTCTCTACCTCCTCTCTTCTGATTTATATTTTTCAGTTGTCTGCATTATATGCAATGGCCATTTAAAAAAAATCATTTTGTTTTTAAGTTATTTATTGTGATATGTAATGTGCATAATACAAATGCACATGAATTATAAATTCATTATAAAATGAACACTTATGTATTAGCTCGGTCTACCATAACAATGTACCATAGACAGAGTGGTTAAAGTACAGAAATTGACTTCTCATGGTTCTAGAGGCTGGAAATTGGAGTTGAAGGTGCCTCTTGGAGAGGCTCTGGTGAGAACCCTCTTCTTGGCTTGTGTCCTCACTTGGCAGAGAGAGTTCTGGGCTCCATTCCCCTTTGTACAAGGACACCAGTTCTACTGGGTCATGGCTCTGCCCTCCTGACCTCTTTGAACCATAGCACTGTCCTTAAAGGCCCTTTCTCCAGTATATCACGTGGGTTAGGCCTTCCATGTGTGAATTTGGGGAGACATAATCCAGTCCATAGTGGCCGTGAGATAACTACTCATGTCGCTAAATGGAACATTGTAAACACCCCACAAGCCTCTTCCCAATTATGTCCTCCTTTCTCTGTCTTAAAGGTTTCATTTGTATTTTTGAGCTCCTAAGTAAGCATGTCTAAACAGAATAGTTAATTTCTGCTTGTTTATGAATTTTGTATAAATGGAGTCATACTTATGCACTCTTTTGTGTCTGGCCTTTTTCATCTTTGTTTTGTGGACTATAGTTTATTCATTTTCATTGCTGTACATTATTCCATTTTAAGAATGTAAGAGAGATATTTAACATATTCCAAAATTTTTGGACATTTAGGTTGTTTCCAATTGGGGCTTTCTATGGGCAGTGTTCATAAACTTTCTCATAGCTCTATCTTGGAGCCCACACATATTTCTGTTGAGCGTTTTATGTATCTAAGAGTTTAATTAATAATCACAGTCTATGTGTATCTGCACCTGTATTTGATGATATCCATTGATCTCCAAAGAAGTTGGACAAATTTACATTCCCAGCATTATATGAGTTTCTGTTATTTTATATCTTTTTTAATACTTGGTATTGTCAAAATTTTAAATTTCCCTCATCTGATGCATTTATAATAATCTCTCTGTGTAATTTTAAATCACATTTCCTTGATTAAGAAAAAGATTAAGAAAATTTTTATGTTAATTGGCCATTTGGGTTTCTGCTTTTGTGAAATATCTATACAAATTTTTTGCTCATTTCAAAGTTGGTTGCTCTGATGTGTTTCTACTTGATTTGTAGGGGATCATCTTCTGGATATAAACACTTTTTAGGTACACGTGTTGCAAATATCTCTTCCTCAGTAGGCTTGCTTTCATGCTCTTACAAAATTGTCTTCTGATGAACATACGTACTTAATTTTAGTGTGTGAAAATGTATCAGTTTTTTCCTCTATGGTTACTGCTTCTTTTGTCACATGTAATAAATCTCTCCCTAAACTGAGTTCATCAGAAATTCTCATTTTTCCCCTAAAATCTTTATGTTTCGTCTTTCACAAAGAAATTTAGATTTTAATCTACCTAGAATTGATTCTTGTATGTGGCATAAAGTTGGATGTTCAAAGTAATTTTTCTTTTTTAAAAAATTTAAATTCAATTTAATTAACATATAGTATATTGTTAGTTTTGGGGATAGAATTTAGTGATTCATCAGATGTTTCTCCAAAGAAGACATAAAAATGATTAACACACACACACACAAAAATGTTCAACATCACTTGCATCAGGGAAATACAAATCAAAATCACAAAAAGATACTGCCTCACGCTGGTCAGAAGGGCTAAAATGAACAACTTAGGAAACAACAGATGTTGGTGAGGAGTGAGGATGCAGAGAAAGGACAAACCTTCTTACACTGTTTGTGGGAACACAAACTGGTGTAGCCACTGTGGAAAACAGCATAGAGTTTCCTCAAAAAAGTTGTAAATAAAGCTACCTTATGACCCAACAATTGCATTACTAGGTATTTATCCAAAAGATACAAAAATAGTGATACAAACAGGCACAGGCACCCTAATGTTTATAACAGCAATATCCACAATAGCCAAAATATGAAAAGAGCCCAGATGTCCAGTGACAGATGAATGGATAAAGAAGATGATATATATGTATATGTGTGTGTATACACACACCACACACACCACACACACACACACACACACACACATACACACACACACACTGGAATATTACTCAGCCATCAAAAAGAAAGAAATCTTGCCATTTGAAACGATGTGGCTGGAACTAGAGAGTATTATGCTAAGCAATAAGTCAGTCACAGGAAGACAAATACTATATGGTTTCATTCATATGTGGAATTTAAGAAACAAAACAGATGAACAAGGGGGAAGAGAAGGAAAAATAAAATAAGATAAAAAATGAGAGGGAGGCAAACCATAAGAGATACTGAACTCTAGGAAACAAACTGAGGGTTGCTGGAGGGAAGGTGCATGGGGAGAAGGGCTTAATGGGTTATGGACATTAAGGAGGACACTTGCTGTGATGAGCAAAGTAATTTTTCTGTTAAGATTCCTAATTCTTCAGCATCATTTATTGAGAACTGCCTTTTCCCCACTGTTCCACTGTGCCACCATCAGCACAAATTCAATGTCTGTATGTGCACTGGCCTGTTGATGAGCCAACAATTCTGTCCCACTAGTCTGACTAATCCAACCCTAGTCACACACATTTTCAATGATTAGAGCTTTACAATACATTCTAACATCCTGAGGGCCAGTTCTCTTTTTCCACCTTGTATTTCTTCCTCAGAAGTATCCTGGTTATAATTTGCTCTTTGCAATTTTATATAAATATTTGAGTCAGGTTGTTGAGTAATATAAAAAAAGAAAAGCCTATTGGGATTTTGACTGGGCTCATATTAAATTTATTAGCTATTTTGGGAAGTCTTAAAATATTGTGACTTTAAATCCAGGAATGTAATACATCTCTCCATTTATTGGGTTTTCTGTAATATTACTCAATATTTTTCATAATTTTCTTTGTAGAGATCTTATTCATACTTTGATAATCCTCTTTCTAGATACTTGATATTTTAAAACAGCAGTGTAACTGATATTTTTAAAAACCTGGCTATTTTCTGTTTGTTGCTAGTATATAAATATGTAACTAATTTATGTATATTAACTTACCCAGCTACCTTTCTATACTGTCTTGTTAACTTTAATAGTTTATCTCTAGATTATATTGGCTGTTGTATCATGCAGTTGTATTATCTGTAGATCATGGCATCTTTGCTACTTTTCTTATTCTTATATATATTTTTTTCTTTTCCTTCCCTTACTATGCTGGCTGGGCTCTCATTTATGAAGTTAAATAGGACTGATGAAACTGACATCTTCCCTTTCTTTCTTTTTGTTTCTTATTTCAAAGGGAAAGCTAGCCATGTTTCACAATTAAGCATGCTGTTTGTTACTTCCTTCAAAGTAATTACCCTTTATCAGAGTGCAGCAATTCCCTTCTATTCCTTCTTTCCTTGGTATTTCTAATTATAAGCAGATATTAAACTTTATCAAATGATTTGTTAGCATCAGTTAAGGTGACACCTGATTAGCCTTCTTTAATCTATTAATAGAAATACAACATATGGTGGACCCTTGGAAAACTTAGAGGTTAAAGGTACTGACACCTCTCATACAGTAAAAACCCACATATAAGTTTTGCCTCCCCCAAAACTTAACTATTAACAGCATACTGTTGACAGGAAGCCATTCAATAACATCAACAGTCAATTAGCACATATTTTGTAGGTTATATGTCTTATATACTGTCTTTTTACAGTAAAATAAGCTAGAAAAAGAAAATGTTACTAAGAAAATCCTAAGGAAGAGAAAATACATTGATAGTACTGTAGTATACTTATTTTTATAAAATTCATGTAAAAGTGGATCCACACAGTTTAAACCTATGTTGCTCAAGGGTCAAGTGTATTTTCTATTGTGGCATGTATTAATGTTATGACCAGCAAAAATTTTTTAAAAAAATTTAGAAGTTCAAAAAAGAAATTTCTACAGAGTTCCTATTATTGAGGCAAATGTATGTCAGTCTTACGCTGAGCTGGGGGCACCCCTCCTGGACGTGTTGGTGCAGGAGTTTATGGAAAGTTCCTATGCTCCCAAACTGCAGGGGTTCCATCTGCTAACCCAGGGAAAGAGAATACTCTCAGGAATATTAAGGTCACTTTGAAGTATATGAGCCATGATAACATAAACAGCTTTATTCATGGGTAGTTTTCTGAATATGTTCCAGAATCATTTGTTCTTCTTTCTGTCTCAGTTTTGCGCCTGCCTCTCAGAGTAGGCCATCCTTAAACTTGGTTCATGTGTGCACCTAGCAGGGGAATGCAGCAGGTAACTGGGGAAGCTCATTTGCCCAGACCACCCCAGACCCATGAAATCAGACTCTCTGAGATGGAGACCCAGGCATTAATGTTTTTAAAATCTCCCCAGGGGATTCCGAGGTTGAGAACCAACAACTGATAGTTCTCCACAGTTGAAAACCACATGTGTCTTTATGCACCAAAGTCCACAGAAAAGGAAATATCTAACCACCCCAAAGCATGCAATACTCAAATGAGACCAGCAGGAAAAATAAAAGAAAAAAGCTGCCAAGGGAAGGAAGAGAAGGACAGAAAGAGGAGGCCCAGGTATGACAGTGACAGCAAATCTACTTACTCAATTCTTTCTGGAAGCTCAGTTTGGGTCATGCCCACACAATTGACCAAAATAGTGACGGTAATAAATAGACTGAACCACCTGAGCAGACTGTGTTAAGGAAAAGCTGAGAGTTGCCATGCTTCTCTGATGTCACCTATAATCACCTTGATGCTGAATTATTAAATTCATAGCTTTTAGCTAGGATCAGCTTTTTGAACTTGTCACATAACAGCTGCTAACATTTACTGAGTGCCTATGCCGGGCTGGTTACTTCATTCACATTATTTCTAATACAACCGAACTTGTATGTAAATATCATATCTATACTTTGTAAAACAGGCTGGAAAACTTAAATAATCTTTCCAAGGCTGTACAAGTTAGTTAGCTATATGGTGCTGAGATGTGACCTCAGATTAATAACAGAACCCTCAGCAAGATGGAAGAAAACAAGAATCCTTTCTCTAAAATGTCTTTCTTCCCTGACACCTTCACTTTATGATTCAATGTAGCCTGAAATTTTGTCCAGGAAGTGTCTCTTTTTTCCTAAAAGACAGATTACTTCTAGGAAGTTAGAGCTAAAGGGAGGGTTACCAGCTGTCATGGGAATTAGTTGAGTTGGATGGTTTTCCCCACTTAGCTGAGATCAGTCGCACTGAGGAAATGGGCCCCTGGCTAGAAATGGTGGAGGCAGGCACAGGGATGTAAAATGCTGCTGCAAGGAGAAAATTCCAGATAGAATTAGGCTGGGATGGAGAACTCTTTCTAACCAGAGATGATAATATTCAAGGTTGAACCACGGGATTATCACAAGGGGAAGGTGACACTGAAGAAGGTGAGTAGAAAGGGGTAACCTGATGGGAAGAAATGTTGGTGGAGAAAACCCAAAGAAAAATTTCCCCCACAGGACATTTTTCTCAGGACCAGCTTGGGTTCCTAACCATTACGTCCTAAAGAAAAACAAAGTCTGAAGATAAGCTTTATCTACAGAGAGAGTGAACCACTCATCTTTCATAATTTCAGTTTGAGCAGAAGTATTTAAATCTATTTTAGTTTTCTGTAAATGTCTTTAATGTGCCCTGTTTTACAGTTACTTAGGAACACATCTATTTTGAAAAGGGAAATTCTGCTAATTAAACCGCATTTTCCTGTTGACTTGCAATTAAATTAAGAAATGTGTTCACATGGGAGGAAAATGTTAACCCAAGGATTAAATTAAAATCATATCTCCAACTTCACAAACCTTTAAAGGTAATATATTACCTACACTATTACTTGTGGAAACATTCATAGCAAATTTGATTAGAATTATAATTTTGGTGAAATATTAGTAATAGGACACTGGGAATTCCAATACCTTGAAGAATATCTTTTGGAGTGGAGCTACCAAGTTCATAAGATTTAAATATATAATATATAAATATATAATATATAAATATATAAATACAGGCTTTGTGAGAAGGAGACACCTAAGAGCTTTTCTGTCCAGCTATGACTCCATCCAGCAATTATGATTCATCAAATTTCAAGATGAAAAGAATATTCACTGGTCACTTGATTCTTTAAAGGGATTTCATTTCTAATTAGCTGTTCCTTACAGATAATTAAGATGTAACTGAACCAGGATGTGTGGAGAGGAGTTTGTATATTTGCTGTTTTCCTTTATTGGTGATTTTTATGTAATTGGATATATTTTTTTAAAAAAAACCCAAGTAGAGATGACATACTGAGAGAATAAATTACCTCAGTTCATTTCCCTTAACGGCCTACTTCCTTATTGCTGATACTGTTCTAAGCAGGGTACAGGCTGGGCCTCTTAACTGACTCTGTGACCTTGGACAATTTATTTAATTCCTTTGAGTAACAATTTCATCATCTGTAAGATGGGGATGCAAATCTCTTCTTCAAAGGTTTCTGTACCTATGACAGTGATGACACTTAGGAGGTAGTTAGCAAATGGTAGCCTACTATTACCACTAAATATCCTTCTACAGGATCAGAAAATTCAAGATTGAATTAAGAAAATATAACTCCCACTGCTTGGTCATAAAGATAAAACACGTAAAAGGAAAATGTAGTGCAACTACATGGAGCAGTGCAGTTTCATTTTTGAAATGACTCTTTGCCAGAGCTATCAGCTCACTGAATGCTGTCCAGCAATCCAGCAAGCTGCCCCAGAGTGGGGGGAGAGAGCTCCTTTTACTGGAGCCTCCCCAGAAGAGGCTGGCTACCATCTGTCAGGCAGCTGAGGCAAGGCTGTTCTTGCAAATCAACCTCCTGGAAGCCAGGGCTGAATTTGTCATTAGGAACTTCCAATTTGGACAGTCACCAGGGAAGATCCTTGGAAACGAAGCCAAAGTCTCTTTTTTGTCCTAGTTTGGCTTGCCTTGAAAAACAAAACAAAACAAAACAAAAACTGGAGTCAGATTCTGAAGGTACCTAAAACTGTTATTATAATACAGACATTTGACCGATTTTTCTCTAATCATTACTATATTCCCCAATGGCATGAACCTTGAACTATTAACATTTTTTTGGACTACTGAACTTAGTAGCCTGCTAGTAGTTTGGGGGTAACTTGGGATATTGGCAGTGTCTGTGACCAGTGTGGTTCCACTGAGACAATCTAAGCTCTGCCCATTGTCGTCTGTCCTCTTTGTCCTCTGGCAGGTGCTGCTCTTTTGCCCAATGAACAGCCGGTCCTCATCATGGCTAGGGCACAGGGTAAGAACCCATGCCTATTTCAAAAGCCAAAGAAGCTTCGGTGACCTCTTATTGGTTATTATATTGTGAGATGAGCCCGTCTCACATGGTAAGAATGTGCCCTGTATATCAGCAAAGCTCATTCATAAGTAGGGCATTTTTTTAGGTGGTACATGCCCAGGTGTGTCCAGACTAGTCTAAACCCACCTGTGGCTTGCACAAGCACCTCCTCTTTCTTGGGACAGCTTTCAGATGTTGAACATATTAAAGCCACAGACATTTTTCTCTCAATGCAATGTTTTCGTTGTTTCAGGATTCAATTAGAGGACACCCATATTGCTAACCTCTAAAGAAGGTGCTGAACACAGTGGCAAAGCCTGATTTTAAAGGAATCATGTGGAAGAAGCAACAGTGCAAAGGATATGAGTGGACAGACACTTTGATGGCTGTTCTTCTGATCAGGTTGAAAGGACTGAATAACCACAGGGCCCGAGTGGCACTAAACCGTGAGATGGTCCTCCCTTTGTTGAGCACCATAAACGTCTACAACAAAACAAAGCAGAAGGTGGACCTGAAGTGAGAAGTATGCATCCTCACACAATCATGGTTTGGAGTACAAATGGTATCATTTCAGGCTTATGAGCAAGACGAGGTCTGGGAACCATGCATCCATTAGTGGAGAGCCAAGTGGAGGGGCAGAGGTAGTGGGGATCAAGGACTGAGGGCCACATTCTCACCCTCCTCGCAAGACCTCAGGCCCTGTCAGTGACTGACTGTGCATCAAGATGAGCCCACTGAGAGTGCCCAGTGGGCAGGAGTCTGATCTGGGGCTGGTGGGATGCTTCAGCCCCAGGGCCAGGATTCTGGCAATTGGAGGATATGGTTCTGGCTGCATTAAATTCCTCTTCTGATTAGCAGATCAACCCTGGTGTGGGGATGCTCCCTCTGCTCTCTGCCTCCTAGGTCTCCCCTCGCTACTCCTTTAGCCCTCGCTACTCCTTGCCTCTGAGCATCTAGGAAGGTGAGGGTTCTTGGCCTGTGAGAGGAGGGAGAAAGACATTTTAGTGTCTTTTTATTTTCTCTATAAACCATATTTGAGATGGCTGATTCCTGTCCTTCCCAACTCCCAAACATGCACACATCATTTTGGGGGCGGGAGGTTGCTGTGTGGAACATCTAAGACACAATACAAATAGGGAAATTGTCATGAAGCAGCTCTCATTTAAACTAGTGGTTCTCAAATGTTATGACTTCAGGAGACTTTTATACTCTATGGAATATTATGCCTCTGTCAGAAAGGATGAATATGCAACTTTTGTATCAACGTGGACTGGGACTGGAGGAGATTATGCGGAGTGATATAAGTCCAGCAGAGAGGGTCAATTATCAGATGGTTTCACTTACTTGTGGAGTATAAGGAATAACACGGAGGACATTGGATGAAGGAGAGGAGAAAGAAGGCTGTTGGGGGAAATTGGAGGGGGAGACAAACCATGAGAGACCATGGACTCTGAGAAAACTCTGAGGGTTTTAGAGGGGTAGGGATGAGAGGATGGGTGAGCCTGGTGGTGGGTATTAAGGAGGGCACATATTGCATGGAGCACTGGGTGTGGTGCATAAACAATGAATCTTGGAACACTGAAAAAATAAAGTTAAAAGAAATTATTGAGGACCCCAAAGAGTTTTTGTTACTATTTATGCCCTTTTGCTTATACTGTGTGTGTGAGACAGAGATAGTATAGAAGACCTCCTTCACCCACTAAAAGAGTTTAAGGAACGCCAGGGATTCTGAGATCAAACTTTGAGGACCACTCATTAAATCATCCTGATTTCTGATCCCCTTGTCTACTCTACCCCCACCCCAAGACTCAGGATCCCTGCCCCCTTTTGCAAAGACAGCCAACATCATGGGAGATCCTAGGACAGTGGTCATCCAAGAGAACAGCCAACTTCCTCTTAAAATTTCATAGCAGCTGTTGTTGCTTTTGAGGATTTGAGTTTAATTGGTCTCCACCATAAATATAAAAATATGAAGACAGTACCAAAGAGGGAGTTGGATACATTTGTCATTAACTGAGTCTAGCTCACAGCCACATCACCCAGGTCAGGAGAACGCCCTAGGCTGAGTGGAGCAGAGGCTTCCTCTGCCAGAGCTCAGAACAGCCTTCCCAGCCAATCACCCTTACCCGGTGTGTGCTGTAGAAAGGGTCCAGATCCTCCAGGGGCTCCCCAATCAGCTCTGCTGGGAGCTCACCATAGAACTTGGGCAGCTGGTTGCAAGCTTTCAAGTCTAGCTGGGGCCGAGGCTTCTCTTCTTGGTCCTTCTCCCTGTGCTTATCTTTGGCTTTCTTTGCTGCCTGCGTGGCAGCAATTCGCTTTTCAATCTCCACCAGTGACTCCGGAGTGAATCGACGGAAATTGGTAGTTTCCAGGGACCCAAAGGGGAATGCCATCTTCTCATTCTTCTTCAGGAAGAATTATACTCTTATGAGAGTGGACATCACAACAGAGAGGTAACAGCTTGCCCATTGGCCCTCTCCCTCCATTTCTTTCCTTAACTCACACTTCCTTGCTGGAACAGCAACCCCCTGCCCCAACTCAGTTCCTTCCTTAACTCACACTGAGCTCTCCCCAGAGCTTTCCCCAGAGTTTCACTGTCCCTGTGGCATTCTCTGGAAAGGGTGTTTATTCAATCCTCCTCCAGGCCCCTCAGGGTTGAGCTATGTTCTCCATGAGCTTCTAAGACATGGCTCCTTCATCCATTGCTCCTTCACCACCACCACCACCACCACCAGATTTAGCCACTCTGCCCTCTCAATTCTATGACCACTGAGCAACAGGTTCTCACTTGCATTCATCAAATACTGGTTCATGTGGTCTGTGGCAAAAACAATGCTAGTAAAATTTTCCCCATTGAAAAGCATTTGTTAAAAAGCATGGAAGGCATTAATATTTTTTGTTGTTCTTTTATTATGCAATGATATGCTTTTAAGAAGTGACAGCCATTCCTGGACATGACAAGAGAGAGGAGGCCCACTACCTTGAGCACATGGCTGCACCTGCCAGCCAAGAGTGTGCTGTGTGCCTAATGCTCTAAGCTTGGCAGCATATTTGTATTTTTTGTTCTTAATAAAGTACATTATTTAATTTTCCTATTTAGTTGTTTTTTTCTTCTAATGTAAAGTTTTTCTTTAAAAAACTCATATGAGTAAGATTTTGATTCTTTCTTCAAATGATTGATTCATGAGCCCATTCTTGCTGTTTATTTTAATCTAAGTGCACCCACATTTCCTGACAGTGTATTGATGACTTAAATACACCACAATGATTTAAAAATTGTTCATAAGTTTATAAAATCCTGATCTAATTCATGGTCTCTAATACTGCCAGACTCGGTCTTTGGGACTCTGGGTTCACCATGGTCCATAAAAAGCCTGGAAGGTACTCCAATGACTAGATTTCCCTTCTTTTTTTTTTTTTTTAAATTAACATATAATGTATCATTAGCCCCGGAGGTACAGGTCTGTGAATCCTCAGTCTTACACAATCCACAGCACTCATCATAGCACATACCCTCCCCAACGGCCATCACCCAGTCCCCCTATCCCTACCCCACACCCCCCAGCAACCTTCAGTATGTTTCGTTTCCTGAGATTAAGAGTCTCTTATGGTTTATGACTAGGTTTTCTATGAGCTACAATATTCTCAGGAAATTTATCACCCCTAGCACTAGCCTAGAAGCAAATAGGATGGCTTGCTATCACAGAAAGATAGAGCATTATCTATGTGGCATTCTCCTGACTTACTCTAGGAAAGCTACATCTGAAGCCCTGCAACAGGCATCCATCCTCTTAGTTCTCTGCAGTCAACACTGGATCTGTGGATAATGTAGTTTTCCCACCTACTCTAGTGCAGAGATCTTCAAATGCCAGTGTACAATGTGGTGCTACACCAACTGCGTCATTTTCACTGGGGGTGTGAGTTAAGATGCAGATAGCTGGACCTCTACCTACAAAGATCCTCAATCAATAGGTCTAAGGTGAGATCTAGAAAGCTGCATTTTACAGGCTCATAGCTGAACTGTTGAAGTGTTCTATCTTTGAGAGGCAGCGGAAGTTACTGCAACTGTGGATGTGAGATGGAATGAAGATTAGGGTCATAAAATCAAAGTAGGATCTGGTGGCCTGCTCCCACAGCTCTAGAATCTGGAGGAAAGTCTTCCTGGATTCTAAAGGGAAGTCAGAAGCCAGTGTTGGTTGGATTAGAGACGAGACCTGGCATCAAGTGGTCACTCTTGTTGAGTGACCATCCTAAGAAACCTACTCCTCAGAGGTTTTGGTGGGGCAGACTTTGGGACCTCCTCCCTTCTGCAATCAGAATGAGGGCAATCTGGCCAGAAACCTCAGGGAGCTTATACTCAGGGAATTGGAACAAAGAGTGAAATTTGGAAAAATTAAAAAAATAAATAAGATCTTTAAAAAAAAAAAAAGAGTGAAATTTGGTTGTTTCTGAGGATTAAGTTTCTGTAGGTATTTGCTCTGTATCTGGGATTTCTGGGCTACAAAAGGACCTACTGGATCTCCTCTGGATGGACCATAAAGGCAGGCGTCTATTTAACTTAGATTTCTGAGCTCTGGTAGTAGGCGGTTTCTAAGAAGGACCGAAGGTGATTGAATAGATAACAGGAGTTTCACATTTGTCATTTCACTTGTGATGGAAATAACTTGTTGGCCTTATTTATTTATTTATTTGACAGAGAAAGATCACAAGTAGACAGAGAGAGGCAGGCAGAGAGAGAGATAGAGGGAAGCAGGCTCCCCGCTGAGCAGAAAGCCTGATGCGGGACTCGATCCCAGGACCCTGAGATCATGACCTGAGCCGAAGGCAGTGGCTTCACCCACTGAGCCACCCAGGCGCCCCATAACTGTTTGGTCTTTAATCATGATTTGTAATATAGGAAGGCCAGCTGACTGAGGATTGCTAAATGGAGGTGGATGTAAATAAGGGTACAAAAGAAGGTTTCCTTGAAATGACAGTGGACAGGGCAGGTGTGATATTGTGATTTATAATAAGAAATGTATGTTTAGCCTTTGTCCCCATTTCTGGCACAGAGCTCTTAAAACCCTTGGAATTTCCTAAGTGATGTGTTTTGTATGATATTGAGGTACATTTTGAAAGTCACCTAAGGATGGGGACTGATTGTCAGCAGAACCAACTATTAGAAGATTGAAAGTTTAGGTTCCCCATCTCACCTCTGACCTCCAGGGAGAGGAAAGAGGCCTGGAAGTTGAATTCAATAACCAACAGTCAATGGTTTAATCAATCATGCCTATGTCATAAAGCCTTCATAAGAATAAAAAAAGACAGAATTTGGAGAGCTTCTGGGTTGTTGAATACATAGAGATTGGGGAGAGAGATCACCTCAGAGAGGATATGAAAATTCTGCACTCCTTTCCCCATATTCTGCCCTATGCGTCTCTTCCATCTCGCTGTCCCCGAGTTATATCTTTTTATAAAAGACCTGTAATCTAGTAAGTAAAATGTTTCTCTAAGTTCTGTGAGCCATCCTAGCAAATTAATCAAACCCAAGGAGGAGGTCACGGAAACCTCTAGTTTAGAGATTTCTAAATTGTTCAGAAGCACAGGGAAAAATCTGGCTTGCAATTGGCATCTGAAGTTTTGTATATGTGGGCAAGGGTCAGTCTTGTAAAACTGAGCCCTTATCCTGTGGGAGCTGATGCTAATTGAACTATTGAACACCCAACTTGTGTCTGGAAAATTGCACCTTGGTGGAGTAGGAAACCCCCCCCCCACACACACACCTATTAGAATTGATAATTAGAACATCTTAGCAGGACAAAGGGTTTTTTCTTCCAGCCTCTGTTGTTATTCGTGGAACAAATGTTTCTGTGGTCTTGCAGCAAGTCTGAGGAGCTCACAAAGATGGCTGAGCATCATGAGAAGACTTACTTAAATTATCAATCCACAGTGACAACAAGAGTGGGCACAATTATCTCTCTCCCTTTTTAGGGAGAGAAAGAGAGTGTGAGCAAATGCATGCTGGGGGGAAAGGCAAAAGGAGGGGGGAGAGAGAATCTTCAGCAAAATGGGGCTGCAACTCATGACCCCAAGATCTTGACCTGAGCTAAAATCGAGTCGGATGCTTAACTGAATGAGCCACCCAGTCACACTCACAATGATCTCTTTTAATCCCCACAGAAATCCTATAGAGTAGGTAGAAGGCATTTTCTTACATATAAGAGAATTAATAATCAGTGATTACTATAGGTTATAAAGAGATTATTGAACTAAACAAGATCATCTCTGAGTTTTTTGACTCCATACCCAGTGCTCTCATTTCTGGGATGGGTCCCACTTGCTGAAGCAGTTCTGGAATCCTACTGACTGCGGTATCATCGAAGGGCTCTGGGACTTGAAAGGTATGGATTGATCTGAATGCATTCAGATTTGACGAAGTTTCAAGGGGTCTCAGAACAGCCTCTTTGTGTTATATTGTTCATTGATGCTGTTAAGAAATTGATGGGGGATTTTCCCCACTAATGTAGCTTTTTGCCTCTGTAAGGCAGTTATGATGTAAGCAAACAGATAATTATAATTTTTCCAGGACCTGATTAGTAGGTGAATATATCAGCCCCCATCCCACGTAGGATTGCATATTCTCATGCATCTTATGGTTGTTCTCATCCATTTACACACAACAAAAATGATCATTTTCTTGCATGTGAGTCCTAAATCTGGAACCTTTCTTCTGAGCTCTGGACCCACTAATCCAATGTCTTTGACATATAGTTCTTTGGATACTCCACAGACACCTCAAAGTCATTGTCCTCCATGATCTCTCTATCCTCTCTCCACCCCAACTTTTCTGCCTCCTTTTTCCCTATATCAGTAAATTACATAACCATTTTTTAAAATGGAGGCTTAGGGGGTCCTCTTTGTGTCTCTTTCTCCCACAAGTCTTCCTCCCTTATGTTTTAAACTCCTCGGATACAGCAATGAAAAAAACTATAGACTTTTGGGAGCTTAAATGTATCTCTGGGTCTCAGCCAACTTAGGCCAGCTTCCTAGAGAGAGACTTTCCAGAAAATATTGAAATTATGATGACATCATTGGAAGTCTGGAGTCACATTTGAAACATAAATCTAAATTTATATCTCTAGCCAAGACCTTTCACTTACATTCTAAATTGTTATATTTAGCTAACCATTATTATCCTTCACAAAGATGCCTGATAGATGTATAAAGCCTAACTACTGACATCCTTACCCTAAATAAATATGTTTTTCCCTTTGTCATGATGATTTCAATAAATTGAGACTTCATTCTTCCAAGACTCAAACCCTGAGTCTTGAAACTTTAGAATTATCCATTACTTCATTTTCTCTCTACCTAATCTCACATTTAGATGACCAGAAAACTTGAATCAACTTGCATTGGAAGTTCAGCTGTCTACTTCTTATCACAGCTACTGCTACCTGCATAGCTCAAACCACTATCATCTGCCACCACCTCCATAGTTCAAACCACTACCACCTACCTCCACTGCTACTCCCCTGGTCCAACCACTGGCACCCTTATCCACTGCTACGCCTATGACCCAAATCACTACCATCTCCTCTACTGCTCCTGTTATGGTCTAAACTACTGTCACTGAACTGCTGCTACCTCCATGGACCAAACCATTGTCACGTCCTGCTTGTGTCACTAATCCGTCTTTTCAAAATGTCTCACTGCTAGGATTGTTTCAAGTCTTTGCAGCATACACTTCTAGAAGCAACAGGAATGATCCTTTGAAGTGTATTGCTGTAAACTTCACCTCTGAGCTCAACACATATCATTCTCTTCCTTACTCACTGAAACCCAGGCCCATAGACCACCTAGATGTTTATTGGACACAACAAGTACACTCTTGCCTCAAGGTGTTTGAACTTGTTATTTTTTCTGCATACTATTCTCTTCCCATTTATAACCACAGGGCTCATTTGAATATCACCTGTTAGGAAAGCCTCGCCTGACCATTCAAAATGAAGGCCTTTGGCCAATCTCTACCCTTTGACCTCTCTTCACTTTTCCTCCATGGACCAAACCAAAGCACTTTTAACTAATTAACCTTTATTTATTTACTATCTTCCTAAACTAGTACTTTTGCTTTCATGAAAGTTTGGATTTCTCTGTTTGTTTAACTGTTGAATCCTTAACAGTCAGAGCAATGCTCAGCACATACTATATGATAACAAACATTTGTGGATTACAGAGTGAATAAACTCAAGGTATCCGGAATGGGTATCAGATACTTACAGAATATTGCTAAATTTTTATCTGCAAGCAGAATTGGGTTTGGGGAAAACAAACACAAGTACTTAAACTGTGAGACCAGAGTGGGTAGAAACTAACCATTTCCCATGTTGCAGGGAAAAAAGATAAAAGGTTGTCTGTTCAATAACAACTTAAGGTTTAAGATTTTAGGAAAGGTTTTAGGAAACCCACCCTGATTTGAATAAAGTTTGATCTCTAAGGTGAAAGGAGAAAAATTAAGACGGGAACCTGGAGGGCTGTGGGGGCAGAGAAGCACTGAACATTATAGAGATACTATACCCAAAAAGGAAGAAAAACAGGGAAATCTTGGTGTCATAGAAATAGTAGGAAGGCAAGTTTTAAAAACTGTTGAGCTTTGTTTTAATAGTGTGAATGGTTTTTAGTCAGGGAGAGTGTGAATAAGTACCATTGAGTGGAGAGGATGTGACTAGATCGTTTGAGTTGTTGAAAGAGACAGATTGGAGTATGGGAATAACTGCAAAGTTGAATAAACTAATTACATTACCCAAAGAACAGTAATAGGAAAATGAACTGCTCCATGTTCTGTTGCCATGACTTGGCTGCCTGATGGAACATCAAGCATTTTGTCAGGATGTCACTAAGACTGAGAATATAGTGGGACCTTTCATACCACTAGATTGAGAGAAAGATGAATTGGTGGTGAGAAATAGTAACCACTCTACTGACACATTTGAGTGAAACTGTATTGCATGTGTTGTCACACATGGTGCTCAGAGTGTAGTTAGGCTCTCTAGCTCATGGAATGAGCAAACAACTTAGCTTTGACATTGGTGCTATCGCTGGACTCTCTAAGCTAATGGGAGCATGGAATTAAATGTCCTGTTTTTGGGAAGATGTGGCCAGAGTAGTCAAGACTTAGAAATTTCCCTGAGATGTCAGAATTTTAGATCATCAGTGATGCTGACATTTGCCTATCTAAGCTACCCATTTCCCTGAAAATTTTAATCATTAGGCACCTAATTGGAGCAACAGGGCACTGGACAGGGGAGCAAGTTGGCCAGGGAAGAGATAGAATTTGAAGTAACTATGCCACTGGGAAAGTGTAATAAGCTTTTTTCAGTGAAGAAAGTGAGACCACATTATCTGTGATCCTGTCCAGTAGTCAAAAATTGAGCCTCAGCTATCTGTGGCCCAGGAAAATATCACTAAGTTGTCTTTAAAGTTGAATAGTCCTGAGTTGCCCCTGGTGCTAAAAGAATGGAGTTATGGAAATCCTTGCTGAATGTAATTTACCTCCAAATAATTCAGAGATAATAGCTAGCTAATCTGTTGTCCAGGGATGGAGTATTTTGGGCGGGGGTGGTGGCGTTGTGGGGGGTGGGTGGGGAGGGAGGACATGTACTATCCATGGTTCTGAAAGAGCAAGCCTATCTATTGTGGTCTTGAGCTGTCCATGGTTCTGAAGAAGAACTCTGGGGATGGGTAAGAGCTTAGTGGGAATGGTTTTCTGTGAGGTGTGGTGAATAACTGATATGTTTATAATGCTGAATCAGTGTGCCAGGCTGAAATGCTGAGAATAAGTGAGTTTTTGTGGGGGCTAAAATAGAAGAACGGAATAATTAAAGGAAGAAAGAAAGCTGGGAGTTTCAGGAAGAAAGTGCCCAAAAGGCATTTAAGTAATAACATCTCTACTTAACAAAATTGATATCCAAATGAAGTTTGAGAGGAGGAAAATATTATTTCGTGAATGGTCTTTACCTCCCTACCATTTCCCCCATGCCACTGAAAATGAGATTGGAAGGAGGAAAAATACTTTCATCACTAAGGAAGAAAATAAGTGTCTTATCACATCATAAGTTCCTGGCAGTGTTGCGGACTTAGAAACTCAGGATGGTGGGTTGAGTCAGCTTTAGATACTTCAAGCTATAATTATTCAAGAAACCCAGAGAGGTGGTGTGGTTTTGTCACAACAACACTTGACTTGGAAACAGAAAACTTTAGTTCTAATACTGAGTAGATCTTCTGAATTATCTCTCTCATTTCTATGATTTGTAAACTGGTGATGATAACATCTGCTCTGCTAATTTGACACTGTTGTTGGGAGAATCAAATAATGTATGTGAAAGCATTTTGTAAGCTAAGTGCTGTACAAATGCACAATATAGACTTTAATATTTCCCATTACACATGCCATTTAATGGCCAATAGCCACTTAGCCTCTTTCAATTCGACACCACTAGCTCTCAGCATATAAATGAAATAAACATGTTGGATCATTTACAATTAAGCGGTGTAAAGAACTCATAATGTTGCCACTTTATTTCTCTATCTCCCAACTTTAATGTGTGAATATTTTGAATATGGTTCTGCTACCCTAAATAAAAATATTTATTTAATGGGGTAATACAAATTACAATAGACTCAAGAATTTGAAGGGGATTTATGATGTGGATATAATTTTTGATGTAAAACATATAAAATCTATTTCTTTCCACCATTCTTAATTCTCTTCTCTAACAGAATTCCTGTTCTATTCAAAAGGACCCTATCAGAATATATCACTAACAAACCTTCAGAATTCTTGCAGAAGGGTGTCTGGTAGGGCACCTGGGTGGCTCAGTGGGTTAGAGCCTCTGCCTTCAGCTCAGGCCATGATCTCAGGGTCCTGGGATCGAGTCCGATGTCAGGCTCTCTGCTCAGCAGGAAGCCTTCTTCCCCTTCTCTCTCTGCCTGCCTCTCTGCCTACTTGTGATCTCTCTCTGTCAAATAAATAAATAAAATCTTTTTTTTTTTTTAAAGAAGGGTGTCTGGCAAGTGAGTTTCTTTTAATTTTTAAAACTGTGCCTTAACTGTGCCCAAGCATATTTAAATAATCCAATGATATTGTAAGGATAAAGTGCAAGCTTGATTTAACAAGAATATGGAAATTACCACATAGACAATTTTTTGCCATTGCAAAATCCTGGTGGACAGTAGAATTTGGACAGTGAATTTTATAATTGCTTAATATTTTTAGGGATCCTGGAAATTCATAGCATTAGAATTAGCTAGATGACATAAGATCACAAAGGACATTCATGACAGATGCATTCTTTACTACATGTCATTACACCTCAACACACTCTAGTATGTCTCTTCCAGTCCCTTTCATAAAAGTTTTTACTAAGTTGTAAATGACCTCTGAGGTGCCAAATCCATACAAACTTTTAGATTTCTACTTACTTGACTTCTTAGCAGGATTTGACACAGTTGACCCTTCCATTTTTCTTGAAATCCTCTCTCTTTGTCACATCTGAGACATTATCAAAGTCTTCTTTTCTATATGCATGCTAAATACTGAGCTTCTTTGGGTTCTGTCCTAACTCTCTTCTACATCCCCTCTCATAGAAATCTAATCCTTTCCCATGGGTTTAACTTCCACTCAAACCTCTCTTCTGTGCCAGACCTGACTACTTGCCTGTTGTTGTTGTTTTTTTTTTTTATTTCCTTCATCTAAACTAGCTTCTTTCCAGTTCCGTCTTTTGTTAAATGGCACCATCAAGCACCTTTATGGCTACTGCCATCATAAACCCATAGACTCTTCCTCTCCCTCACTGTTCACATATGCCTCAAACACCAAGCCTCAGCCATCTCTTATCTGGCTTCTGTGCTTGTTCATTAACAAGTCTCTCTGTACATTCTGTTTTCTCTATACACATACCAACCAACACAATCTTTTAAAAATGTAAATCTCATATCATTCCTCTGATTATACTTTTCAATGGCTTCCAAAGCCCTTCAGACAATGTCTAAATTCATTCCTGTGGCACATAAGTCTTGGATCTGGTCCATGCCCATCTCCTCCATCTATATCTCCCTTTCCCTGGCTTTTTCCCCAGTAGTTACCCTGGTTCTCTTTCAGTTTCTCAAATTTACCATATTCCTTTCTGCTTTGGTAGCTTCACACATGCATCTTTTCCTCTCATTAATGCCTTTTCTATACTTTCCCCCTGATTGTCTTCTATTTTTCCTTCAGTTTATTTTAAATATCACTTTCTCAGAGCAGTCTTTCCTGACCCTCTGGCCTAGACTAGTTTGCTTCTTATTCATTTGCACAGAAGCCTTTACTTTCCTTTATGACACATGTAAGTGTTTGATAAATATTTGTTGAGTAAAAGAATAGGTGAATGAATGGCGGTGGCTCTCAGAGACAAACTATGTTAGAGGAGCATCATGAATATGATCTATGATTGTTCAGTCTAATGTTTCTGTTGTTCATGTACCTGATTTGACCTTAGAGGAAAGAGATTTTTCTCATTGTCCTCTAGTGACTCAGCTTCTCTGGTGTAGGAAAAAAAATCCTGGAGCTGTCCATGGATGCAAGAAAACTGAAATGGGGGAGAAGATGACTGAAGGAGAATTCAGTGAATGTACTGAGAGGGAGTCCTTGTGATGCAATGGAAGGAACTATGACTAGAGAGTGAGGAGACCTGGGTTCACTTTTGGTCCTTCTATTGATTTGCTTTCTCATGTTGAATATGTTTTGTTTGTTTTTATTTGAGAAGCAGTTACATACAGGAAGACGAGGAAGTGCTCGGACGCTTCCTTTGTGAGATCTGGTACCTTATGAACATGGAAGTAATGCTATGGCTTTGATTTGTTCTGATTCTGATCTTGTGAGGAAACTAAGATTTTGTTTGATGAAGGACTAGGTAGTTTTCAAGAAGACAGATTAACTTCCTAGCAGCAGGACTGGGTTTGATCATGACCTGGCACAAGTATTTCTCCCTCACAGGATTGGTCCCTTCAGTTGCCTTCTCGTTGCAACTCCTAGAGGGATAAGAGAATTGTGCTTCATCTTTATTTTTATTCTTGGCTTCCTAGGGAAGGAGAAGCAACAGAACTGTGTTCTCTTAGCTACATTCAAATATATGCCTATAAGTTTCAGAGGCTTCTCTTTTCAAACTGCCACAGCCTGGAAGTGTCCAGTTGAGCTGCCAGAGGTTGCGGGGTGAGTCAGGAACACTTAGCTCTCCCTCATTTTGTCAAATAGTCAGAAATTCTTTCATTCTCAGTAATTGTTGAGGGATTACTGTGAATTTAGCACTACTAGATGTTGTGGAAGATGGTGTGGTGTAGAAAGAAGAGCATTGGGCAGAAGTCACAAGACTGGAGTCATAGCCATCAGCCTATAATAAACCATATTTAGTCTTTGGGTATTTTCCATCTCTGGACTTCAGTTTGTTCATCTGTACAAAGAGGGGATTTGTCTAGCAATATATTGAGATCCTTTCATTTTGACAAGAAACCAAATTTCTTATTTTGGAGGCCTTTGAGTCTTCTCAGGGAGAAAAGAAACCTTGAGAGAGGTGCCTTTATGAGAGAGGCAGTCGTTTAAATGTCCAACTCTTGATTTCAGCTCAGATCATCATCTCAGGGTCATGAGATGAGATGAGATTGAGCCCCGTGTTGGGCTCTGTGCTGGTCATGAAGCCTGCTTGAGATTCTCTCTCCAGCTCTCATTGCCCCTCCACCATGCCCATGCATGCCTGTGCATGCTCTCTCTTTCTCCAAAAAGAAGAAAAGGAAATAATTAGAAAAATAAATAAGGGCTCCAATGGGTGGTTCTGGCCATGGGGTTTTAAAAAGATAGACAAATGCCTCAAAGTTTTAAAGAAGGGAGGGACCAAAATAGGCAAGAGAAGCTCAGTGAAGGCTTCCTGGAGGAAGTTATTTGTAGAGCATCTTTATGTTTATGATATATCTTTATCTTCATCTTTATGACCTCATATGTTTCACAATATGAATCTCTATGTTCTAGCTTGAGAGGCCTTAAGTATACTCTGGGTCTGGAATCCTGAAGAATATGCAAATGCATACTCAATGGGTATGCTTAATGCTCCCTCTGGGGCACTTTCTGGCCTTGGCTAAACACCTTTTAAAAGCAGAAGCACCTATATGAGACTTCTTTTCATGAGGAAATTCTATGGTTGTTAATCTTCTTAAACATTAATTATTTTAGAGCCAAATATGTTTCTCATGAACAATAATCCTCCTTTTTCTTTGCTAAGTTTCTAAAGAAAAAATTTGCAAATTCTGACAGGTAGAAATGGGTTTTGGACAAGGTTCTAAGGCAAGAGCCCTGTGAATATTATGTAAATGCCAACCAATATAATGCAGCCCATCAGTTTATTCCAGGGAAGCAAAGGGTACTCAGAAAATCCGTTGCTTCTGCCCAGCTCCTGACATTGAAGGAATTCGTCTTTTGTCCACACATCACATTGTGATTTGGTCCTCAATTGCTACTTCCAAATAGCAAATTCTGACAAAAATAGTGTAGCTCGTTTTATTTTTTTTTTTTTTTTTTTTTTTTTTTTTAAAGATTTCATTTATTTTTCAGAGAGAGAGCGAGCGAGAGCGAGCACAGGCAGACAGAGTGGAAGGCAGAGTCAGAGGGAGAAGCAGGCTCCCTGCGGAGCAAGGAGCCCGATGTGGGACTCGATCCCAGGACGCTGGGATCATGACCTGAGCCGAAGGCAGCTGCTTAACCAACTGAGCCACCCAGGCGCCCCAGTGTAGCTCGTTTTAGACCACCACGTAAATGTCACTTCCTCAGAGATGCCTTCCTTGATCTTGCCTTTCTAAATTAGGAGCCTTTAAGATGATCTCCCAAAGAATCCTGGTCTTTCCTGACCCTTGTCACAGTTTATAATTATATTTATTTGTGTGTTTATTTAATATGTGTGTGCACCACTAGACTGTCAGTTCTGTGAGGGCAGAAACAACTTTCTTCTGCCCATAAATCTGTGTCCCCAGTGTTTGGCACCATGTACAGCATGAAATGTTGTCTTTAGGTAAAAGTGGGGTCTCAGTGAAATGTTTCATGATCATGTAGCCTATGCTCGTGTTTCAGACCTTTCAAAATGCGTTGTGTGATTGCATCTAATATTTGCGTCCTCTACATTTTTTTTACACATTTTTACACTTATCATATCTCTAACCCAATATAACAAGCTACTTTCCACTGGCTAAGAAATCAAAATGTATAGTGGCAAGAGAGTGTAATGGTTAAGTTCTTGGATTCTGGATCTGGGCTTAAATCACCACTGTGCACATTACTATTTGTGGGACATTGGGAAGTTTATATAACTTCTCTGTTCTCAATCTTCTCATCCATAAAATGGGCATAATAATAGTACTATGAGGTGGTCATCAGAAAGAAATGAGTGCTTTGAACAATGCATACAACTTTAGAAACGTTATATTAATTTTGCTGCTAATGTTATTTTCCCCCAAGGGAATGTGATAATTTTAAGAAGCTGACACAGAGGTGTCACACAATCAGGCTTATTTCACAACATATAGTCTTCCTAGACTACAACTATCTCCACCAATAAAGAATCTATGACCCAGGTGGATAATGGATCTTATTCAAGGACTTCAGCTAGAAAAAGGCGGAGTTGGGACAACAACCCAGATTTCCTAGTGCTTTCCGTATTCCGGTATCAATGCTATCAGTTGCCTCAGGATTCCCTTTTTCCTTCCCTCATCCTGATTTCCCACAAAGCTGGGATCAGAATCCACTGGAGCAGGAAAGACAGTGTGGTGTCTGGATGAGCACTGAGCCAGTGGGCCAAGCAGGACATGGTGAGTCCCTCCTCTCCCCTCACTCGGTTACAGCTGGGCACTGAGCCAAGAATAAGCTAACATTTTCTGAGCGCCCTGATCTGTGCATGCCTGCCCGCCAACAAGCTCTGAGGCACTCTGAATGCAGCCTCTGAATGACGCTGCCCCACACTTGACCTGTGATCACCCACTGAGCCAGCCAGTCTTTAAAAAAATTTTTAATCACAACTTCATTTGTTCAAAAATTGAACAAAAAAACTGATGGTCTTATTAATAAACATGTTTTCTTGTTTACTTTGTATATGTGGGGCTCAGTGCTGGGTATTTCACATACATCGTGTCATTTAATCCTCACAGGATCATAGGTGGTCTACCCTGTTACTAACCCATTTCCACAGACTAAGCACTAAAGCCTTGAGGCTGGCTTAGCCAAGGTCATAGCCTAAGTCATTATTCTTACCTCTTCTGTCCAGAAGGTAAGGAATAAAAATATGAACACAGATTACTCTTGGGGAGTAGAATTATTGCTGATTTTTTTAAAATAAAGGGAGAATATATGTCTAAAAAATAAATGAGGTGCACTAATCTTAAATTTAGAGTTTGATGCCTTTCCAGTGGCTGCTCTGGCCCTGCCTGAGATGATTACTATCGTGACTGCTGCCGTCAGAGTCAGCACTTTTTAGGTGTCTCTGAGCCCATGTCACCACACCCAGGGCACAGCAACCTCCCCTATCTTCTCCATCTCTCTAAAGCCCATGCTCAAGTCTTCCATGAAGGATTCTCTGATTTGTCCTATTGGTCATCTCTGAAATGACCTCAAAGTAATTATAATAATTAATAATAATCCTAATATCACAATTCACTCCACCCTCCCTACAGAATGTGAACAAGGCATCTCCAACAGCTAGGAGCAAGGTAAAAAGAGTGACCATGGGCTCTAATGAGCAAGATGGACCAGAGTGACATCTTGACTCAGGACAGAGTTCTGAGTCTCCCAGAACTGTTGCCAGTGAGGAAGGGAGAGACCACATTTTCTGGAAAGGGGAGGTGAAAGAAGGTTTTGTCTGTCATATCTGAAACTCCTTCCCATATGATCCAGGGCAAAAAACCATGATTTTTACTTAGGAAGCACTCAGTGAACTGCTAATATGTACAAAGTTTTGATGGAGGTATAAAAATCAAGGAGGCCGAGACGCTGTCACTCATAAATTCAGTTTGGTGGGAGCAGACACCAACAAAAGTGCCACTGTAATTGGAGACATGCTCATACACACAAACATAGATGAAAAGGTGATGGCAGGGCAAAGAAGGGAGATGGGGCATGAGGTCTTATGGAAGAATGAGGTCTCTCCAGGACTTTGAAGGAGAGGTAAGGTCTGCGCAGGAAATGACTATGCAGAAAAGTTGAGCCCAGTGGATGAAGGATTATGAAAAAGGATACAGCAGCCCCAGAGGGTGACGGGAAAGTGTGTCTTTCATGGGTTCAAGAGGCATGGACTCTAAGCTCATGTATTTGTTTGTATATGGGTCCCTGGGCTCAGGGACTCTGGGAGGGAAGGAGAGAGAATGGGAAGCATGGGGCTGCTGCTCTTGAAGGAGCTGTGGTCCCAGGAATCTTTTGGACCTGATAGGCTTCTGATATAAGGGAATGCATGGCCGGACACCTGCCTAGAGTCAGTGGTCACTGGTTTTCCTCCTCCTAGAACAGCATTACCTTAGCAATATTTAATTATGAAAGACTCTTTCTCCACCATTTATGATTACAGAATATCCTCAGGGTCTTTTTCCATTTCCTTCTGATGAAGATTTTCTCAAAACCATTTTTTTGCATATATGTTCTTTCATGTGACGATGCTTACTTTCAGTGCCCATTCATTATTTTTATTATTATTATTATCAACATTAGCTGACTGCTAAGTGAGTGAACAGGAAACTAGGAAATTGCTTTTTAAGACCACTCTAAAATCTTCCTAACATTTCAAACCAAGTTTATGCCATTTCAAAACAAATTTTTCCATCAGACTAAAAGCAATTAATTTCTCTGCGTCATTTCCACCTTCTTTCCACACCATGTGGCTAGAAAGCCCAACTTTTGGCATCTACTGCACAAAAATACATAAGTGCAGTTGACTCTTCCTGCTTCATTTTGCAAGTCCAGGGAAGGTGACTAAATCTACATTTTAAAAAAATCATAGCAGACTTTTCTTTTTCTGGCACTGATCCAGTCAGGTAATCTCAAAAAGCAAAATCATGATCAGGAATCAATTTCTACCAAGTGCACTTGAGCTATGGGGGAAAAGCCAGAACCACAGAAATCTCATCTCTCAACCAATCATTCTTTTGGATTTCAGAGTTAGGCTAAAAACAAAGGATAGATGACTTTGGCCCTACCTGTTGTCACCTTTCTGGACATGTATAAATGCTCCCTGCAGGACGAAAATAGCCTTGGTCACCTGGATTTCTCTTGTTTCATCACAATATCTTTAAACAGGTGTCCCTCAAGCTTGTTGTGCATTGGAGTTTTGAGGAAACCATTGAAAAAACATAAGTGCTTGGCTGTCAGCTCTGGACATTTAGATTTAGGTCGAGACCTAGAGTAGGGTCCAAGAGTCTGTGTCTCTAAAAGCTTCTCCAATATATTCTAATGTGTAATCCAGAGTGGGAACCACTGTGCTCAATCTTATCCACACTTTTCTAACAAGAGTACTTTTGCCTTGAGTTTGAAGCAAAACTTATCTGTGAAGGAGTGTATCACCTCCTACCTGCAGACTATGCAGACTACCACAGACTATACCTGTGCGTTCTATGTCCATTTTTACTTAGATGTAACATTTTAGTCAATACTTTTAGGATATTTGGCCTCTGTTACCACAGCTTTGGTAAACTATCTGAAATAGCATCTGCTAATAAAACATTTCTTTGTATCAATATGACTCTTTGAAGAACATAAACCTGACATTGATTTGGCATGTAGAGATTGCTAGTTTGGGGATTTGACTATAATTTTCCCCCTTATCTTTCAGAGGATGGGAAATAATGGGAGTGTTCTATAAAAATAGATTAACCATACTAGTTTTCTAAGAACTGTGGGTGTTTGGGGAAGGTCATATATTCAAAACAGTCCACAACCGTGCTTTGTTTTGGCTCACAGGTAAAACCTCCAATCCTTCCCATATAACCCCAAGCATATATCTTTACACCATTAGCCATAGATTGGCCCCCAAGTCCCACAGCCAAACCTTTGCTGGCTCAGTCTCGCTTGTCTTCTAGGTAAGGGATCCTCTCTTCTATCCCAGCTCTCCTCCACTGGAATCCATGAGCTCCTGGAACACACATTCAGGGAGAGCAAGAAGAAACTCCGTCTGTCCCCTCGTCTGCCGGAGAGGCTAGTGAGTAGCTCTGGTAGGGGCGGTCCGTCGGAGACCACCCCCCCCCAACACCCCAGCTCTGCGAAGACTTACACTTGTTTGTGCCTTCAGTGAATGCGCTCCGGCCTGTCTGATAGGAACCTCCCTGGTGTTCAGGGAACTGCAAAGACTCGTGCTTCCTTGGGTGCCATTCCCATTTCCCGTTACGAGTCCCACCCTGGCTGCTGGTGCTCCAGAAAAGTGCACTCCTTGGACGGAAGCAGAGGGGGGGTGGGGGAGGGGGTGTGGAGAGAAGCTTATGTGTGATTAGATGGTAAAGTAACAAATGTGATTTTAAATGGTCTCGTGGGAAATGCTGAAACCGGAGGAAGCAAAGAGGCTGCACTTAGATAAGGATGCCTCCAGCATGCACAATAGACTACCAGCCCAGAAGGCTGCCTAAGAGAGCTAGATGGTCTGTTTCCCACCACTGACCCGAGAGAGTGCAGAGCTGCACCCATTCATACAGTGCCTTCCTTGACTCTGGGTCCTTGTTCCAAACACTTATGTCTATTAAAACTTTTTTCCCTTCCCCAATAGAAACCTGAAAAAAATACATTTCTTTTGCATTTTGGAAAAATTTAATTTAAAAAAGTTTGAGTAATTTTCATATTCTTCATGCATACTCAGTAATAGACCAGGTCGTATGAAACAATAGTTTGAAATGAAATTATAGAAAAGGTCTCAAACCCCAGATCTGATAGAAGAAAAGGGCAGAGGAAAATGACCTGTACACATGGCCATGGGACCAGGAGGGAGGCGAGGTATGCAAAGGGTAACAGCCCATCCTGACCCTCTGTGTCTGCGTGAGACGATGTGGGCTGGTACAGGAAGTATCCCTCAATGCCAGTTTATATCACAGAATGCTAACTGGATGGGTGTTTATTGTATTACAACTCTATTTATTCAAAGTCTCCCAAATCAAACCAAAAGCAGCTTCTTCAGTTCAGGATTCAGATCATATGAAATGTTGACCTCTCTCTGCAGGGACCACAACTTTCAAAGGGTCAGGCCAAGAAGAGCCAGCATGCCTGCTCCAAGGCAGAGCTCGGTAGAAAGTGTGGAGGCTGGAGGGTTTGGGCGCTGGGACAACACCATGGGAGGAAGAGGAAGAACGATGGTGCTTCCTTGCTACCTGCTCACTGCAATAACCTCAAGACGCCTCTTCATGTGGTCCACCCAAGCAATGGAATCTGCAGTGCCCCCAAAGAGGGTGCTTCTGAAATATAGTTATCCTTGAACAATGCAAAGGGTTAAAGGTGCTTGGCACCCCTCTTGAAGTCGGAAAGCTAGGTACAAATTTTGACTCCCCAAAAACTTAACTATTAGTAGCCTGACTTGAAGCCTTCCCAATGGCATACAAAGATAATTAACACGTATTTCATAGTTATATGTGTCCTATACTATATTCTTACAATAAAGTAATCTAGAGAAAAGCAAATTTTATTAAGAAAATCATAAGGAAAAGAAAAATACATTTATAGTACTGTACTGTATTTCTTTTTTTTTTTTTAATTCCGTGTATAAGTGGACACACGCAGTTCAAACCTGTGTTGATCAAGTGTCAGCTGTATTTATGGAAGGAATGAAATGCTATCTGGGATTTTCTGCGAAATAATCTAAAGGGAGTGGGTACAGTGGGGTGAAAAGGAAGCAAGATTGGCCATGCGTAGTTAATTGGGAAATGGAGTAGGTAAGGATTTACCACACTATTCTCACTAGTTTGGTATGTGTTTGAATTTCTAAAAAAAAAAAGGTTTTGTTTTGTTTTGTTTTAAAGATTTTATTTATTTATTTGACAGACAGAGATCACAAGTAGGCAGAGTGGCAGGCAGAGAGAGAGGGGCAAGCAGGCTCCCCCCACAGCAGAGAGCCCAACGTAGGGCTCAATCCCAGAACCCTGAGACCATTACCTGAGCTGAAGGCAGAGGCTTTAACCCACTGAGCCACCCAGGTGCCCCTACAAAAAAAAAAAAAAGTTTTTAAAGCCAATGGTCATGCAAAGACATTAACTTTAAGCTCCTTTGTGAAAAGTGGATTATGACACTATAGTGATCCTAAACTTTATGAACAAATACTCTAGCTATCTGCAAAAAATATTGTCTGGAAGGAAAGACACCAAAAGTTTATTTATTTGGATATATGTATACACACACACACACACATACATAGTGGAATTAGGAGTGATTTAAGTTTTTCCTTTTTTAAACCTCTCTTTGTATAATTTTTCCACAATAAATATGGTAATTAAAGACAATATTTAAAGAACATGGTTAGGGTTCCAGCTCCCAGGGTCTCTGTTCTGCAAGTCCTGGTCTGGCAGGTAGGAGGGAGGGGCTGCTGGGAACGCTGGCTGGAAGAAGGAGGTCCTTGCACTTAGGGGCTGTTCCCTGAGCACCCCAGGGTGTTTGTTAAACCCTTTCATCACTATGGGAAAGCAACTTCAGCGCTCTCAAGGGTGGCATTGTTAAGGGGAACAGCCTTGGGGTTGATGTCAGGGATGTTTTGTGTCCTTAGACAAGTCACCTGATTTCTCTGGGCCTCATTTTCTCCACTACTTCTTTCCACCCTCCAGTACACTCTCCACACAGTAGCTAGAGTGTTCTCTGTAATAGACCTCTGATCAGAAATCCCCTCCGCAGGAAACCTCTGAAGGCAGGGGTTGTGAACTCTCTGCATTCTCTTGGCTTAGTGGCAACCACTAAGTGGCCCACCCACCGCATCTCCGTGCCCCAGTGATGCTGGGTTGCCTTCAGATGCTTGAACACAACGCTGCCTTTGAACTCAGGAGTCCCTGTGGATGTTGTTCTCTCTTGTTTCCTTGCATTTAATTTCCTCCCTTTTCCTTCACTTACCAATATCTGGTTATCCTTCAGTCCTCAGAGTAGACATCTGTCTCTGGAGGATACCTTGCCTGATCCTCCAAAGTCGGTACTCATAAGTAGATAGTCATCTTATACCTTCCCATGAATTCATTCTTTCAGTCATTCAACACGTTTTTATTGAAAGCCACCTATGTGTGCCAAGAGCCCACAGTCCAGTGTGGGAGAGAGATATTGAACAAATAGTTCTGATAATGACCATGACAAGGCGTCCTGTGATGACATAGCCATAATTTTGCAAATTCAGGCAGCAATGGGGGTTGACTCTCATTCTTAGCAGCTGGCTCGTGAGCCTCATGATAATGCATCACACATCTGACCCGAACAAACTTTGGGGGCCTCACTTAAGTCATTATGGCGGGATTCTACTGTGCAGCTAGTTGTAATAGGAAAAAGCCAAGGGAATGAGCTGCTTAAACGACTGAGGATATAAAACACTCCTTCAAGCCATTTGTTTAATGTCTATCTTCCCTACTATTTACTTACTTAACCAGGGCTTAGGAGAACCTACTCCATGTCTATGCTGAGTGCTGAGGATACCAAAAGGAAAGGATGAAGTTCCCCTCTCATGCAGCTTACATTCTAGAAAGGGAAGTAGAAAATAAGCAATTAAAAAATTAGCGAATGCAGAGTCAAAACACTATGGTGTTTGTGTCAGACAACTACCACAGTTATTTCAATCATTAACAGGAGGCTCAAAAAATTTAAAAATTGTATTCAGAAAAAAATTAATGAACACATGCATGATGTGGTTTAGAAGGAATACATACATGGCCTTCCCCTGTTTCTGGCACAGAGCTCCTGAAAGGCTTGGAGTTTCCAGTGATGAGCTGTTACCATGTCTTTTGGAACTCCCCAAGGGTGGGAGCTGGTTGCTGGGAGAACCTGCCAGTGAGTGGAGGGTCTGTCCCTGACCTCTGGGGAACGGCTGAACCAGTTGCCAGTGATTTAATGGCCAGTGATTTGATCAGTCATGCCTGTGTAATGAAGTCTCCATAAAGCCCAAAGGGTGAGGTTGGAAGGCTTTTGGATTGGCAAACATGTAGAGATTTGGGGAGAGTGGTGTGCTAGGAGAGCATATGGGAGCTCCATGCTTTTTTCTGCTTCCACATACTCTGCCCTATGCACTTCTTCCTTCTGGCTGTTCCTGAGTAATAGCCTTTTATAATAAGCTGGTAATCTAAAAAGTAAACAGTTTTCCTGAGTTCTGTGAGCCACTCTAAAAAGAAGGGGTTTGGGGGAACCTTCGATTTATAGCTGGTCCATTAGAAGGACAGATGACAACCTGGGCTCACGATTAGCATCTGAAGCAGAAGACAGTGTTAATAAGGAGAAGGGAGGTCCACAATGGAGTCATTTTTGTTAAACCCCACATCAGCAAGCCGAGACCTTGCTGCAGCTTCAACCCCTCGGGAATGCAACTTTTAGCCAGTCAACATGGAGTTACCTGGTCAGCACTAGTGAGGAATTTGCCAAGTAGAGCCTTTCTGTTCCCCTTAGGAAATTGATCTTGCCCGAAGCAGTGCATTCTTTGCTAATAATTTCCATTTCCTGTGCCCCTTGTTGCCTTTAAAAACCTTTCTGGTGGAGGAAGTGGGGTGGTGGCAGGATAGGGTAGTGGAGATCCTTTCCATTTGTGAGATGGGATGCCGCTGTACTCATGAACTGTTGAATAAAGCCAATTAGATCTTTAAATTGATTCAGTTGAACTTTTGTCCTTTAAAATCAGTCTTGGGGGTCTGACCCCTGAGCTGGGGAATCTGCTGCCAACCCCAGCGACTGTTGAACTGAGCTGAACTGTGGGACACCCAGCTAGTGTTGGAGGCTTGCCTTTTGGACATGAGGGAGCCCCCCAACACACCCACGCCCAGTTGTTGGAATCGGGAGCTCAGGACACTCTTAGTATATTAAAGGAAGAGAAGAATTTTCCAGAAAGCAACATATTTTGAGAAGATTTCTTCTGCCCCAGACAACAAAGAATTATTTGGTGATGCAGACCCATTTTACTTCCTTTTACCCAAACTTCTCTACCTGTGCTTCAGCCTAGGGACTTTCCTGTCCCTAGTAAAGACGCCCCTGAAAGTCTTCTCCCCAGTAAGTTACAACTGCCCCCTGTGTCTTATAGGTATATGTCTTGTGTTCATTTCCCTTAGCAGTTCTTTTCGTGCTTCTTGAGAAAAGCGTGTCCATGCCTATTCTGGCACACCTCACAGTGCTAGGTACACAGTGCATCAAGAAGGAAACCTGGGACTTCCTCTCAGGAAGGACCCATGACTTACCTGGGACCTGGCACCAGCTTGGCACCATGCTTGTCTAGAGAGGCACCAAGCTAACACTTAAAAGGAATTGTTCTTTTTAATCCATCAACTATTTGCCATGAATGCATTTATCTCATTCTCTTGAATACAAATTATGGTCTTAGCCTGCTGTAGCAACAATACCTTATCTGTAAAAGGGCTTTAAGCTTACATTTCACTTTTGCATATCGAAACCCGATAATGTCTGGTGGGGCAAATGGTCCTCATTTTATGTTATGTGGGGAAACTGGGCTGAGAGTGGTTGAGAAGCTTTAGGAGCAGCACCCAGCCATGCAGTATGAAGACAAGGAGGAGAACTCAAAGTCTCCTGCTCCAAGGCTCTTGGCAACACAGATAGCCCTGATGTGACTCTTGCCTCCTTTGATTACTACTCCTGGCGCAAGCCAACTCTTTTCAGGCAGTAACTGTCCCCTGGAATCATAGCAGTGGTCAGATGAGTGGAAGGGAGAGAATCATTGCCAAGCTCTTGGTTCCTCTGCTTTCCCTGCTCCTCTGAGCTCCTGTCATCCATCTCTGTGCCTGTGGTGTGCCCTGGACACAGGTTGTGTGGGCAAGGGGGAGCCTGGGGCAAGGGTGCTCTGTGGAGTCTGTCCTCCTTGTCAGAACTCCAGGCACCAGGAAAGGCGAGCAGCTTGGTTTCCATGGCAACCTGCCCACCAGGTCCCTGCAGCTGCAGCCCCTCTCCAGCCCTTGAGGCGAGGGCTGTGGGTGGCCCAGGCAAGCCCTGTGCCCACATCAGCCCCCACTGGGTTCAGGCCCCAGGCAGGCTGTTCATTCTGAGCTGGAGCTTTGCCTGACATGGTTCCCATGGGGACGGTTCTGGGCACATGCTGCCTGTGGTCAGATCCCCAGATCAAAACTGCCTTGCAGTTCAAGCAGCTCCTGCTCAGAGCCTTCGGAAGAAAGACCGAGTTTCAGGTACCCTTGTCCCCCAAACAGGTAGGTAGACTTAAGAAGATGGCACAATGGGGCTTTCTCTGCCATTCATGGGGCATTCCCCCATGCCAAGACCTAGGGGCACCAAGGTGGCAGTGGCATAGTCCCCACCCTTAAGAAGGAAGGACAATGGCCCATGGGGCTGGTGGGTACAATGCATTTTGGCCCGGCAACAGTGGAACTAGGAACAAGAGACAGGAGGCACTGATCAGCTCTGGGGAAGTTTCAGAGGAGAAGCAGTAGGCATTCCAAGCACAGAAAGAATATGCTCTGTGGGGTAACAAAGTTTGTGTGCTGTAGAAAGAGGGGAAGGTAGAGGTGGGGCTGGAGGAATGTGCAGGCCTCCCCTGTGGAAGGCTGCAGAGGTTGGGTTGAGTCCTGTGGTAAAAGAGGAGTCATTCCACACAGGAAAGCAGCGTGTCTGGTCTCTTGCTTCTGGGTCTCTGGGTTTCTTGATGCGAAAATACCAGAAGTATAGGAAGGGTGGGGAAAGATGCAATAGGATGGTTTAGAACAGTGGTGCTCAGACCTCAGTGTGCATTAGCGTCACCTGGAGAGCTTGTTAAAAACAGATTCCCAACCCACGCAGTGATCCTGTCTCCAGACATCAGAGAGGGGGCTGGGTGAGGGTCCCCATTCCTAAAAAGTACAGCAGATGCTGATGCTGCAGATCCTGACTCTACTGTGAGGAACACAGGTGTGATGGCCTCTGTGGGGTTCTGCTAACTCTGCCCTCCCAGCTTCCTAAAACTCTGCACTGAACTTCCCCAGCAGCTTCTCTCTCCCTAAGGATGGCCGCTGCTGCCTCAGGCAGGGGAGAAGGGGCCCCTGTTGCTTCAGAAGTCATGATTGAGAGTGGCTGCTATTGAGTAGATGCTTTTGATGCCAACTTACAGATAGTAAGCCTGGAGTTCAGAGAGGTGATCCCAGAGTTTACATAGCCTGCAAGTGTTGGAGCCAATATTAAATCCTGGAGCTTAGCTGAGACCTGAGGGCATAAGGCATAGACACTACAGGGACTCATCTGAAACCTACCATGACCTAGAATGCCCACTGCACTCAGGAAGGATATAAAAAGACATTTGTTCGAGAGGCCTGGGGCTCTGTAGGTATGAGATTCATTGAACCACCTCCCACCCCAAACTCTTGAGACAGGAAGGTCACCAGAATGAAAAAGGAACTCTACACAGTGGTCAAGGGGTCATCTGGAAAGAGATGGAGTGATACCGTGGCTTTTCCTCCTTGTGGTTCCAACTTACCAAGACACAAATAGACCAGGTATAATAAACATCATGGAACAGTGCATGAACAGGCAGCACTAGGGAAGAAAGACATTCTTACAGAAAACAGAATGGGGCTTGCAGAGTTATATGAATTTGAATACTAAAAGAGATGTGATTTTTATTTTCTACCTCAAGCTCCTTGTTAGAATAGGACTGAATGAGGGTGGTGCAGGAGAGCGGCACTATTACTCACATTATCTTTGAACTAGATTCACATTTGTTTAAATGACAATTGTTTTAGAGTCATAATTGATATGCATTTTCATAACTTCAAAGTGAGAGAAAAAAAGTGTTGGAAGAAAAGTTGCCTAAATCAGCAGTGGCAGAGAGACCCGAAGGTGCCATGGTGAGCCGATAGCATCTCATTGGACAGAGTGCCATTCAAAGGGAAATGTATTGCCTGGTGTGGGTTCAGGAGAAGCTGGCCAAAGAGATATTTAGAAGAAGAGAAAACAGATAAGATAGTTTGGATCTCAACTATCTTAGCCCTTGACTGGAGGAAAAATTCAGAAATGGGCTGGAAGGAGCAGGGTGCACTCTAAGAGCTATGCCATGCCCAGGAGAATCAGGAGCTTGGAATACAACCTCATCTAAATGGACAAAGGAAATATGGAATGGCTGTTAATGGAGATCTCAATCCAAGACGAAATAGGAGTCTAAGGAGCATTTCAATATGATATATATTTAATTGAAATGGAACTCCATATCTTAAATCAAAATGATGTTAGCAATTCCACGCAGAACAGGAATTGCTCTGTGACTTTTATTTTCTCCCTCTTGAATGCTTATTTTGGGCGAGAACGCTTAGCTCAAGTATTGGCTGAATGAAGGATTGATTAAATGAATGAATGAAGTTGAAATCGTCAGAGGTTCTTGAAAATGAACAATAATAATGCAGTTAATTTCCTGTGCTTTCCAAGTTTTCTACGGTGAAAAGATATTAGCTTGATCATTAGAATAAGGTCAGAATTGGGGATGGGAGGCTGGTCAAGAGCCTGTTCTCTCAGGTAAGAGATTCCTGAGGGGGAGGGGTCTGCCCTCCCAGGCCCTTCTCTCCCATGAACCAACATGGGGTGAAAGATGAACGCAGATACTGGGCAGCAAGACTGGGGCAGTGAATCAGCTGGGCCCGAATCTCTGTGTGTCAGGAGTTGTGTGCAGAATTGGCATTTCAGGGGAGGACACTCAGATGGCCTATCCCTCAGTAAGACCACGGTTTGGGCTGTGGAGGTTCATGCACTGGGCACATGTAATTCTAAAACAATCTGTGCTTGGGGCCACTAAAGATGGTAGTGCCGTCTGAGGCTGAAGAAGGACGCCTAGCAGGTGGGTAGAGACTGTGTGTACTCAGAAGCTACTATTAATGCAAAGGAGAAGTGTGCGTCCTGGCCCATGACTTCTTTCTCCGGTCAGAAAAGACTACAACATGGTAAACCATTTTAGGTCTCCCAAGGCACTCCCAAGGCACTCCCAAGGCACTTCCTGGCACTCAGAGCAGAAACTTCATCTGAGCATTTCACTGGAGGTGGGTCAGGGTGGGCTGGTGCCTACCTGGAAGGGGCAGGGCTCCTCCAGACAGAGAGGGTGGACAGGCAGAGCAGAGGGAGACCCAACAGTGTTCAAGCAGAGGGTGGCCAAGTGGCAGTGGCAGGAGAATCCCGTCCAGAAGCCCCTGTCAACCTTAGGAATTGCTTTGGGTGATCCTAAATGCATAGTCCAGAGCCCCATTTCTAGAGATATTTTCTTTTCCTTTCTTTTTCCTTTTTTGTCCCTTTCTGGGATCATCTGGAAGTGATCCCAGAAATTTCCCCCTTTCTCTTTCTTTTCTTTTCTTTGTAGGTTTGGAGTAGATTCCATGAATCTGCATTTTGCCCAAGTACTCTGGATGATTCTGGAGCAGGATGTGGATATTATATCTCGGGTAGTGTATTAGTATGGGCTGTCATAAAATACCACAGACCGGGTGGCTCAAACAACAGAAATGTATTTTCTTGTAGTTCTGGAGGCTGGTAGGTCCCAGATTACGTCAGGCAGGGTTGAGCTTCTGGTGAGACTTCTCTTCCTGGCTTGTCCACTGCCACCTTGTCACAGTGTCTTCACACGGCCTTTCCGCTCTACACACAACCTCTGGTGCCCTTTGCTCTTCTTATAAAGATCCGGTCCTATCAGGTGAGGGCCCCATCCTTATGACGTCATTTAACTTTAATTATCTTCTTAATTACCTTCTATCTCTAAACACAGTCACATGGGAAGTCAGAGTTTCAGACTATGAATCGGGGGGGGGGTGGGGTAGGGCACGATTTGGTCCATAGCAGATGCCACTCCATAGAATAGTGGGGCCTGACTACCTGGTAGAGGGAGGTGAAAGACACTCAGTGAGAGGGGCTAAGACTCTGGCGAAGGATCTTGTGTAAGTGAGAGACTGATGCCAAGGCTTCCTGTCTCAGATCACCGGAGAAACTGTGTGCAGCAAGCAGGGTTCTTAGTGCGCCACAATGCTTGGGACAAATAATGCTACATTAATTTAGTTTTCTAGAATTTTCTAGGATTAAATGCCTTGTGAGTTCCCATCCATCCAGGAAATGAGAACCCCACCTCAGTCATCCCTGGGGCTCTTCCTCTCTCTCTACATCCTCCTAGGACAGAGTGAAGTTCTCCAGGTCTCCTTACAATGTCTGAAACACCTGGGGAATGTGCTCCAGCCTTGGTGACACACCTGTCACAGCAGCCATGCTTATCATCTAAACCTGTATGGTCTCTCAGAGGTGGTAGGTGGTTGCTTGGTGCCCTGCCTGTTGGGACATCTTTTGCCAGGGCTGAGGCACCCAGGGCTTGGAATGCAGCTTCCCTGTGGTATCATGGCTAGTTTGCTCTGGTTCTGTCATCTTTCCTGGACACCAGCACTACTCCTAGCTCAAAACTTCTTCCTACGGGGCGCCTGGGTGGCTCAGTGGGTTAAAACCTCTGCTTCCGGCTCAGGTCATGGTCTTGGGGTCCTGAGGTAAAGCCCTGCATCGGGCTCTCTCTGCTCAGCAGGGAGCCTGCTTTCCCAGCTCTGTCTCTGCCTGCTACTCTGCCTACTTGTGACCTCTCCCTTTCTCTGTCAAATAAATAAATAAAATATTAAAATAAAACAAAAACAAAAACAAAAAAACCTTCTCTCTAGCCAAAGTGAATTAAAAGGTCCAAAGTGTTGAGTTTCTGGCAGGCAAGAAAATCCTCTTCCTAGTTCCAAGCAATGCCCACTTCATCCCTAGACCCAGGCAGTGGGTGTACTGCCCTATGCCTTCCTGCTGTGGGAGAGGCCCAGCAGGCCTGAGATGGAGCAAAGCAGATCCTCCTTTTGGGATCAGGCGGGGAAGAACAGGGGAAAGCTGCTATCTTGGTACCCTGCAGTGTTTAATGGCCCATCCCTAGCAGATTCCTTGGAGTTCAGGGTGTCTGGAATCTGGAGCACAATATGCAGATCAACCAGGCCTGGAAGACAGGGAAGATCAGGGGGTACATCTCCTGTCTGAAAAGTAATGTGACCAAAAGAGATCCACAAGAATCTCTCTCCAAGAGTGAGCACATCATAGAACCTCAGGGCCCAGAAAGGACTGAGAACTCACCTCATCAATCTCCTTGTTTTGCAAATGAGGAACAGAGATCCAAAGAAGGGAAGGGACCTGCCTAAGTTCCAGGGAAGGAGCAGATCCCTGAGACCACCTTCACTCTGGCCCGGCTCTTCTTCTCATCTGCTGTGGGCCTGATTCCCCTGCTCCAGCTTAGTCTTACAATTTACATAGTTCTGCTAACCATAACATTGCCAGGGACTTCATCAGAAAACACGTCGTACTTCTAGAAATCCTAGGGACACATGCATTCATGCCCGTGCAGGCGCACATATAACACGCACTCACATACACATACACTCCATGCTCCAAGGTAGTCCCCGTTAGCACAAGAACACTTGTTTTTCCAGAACATGGGCAAAACACCCAGCTCAGAGCTCTGGCAGGCAGCTAGGGGAGAGAGCTTTCACATTTGTTCCCCACGCTAATGAAGTGCAGAGGTTGCAGCCAGATTTCACCGAGCTCAGAATGGGAAGGGGTGTCTGTAAAAGGACATCCACCAGACCACAGAGTGGGGAGAGAAGATCCAGAGACTCCCTTTGAGGAGTGCAGAACCCACTGTGTTTGGCTGAGAGTCCATGAGCCATCAGGGAAGTGGGGAGCCCCTTACTGCCTTTGAGATCCTGATCTGGGCATGCTGCCACTGTGGCAGGGTGGGAAGGGGGCCTGGGTGCATCTCCACATTCCTTAATCAGCACTGACCCTCTGCAGCAAGCTGTTCTGACTACAAAGGAAGGTGAGAGCAAGGGAGAACCACACTAACACTATAGCAATGCCATGGGCTGACCCTTGCTGGTGCTTATTAAAGGCCTCATACAGATCATCTCAGTTCAGTCCCAGAATGTGTGTGGACAAGGTGGGGTAGCAGCAGATGAAGAGAGGGGGCTAGATGAGTGCCTTTGGGAAGGCTGGATTGCCAGGGCTTGCTGCGGGATCAAGTGGAGCACAAGGGAGAGGGAGGATCCAAAGCCCCTCTGATAAAATATGCTAAGTGAGTTCTGCGTCTTCCCCCTGAACTTGGCCCTGAACTCTTCAGCCACTACCTGGCAGTGACCCCTGGTAGAGAAAGCAAGTGCGTCCATGTCCTTCCAGTCACAGCTCTGCAGCAAGCGTGGAAAGGGAGAAAGCAAAGGGCACTGTTCTCAGGACCCCCGCCCTGTCCAATTCTGGCCCCTGGAACCATGTTCTCCCTCCTCCTGGTATCCACCGGTTTCTTTCTGACCAGCTTCTGCCAGGAGAGGCCGCCTTTGGGAGGCGGGAGACAGAAGGAGGCAGCTCTCAGAAGAGGGCAAGAAAGGCTCACCCCATCCGGTTGTTTCTCTGGAGTATAGCTCCTGTTAGTCAGACAGACCTAGGAGACTCAGACGTCAGAGGCAGCCGCTGCCTTCGCTGCCTTGCAGAGCATAAACTCCCTTAGTGGTGTCAGTGTCCATTTGTCATAATCACTTAGGCAGCTCCCCCTCTTTGTGCTCCCCCAGAACTCTGTTCTAGCACCAGGGCCCTACTCCAGTTCCCCATGGCCAGCCCGCAGGGAAGCAGCCAGTCGGGCTGGCAGGCAGACCCTTCAGACAGAGAAGAGTAGAGAAGGAGATCCGAGTGGGTCCACACTCCGCAGAGGGAGGATGGACACAGACCAACCTCCTCACCTACAAGACAGTAGCCTGAGAGCCTAGAGGTTTCATCTTTCCCATTTTAATGCCACTCACTCAACCTGGCTGAGTTAGGGGCAAATTTTTCCAAGTCACAAAGAGAGAGTTCAGGCAGGATAACTAAGGTGGCCACTTCCTTGAAGATCTCTGCACTGTCGGGGCAAGTGGAGAAACCCATTTAGAACTCACCCTTCAGAGTCCCAAGGGACCACTGGCTAGAGAATTCTGGGAGTCTGGAGGCTTGGGGGACCAGGCGCCAGGAAACAGGCTCCCCCAGGGGGTCACGTCTTGGGCAGCATCTGAATGATTTCTTAACAATCCAAGATGTACAACAATTCTCTTCAAGGCATTAGATTGGGAATTCCTTGAGGGAAACGGGACTACCCTTTTGTCACCTTTGTACCCCCATTCTGACTCTTTAAAATCTAACAAATATACATGCAATAAATATAATATGCAGTAATAATAATAAAAATTGAGCCGTGCTCATCTAAGGAACACAAATATCTCATTAAGTAGGTGTGGTCATTATCAGCCCCAATTTTTAGATGATTGCAGCCTCAAAGAGATTGTAGAAGGAATCCGAGCTCACACCAGCTATTTGGCCCGTGGATATGAGACCCAAGTGGCCTCCATGGTCTGTCATGTTTGGGGCCCAGAGAAAACAGAGTCCTTGCAATGAGGATGGCGTAGGGTTGTGGTAAGACTGCACTTGTAGACCCAGTGGCACCCTCTCTATCTCCCACCACCTACATTTAACCATTTGTGGTCATTTTATTTTTTATTTTTTAAAAACATTTTATTTATTCATTTGACAGAGAGAGATCACAAGTAGGCAGAGCAGCAGGCTGAGTGAGAGGGGGAAGCAGGCTCTCTGCTAAGCAGGGAGCCTAATGGCGGGGCTCGATCCCAGGACCCTGAGATCATGACCTGATCTTAAGGCAGAGGCTTAACCCACTGAGCCACCCAGGTGCCCTTAAATTTTTGTTTTAATTCCAGTTTCGTTAGCAGTGCTCATCATAATAAGTGCACTCCTTAGACCCCATCACAGACTTCCCCTGTCCCCCAGGTTCCCTTCTCCGCTGACCATCAGTTTGTTCTCTATAATTAAGAGTCTGTTTCTTGATTTGTCTCTATTTTTTTTCCTTTGCTTGTTGGTTTTGTTTCTTAAATTCCACATATGAGTGAGATCATATGGCATTTGTCCCATTCTGACTGGCATTTTGCTTAGCGTTATGCTCTCCATCTCCATCCATGTTGGTGCAAATGGCAAGGTTTCATTATTTTTTATGGCGAGCAATACTCTGCTGTACGTATTTTCTTTATCCGTTCATTTTCTTTATCCATTCATCTATCAATGGACACTTGAGCTGCTTCCATATCTTGCTATTGTAAATAATGCTGCTCTAAACAGAGGGATGTGTGTACCTCTTTGAATTAGGGTTCTTGTATTCTTTGGATAACTACCTAGTAGTGCAATTGCTGGATCATAAAGTTCTATTTTTAACTTCTTGAGGAAACTCCCTACTATTTTCCACAGTGGTTACACCAGTTTGCTTTCACACCAACAGTACAAGAGGGTTCCTTTTTTCTCCACATTCTTGCCAACAGTTGTTGTTTCTTGTGGTTTTGACTTTAGCCATTCTGACAGGTGTGAGGTGGTATCTCATTGTAGTTTGGATTTGTGTTTCCCTGATTATGAGTGATGTTGAGCATCCTTTCATGTACCTGTAGACCATCTGGATTTTTTTTTTTTTGAAAAGTGTCTGTTCATGTCTTCTGACCATTTTTTTTAAAAAAAGATTTTATTTATTTTATTTGACAGAGAGAGAGAGATCACAAGCAGGCAGAGAGGCAGGCAGAGACAGAGGGGGAAGCAGGCTCCCCACCGAGCAGAGGGCCCGATGCGGGGCTCGATCCCAGGACACTGAGATCATGACCTGAGCCGAAGGCAGTGGCTTAATCCACTGAGCCACCCAGGTGCCCCCTGACCATTTTTTAATTGTAGTATTTGCTTTTTGGGCAAATACTGAAAATACTGCAAAAAATTGCAAATACTGCAATTTTTTTAGTTTTATAAGCTCTTTGTATATTTTAGATATCAACCCCTTGTCATTTGCAATTATCTTCTCCCATTCTGTAGGTTGCCTTTTAGTTTTGTTGGTTATTTCCTTCACTGCAGGAGCTTTCTATTTTGATGTAGCCCCAATAGTTTATTTTTGCTTTTGTTTCCCTTGCCTCAGGATCTGGTCATTTTAAATCCAATTTAAACTCCATTATTTTGTTCTGGGAATGGAATACATAGGAAATGTTGTATTACCCTTCAAGGCTGATGACACAACCATTGTATCAGTTAGAAAATTCCCACAATTGCTTGAAGCAGAGATTCACTAAAGAGTGGCTTGAAGAATGTGTGGATCTTTTTCTCTATTGTAATGTGGTATGCAGAAGTAGGTGATTCTGAGCCAGCACAGCAGATGCATGAGTCCACTGGGCCTCCATTTTTTGCATCTTTCTGCTCTACCATCCTTAAGGTTCCATTCTTTAGCATGCCTCAAGGTCACAAGATGGCTATTAGAGCCACACCATCACATCTGTATTCCAGGCAGGAAGAAGGAGGAAGTGGAAGAGGATAAAAAAATTACATATCAACTGAGTTAACCCCCCCCCCTTTAAAGGAGGTTTTCTAAAAGCTTCATCCAATATTGGTCACTTATACCTCAGTGGCCAGAACTTAGTGCAAGTCCACTCTTAGCTTAAGGGTGGGTTGGAACTGGATTTGTTTTAAGGTGGGCAGTTTGGTGCCACTAATGAGATCTGATTTCTTTGACTAAGAAAAGGAGAGAGTGGACATTGGGTGAGCCCCTTACACCATTGGCTATAACTTTGCCTTGGCCTGATTCAGGTCACAATGGTCAAGGACAGCCATCAGAAGCATTTTTATAGAGATTAAACTTTAAGTGACTTGACCATCAGAAACATTGAGATGAGCGTGGCTAGTTCTAAACTCTTTCTAGCAGCATCCTCAATAGCATAGGCTGTCTGTGGCTTGGCCTCAGGTAGGAAAGCACCTATGTATGGGGGAAGAATATGTTTGGGGGGCACCTGGGTGGCTCAGTTAGTTAAGCATCTGCCTTCGGCTAAGGTCATGATCCTGGAGTCCCAAAATTGAGCCCTGCATCAGACTCCCAGCTCATCAGAGTCTGCTTCTCCCTCTGCTCCTCCTACACACTCATGTTCTCCACCCCCCCAAGTAAAATCTTTTAAAAAAGAAAAAAAAAATGTGTTTGGTTTGGCTATGTCCTGTCTGCTATGAGTCTCAGGGGAGCTAATGCACATAACAGCACCTCATAGAATATGGTACTGCCATTGTCCAGGACTGCACTACTAAATGGGGTCTAAGAACCAACAGCATTGGCACCACCAAGAGCTTGCCAGAAATGAAAATTCTTAGCCCCATGCCAGCCCTAATGGCCAGAATCTGCATTTTAACAAGGTTCCAGGTGATCCAGGTACATATTTAAGCTTAAGAAGCACTCTCTGAAGAGCTGAGTGTTTGTCTCCTAAGGGAGGCCAGGTGACCAGAGACAAGTCAGCTCGCCCAGGACACTTCCTCAAGCCTAGTTAACTATCTTGAGAGAGTCACTCTCCCCACTTCCTCAAGCCTAGTTAACTATCTTGAGAGAGCTCAGTCCTCCTGCCTGTTTTAACAGCAGCACACGTCAGACCTTTGCTCTGTGAGGCGTGGTCTTGTACAAAGAACATCACCTTCGCTATTAAGAATGCAGAATCTCTGGTCACCCCAACGTGGGTCATCCGCATTTTGGGCTGAGCACAGATTAACACCCTCTGAAAGCTCAGTGACCAGCAGATCACAGGTCAGGGAGTATAGAGAGTCCCACCACTGGTACTGTAGATAGATGCCTAGGCTAGGTCAGGAGCAGGATCAGCTGGGGGTTCCTCATCTGGCACTTCTCCTCTGGAGCTAGATGGGTACCTGGAGATTGTGGCAGGAGCTACAGGTAGGGCTCTGGAGATGGCTCTGAACCATGACTCCCTCTACCCTTTCTCTCCTCCAGGGTAGGTGGGCACAGCCGAGGGGCATGGGTGTGCAGTGTGTACACCACTGAATCAATGCCACTGGCTTTCAGCAGCAGAAGGAAGTGGAGCCTACCTTGCCAGTCTTCTTGCCACTCAACACTTGGTTATTAAAAAGAATCCTTTAGGGCTGTTTGGTGTTTGGGACTAAATAAAGCTGTGCTCCCACTCCAATTGAGCTTATAATGGAGTCTAATTTTATAAAGAAGCCGATTAATGGCTTTGTAAATATAAAAGAAAGGATCCCTGCTTTTTTTCTTGACCAGAAGGCCCCAGAAGTTAGTCCTATAAAAATGTCAAATCTTGCTTTAAAGAATGGCAGGACTTCTCCGAGGAGAATAACAGGAAATGACTCACAGAGGGCACCCCGAGGCAGCTCCACTCTACAAAGGGGCCCCCTGCGCCGTAATGTGAGGCTGCTGGCAGCTGCAGGAAGAAGGTGCCCCACCCGCCCACGGGTGTGTGTGTGTGTGTGTGTGTGTCCATGCCCATGCTGTCTTCTGTAGGCTGTGTCTGTCTGTGGCGCCTGGGAACTGCTGGCATGCTGGTCCACAGAGACAGAGCAGCATGTCAGGCTGAGAGCCCCCACACACAGCATTTGGTGGTTCAAGAAAACTCACCTAGAAATAATGCTGTAATAACCACACCAAGCTGCCAGCCCACACTCTTACCTGTAGTAGACTCTCTTTGGCTGTCACCTTGATCCTATTTGATGAGCAAGTGGAGACAGGGAAATGACTCTCCTGATTTCTTGTGGACTAACTCAGACCTGAATCTTCTATTCTGTCATCTACCCCTCCCTCATTATTCTTTCTCACCCTTGTCCTATTCCTGCCTCAACCCCCAGGCTTGCCTTGTCCAACATCCTCAGTGAGGGCCACGGCTCCACCCCAAACTTCTGGGTCTCAGGTGGTGGATGGAAAGGAAGATATTCAGATGGAACATGCTGGTACAACCACAGCATTGTTAAGATATTGAATTGGGGGTGCCTGGGTGGCTCAGTGGGTTAAAGCCTCTGCCTTTGGCTCAGGTCATAATCCCAGGTCCTGGGATCGAGCCCTGCATTGGGCTCTCTGCACAGTGGGGAGCCTGCTTTCCCCCTCTCTCTCTGCCTGCCTCTCTGCCTACTTGTGATCTCTGCCTGTCAAATAAATAAATAAATAAAATATAAAACAAAAAAATAAAAAAAAAGATACTGAATTTTTTCCATGCCGGTTGTTAAGTGGCTACTGGCTTGAGCCTCTCTATTATCCAGAAAGCAGAATCCACCTCAGATGGTTCAGGAAACATATTAGAGCAACCATTTATGGAGGTATGGATGTTTTTGTATTAGTTATCTACTGCTGTGTAACAAATTACCCCAACATTTTGCAGCTTAAGCCAATGAACATTCATGATCTCACAGAGTCTCTGAAGGATGAGAACCTGGGAATGGCTTAGCTGGGAGGTTCTGGCTCAGGGTGTCCCATGAGAGGGCAGTCAAGCTGTTTGCAAGGCCTATGTCATGTCAACACTTGCCTGGGGCTGCAGGGCCCATGGCTAGGCTCCCTCATGGGACTGTCTGTCGCCAAGCCATAGTTCCTTGCTGGCTATTAGTTAGACCATGTGGGCCTCTCCCTGGAGTTGCGCATGACCTGGTGGCCTACCACCCCCCGAATGAGTGACTGAAAGAGTGTAAGTCAGAGGGTACCCAAGACAGAAGGCTATAGTCTTTCATGGTCTATTCCCCAAAGAGGCATAACATTACTTCTGCTTATCCCATTGCCCATACAACACACACATAGCACAGGGTGGGTGGGGGGTAGCCAAGACAATGAGTCCCAGAAGGGAAAGGTCCCTGGGGCCATCCTGGAGACTGCGTCTGCAGGCATTAAGGATGTTGAAGCACTCAGAGCCCCTCAATGGCAGGAAGCTTTTCTACCCTCAGACCCAAAGGGGTAAAGGGGAGCTAGACCTGTGGAAGAGGAGCATATAGCAGGACACAGCCACTGCTGGCAACATAGCCTGGAGCAAGCAGGAAGCAGGGGAAATAGCCTGACTTCTTCCTCTCCCTTCCCTTCGTCTCCTTCAGGTACCTTTGATGAAGTGAACCCAGCTGGAAATCAGGTGGCAAGTGAGTCCAACTGATGCATCCTGAAAGGACAAAAGAAGGATGGCAGAGAGTGATCTAAGGTTAGCATGTGGATAAATGGATTCTAACCATCACCCCCCAAGTGTTTTCTGGCCACCCCCTCTGCCCCAGCCTCTTCCCTATGACCCCCAACCCCAGTTATGTCCTGTGATCCAAGGGTAATCAAGGGTTATGCTGGTCATACCTCTAATCCCTACACTCACTGCCTGTACACTGGCCATTCTCAAGGACCCTCTAGGACTTCATGACATCCATTCTGTCTGGTCAGTGCCCAAGTCTTACTGGTGTAAATATTTTGAATACCGCATCTGATTAGAAAACACAGCAAAGGAAATAACTGGAACCAAAGCAGAGAATGATGGCCCAAGGAGAGTTCAATAAGGGAGTTCTGGCTAGAGGAGGGGGAGCCTCCGGTTCATACACTGTCCCACATTTCTGAAGCAGCCTCAACCCAGAGCAGAATCAGGCTGTCGAATCCCATGGGGAAGGGCTCCCCCGGCTCAAAAGAGCTGCTTTAAACACATGGAGTGAATCTCTCAGAACCACCAGGGCATTTTACCCATTGTGGGGCCCCAGAGATGTGATGGGAGAGCAGAAAAAGCTTCTGCTTCTGGACAGAGCCTCCTCCACACTATGTCCGAGCTGTTCCCTGCAGAGTGATGGTATATGTAGAGTGTAAGGATAGGAATCTTCTAAGGCATCTTGAAGTTAGGCAGAGAGGTTTTCTGAGGTGGAGCCCAGAGCTTCTTTGGAAGGGTACAAGAAGGGGAGGGTATTCCAGTGCAGAGGATGAAGGGGAAGAGGATTTGGGGGGCAGGAACCACCAGGATTACGCAAAGGCCAGCTGAGGGATGGCAGGGCACACACAGGAAGTAATGAGTGGGTAGATGAGAGGTAAATTCCTCATCATGGTCTGCACAGGAAGAACCAGGCCCTGGGGCCTGCCTGAGAGTAACCCGTGCCTGAAACCAGCTGTGGCACACCTGGGGCCAGCTGATGAGATGTCTGGTATGGCACAGGGAGTTGAATGCCATAGAGGAAAGGTGGCCAGGTCACTGTAACCTGTGTGCTTCGCATACATCTCTGCATGTTAGTTGTAATGTGTTTATCCTCGAAAAGAACAGAAACCCATCCAGAATTTCTCCCCCTTTCCCAACACTTCTGTTTTGTGGCATTTCTGCCCCTCGCCATTCCCTTCCCGATCTCTAACCAGATGTGTCTTCCCGTTCTTCTCTGCTCACCCAGCGATGGGGGACTGTGAGAATGACCAGGTGACCACACGCCTCAGAGAGCATCCAAGGCAGCCCTTCATTTTTACTTACATCCAAGTTAGGCCCACAAAGTTACTTGCTCAAGTTCACGTAGCGATTAGGTGGCAAAGCAGAGGTTGGGACCCTGCTGCATTGTGAGGAAGGGCAGAGAGGTTTTCTCAGCATCGTGTAGAGGGAGCGGGAAAGCAGCTGCAGGCCCCAGTGGCTCTGAGAAAAGGCTGCCGTGGGGCTCATCAGAGCATTCTTAAGTGTAATTGACTTTTAGGCATTAAATTTTTACCGGAATGATCTCACAAGGTCTTTAGGGAGAAGGAAAGTGCCTGGCATTTCCTGCCTCTTGGGGCAGCGTCTGGGGTGCAAAAAAGCTCATGCCCAGGGCTGCAGTATGGAGCCGTCCCCTGGGAGGGAGAAAAGGGGTGAGGGCCCAGGAGAGAATGCAGACCAGGATACAGGGTTCAGTGGCCAACTGGTTCTCATTAACTCCAGGGGCAGAAGGGAGGATGGAGCTAACTGTCCGCCCAACAGCCCTCCAGCAGTCGTGCCTGTGCAATAGGTGCCTACTGCAGGGGTAGGGGAGAAGAAACAGGTAACTCGGCTTCTGCTCGTGGGGAGAATCCATTCACCTGTGAATGGACATTTGACTTTCCCCATTCCTTTCTTTTTCATTTTTCTAATAAATGTGAGGTGGTATCTCACTGAGATTTTAATTTGCATTTGCCTATTGACTAATGACGCTGAATATCTTTTCAGGTTCTTCCTTATCCATCCTTCAAAATCACTCACACATTTTTCTTTTAGATTGCTTTTCTTCTTCTTATTGAGTTGCAAGAATCCTTTGCATATTCTAGGTGCAAGTCATTTGTCTGGTGTATGGTTTTCAGGGACCTTCTCCCAGTCTGTGGCTTGCCTTTTCATTTTCTTTTTTTAAAAATAAGCTTCTTCATAACATTTTTTTTTGCCTTTTTATTTTCCTAACAGTGTCTTTTAAGAACAAATGTGTTTAAGTCTGAAGTTCAGAAATATTATATCCAGCAAAACTGTTCTTCAGAAATGAAGGAGAGATAAAGGCATAAACAAAAGTTAGAGGAGTTCATCCCTAGACCTGCCGTAAAAAATGCTAAATGGAGTTCTCAGGTTGAAATAGAGGAATGCTAAGGGCCAACAGGAAAACATTTGAAAGTATAAAATTCATTGGTAAAGGTACATATATAGTCAAATTCAGAACAGCCTAACACTAACAGTGGTGCATATATCACTTTTATTTCTAGTATAAAAGTTAAAAGTCTGCAGCAGCTTTCTGTCTAAAGGTCCTGTTCCTATGCTTTAATAAAATCACCTTTTTTACACCAAAAAAAAAGTTAAAACTCAGTAGTATTAAAAATAATGTAGCTATACTGGGGCGCCTGGGTGCCTCAGTGGGTTAATCCTCTGCCTTTGGCTCACATCATGATCCCAGGATCCTGGGATCCAGCCCGATGTCGGGCTCTCTGCTCAGTGGGGAGCCTGCTTCCTCCTCTCTCTCTGCCTGCCTCTCCGCCTACCTGTGATCTCTGTCAAAAAAAAAAAAATCTTTAAAAAGTAATGTAGCTATACTATTGGGTATTTACCCCAAAGATAACAAATGTAGTGATCTGAAGGGGCACTTGCACCCCAATATTTACAGCAGCAATGTTCACAATAGTCAAACGATGGAAAGAGCCCAGATGACCACTGACAGATGAACAGATAAAGAAGATGTGAGATAGATATATATATATATATATATTAGTCAGCCTTCAAAAAAGAAAGAAAGAAAAAGAAATCTTGCCATTTGTGATGCCATGGCTGAAAATAGAGGGTATTATGTTAAGCAAAATAAATCAATCAGGGAAAGACAATTATCATATGATCTCACTGACATGTGGAATTTGAGAAATAAAACAGAGGTTCTTAGGGGAAGAGAGGAAAAAATAAAACGAGATGAAACCAGAGAGGGAGGGATGCCTGGGAGGCTCAATCAGTTAAACATCTGCCTTTAGCTCAGGTCATGATCTCAGGGTCCTGGGATTGAGTCCCTCATCAGGCTCCTTGCTCAGGAGGAGCCTGCTTCTCCCTCTGCCTGCACACCCCCTGCTTGTGTTCTCTCTCTTTCTCTGACAAATAAATAAATTAAAGAAAAAAAAGAAAGAAAGAAAGAAAGAAACCAGAGAGGGAGACAAACCATAAGAGGCTCTTAATCATAGGAAACAAACTGAGGGTTGCTGGAGGAGAGAGGGTGGAGGGATGGGGTAACTGGGTGATGGACATTGGGGAGGGCACGTGATGTAATGAGTACGGGGTATTATATAAGATGATGAATCACAGACCTGTGCCCTTGAAACAAATAATACATTATATGTTAATTACTTGAATTAAAATTTTTAAAATGTTTAAAAAATGTATAAAGTGTTTAAAAAAACAAAAACAAACAATATATTGGATGTATACTCAGATACAGTGAGTCAGAGATTAGTGTGGTATTTGTCATTTATTTTATTATAATGAACAATTTAATAAGCATCTTTTTAAAAATGTGAATAGGATATCATTTGGAATGGTAATGGAATACCATGTAGCCATGAAAAAGAAGGAAATCTTGCCATTTGTGACAACATGGAAGAAACTGGAGGGCATTATGTTAACTGAAATAAGCCAGACACAGAAAGACAAATACCTCATGACCTCACATATATGAAATCTAAAATAAGTCCAACTCATAATTATCCTTAGGTCACAAATAACTACTACCCCACATAAACTAAGCTTCAGAGTTGATATTAATAGAAATTATTCCAAAATTATCCTTAGAATATGTCCAACTCATAGAACCAGAAAGTAGAAAGGTGTTTGGTTACCAGGAGCGGGGCGCGTGGGGGAGTGAGGGAAACAGATGGTATATAAAGGTATAAGATGAATAAGTTCTAGGAATTGAATGTACAGCAAGGTGACTATAGCTAATAATACTGTATTATATACTACAAGTTTGCTAAGAAAGTAGATCTTACATTTTTCTCAGCATGCCAAAAAAAAGGAGGGGGGGATGAAGGTATTGGATGTGCAAATTACCTTGATTGTGTTAATCGTTTCATCATGTATACATAGATCAAATCATCGTGTTGTACACCTTAAACATATACAATTTTTATACCTCAGTAAAGCTGGGGGGGGGGGACAGAGTACGCATCCTCATTGTGGTTTGGATCCAGAAGAGATTTTTAATATAGAAAGGGCTTAGAGGAGGTGAAGGCACATGAAGTAGCAACTGCTCAGCAGACACAGTGGTCTCGTCGGACCGTATGCTCCTTCTGGGTGGTTTAGGGTGGGGGACTGACAAAGACTATGGCAGACTAAATCCACAGGGTCCCCCTACATCTCATGTCACCTCTCATGTCACCACTATTACATTAGCACACTTGAAGCCTGCCTTAATAGCTGTACCTATATTGTCCGAAAAGAGGGGAGATTCTGCTCCTGCCCTCTGCTAGAAGGGACCCGTGTTCTACTCTCTTTCTACCAGCTGTGAGAGGAGTTTGCCTGGAGGAGGGAGAGAATGATAAAAGGATGGAAACTAGGTCAAAATAGTAGGGAACTGAATACACTGGCAGAACTGAGGATGCAGAATTTGCAGAGGGACGCCCCATCTGCATCTCCCCATGTAGTGGATGTTTCCACAGTGGAAGAACTTCGAAAACATGCAGCATCTCCAGAGGAGAGGAGATGGATGGTGAGACGGTTACAGAATGTTACCAGGGGAACTAGGTGTCCTCTTTCAATGGCAGTTACACTAGCCTCTGGTGTCTGGCCAGTGGGGTGTCGTGGTTGATAGCTTGAGCTCTGTGTCCAGACTGCTTGGGTTTGAACTAGGCTCTCACTTCCTCTACATGCCTCGTTCTCAACAGAGCAATGAAGATTAAAAATAGTTTATGTCTAATAAAGCTGTCGTGCAGATTAAGAGGGGGTAGTCCTGCTCAAGTGGCAGCCAAGTCCAGAGTAAGTGCTCAATAAATGTTAGCACCTGTTTTCTCACTGCCTTTATGATTACTCCTTGTGCAGCAATGGACAGGATTGCCCAACGAATGACCCTGGAGCTTCTCTCTGGGTTGCCAGGCAACAAGCTATCTGGGACCAGTGGCTCCCCCTCCTTGAGCAGGAGGAGATGTACAGGATTTCAAGGGCACTGAGCACTAGTAGCTGACATTCCAATTCAGCTCCCCAGAACAGCTGGCTCCTACGCCTGGGTTGTTTATAAGGCAAACTCTCATGCTTGCTCAATAAAAAGGCAGAAGATCCGCTCTCTAGTGGGATCCTTCCCTAGAACACGACTACACTGTGTCCTGGCTCCTTGCTGCTTCTTGGTGGAAGGGAGGAAAAGGTGGGACCATGTCACTTATCTTGCTGGCTGTGAGTTTCTCATGAAGTCTGCTCCATGCCCAAACTACATGTCACGGTGTGTACCTTCACCTACCCCCCACACCCTTCCCTGAACTGTCTCTTCTCCTCATCTTTACTCTCTGAATGCATGCCCCCAGGAGGAGTCCTCACCTTCTAGATCTGGGTATGCTACACTCCCCCATAATTTCATCTGTTCCTGCTGTTTCAAATGTCATCCCTGTACTGAGGACTCCTGTTCATGTCGGTATCCTCAAGTTCTTGGCTGGATACTGTCACTTGGACCTGGCATCTTAAACCTTCAAAGTGTTCCAAACTGAATTTTAAAATTTTCCTCTGCTATAACCATGGAAACAAATAAACTCTTGCCCTCCTATACTCATTAACTTGGTAACTTGTACTGCTACCTACCTTGTCACCCCGACAAAAATCCCAAGGCTTCCTCAGACCCTTTTGCCTTGGCACAAACATCCTAGGGTCACACTTCATTGTCCCTGCCTCTCTCCTCACTCAGTGCCTCTTACCCTCTAGGACCAGTATTCTGCTCTCTTTCCAGCTCATTGCACCCTGCATATTCTGTCTGATTAACTTTTCTCCCCCTTTCAAATACCTTCGATGCCTCCCTATTACCTAAATATATAACTTCTCACTCTGGCATTTAAGGCTCTCCACAAAACAGCCCATTTCTAAGATTCTGTTGGGACTGCTCCACTAACTGTACTTTTAAGTCCCAGTTTGGAGAGCTGGTACCCCTTTACACTTTCTCCACTCTCTCCTTATACTCCTTACACTCTGCCATCCCCTCTACTTCAAACCTCTCAAACAACCCCTCTCCCAGTCACAATCCTGCACATCTACCTCTCTCATCTCAGGTATCCCACTTTCTTCCATGAAGCCTTCCCAGGAGCCTGCCTAAGTGATACTCAGAGCAGAGGGGTATCCCCAGTTTACTGTACTTGTTATATTGCATAGTGTTATCATCACATGAATGCTTATCTAATACTCTTCCCAATCAGCATATATGCTCTTAGGCTAAGGGCCATAGATTGTAAGGGGTTTATACAGCATGGGACTGCACCAGCCCTCAGGAACATGTCTGTTGATTGAATTAAGCAGTGGCTGATTTGCCTGGAAATAAGACTCTGAAGATAAGACATCTGGTTTCTTGTGCCTGTAGCGCTGTTTGTCCTGGACATTCAGTGTGGCCCCAGGAGGATGGAGTTCAGACTATCATCTCTGAGTCTTGGGGGGACCTGGGTCCTCGCACATTGAGAGCTTTCTCAGGGGAGGGAGATTTCTCACACCCATCCATGATTTAGGTAATTCACCACTTCCCGCCTTGACTTTCCTCCCTTAGCCCTTTGACTCTTTGAGGACCAGGCTCACACACAGATGCTGTACAGTACGCAGAAAAGAGCATGTTGAGGATTTGCTGCCATCTAGTGAAGGAAGTGTGGCTCAGTTTCTTGCTAAAGCTAAGAGGATCCTGTGCTCTCCCTGAGAGCTGGCTTTGGGAGCCCAGTCTCAGCAAAAAAGCAAAAAGGGACCATCTGGGGATGCACAGGTGTGTATGGGAGAGACAAAGCTTCTGCACAGAACAGATCACACCCAGGCCCCTAAACTTTAACCTGGGATGGGCAAGACTGTATCCTTCCAGAGCCTCCCCTGCCTCCAGCTGGAAGGTATCCCTATTAGAATGATGGCCAGCCGCTTTGCTTAGAAAACTTGGTAGGCATCTGTAAAACATTCAGTGTTCATAATCAGAGGCATCTTTTAGGGAACTCATCAGTCATCCAAAGTGCCTCAGGTGGAACTGGTCATGACTTTGGAACTGGTCATTTTTACAAGGCCCTTGCAGCCCTGCTGGAGAGCCCTGATGGCCCTGTCTCAAAGGTTTCTTGGCTCTGGGACCACCCATTCCTCTTCCCCAGCACAAAGGCTCAGGTTCCACCAGGTGAGTGACCGCATGTTCACTGGGTTACTGTGAGGTACAACTGAGATTATTCATGACAAATGCTCCGCCGGTGCCCAAGGCACAGCAACCACTAAGTAAAAATTAGGTATTGAATATGATTAGATAATGACAGTATTGTTATTTTGCCAATGCTCCAGAGCATAAGGCTGCCTACAAAACTCATAAAAATTCAAATCCTGGACTGGACATGAATACACACTGAAAATAACCACCGGTTCAGTGCACCAGAGCACCCAGTGCTGGGCAAAGAGGAGCAGGTCAGAGGCTCCGAGGCTCAGAGCTCAGACGTTGGGCTCCTGATGGCATGCAGCCCCTCCAGCCTATCCGCGGGACTGGTTCGCACAGAGTTTTCCTCCACACTACAATTATCATGATGTAGGTTCTCCACCTCCAGTGCAGCCTCTTGCCAGGCCTGATGTTTTCTTTGGTCTCTGGGAATCTCCAGTTTTTAGGGAAGTCCTAGGTCTTTTGATAGGCCTGGGTTGTTCTCTGGACTGCATTTCACGCAAACATTCAGCCAGAATTGAAAGGGTCATCAAGCTAAGGTCGCTGGCTAACCAGTACATTCTCTGGATCTCCAACCACAAGGTCCAGGTGTAGCTAAGAAGGTGCTCTCTCAGTCCAAGGTGGCCACCACAGATCTTTTAAGTGAGGCTTTCTTACTGGTTCCAGCCCGTGGTGGGCTGGAACCAGCTAGGGCCAGCTCACAAGAACTAACTGGGCATCTCTTCCCAACTTCACATTCAGGAATATCATGGTGGTAGCCTGAACTCAGTCCTGATGGAAGTATTCACCATAGAAATCGATGCATGTTACAAATTGTGGCACTTTTTTTTTTTTTTCTGGAGAGCCAGTTGTTACACACTTATCCCCATATGATGGGCTCCCATCTTAATTCCAAAGCAAAGCACCACTTTTGAATGGCTACTTATGCAGCCACCAAAGAAGATTTTTTGAAAGAAAGGTACTGTCTGAATGAAATACATCTGAATGAATGTACCATCTGAATGAAAATATAAACTGAAAGTCTCATGTATTTATTTTTTTCCAAATGTATATAACGGAGATTGTAGCTGGTGAAAGGGTGATAAATGACAAGCCAAGATCATGCCTTTTGTTTGAAATACACCCAAAATACTAATGTTGGTAAAAATATCTGTAAGAAGCTATTTATTTATTAGCAAGTTTTGAATTTTTACTCAGCATGCAAGAGAGTTACATGTGATAAGCCACATATGTGCATTGGGGAAAACATTGAGCAAAGGTATTAAACAATGTACCTAGAAACAATATGGAAAAACACTATTTAAATTTTTAACAAGTTTTTTTGTTTCTTCTTCTTCTTTTTTTTTTTTTTTTTTAATGTAACCTAAACTGTGTTTCAATCCTAACATTGTTGTGTCCTCTACAGCCCTTCTGGTGTCTTTCTCCTTGAGAAAACAGTACCAGTGATTCATAGTGAGGCAGCCTTATTTTCTAACCCTGTAAGATCCGTTTGAAATAAACACTTGAAATACCATTTCTTTTAGGCAGAAAAAAATGGGATGGTCAGTTTGGGGAGTCGATTGCTTATTCACACACTGAGCTGTGGACCTCTGGAGCTCAGACGCCAGAGGCCAGGTGATGAGGCTGTGAGGTAGGAGTGGAAGTAGAGGCTTAGTCATAGTGGACCTTGCCCTCAGCCCCAGAGGCGGACAGGTCTCCATTGCAGAGTGTGTGGAGTTGTGAACAGGGCCTGTCTCCCAAGGCACTCATGGACATCCTCAGCCTGTATTTTCGAAAGGCTTTTTGAATAATAGCAGCACATCTTTCCTCTTCCTTCCTCTTGGTGGTGGTGAGTATGGGTTCATATAACTTCTTGGAAGGGTTGGCTTCCATGAACTTCTCCTCCATCATCACTTTCATGCTGTCCAGGCCATCGGAGTCACCAAGTACCCTAGTGGTGAATGCGAAGAGTATATCCAGGCAGTGGAGACGATCTCCACTTACCATGGGCAAGTCCATCATGAGAAACTGAAATTTATTAGGCTTTGCCACCCGTAAAGGCTCAGGAAGGGCATCAGCAAAGTCAGAAAGGGCAGAATATTTGATGAACTGTGTTGCTTCTGGGTCAAACTTTTCCCAGACTTCATAGAATATCTCAAAGTCATCTTCACCCAAAGGGTCCTCACTTTCTTCAGTGGCTATGTTGAAGTTCTCTAAAATCACAGCAATGTACATGTTGACAACAATGAGAAAGGAGATGATGATGTAACTAACAAAGTAGGTGATGGCTATGGCATGGAAGTAACGGTTGTCTAAGCTGGGGGTTCCCGAATCCTTTGATTGCAGCATGGGCTTCAGGAGAGCATCCCAGCCTGCTGAGGTGGTGATCTGGAAGAGACACAGTATGCTGCCAACAAAAGTTTTAAAGTTGAATATGTCATCAATTCCATGTTCCTCCTTCACTCTGCAAAAATAGCTCATGCCAAAAATGGCATAAATAAACATAACCAGAAAAAGTAGAAGGCCAATGTTGAACAGAGAAGGAAGAGACATCATCAGAGCGAAAAGGAGAGTCCTAATTCCTCGTGCGGCGCGAACAAGTCTCAGGATCCGACCAATCCGAGCCAAGCGGACAATCCTGAAGAGTGTTGGAGGGAAAGGAATGTGCTGCTGGTCCTCCAAGGCAGAAATCATTGCACCTTAGGAGAAGGAGATAGAGCAATTAATTTCCAGTAGGCACCCTGCTTTCAGATCCAGCCTGCCTCTCCTGCCTTGAACTCTTACTGGGATCAATTTTTAATCAGTACTTTATAATCTATATGCTGCACAAATTAAGAAATTTCTTTAACAATATCAGTGAAAATGTCTATCTGTGCCTTAACTTAGAAAATAATTTCCAAGCACCATACAACTTTAGATGGGACTTCAGATAAAATAAGATGTCTATCATATTGGAGACACCCAAGGAAAGGAAAGAAAATGCCATTTATGAAAGGCTATTTTGTGACCTATCTCATACACTTGAAGTGTGTTATCTGTGTTGGGTGTTGAAAGTCACTGATGGGATAACAAATGTAATAGTTTTCCATATTTACTGGATACAAAGAATGGAAAGCAGATAAACTAACTATATAGTCCTTCAGGTTAATTAATGGAAGGAGAAACTTCTGACACTGATTGATGGTTGGCTTGAGCCTGAGCTGCCAGCGGAAATTGTGGAATGTCTAACCCCAAAACTCCTTAAAAAGGGAGGTTTTTATTTGTATAGGGGAATTTGAACACAGCTTGCTATAGACAAGGACAGGGCAGGGCTGGAGGGAGATGGTGTTTTGGGGATGCTCAACTCTATGCGGAAGCTGCCGCAGAGCTCTCATATTTATCAATATGCTCATCCTGAGAAAGGACTCCTGAGGTCCACTCAGAAGGCTTAAGGGACTAAGTTGGAGATACTTTCCTTATTGTTGTAGACACCTCCAAAAATAGGATCTCGAGCAGAGGTTTCTGCAAACAGCTAAATATTTGGCCTAAAATGTCATCCTGTTCTCTCATTGCCTATCCTGTAAGCAAATGATAAAAGATTTGAAACAATTCACATTTTGGCCCAAACATTATAGAATGGTTGGAACATGTCTGTCTTGTGTAGACATGGCCTTGCTCTTCCTCTGGGTGGGGGTGGGGGGGTCCTCAAAGGCATTACGGGAGATGGGCAGCCAGAATTGTTGGCTATCACCTAATGACTAAGAGAACTAATTCACAACAGTGCCCATGAAGTCAAATTCACATGTTAATTGGGCAGCCAACAGTAGTGAGGTGTGGAATTTATTCAGTTCCAACTTAACAACACTTGGAGGAGATCCACCCTTTAAGGCTACCTCCTTCACTAGTATTTCTTTGACTAATGGAACCCACAGTAATCTATTTGTTATCTGAGCTCAGTTTTTCTGTGTACCATGGGATTTGGTGTGCAGTTAATTTCTCTTTTTCTGACTCTTTAAGTACTTAAAACATAAACTCAATACTTTAATACTTAATAGTTAAACTACACTGTTAACTCCTAGAGAAGGATTCACTTTGACTCACACTCATTTTGTATTTCTCTAAAAAGCTTAGTAAAGAGCTTGGGAAAGTGTAGAGGCTTAGTGTTGGGTGGCAGATCTACTGGCAAAGGCATATAAAATGCTGCCTACGTTAGTGAGTAGGACTTGGCTCAAGGTTTGGATTTTCCTCATCCACTGGAGCAAAATACTATACAGTGCTCTGCTGTGTAACTGCAATTGCCTAGCAGTTGTTCAAAGGACAGAAACAAGAAATATTTCCACAACCTGCATGATGGCTGGCACTGCCTGGAAGGAGTTCAGTAAGTGGTAGAATAAATGAGTTGCTCTCTGCATATTGGAGGAAGGAGTTCTTCAAGTTCTCAGAGGGCTGTGCCAGAGTCACTCTACTATCATTTTCTGAGCTTAATACTGCTGTCAGTTTCACCAGTACTTGAAATTATAATTGACTGATAAAGTTTAACAATCTGTTTCACTGGAGGTGTGTGGAAGGATCTATTGCTAAACTTTATCTACATCGAATTCATGGCTTAGGAACCAGAACAGACTATGAGCTGTACCATTTTCTTGTTCTTGGAAACATCTGCATTGCTGCTGTAGTGATAGGAACAAAATATTTTGATCTCACATATCTGTTTAGCACATCCTTTCTGAAATAGTACAAAAGCTTCCACTTGTGAAATCAGTTTTCATTGTCTCCATTGCTTTTTTTTCTTCCATTGCTTTTTGAACTATAAGAATGGCCCCTGAGTGGTTGCACACAATTATTTAAAAAAAAAACCAAAAAACTGCAAAACCCAAGGTGTAAACTCTCATGGCTTAGCCATGAAGAATTTAATTTCAAAGTTGGAGTATGTGAGCGTGTGTGTTATAAAAACGTAAATGGAAACAATCCTTTTTTTCTCTATTCTTCTTCCACAAATCTTATAGTTAATCCTGCCTATGTTAAGAAAAATATAGTGATTACGGAGTAAGACTGGTTGGTGAATGGGGTCCAAGCAGTTGAGATAAGCATAGTTCATGCTGTGGTTTAAGTTAACATGGAATACAGAATAAAAAGCAAGCACTGCTTGTCCTCATGACACACTCTTGAAGCACAGTCTAGGCTGGGCCATGGAGGTCCTGAATAAGAGGTGAGAGAATGCCTAGCAGTGTCACAGGGGTGCAATAACTGTGATCTGATAGCCGCATGGATTCTGAACTAAGGAAAACCATGGGAACTAAGCATCAAATCCTTAAGACTAAAGACATTCATGAGAGCTTATAGTTGCACAGGAAAGGTAGAACTCTGACTCAGTTATGGATATCCCAGATATCCCCATAGACACTTTAAGGTCATCTTAATTTTGTCCATTGAATAAATGGATCCACACAGTTATTTAACTCTCTGTTTCAGTTATGTAAACAGTCAAAGGAATGAAAATTGCGCTGTATCTCCTAGCAACTTCCCAGTAGAGAATGGCAGCAGTACACCTGTCTTTTTTTTTTTTTTTCCTGAAACCACATTAAACCTAATTTGTTGCTTTGTGGATAGTTTGGACATACTTCCAAATGCTAAGATTTACTTCTAGCTCTCAGATTAAAGCCCCTCAGGCTTCTGATATTACTTACTAACAATAGAAAGAACCACGATCACACAATCAAATAAATTCCAGCCAATGGTGAAGTAGTATTGCCTCAAAGCAAAGATTTTGACAAGACACTCAATTGTAAAGATGACCACAAAGGCCAGGTTGAGACGTTCAAGGATGACTTTCGTGGCCATGGACTGGTCATCTGATTCAGCCATCATGCAAAGCATGTTGAGCAAAATGAGGATGATGATGATGATGTCAAAGACCTGGCTTGTGACTACATCAAACACGAGACCCTGGCATTTATTCTGAGAGGGAAAAGAAAACAAGAATCTTAGATCATTTTGCATTGTCAGAATGAAATCACATACATAAAAAAGGCACATAACAACAGAATTTGTCCTCTCTTACAATTGAAGCAGTTTCTTGAAAAATGCATACCCTTTTTAAACAACAAGAAATTCTTGTGTTTACATTTTCATTTAAATTCAGTTACGTAAGTGTTTTGAAGTTGTAGGCTTATAGCTTTAATTCCATTTTAAAAGAAAAAAATGTTTGGTAATGACGTAACTTTGATATGATGGATGATGTTTTGCTGAAATAAAACAACTCGAGTTGGATTTAATAATAAAAAGATGAACTTCGGTTTCTATATTTCATCTGTTTCTTTATTTGAGCTTCAATAATATTAATGCTGAGAATTCCTACTCATGTAATTATGTTGGACAAAATGGAATTAACATCCCCAAGCCTCCATTTGTTAATTCAGAATAATGAGGCCTAAGTATACTTAACCAAAACTCTGTATTCAAGCAGTTCTTAAATGCCAATTTTCTAAATCCCATTCACTTGAAAATAATGCTAGATAAATGGGACTGTGCTGTAATGATTACTAAAAACAGAAAAATTGATTATTTCATGTTATTATTGATGGTGAACTTACATATTGGTTGGTACATAGATAGTCATACTGCTCACAAAGTAAGTATATGCTAATTGCTCTGGTACAGGCCCTAGCTCAAGTTCGCATGCCTAATCTACCATGTACAGTGAAATAACTCAGCCGTCTCACTGTATTTTCTATAATTTAACAGCTATGAAGCACTACTTCACTTACTTAGTAGAAAATTATTCTTAAACACAAACTCAGACACTAATATTGTATGGCATTCTTGACTATTAATTGATTATTTTACAATATACGTATACATTAAGGTATTTTATATTATATTATCCTCTAATCAAAATATACATATACAGTAGTCTATTTAGAAAATGCCTAAACTCCTGAGAATCACTTTTAGAATGCCAGCTATCTGTAATGGTAATTGGGTGAAAGATGATGTTGGTTTGTGGTGATAATAGTGGAGAGAGATGTAAACATTTAGATTTAAAAGCTAATATGGAAGTAGATGCGGAAGTCATAGACTGTTTGAGTGGAGGTGACTATGGGAAAATGATGGCCTGAGGCTACAGTTTCTGGCTAGTAGAGCCTTTTAAGAGAACAGAGAATGAGGCATTTCAGAGGAACACGATTAAGATCTGCCCCGAGAACACTGAGTTCGAGGGGCCAGTGGGGAATCCGAGGGCCTTGGGCAGGTAAAGGTATGGGTTTGGAGCTCAGGTGCAGAGCTGGAATGCAGATGTGGAGTTCAATGGCACCAATACCGACATGAATTAAAACCATGAGAAGGACGGTATCAGTAAGTGAGAGCAAAAGCAATGAGAGAGGGTAGGGACAGCACTGGAGGGCTACTACATTTAAGTTTGTGTTTTTCAAATTTTGTTCCACAATCATTAAAACTTTTATCGAGGAATCTGGAGAAGAAACTTGCAAGTCAATTGCATTTGCTGTGTGAGAATGCATCTAGGAAGTCAGAAAGGACCTGAAGAAGATACTTTTAAGGGTGCTTTCCAGGAAATCACAGTGAGTGGCAAGAATAACAGTGAGGGAGAGTAAGCCTAGGCCTGATAGTTTAATATTTAGAGAAACAGAGGAGATCAAGAATACAAGTTCCCTAAACTGATAGATATCAAAAAAAACATTGGGTATCACTTTAGAATGTACAGTGAGCAATGAATCTTGGAACACTAGATCAAAAACTAGTGATATACTGCATGGTGACTAACATAACACTATATAAAAAATAACATTACATAACAAATAGCAGGGAGGACATGGGGAGTTAGAGAGGAGAAGGGAGTTGGGGAAAATTGGAAGGGGAGGTGAACCATGAGAGACTATAGACTCTGAAAAACAATCTGAGGGTTTTGAAGAAGCGGGGGAGGTTGGGGGAACCAGGTGGTGGGTATTATAGAGGGCACGGATTGCATGGAGCACTGGGTGTGGTGCAAAATAATGAATACTGTTATGCTGAAAATAAATAAAAGAAAAAAATTACATAATAAAAATGTAAATGTAAAATATAAATGTAAAAATGTAAAAAAAAAAGAGAATATACAGTGAATTCTACCCAGTATCATTTTTAAATCAGTAATGAAGCCCCCCCTGTGGATGGTTCAGAAAGAATCAGAAATGGTTCCAGATCCCTTCCTCTACTGTTAAAAATAAAATACATCACTGCTCAGGTTAGAACAGCTAGATTCCCTCTGTCCCCATGTAACTGCTATTCATTTTTTCCAAAGGTCAAAAATCATATTTAGATTTTAGAGATTTAAAAACGTCTGTGGGGAGCTAAAGTTGTGAGTTAAGGGCTAACAGCTGATTTAAAAGTCTTAAACTCAGGGACATCTGGAATATGTGTTTATCTCATGCAACACTGCTCCCTGGAATATAGAAGTTAAGGTAAATGTGATGCATTAACTGGGGAGATGATACCTGCTTGTTGGAATTCCTCCTTGTGAAGCCCTGACTAGTAAGCTGTAGCTACACAGGGAGGACTACAGCATGACACCTATTCCCGGATGAACCACGTGATGAACATGCCAGAAGACATAGTTAAAGCATGGAGTTGGAGGCTTGCTTCGAGTAATGTAGTCTTTGCCCTCATGAAGCTCTTCCCTTGCAGCTTAGCATGCTCAGGGCGGGGGAGAGACCTAGAAGCTGCAGCTATGTCATTGCAACTTCTCTTTGGCTATGTGCTGCCTTGCTTGGTTCATATTATGAAATAAATGGGTAAATATGTGGGAGCCTATTGTGTCTCATGATTCTCTTAGTTAATTTCAAATCTAGGACCAACTGGTATTAAGTCAGTGGTTGCACATGTAAATAAAAATTCTTTGTCTTTTTTTTGTTGGCTCAAATTCAAATAAGAGCTCTCCAAATATAGTTGCATAATTAACCTCTTGGTAAAAAAATTCTTCATTGTTTAAATTCTAAACACTTTGTCCTAACATTCCCAAATATTTCTTTTTTCCTTCTACAATGATTTTATTATAAATATGTTCTTTTGGAATAAACAAATATTGCATTCAAGACTATTTATCTGCAAACTTGTTCTAAAGTAAACATTCCCAGATATTTTTACTGCAACACAAATATTCAGTCCTAGTGGGATGGACTCTGTGTGTACCCTAAAACATACTCTTTCATTCAACTAATAATTACTGAGAATACACTGTAGGCTCTTTTCTGAGTTTTGGGAATAGCAGTAGATTAAACATACCTTTGATAATTTGGGGTCTCATGTTCAAATGAAAATCTCTAAAGCCTATACATGCTTTGGATATCAAGCTCCTCTTCCATACTGCTATCCCGAACTTCCCCACTGACCCTTCCTGCCTTGAAAACCTTCAAAATTACCTGTTAGAGCTACCAACTATGCCTAGTGTATTACTTTATAATCTGATGTGATCAAGTTCTAGCTCTTCTATTAGACCACAACACGAAGCAGCTTTGGAGCACTTGATAAGCAAGATTCATTGAGAGTAAGGGTCAGCCAACTATATCCTGTAGGCCAGATCTGGCCCACTACTGGTTTTTTGTATAATTTGTGAGTTCAGAATGGGTTTTACATTTTCTAATGTCTGGGAAAAAACTCAAAAGGAAAATAAAATTTTGACATGTGAAAATTAAAGAAATCCAAGTTTAGTGACTATAAATCAAGTTGCACTAGAACACAACCATGCACATTTGTTCTGTACTATCTATGGCTGCTTTTGTGTTACATGGCAGAGCTGAACAGTGGCAGCAGAGACCATGTGGCCTGCAAAGCCTGCAATGTTTACTATCTGACCCTTTTTTTGGGTCAACTCCTGATATAGAACTTTTATCATAAATACTGGTGAAGTGGAAGCCAGTATGCATGACTTAAGACTTCACACCAGAAAAGTTGGTAAAAGATATTATAAATACATTTTTAATTGGTCAATATTTTGTCAAAACTATAATGAGATATTACCTCACACCTGTCAGAATGGCTAAAATCAACAACTTAAGAAACAGCGGGTGTGGGTGAGGATGTGGAGAAAAAGGACCATGCATATACTGTTGGTGGGAATGCAAACTGGTGGAAAAAACAGTATGGAGTTTCCTCAAAAACTCAAAAATAGAACTACCTTAAGATCCAACAGTCACACTACTGGGTATTTACCCAAATAATACAAAAATACTAATCCAGAGGGATATATTCACTGCGATATATACATCAACATTATCTACAATAGCCAAGTTATGGAAAAGGCCCAAGTGTCCATCAACTGATGAATGGGTACAGAAGCTGTGGTAGTTATAAGATGGAATATTATTCAACCATAAAAAAGGATGATATTTTGCCATTTGCAATGATGTGGATGGAGCTAGAGAGAATAATGCTAAGTGAAATAAGTCAAAGAAAGGCAAATGGCATATGATTTCACTCATATAGGGAACTTAAGAAACAAAACAAATGAACAAAGGGGGTGGAGAGAGAGGCAAACCAAGAGATAGATCTTAACTATAGAGAACTGATGGTTACCAGAAGGGAGGTGGTTGGGGGAGGATTGAGGAGTGCACCTGTCATGATGAGTACGGGGTTATGTATGGAAGTGCTGAATGAATCACTACATTATACACCTGAAACTAATATTCTACTGTATGTTAACTATATTGTAGGACTTTAAAAATAAGAAAAAAATTTAGTTAAAACAAACTATTAAGTTTATATCATTACAATGAGTATATACTAAGCACCTATTGTGTGCTCACCAGAAAGCAAATGAAAGGTGTTGCTCAAGTTCTTGTTATTGAATTCAAATGTCTAATTTTCCTAAGGACTTGAGCCAGACATCAGTGTGTCTGGGTCTTTGTTGATTTCTTAGATAGTGTCTATAAACTTAAAGAATAAAGAACAGCACTGCAAACATCTGAGCTCAAGACCACTTAATGGATCTATGTATTTAGAATGAATCAATTGCTCTCACCAGAGGTCTTGGAATGGGCTTTTGAGGTTTTTTGGATCCTAATTTTTTCATTGCATTATAGTATTTCTTCTGTTCTTCTGTCATAAAAATGTCTTCGCCACCTAAGTATATGGAGAAGATGAGAGCTAATTATTATTAAAAGTTTTTTGGAAACAAGATCTGAACTTTCAGAAGTAGTTTCAAAGTTATATTACATTCTATCAACAACTCCTAAAATTCCAATTGGAAGCAAAGAGACTGGACTCTCTATAGGAGGGCTGAAATAAGATTTAAATTAAAGAAAAGAGAAAAAATGTAACTTTTACCAGCTATATATTAGTTTTTAGAATATGAACAAAGATTACACACTCTTTGCAAACACCCACTATACCTTTAAAAAACTATATTTTAGGTTACATAAATCAAATCACAATGCAAGAAAAATAGATATTAGTAATAAAAATTTAAACAAAATCTGACCAAATGGCAATTAAAATTCTCCTAAATAAATGAATTAAAGCATATATCTTTTAATAAAATTTCATAAAATTTTCCAGACCCACTCTTATGAAAAAAAAAAAAAAAACCTAGAGAGCTTTAAATGTTTTCATTATTGAACAAGAACAAAGATATATGAATAAGAATTTTCATTTCTGAAAATTTTAGGAGGAAGTAAAATATCTAGAAATGCTGGGTAAATTAGAACAGAATTCTTTTAAAATGTACAGCTAAACTTGCACAAAAGTAAGGAAGATCTCGAGGGTCTGAAAATCAACAGTGATCAAAGAGTAGTAAATTATCCTGAAGCCACTGTTGGCCTAAGAGCATTTGCTAATCTCTGTGAAAACTAGAATCTTGGGCCTTAATAACTACAACGGAATCATGAGGAAAAGTCTGTGGGCTTATGCCAAGGTCCCACATGAATCTGAGACTCCTTCTTAAGTGCTATCAATGAAAGGGTGAAGAAGAAAACAGAATCGGTCAATAGGCAGTGGAAGACAGGAAGGAAACTGTCTTAGTCTGGCCTATGGGTAAAAACCCAGTCTTTCCTGACAATCTGTGAACCGAGGCCTGCCTTGATAACAGTGTGGGGTTTGAATTTTCACCACTACCATTTAGACCAAAAATATTCAGCCCTAGGACAGACAGTCTTTTCAACAATGGTGCTAGGAAACTGGATATCCACATGCAAAAGAATAAAGTTAAATTCTTACTTAACATCATACACAAAAAAAAATAGCTCAAAATACATGAAAGACATAAACGTAAGCTCTAAAACAATAAAACTCAGAAGAAAACATAGAGCAAAACTTCACAACACTAGATCTGGCAATGATCTCTTTCATATAACACCAAAGGCATAGATAACAAAAGAAAAAATAGATAAATTGGACTTCATGAAAATTTTTAAATTATGTGCATCAAAAGATACTATCAATGAAGGAAAAAGGCAATCCACAGAATGGGGAAACATATCTATATATCATATATCTGATAAGGGATTAATCAGAATATATGGAAAACTCTTAAAATTTAACACCAACAAAAAACCCAAACAGCCAGTGTCAGAGAAATTACTACCTGTGTTCTCTTCTAGAATGTTTATGGTTTCAGGTTTCACACTTAGGTCTTAAATCCATTTTTAGATTATTTTTGTATATGGTGTTAGAAAATGGTTCAGTTTCATTCTTTTACATGCAGTTATCTAGTTTTCCCAGAACCATTTATTTTATTTTTTTTTTTTTTTTTTTTTTTTTTTTTAAAGATTTTATTTATTTATTTGACAGAGAGAAATCACAAGTAGATGGAGAGGCAGGCAGAGAGAGAGAGAGGGAAGCAGGCTCTCTGCTGAGCAGAGAGCCCGATGCGGGACTCGATCCCAGGACTCTGAGATCATGACCTGAGCCGAAGGCAGCGGCTTAACCCACTGAGCCACCCAGGCGCCCCAGAACCATTTATTGAAGACACTGTTCTTTACCAATTACATATTCTCACCTCCTTTGTCATAGATTATTTCACTATATGAGTTTGTTTGTGGCCTCTCTATTCTGTTCCATTGACTTATGTGTCTATTCTCGTGCCAGTACCATACTGTTTTGATTATTACAGGCTTGAAGCGTATCTTAAAATCTGGAACTATGATTCCTCCAGCTTTGTTCTTCTTTTCTGAAGATTGCTTTGATTATTCAGGGTCTTTTGTGTTTCCATACAAATTTTAGTGTTATTTATTCTAGCTTGGTGAAAAATGTTGCTGGTATTTTTGTAGGGATTGCATTGAATCTATAGATTGCTTTGGGTAGTATGGACATTTAAACAATTTTAAGCCTTCTAATCTACAAGCATAGAATATCTTTCCATTTGTTTGTGTCATCTTCAATTTCTTTCATTGGTGTTTTTGTTTTCAGGGTATAGGTCTTCCACCTCTTTGGCTAAATTTAGTCCTAGGTATTTTATTCTTTTAAGTGCAATTGTAAACGGAATTGTTTGAGTAGTTTCTGCTACTTCATTGTTAGTGTACAGAAATGCTACCAATTTCTGCATATTAATTTTGTGTCCTACAGCTTTACTGAACTCCTTTATTACTTCTAGTAGTATTTGGTGGAGTCTTTAGGATTTTGTGTGTATAGTATCATGTCATCTGAAAATAATGATGGTGTAAATTCTTCTTTAACAAAATGGATGACTCTTTTATTTTTCTTGTCTGATTGTTGTGGCTAGGACTTCCAGTACTGTGTTGAATAAAAGTGCCAAGAGTGAACATCCTTCTCTTGTCCCTGATCTTGGAGGAAAGGCTCTCAGTTTTTTCCTAGATGAATGTATGAGTATGATATTAGCTATGGATTTTTCATATATGGCCTTTATTATGTTGAGTTCTATTCCCTTTAAACTCACTTTGGTAAGAGTTTTATCATGAATGAGTATGGGATTTTGTCAACATTTCTCCAGATATGTCTCCTGAGGTAAGAGAAACAAAAGCAAAAATAAGTTATCAGGACTACATCAAAATAAAAACTTTTTGCATAGCGAAGGAAATGATCAACAAAACAAAAGGCAACTTACTAAATGGGAGAAGATATTTGCGAATGATATATCCAGTAAGAGGTAAATATCCAAAATATATAATGTATACAATTCAACAATCTAATTTAAAAATGGGCAGAGGACCTGAAGATACAGATACATGAAAAGGTGTTCAACATCACTAATCATCAGGGAAATACAAATCAAAACTGTAATGAGATGTCACCTCACACCTGCCAGAATGGCTAAAATCAAAACCACAAAAAACAGCAAGTGTTGGCAAGAACATGGAGAATGCACTATTAGTAGGAATGCAGAATGATTCAGTCACTGTGGAAAACAATATGGAAGTTCTTCATACGATCCAATAATTCTTTTACTGGGCATTTACCCAAAGAAAATGAAAACACTAATCTGAAAAGATACATGTGCCCCTTTATAGTTAGCCTCATTTATCATAGCTACAACATGAAAGAAGTGTCCACTGATGGATGATTGGGTAAGGAATATGTGGTATACATGTGTGTGCACATGTGCATGCACATGTACATGTGCACACATGTACACACATATACTCACAGAAGAATATTATGCAACCATAAAAAGGATTAATTAATTTCATTTGAGACATGGATGGACCTAGAGGGTATTATGTTAAATGAAATAAGTCAGGCTGAAAAAGACACATACCATATTTCACTCATATGTGGATCTAAAAACAAATAAATAAACAGACAAAAAGCAGAACCAGACCTATAAATACAGAGAACAACAGACAGTTGCCAGAGGGGAAGGAGGTGGGGGATGGGTAAAAGGGATGAAGCGGTGAGGGAGGTATAGTCTTCCAGTCATGGAATGAATAAGTCATGGGAACAAAAGGCACAGTATAGGGGTGCCTGGGTGGCTCAGAGGGTTAAAGCCTCTGCCTTCGGCTCAGGTCATGACCCCAGGGTCCTGGGATTGAGCCCTACATTGAGCTCTCTGCTCCACAGGGAGCCTGCTTCCTCCTCTCTCTCTCTCTCTCTCTGCCTGCCTCTCTGCCTACTTGAGATCTCTGTCTGTCAAATAAATAAATAAAATCTCTTTAAAAAGTATAAAAAATATCATCAGTGATAGTGTAATAGTGTTGCATGGTGACAGATGGTAACTACACTTGCGATGAACCTACCATAACATATAAACTTGTCAAATCACTATGCATACATCTGAAATTAATATTATGTGTCAGTTATAGTCTAAATAAATAAATAAACAAACAAATAAATAAAACAATCTGATTCAAAAATTGACAAAGGACTTGAGTAGACATCTCTCTAAAAAAGATAAACTGATAGCCAACAAGCACATAAAAACACTCAACATCACTAGTTATTAGGGAAATACAAATAAAAACCAAAATGAGATACCACCTCACATCCATTAGGATGGCTACTATCAGAAAAAGAGAAGACAAGCATTAATGAGCATGAAGAGAATCAGAATTACACTGTTGATGGGAATGTAAAATGGTAGCTTCTATGGAATACAGTACAGTAGTTCCTAAAAAATTTGAAAAATAGTATTACCATATGATCCAGCAATTATACTTCTAGATGTATATCTGAAAGAATTGAAATCAGGGTTTCAAACATATTTGCACGCTCATGTTCACAAGAGCTTTAGTCACAATAGCTAAAATGTGGAAGCAAACCAAGTGTCCATCAACAGATGAATGTATGAGCAAAATGTGGTAAGGAAGGAAATTTAAAAATATGCAACAACATGGGTGAAACTTGAGGACATTATGCTAAGTGAAATAACTCGATCACAAAAAAACAAATACTATATGATTCCACTTATAGGAGGTCCTTAGAACAGTCAAATTCATAGCAACAGAAGTAGAATGGTGGCTGCCAAGTGGGAAAGAAAATGGGGAATTATTGTCTAATAAGTATAGGGTTTCAGTTTTACAAGATGAAAAGAATTATGGGGATTGATAGTGGTGATCATTGGATAACATTATGAATGTATTTACTATCATTGAAATGTATACAAAAAATGTTTAAGGTGGCAAATTTCATGTTATATATATTGTACCACAGTAAAATTAATTTTGTGATTTAAAAAAAAATGCATCCTTAGAAGTTAACCAGGTCATTTCAGGATGCCTGGCAGATGCAAGTGTCTTCAGTAATTACTTTCCTCATGGTAGTACATATTAATATTATTATTCTGATACTGTCCTATGTGTGTGTTGGGGGATAAGACAAAAAGGAGTAATTATGAAAAATTTTAATTCTATTATTTCTTGTGCCCATGAGAATTAATTTTCTCAGTGTGGAAAAGAGGAGATACAGATCATTATTAGAGAAGAAGTTAAGTGAAAATCTTGTAGATCTGAACTTGAATGACCAGTATTCATATTTTCATATACATTTCTTTGAAGTCATAAATTTGAAGTAGCTCTGTCCAAAAAGCATTGAAGCAAAGACAATGAGCATTTCAGGGTGTGATCTTGGAATACCACCTCCCCCAAAAGCAGAACCCCTTAGAGAAACAGCTGATTCTTGATCTGGCACAAAAGTGGTATGATTTAACTTGGAGTATCTTGTCATTCCAGAGAGCAAGGAATTTGTCAAATGGGAGGACCGGATTTTAATCCTGACTTAAAAAGAATATCAATTGATCAAAGAATGAATAAATGTATAAATATTTTAAGAAAATGAAAGACTCAAGGAAATTTGAATGTTGACCTGATATTTGACAAATCTAGAGAATTCGTGTTAAATTTTTTAGGTGTGGTAATGGAATTGTGGTTACCTTTAAAAAGAGATATGTTTTGAAATATCTGTGGGTAAAACAGTGTAATGTCAATTGTTCTCTTAAAAAAAAATCTGGTGGCAGGATTGGATAAGGGCATAGGTGCCATGAAGATGCTCTTAAGTCAATAAACGTGTTGGGTGATGGGTCTTGTAGGTTCATTTTAGTATACTCTTGTGCATGATGGAGATTTTCTGTAATGAAAAGTAAAGCAAAACAAAACCAAGTGCCACAGCCTGATCAAAACAGTGATTTCAAATGTAAACTTCCATCGAAAATCAGAAGGCCTGACATCCAAATTGCAGGGACTGATTGCAATCAAGCTACATATTACAGAGGTGACTCTACAGAGCACACTTCCAAATGACAGCAGCAATGGAATCTGACTCCATTAAAAACCCTAATGTCTATAAATTAAAATGTTATTATAGAAATATAAGAAGTCACAAATTAGACTTAATATTTGAAAACATAAGAAAAAGATGACAATCTCAACTTTAAAAAAAGAGACAAGGGGAGAAATACTTACAGCTATCAATCTGTGAAAAAAGTGTATAACCTCACAAATGACCAAATAAATGAATTTAAAACAATGAGATAACACTTTTACCATCAAGCTGGAGAAGATCATTAAAATTATAAAACTAAGAATGTTGAGAACAGAGCAAACAGGCATATTTACATCTTGCAAAAGGAGAGTACCTAGCACAGCATTTCTGAAAGGTTATTTGACGATATTTATCTTTAATGCCTCAAATTCTAGAAACCTATCCTAAGGAAATAACCACAGATACAGAGAGAATTTCAAGCATGTTCATGATTGTTTTAGAAGAGCAAGGAATTTGGAAATGATCTAAATGTCCAAAAAGAAGGGAATGATTTAGATAAATAAAATGGAGGCTCTAACTGCTAGGATAAATGAGGCAGAAGAAAGAATTAGTGATCTAGAAGACCAAATGACAGAGAATAAAGAAGCTGAGCAAAAGAGGGACAAACAGCTACTGGACCACGAGGGGAGAATTCGAGAGATAAGTGACACCATAAGACGAAACAACATTAGAATAATTGGGATTCCAGAAGAAGAAGAAAGTGAGAGGGGAGCAGAAGGTATACTGGAGAGAATTATTGGGGAGAATTTCCACAATATGGCAAAGGGAACGAGCATCAAAATTCAGGAGGTTCAGAGAATGCCCCTCAAAATCAATAAGAATAGGCCCACACCCCGTCACCTAATAGTAAAATTTACAAGTCTCAACGACAAAGAGAAAATCCTGAAAGCAGCCCGGGAAAAGAAGTCTGTAACATACAATGGTAAAAATATTAGATTGGCAGCTGACTTATCCACAGAGACCTGGCAGGCCAGAAAGAGCTGGCATGATATTTTCAGAGCACTAAACGAGAAAAACATGCAGCCAAGAATACTATATCCAGCTAGGCTATCATTGAAAATAGAAGGAGAGATTAAAAGCTTCCAGGACAAACAACAACTGAAAGAATTTGCAAATACCAAACCAGCTCTACAGGAAATATTGAAAGGGGTCCTCTAAGCAAAGAGAGAGCCTACAAGTGGTAGATCAGAAAGGAACAGAGACCATATACAGTAACAGTCACCTTACAGGCAATACAATGGCACTAAATTCATATCTCTCAATAGTTACCCTGAATGTGAATGGGCTAAATGCCCCTGTCAAAAGACACAGGGTATCAGAATGGATAAAAAAAAACAAAACCCATCTATATGTTGCCTCCAAGAAACTCATTTTAAGCCCGAAGACACCTCCAGATTTAAAGTGAGGGGGTGGAAAAGAACTTACCATGCTAATGGACATCAGAAGAAAGCAGGCGTGGCAATCCTTATATCAGATCAATTAGATTTTAAGCCAAAGACTATAATAAGAGATGAGGAAGGACACTATATCATACTCAAAGGGTCTGTCCAACAAGAAGATTTAACAATTTTAAATATCTATGCCCCCAATGTGGGAGCAGCCAACTATATAAACCAATTAATAACAAAATCAAAGAAACACATCAACAATAATACAATGATAGTAGGGGACTTTAACACTCCCCTCACTGAAATGGACAGGTCATCCAAGCAAAAGATCAGCAAGGAAATAAAGGCCTTAAATGACACACTGGACCAGATGGACATCACAGATATATTCAGAATATTTCATCCCAAAGCAACAGAATACACATTCTTCTCTAGTGCACATGGAACATTCTCCAGAATAGATCACATCCTCGGTCCTAAATCAGGACTCAACCGGTATCAAAAGATTGGGATCATTCCCTGCATATTTTCAGACCACAATGCTCTAAAGCTAGAACTCAACCACAAAAGGAAGTTTGGAAAGAACCCAAATACATGGAGACTAAACAGTATCCTTCTAAAGAATGAATGGGTCAACCGGGAAATTAAAGAAGAATTGAAAAAAATCATGGAAACAAATGATAATGAAAATACAACGGTTCAAAATCTGTGGGACACAACAAAGGCAGTCCTGAGAGGAAAATATATAGCGGTACAAGCCTTTCTCAAGAAACAAGAAAGGTCTCAGGTACACAACCTAACCCTACACCTAAAGGAGCTGGAGAAAGAACAAGAAAGAAACCCTAAGCCCAGCAGGAGAAGAGAAATCATAAAGATCAGAGCAGAAATCAATGAAATAGAAACCAAAAAAAACAATAGAACAAATCAACGAAACTAGGAGCTGGTTCTTTGAAAGAATTAATAAAATTGATAAACCCCTGGCCCGACTTATCAAAAAGAAAAGAGAAAGGACCCAAATAAATAAAATCATGAATGAAAGAGGAGAGATCACAACTAACACCAAAGAAATACAAACTATTATAAGAACATACTATGAGCAACTCTACGGCAATAAATTTGACAATCTGGAAGAAATGGATGCATTCCTAGAAACATATAAACTACCACAACTGAACCAGGAAGAAATAGAAAGCCTGAACAGACCCATAACCAGTAAGGAGATTGAAACAGTCATTAAAAATCTCCAAACAAACAAAAGCCCAGGGCCAGATGGCTTCCCAGGGGAATTCTACCAAACATTTAAAGAAGAACTAATTCCTATTCTCCTGAAACTGTTCCAAAAAATAGAAATGGAAGGAAAACTTCCAAACTCATTTTATGAGGCCAGCATCACCTTGATCCCAAAACCAGACAAGGATCCCACCAAAAAAGAGAGCTATAGACCGATATCCTTGATGAACACAGATGCGAAAATACTCAACAAAATACTAGCCAATAGGATTCAACAGTACATTAAAAAGATTATTCACCACGACCAAGTGGGATTTATTCCAGGGCTGCAAGGTTGGTTCAACATCCGCAAATCAGTCAATGTGATACAACACATCAATAAAAGAAAGAACAAGAACCATATGATACTCTCAATAGATGCTGAAAAAGCATTTGACAAAGTACAACATCCCTTCCTGATCAAAACTCTTCAAAGTGTAGGGATAGAGGGCACATACCTCAATATCATCAAAGCCGTCTATGAAAAACCCACCGCAAATATCATTCTCAATGGAGAAAAACTGAAAGCTTTTCCGCTAAGGTCAGGAACACGGCAGGGATGTCCATTATCACCACTGCTATTCAACATAGTACTAGAGGTCCTAGCCTCAGCAATCAGACAACAAAAGGAAATTAAAGGCATCCGAATCGGCAAAGAAGAAGTCAAATTATCACTCTTCGCAGATGATATGATACTATATGTGGAAAACCCAAAAGACTCCACTCCAAAACTGCTAGAACTTATACAGGAATTCAGTAAAGTGTCAGGATATAAAATCAATGCACAGAAATCAGTTGCATTTCTCTACACCAACAGCAAGTCAGAAGAAAGAGATATTAAGGAGTCAATCCCATTTACAATTGCATCCAAAACCATAAGATACCTAGGAATAAACCTAACCAAAGAGACACAGAATCTATACTCAGAAAACTATAAAGTACTCATGAAAGAAATTGAGGAAGACACAAAGAAATGGAAAAATGTTCCATGCTCCTGGATTGGAAGAATAAATATTGTGAAAATGTCTATGCTACCTAAAGCAATCTACACATTTAATGCAATTCCTATCAAAGTACCATCCATCTTTTTCAAAGAAATGGAAAAAATAATTCTAAAATTCATATGGAACCAGAAAAGACCTCGAATAGCCAAAGGGTTATTGAAAAAGAAAGCCAACGTTGGTGGCATCACAATTCCGGACTTCAAGCTCTATTACAAAGCTGTCATCATCAAGACAGCATGGTACTGGCACAAAAACAGACACATAGATCAATGGAACAGAATAGAGAGCCCAGAAATAGACCCTCAAATCTATGGTCATCTAATCTTCGACAAAGCAGGAAAGAATGTCCAATGGAAAAAAGACAGCCTTTTCAATAAATGGTGCTGGGAAAATTGGACAGCCACATGCAGAAAAATGAAATTGGACCATTTCCTTACACCACACACAAAAATAGACTCAAAATGGATGAAGGACCTCAATGTACGAAAGGAATCCATCAAAATCCTTGAGGAGAACACGGGCAGCAACCTCTTCGACCTCTGCCGCAGCAACATCTTCCTAGGAACAACGCAAAAGGCAAGGGAAGCAAGGGAAAAAATGAACTACTGGGATTTCATCAAGATCAAAAGCTTTTGCACAGCAAAGGAAACAGTTAACAAAATCAAAAGACAACTGACAGAATGGGAGAAGATATTTGCAAACGACATATCAGATAAAGGACTAGTGTCCAGAATCTATAAAGAACTCAGCAAACTCAACACCCAAAGAACAAATAATCCAATCAAGAAATGGGCAGAAGACATGAACAGACATTTCTGCAAAGAAGACATCCAGATGGCGAACAGACACATGAAAAAGTGCTCCATATCACTCGGCATCAGGGAAATACAAATCAAAACCACAATGAGATATCACCTCACACCAGTCAGAATGGCTAAAAAATCAACAAGTCAGGAAATGACAGATGCTGGCGAGGATGCGGAGAAAGGGGAACCCTCCTACACTGTTGGTGGGAATGCAAGCTGGTGCAGCCACTCTGGAAAACAGCATGGAGGTTCCTCAAAATGTTGAAAATAGAACTGCCCTATGACCCAGCAATTGCACTATTGGGTATTTACCCTAAAGATACAAATGTAGTGATCCAAAGGGACACATGCACCCGAATGTTTATAGCAGCAATGTCCACAATAGCCAAACTATGGAAAGAACCTAGATGTCCATCAACAGATGAATGGATCAAGAAGAGGTGGTATATATACACAATGGAATACTATGCAGCCATCAAAAGAAATGAAATCTTGCCACTTGCAACAACATGGATGGAACTAGATCGTATCATGCTTAGCGAAATAAGTCAAGCAGAGAAAGACAACTATCATATGATCTCCCTGATATGAGGAAGTGGTGATGCAACATGGGGGCTTAAGTGGGTAGGAGAAGAATAAATGAAACAAGATGGTATGGGAGGGAGACAAACCATAAGTGACTCTTAATCTCACAAAACAAACTGAGGGTTGCCGGGGGGAGGGGGTTTGGGAGAAGGGGGTGGGATTATGGACATTGGGGAGGGTATGTGCTTTGGTGAGTGCTGTGAAGTGTGTAAACCTGGTGATTCACAGACCTGTACCCCTGGGGATAAAAATATATGTTTATAAAAAAATTAAAAATTAAAAATTAAAAAATAAAAAAAAGTAATAAAAAAAATTATTATTTATCCAAAATATAGGATGCAATTTAGCCCTAAAAATTCTTATAACAAAGATGACTTCATCACACGGACTCATAACTAATGGGGAAGGGTGAAAACTACAAAATTAAAAGTATCATGTAATCTCAATCATGTACAAGGAATACATACATATTTAGTGAGAGTAACTGTAAGAGAGTATGTCAAAATGATGAAGCTTAATCTAAAATTGTTACCATTTTGTGGTCACCTTACGGGTGATTAAAATCTTTTTTAATCTTTCTTTGTTTCCACATTTACTATAAATCCCCTATGAAATACAGAATCAGAAAAAAATAAGTATGCTTTTACAATGAATGAAGAAAAAAAACTCCCTAAAAAAAAGCCCACTGCTTTCTCAAACATCTTCTTTCCAAGTTCAATAAATCCGTTGGAAGCCAGAACACAAGTTTGCTGGAAGAAGACAATTTTTCTTTTTATCCTGGATAACAAGGTATACTTGAAAGGTTACTAAAATATGACTCTAGTGTCATAAATACTAATCCTGGTACTTGTCTTTCTGTTGGGTTTAACAATGCCCTCCATTTAAAAGGGTAGAATGGAAAGTAAAAACAATGATTTAATAAAACCCAGCTGTTCTCAGTCTCTTTCCAGGCATATCTTCAAGAATCTTCTCCAGGTGACTTTGTTCCCATGTAGATGATAAGGTTATTTTGCACAATAATCTAGGTTAGAACTGTGTTCCATCCATTAAAACTGTGTTCCCTTTGGAAAAGAGAGGTAAAAATACCTAATCAGGGAACCCCCATACTTATCTTTTTCTGCTGTTGGTTGAAGTTGTCAATAATAACACCAATAAAAAGATTCAGAGTAAAGAATGAACCAAAGATGATAAAAGCCACGAAGAAAAGATAGTTTTCTGGTTTCTCCTCAAACCCTGGCTGTAGATCTTCCTGTTAGGGATTTTTTAAACAAGAAAAGAAAACAATTACTGGAGAAAAGTATAATCCATCTTAACTGCCTTATCTGGAAGACCAAAGTGTTTCTCAGCAGTAGCATTAACTACTCAGGGTCCTGAACAGCCATGGCTCCTCCAGGGAAACCCTCTTTCAGTTTCCCCTAGAGGAGCTTGACTGGTACCATGCAATAGGGAGGACATGTGACATGAGGGTTAGACTTTTTCTTCTACTCAATGGAGAATCATAAAAGGGTTGTAAGAGAGGGGAACGGCATGAATGCATGTCTTTTTTGAGAGACTGTCTAGGATGTCTATATGGACACAAAACTGGAGGGAGCCAGACTGGAGATGAGGCCACTGGAGAAGGGGCAGAATCCCATCAGGCACAGGTGACTGACTACCAACTCTTGATGAATGATAACGTCCTTCCTATTAGAGCTCACTGTTGTATTTGGTCTACGCTTGTGTCCTGTCACTCTTGAATTCCTAGGGCCTAGTATACTTTGTGACATGCAGATTCTCAATACACATTGAATGAATGTTTGGGTGGATGGATGGATGGATGGATGGATGGATGAGTGAATGAATAGTCAAACTGTATAACAGACACAAAAATGGACTGCAACCAAGTTCCCCCAACTCAAAGTATAACCAAAAGCATCCAAAATTCTTTTCATCCAAGTTCTTCACATTATCATTGGATTTTTGCAGGTGGGGCATAGGGGACAGGACAATTTCTCTTTTCTTTCTCCAGATCACATTCAAAGATAAAGCTATGAGTGTTGACGGCTCTGTCACCTGTTGAATATTTTTATGATATTTGTTGTTCAACAACCACCATACGGACTAATGCAATGAAGGTTATATTTGAAAATATTTTTGTCTTTTGCCTTGAAGAGTACATGACCTTAGTCCCAGTTGGCTTGAGATGTCCATTTGTTTGCATTAGGGAAGGCATTAGCACAGAAACAACACAACGGAAAGAATCACTATCAGCCTCTGACATTTAAAACAAGATTAAAGTCCTGCAAAGAGAGGTTCAGATAGGAAGAGGAAAGGATAAAAGATCACCCCACTTGTACCTAGGGAGTTGTCAGAAAAAAAGAAAAGAGAGAGAGAGAGAGACAGACAGAGAACATCAGAGCCACGAGATGTGTATCTTGATTCAGCCTCTTTGGGTTTGGAGAATGGACTTGGGACCCAGTAAATTGAAGGGAACATGGGGGTACAAAGAGGGTATTCTTGCTCAAATTCTGGATTTTTCTAAAAGGGAGCTGCACTGGGAAGGCCTGGGAAATACTGCACAGGCAGGATGACTTAAGAGGCTAAAGACAGAGAGAGCCTCTCAAATTTTTCAGTTTTCATGAGAGTTGTACATGAAGTCAATAGCCATAGGCCTGCCATGATAGGCTTTCGGCAAGAGATGGGAGTAGACTGCTGGCCAGGGGACTATGTAGAGGACATGGCAGCAAGTCAGTGCTTGAGGCCAGGAGGAATTGAGTGGGGAGAAAGGCCCATGGTTTCACCAATATTTGAGACCAGGAAGAATCTCTATGACTACACAGACCAGGGCAACATCATGCTAGAAGTCAGTACATACACACCAGCTATACTGTCCCACGACCAGCAACAGGAGGGGCATCCCTCCACACACCTCCATCCACCTACCATTCATTCAGGGAACATGTAAGCCACACACTTCTTCCTGAATACATCTGCATAAGATTTCCTCCCCATCTCCACCTCAAGGCACGTTGATGCCTAAGTTAAACTAAGGTGAAAGTCATATATTCAAAAGACAACAACAGAAAAAACACATAAATATTTAAAATGCTGTCTTTGTTATAAAATGTCTCTAATACTACAATTATAACATTTCTTGGCATGCATGGGTGGCTCAGTCAGTTAAGCATCTGATTCTTGATCTCAGCTCTCAGGTCTTAATCTCAGGGTCATTAGTTCAAGCCCCATGTTGGGCTGCACACTGGGCATGGAGCTTACATTAAAAAAAAATAACCCACTTCTCATACTACCTCCACTGCCACTATAAGCTCACATACCTACTATGTTCCAGGCATCAACTCTGCAGACTCTCAAACAGAACAGCATCATGCGTGTGATTACAGGAAAAAAATAAACAATGCTGATTCCATTCTTGATTCAACCATTTGCTTACTCCATGGTTTTGGGCAACACTCTTCCTTTCCAATTCTCAGTTTTCCCAACTGGGACACAGAAATGGACCAGATGGTTGAGTACTCTTCCAACTTTCAGAATCCATGATTACTTCTTACTTAACTAGAATTTTGTTGTTGGCAACCACCAGAAACCCATTTAGTCTCTCAGCCTGGAGCCATTGGAAGGTATCTCTTATCAGACCCTAGTCTAGCTGTAAGGTTTTCACATGGTTCAGGACTAGCACTGTTTGAAATTTGGTTTCTGCCTGATACCCATTTAGAAAAGAAGTAAGAGAGGAAAATCAAGGCATTCTGTGATTCTGTTGTTTTTGGCTGCATCTCCTCCATAAGATGTTACTCCTTGGTTACTATGGAGAAACAGGACTGGACTTTGGAGCAAGATAAGATATAATACTCATGGAAGGATGAAAAGGAACCTCTTTTATCCCTGTTTCATAGTCACTGTCCCAAGGAAAACAAAGCAAAGAACATTGGCTGATGGAAATATGATGTGGGAAGTTCTATACTGTCTATGCAGTCATGATATCCCTGATTTGACCTTAGCACTCTAGAACACGGTAGAACAAAATCTCACCCCTCTGGAATCAACAGCTGCATACATAATATCCATCCAGCCCTTAAATGTTGCCTGTAACAAAAGCAAATAAACATGAACATAATTACAGACTTGCTATCAACAGAGAAGTGCCCTATAACAGCAAGCAAGGCCCAGGACCGAATGTCCAGGACAGAATGTCCAGATAAAAGAACTGTAGGAGGGAATTAAAAAACAGGTGTCTTGGGGTTTTTTTCTTCTTCCTTTGCACAAGATGAAAAGCTTTTCTTAAAAGGAAACTTCTGCCTTAAAAATTTCTAAAGAGGCTGCATAACAACTGCCAGAAAGAGCATGGCTGAGGCTCTTCTGATACCACATGTTTGCAATGTCTGTTGAAGACCTAGCAACTGTGGTTTGACCAGGGGATTGACTTCCAAAAGAGAACTAATGGTATGCTAATGGTATGGCTTTGCATCTGAGGCTCCAGTTCTCTCTGGCTGGAACTCTGGATGGTAGTACCATATAGGACAGGGTAAGATGGAAAGGGGCATTGTATGGAGGTTGAGGTTTCTTGGAGGTAAAGCTGGAGATGCTTAATGGGGAACAATTCCAAAGGGCACTGGTTTCCACATGGGGAACTGGGATTTGATTCTACTATCTCAATGGAGTCACTGTGTTTTTATTAAACTGAGAAATGATTTATGCTTCTTTTAAGGTTTCTGTCCTCACAGTGAAAAACACACAAACAGCACTTACCACTTGCAGCAGGGCAAGGTAAGCCATTCCCACATTGTCAAAGTTGACTGGAAGGGTGACCCAAGATAAATTTCCATTTTCACACTGAGTTTTGCTTTCAATAGTGCTGTAATTTATAACTGAGTTTATATCTGTTGTATTAACGCATCTTCCAAAATTTCCAGAAAAGAAGTTTACTCCCAGGATACAAAATATCAGCCAGAAAATGAGGCAGACAAGCAAAACATTCAGAATGGCGGGTATGGCACCTATGAGAGCATTGACTACCACCTTAAAAAAACAAAACAGAAGAAATACATAACAGATGCATAGGATTCATCAAGCTCTAGATCTCAGGGTGGGCCTGACATGTGGGGACTGGATCTCTTGGAGCTCTGTCTTTACTTTCTACTTCCAACCCACCCCAACCCTGCTTCCTATGGTAAGCCTTGCTCTTAGCTCCTTACATAATGGGTCCCTTCTGTTGTCACCAAGGATCACTTGAGAAGTGTACTTTGATGACAGTATTACCGATATAGGACACCTACCCTGGGACTGAAAAGGGAAACCAGAGCCCATCTTGGCTATCACAGAATGGATGTTATATCTTAAATTTTTCTCCATCTCTCAAATTCTAAGCAGTGGACTGGATAGGAAGGAGCCCAGGAAATGCTTGGCAGTTTAAGGGAAGCCCAGCCCAAGAAGAGCAGTTGGTTTTCCACCTTTCCCTGACAGCTGACCTTCCTCCCATCTGCCTGAAGAAGGTACCTTCATTCCTTCGAACTGGGACAATGCTCGCAGGGGCCTCAGGGCTCTTAGGGTCCGGAAAGACTTCAAGCTCGTTAAGTCACTGAGACTGGTCACAGAGACCTGGTGGGAAGAGAAGCCACAGGTAGTGCACCTGACTTGGTTTCCAGGGAAGCCAGTGGGGGACTGGCAGCCCTCATTCTAAGAGTCAGACACACGGTGCCTTCAGTGGATTATCCAGAAACAGAAAGCAGCAAGCCCTTGCAGGAAGTGGGATGGCAAGAGAAGATGCTATTTTTCTCCTTGTTTGTCAAACCTATAGCCCATACAAGTAAGGACAATGCATTTACTTTATTTGTTTAATGAAAGACAAATAAAAGCTGAGAAATTGTTGTGAGTTAAAGGAAACCAAAGGGACATGACAATAATACGTCACTTGAGTCCTGAATTGGATCCTGGATTGGGGGGAGGAGAGGGGAGGCCACTGTGGATGGATGGAAAGGATTAACCATAAAGGACCTTGTTGAAACAACTGATGAAATTTGAAAATGGAGATGCGTTTTGCTATTGAGTCATGTTAAATATCCTAACTTTGATAACTGTGCTGTGACTGTGTAAGACAATATCCTTTTTCTTAGGAAACACACACTGGATTGTTTAGAGGTAAAGGGGTATGGTGACTGCAACCTAATCTCAAGCAATTTAGAATGAAAATGGAGAGAAAATTACAAGCAGATGTTAATAACTAAACTGTTAATAACTAATGAAATGAACCTGGAGAAAGAGTATATGGGTTATTTCCTGCAACTTTTCTGTAAGTTTGAAATGATATAATAAAAAGTTACAACAAAATAATAAACTATTTGCTAATAGTCCCCCTCACTCAGATGCCCCTTTTTGGAGGAATTAAATTTTCTCTCCCAGCATATTTCTTCCCAATGGGTCAGGACTAAGGACTAGAAAGTTCTACAAATACACTAAACTGAAACTTAAACATAATGAGCTTATGTTGAAGACCACTATTTGCAGATTCTAGTCATTCTTACTGATTATGCAGAGCCTGCAGAGGTTCAACTTGAAAGAAGCGTTGTTCAGCCGGACAGGAAGTGAATTATCATATGACTGACTACGCTGATATCAGAGTTCACTATTATCTAAAATCATACCCTTGCCAATCTCATCATAGTGGTAAAATACTAGCAAATTGAGAGAAATTAAGTGAGTTAATATGGCAGAATAATAAAAATTTTAAATGTATAATTAATTTTTAAAAATCACCATCAATTCAAAATGCTTTTGTTTATAAAGGTTTTCCAGGGGTGCCTGGGTGGCTCAGTTAAGCAACTGTCTTTGGCTCAAGTCATGATCTCTGGGTCCTGGGACCGAGCCTCACGTTAGGCTCTCTGCTCGGCAGGGAGCCTGCTTCTTCCTCTCCTTCTTCCTGCCTCTCTGCCTGCTTGTGCTCTCTCTCTGTCAAATAAATAAATAAATAAATGATTTTTTTTTTTTTTTTACAAAGGTTTTCTAAAATAGGCTTTTTGTTTGTAATAGCATTATCTGTTGGGAGTTATTTCAGCAGCCCCCCACAAATATCTCCTTCTACCTAGTTCCTAGCCAGAGGGAAAATGATTGCACAGTTTAGCAGTTCTTCTGGCTTTACCAAATAACTCTTATCACAGGTGGGGAAAAAGGGTCCCTAGAGGGACACTGTATACCTTTTCGCCTGATAAAATTATCCTCAGTCTCTATTCCATCAAATTGGGAAACACTGATGAGACACGCAGACATAAAAGTACCCACATTTTTTTCTACTTTATAGTACTCTTAAGGTGGGAAGTCTTCTGCTGATTTTATCTTTTTTCTATCTAACTTTCATTTATTACTCTGTACTGTTTTGACATTCACCATTTTGATATATTCTTGTGGTTTGTTCCTTTTAACTTTAAAAAATTATGGCATAGAAATATTCATATTTTATGGATCCATTCCCCCTTAGTGAGTATCTAGGTTATTTCCAATTTTTTACTATTATGAACAACAGACTGGACAGATGTGTGCACTTTCCCTGCATACATACACAAGAATTTTCCATAGATGTATAACTAGAAGTGGTATTTCTGGATAATAAATTGGGCTCATTTGTAATTTTACTTAATGTGCAAAATTTTCCCTAAAATAACTGTTACCAAAGTTGTTAGCAGTGATTAGAGATTCCATTTTGTAATGTCTTTCTTAATATTAGAAATTATCTAACTTTAAAATTTTTGTCAGTCTGGGGCACCTGGGTGGCTCAATGGGTTGGAGCCTTCAGCTCAGGTCATGATCCTAGAGTCCTGGCATCGAGCCCCGAATTGGGGGGGGGGTCTCTGCTCAGCGGGGAGCCTGCTTCCTTTCCTCTCTCTCTGCTTGCCTCTCTGCCTGCTTGTGATCTCTCTTTGTCAAATAAATAAATAAAACCTTAAAAAAAATTCTTTTTGTCAGTCTGATGACAAAGCCTCTCATTTTAATATTCACTTCTATGCTAACTGGTGATAAATCTAGTTTGTATTTCTTCATATATTTATTAGTAACTTGTGTTTCCTTGCCTGTTTGCATCCTTTTTCCCATTCTTTTTTGTTAAGATTTTGTTTATTTATTTGAAAGAGAAAGAATGAGAGAGACAACATGAGATGGGGGGAGGGTCAGAGGGAGAAGCAGACTCTCTGCTGAGCAGGGAGCTGGATGAGGGACTTGATTCTGGGACTCCAGGATCATGACCTGAGCTGAAGGCCATCGCTTAATCAACTGAGCAACCCAGGCACCCCGTCTTTCTCCCATTCTTACACTAAGTTGTCTTTTTCTTATTGATCTGTAGAGAGTTTTTATAGACTATAGATAATCATTTTCTGTTATGCATGTGGCAAGTACTATCTCCACGTTCTAGCCTGTCTTTATAATTATAATTCTATTGAATAAAAAAAACCGAAGGTTTTACAATTTGAAATAGTTGAATTTAGATACATTTTTTTTTGTGGCTGTATTTCTATTTTTATACTTCAAAACTATAAAGATCATTTTATATAATGTTGATTAACAAGCAACATAAAAGGATTATTCACAAGGTGCCTGGGTGGCTCAGTCCGTTGAGCATCTGACTCTTGACTCTGGCTCAAGTCCTGATCTCAGGATTCTAAGATTAAGACCCATGGCAGGCTCTGTGCTGAATATGGAGTTTGCTTAAGATTCTCTTTCTCCTTTTGTCCCTCCCTGACCCCTCCACTCACATACTTTCTCTAAGATTTTTTTTTAATTTTTAAAAATCTGCACAATAATGTTCTGAATTAAGTAGCATGATGTATCATTTGCCCTGTTACAGACAAAGAAAGCTGAAGCTCAGAGGATTAGCAATTTGTTTCAGGTGTAACTGGGATTCACACCTTGGTCTATATGATACTAATGTTAATAATAGTAACAGTGGACCATACTTATCAAGTGCTTTCTCTGGGATTTATAAGAAATAAATAATTACAAGATTGTTTCTTTTCTTGTTCTACTCATTTTTGTTCCATTCAGTTTATTACCAAGATTATATTTGTCTCATCAAATAAAGTGTGCAAGTTTCCTCTTTTTTTATTCTTTGTAACAATTTAAATAAGGTTGGAATTAGCTGTTTATCTTAGTTCAGGAGGCTATAACAGAATATCAAAGCCTGGGTTGCTTATAAATAACATAAATTAATTTCTCACAGTCTAGAGGCTGGATATTCCAAGATCAAGGTGCCAGCAGATTCAGTGTCTGGTGAAAGGTCACATCCTGACTCATAGATAATTTTCTTCTCCCTGTGTCCTCACATGGCAGAAGGGGTGAGGAAGCTCTGTGGGGTCTCTTTTATAACATCACTAGCCCCAATCATGAGGGCTCTGCCCTCATAACCTAATCATCTCCCAAAGGTACCACCTCCAAATATAAACACATTGGTGGTTAGGTTTCAACATATGAATTTTAAGGAGATGCAAACATTCAGTATATAGCACTATTCCTTGAAAGTTTGGTAAAACTTGCCTGCAAAATCATCTGGGCCTGGTGTCCTTTTTTGACAGTGTGGTGTTGAACTACTGTTTTGATATTTTAAATGGCTATTGTTAGATTCGTGTTTTCCATTTGTATCTGGTCTAATTTGGGTAATTTGTAGCCTATACTTTCATTTTTATTAAGGTGAAGACTTATCAAAAGGAGGAAGTATTTTGCCTAAGGTACACAGAAAGAGAGCAGACAAGATAATTTTAGGATCAGTTTCCTGAGTTTAGGTTAGTAGACCACGGTTTCTTAGAATGTAGATACTAATCATCTGTCCACTATCTTATGGGTTCTTCTCTATACTATAAGATAACCCTGGAAACTGATAGGGTTTATAGACATGTGTTATTTTTATTCTTTTTTATTATTTCTGTTGGAGCTCCCATAGCATTGATGCCTTTCTAAAATGCCCAAACCACCTACCTACTTATGTCCACCAACAACATTAACAACATTAGGGTTCTCTAGTTGCTATGTTGACCACACGGCTTATGCTTATGCATCTGTCGTGTCTACTTCTTTAAATAGCAGGGACAAAGTCTAACTAATTAGCACATGGTAGAAAGAATAGAGGTTAAAATCAAGGACTTCAGAGAGAGGCTTACTAGGTCTGAGTTTCATCTCCACTACTTCTAGCTGGCCAATTTTTGACACGTTTCTTAACCTCTCTGTTACTTAGTTTCTCCCTGTGTATAAGAGAAAAAGTAGTAGCATCTACTGCATGGAGTGGTTGTGATAACAAAGAAAGAATGCTTATGAAGCATATGGCAGAACACCTGGCATAGAGAAAGCACTGAATAAATGTGGTGTACTGTTATCAACCTTAACATCACACAGACCAAGGTATGAATTCCAGTTTCGTCTGAAACAAGTTACTGACCATCTGAGCTTCAAGTTTCCTTATCTGTAATATGGTAGGTAATGTACAACTCTGGTGGGAACATCGTTGTGCAGATTAAATGAAAGAATGTATGTGAATAATCCTCTGTTGCTTGACAATTAAGAGGGAGGCCAGCCTAGTCTGTTGGCCACTGACCTGCTTTGAGAAGTCTCAAGAGAAAATAGAAAGTTGGAAGGAGAAGGTTGGGACATTCAGAATTATTCTAGGTACACATCAGACATAAGCAGTGTTTATGGAGAGAAGTGGATGAGTGCCATCATGGAAACTATTGGGGTAGTGGGAATATGAAGTGCAGTATGAGGAATGGGACTTAGGACGAGCAGGACAGCTGACAGATAAATGACAACTACTTACAAATACGGTGAAGAAAAGTATTTGGAGAGGCACCCAAACAAGGCACACAGGAAAAGCATATTCCCCTCCCTTCCCCCAACCCCTGCCTTCGTGGAAAACAGAGATGGTAAACTTACAATCACAATGACGAAATCGAGCCAGCACCAGACACTGGTGAAATACTTCCTAAATCCAAAGGCCACCCATTTTAGACCCATCTCCAGGATAAAAATGTATGTGAAAATATGGTCAGTACAATTAAGTAGTTCTTTGATATTGGGTCTTTTCTCAAGGTCAACATCTTCAAATACCTGAAATGATAAAGCATAGCCATAGGCCAGGTTGAATATTTGCTTAGAACGACTGGCTGACCTTACTTTTTAAATTTTTCTTCCTTATCTGAATAAACTAGCATCTCTTTTGGTGACAAGGTTTTGCTCAAAAGGTATTAAGAAGGAAATTTCCCAGCGGAATAAATTCCTTGAGTCAGTAAAACTGGAAGAAGGAAAATCCTATTTCTAGACTTCTATTGCCACAATATCTCCCTAGGTTCTCATCACTGATCCCTGGAATATGAAAATATCTTCCTAACAGATCACCACATAATTTCCTGGTCTTCCTGACCCTTTCAACTCTTGCTAACAATATCATGCCAACTTTTCCAGAACCACCCAGTGGCATATTCCATCTCTATCATCCTCCTAGTTACCTTAGTGGCTCTATTTAGTGGCTCTTCATTGCTCATAACACCTTAGTTCCAAACACCTTAGTCTTCAGCTAGATTTTACCAACCCTGAGGCCAAAAATCTATAACAAACAGCCAAACTTACTTACTCCAGTGCTCCCTAAGTATGAGCCCATTTTTGGGGTACCTAGACACACAAAATTTGGGGATGCTCTGGGCTAGGGCTAAATTACTTTGAATATTAAACATTCATTGAGCGTAATCATGAAAGTGAGACATTCTAGCTTCTGGAGAGACCGTTTTTCATGTTACATCCAAACATCCACCTCACCTTAAGTGTGTACGTGATTCTAGGGGTCTATATAACTAGGGTAGAAACTGTCCTTTTGGCCTCTACAGAGTTACTGAAAATGGGAAAAAGTAGAAGAAGAAGAGAAGAAGAAGAAGGAGGAGGAAGAGGAGGAGGAGGAAGGGGAGGGGGAGGAAGAGGAGAGGGAGGGGGAGGAGAAGAAGATGATGATGATAAGGGTCCCTGGTACTGAACCCGTCAAGACCTTTGGGCAAAAACTGAAGGCAAGAATGAAATTGGTCCTATTGTTGGATATTTAGGTAATCTCATAGCCCCATGGCCCTGGAGGAAAAAAAAATGCAAAAGAATAAAACAGTCTGAATTCCAGCTCCTAAGTGAACCTTTGATTGGAGAAGGCTCTCTACCTCTTCCTGTCCCCTGCCAGCTCCTTGTCACTGTTAAAGTTTCATTTCAGTTAATATTTTCTTTGGAAACTTTCCTTCTTCCACCAAGACAATTAGGGGCCTGCTTTGCATGGCCCCATGTCATCCACTGCTTTTCTGAGTGTATCACTATGGCCCTTGTCCATAATTGTTTGGACCCCATCTGTCATCCCTACTAGACTCCACGCTCCTGGAAGTCAGGAACTTGGTCTGTGTGCCTACTTGAAGAGAGGCAAATCTGAATGGTATTAGAATCTCATTTCCCTTCTCATTTTGGAAGCTGAGCAAAAGCCTGGCTCAGCAGATCTCACTTTGTCCAATTGAAGAGTAGATCAATATCAGCCACTAAACTTGGGAGACTCCCACATTATAATGAGACTACTTCCTTGTCCAGAAAGTTCCCATTTTTACCCAGTTGCTCAGATTTTGTTTCCCTAACTCTAATGAGTCCCAAAGCACTTAGGTTCTGATTCAGCAGGTCTGGGGTGGACCCAAGACTGCATTTCTAACAAGCTTGCAAGTAATATTGAGACTGCTGATCAATATACCACATACAGTGGCAAGGGATTAGATGTTTCTTGTTTCCATTTGTCTACAACTATGTAAAGTGAAATAGGACCTGAGTCCTTCTCCTAGAACCCTCTGCATTGTGTGCTTTGTTTTCCTCTGCCTAACCTACACTTGCCTCATCAGATCACAGATGACAACTAGGAGGATGGTAGCATGTGCCCCTGACCTTCTGACAACACTATTTTCCCCCACTGACTAGCACAGGGCTTGGTAGACACCAATGATCATTTGTGGAATAAATGAAAGAACGCTATTACTTGAATAAGAGTAAACATCCAGTGAAAATGCAAGTACCCGAAGGCTACATGGAATCCTAGACCAAGGATAAGCAATAAAAATTAACTAAGAGAGTTCTCTGGCATGGTTTAGAGATTTACTTTTTTTATTTTTTATGTTTTGTGTGAGAAGTAATTTACCTGCAGTAAGTAGATAAATGGAGATGTGTGCTGATCATAGGATCTAGCAGCTCACGGTATGTACTCCTCTCTGTTCACCCAGAGATCACACGAGTGTAAAGCACGAACCAGGAAGGCAACGGTAAAGAAGCAAGACATTTCCTTGTCCCTTCTAATTGTTAGTGACTTACTGTGAAATGCTCTGTGATTCTAAATCAGTAAGGGAGAATCTAAGACTCCACTTACTTACACAACAAATAGAGAGTTTAGTTCTACATTATGGCCATTTTAAGGGAAAATACAAGATAGAAGGGGAGAGAGGGAAAAAGAGAGAAACATGTAGGTGATAAGAAAGAAGAAGCTGTCGCTCAAATAAGAGAGGCAAGAAGGACCAAAAAGTGAGGAGAGAGAGTAGGAAGGAGTTTATGACTATATGCTATGGAGGCATGGATTTAGAGTTATTTCCAAAACTCACCGGGACCACTATACCTTGATCTGGAAGGATTTGCTATGTGAATAAAGCAGTATCTGTTTGTCTCCTCTCAAGGGACCATGACTGATAGAAAATACCAAGACAGAATATTAAATCAAAATCTGGTCCCTGTAGCCTTCTCCTCCTAATGTTCTACCTTTAGGAAAGCAGCATTATGGTTTTCCAGAAAAGAGAGGTAGGAACAATGCTATCTAGAGAAAGAGACATATAGGATACAGTGAAAATCTCTAGAAATTCTGCAAGAATGAGGGATAAGCATAAAGTTCAGGGAGAGACTCCAGTAGCCACTTTAAAGTGTTGATTTGAATCATGTTTCCCCATAAGTAAAGTGTCTTTGGCTTGGGACTTCCTAGTTGGGAGCAGGACTCCAGAAGTTGTGCAAAATCCTGCCCTTAAGGGAAACCAGCAGCAAAGATCCCCCTTCTGCCTGGTCTCCCCATATTCACAGCCCCATATCAGAATGTAACCTAGCCACCCAATGCCCAATGTCCTAACAAGACTGTGTTAATTTACCAGTGCCCCACTGCTCAGCAGAATCACAAAGATAATAAAGCTCTCAAACCAGCTGTGTTTCACTATTTGGTAGCAAGTTTTCCTCAGGTTCCACCAAATGATCCAGGGGGACTTTCTCTTGTCCACGGCACAGCATGGGAAGCAGTGACCCAGGCCTGCAAGGAATGAACAGTAGCATTATTCTTAGGGTCTGTAATGAGCTGAATTAATAACCCTAACTCTTCACTCTTCCCTTTATGCATGCCCCTTACTTCTTCAATTATTCCCTCTGAAGAGGTGGAGTCATTTTCCAACCCCTTGAATCTGGGCTCAGCCATGTGGCTTGATTTAGCCAATAGAACAGAGTGGGAATCACACCTACCAGTTCTGAGCTTTGGTCTTGAGAGGCCTTGCATATTTGTACTTGCTCTCTGGCACCATCTCCATAATGAAAGGAATATTTGGGCCAGCCACTGGTTTCAGAAGAAGGAGAAAGGACATGTGGTACAGAGACAATGGGCTCAGTTAAGCCCAGGCCAGACTGGCCAACTCCCAATCATTACCACTCATATGAATAAATACCTCCAAAATCAGCAGAAATAATGAGGCTAGATGAGTGGAGTATTGTATATGCATGTTTATTATTGTGTGCCACTGAGGCTTCCTGGCTGTTTTTCATGCAGCAATTTCTTTTGGCAACAGTAAACAGTGTCCTAAGTACTGAGGGGAATGAAGTAAAGATGGGCACAGACTCCGTGAACCACCCAAACCACACAATCTGATCAATTGTCAAGGTGTTTACACATAGCTAAGCATTTAACCTCAACACACACCAGCCTTCAGCTGAATTACATCATCCTCTCCCCTCATCACCATCCTCCAAGTTCCATGGAGGTTAATTTCACGGTGATTACAACATTACACTCCTTTCCTCATCATCTTCCTAAGCTACTGTGAGGTGTCCTCAGTCAGCCTCTGCCCTCCTCCATTATTCAGAACATCAATAGGTTAATCTCCCTAAAAGGCTTTTTTTTCTGTCTTTTATGCCATTCCTCCTTCTTCTAGAGACTAGCCTTTCTTTTTTTTTTTTTTTAATTTATTTTCAGCATAGCAGTATTCATTGTATTTTTAAAATTTTTTCAATTTATTTATTTTCAGAAAAACAGTATTCATTATTTTTGCACCACACCCAGGGCTCTATGCAATCTGTGCCCTCTCCAATACCCACCACCTGGTTCCCCCAACCTCCCACCCCTCACCCCTTCAAAACCCTCAGATTGTTTTTCAGAGTCCATAGTCTCTCATGGTTCACCTCCCCTTCCAATATCCCTCAACTCCCTTCTCCTCTCCATCTCCCCTTGTCCTCCATGCTATTTGTTATGCTCCACAAATAAGTGAAACCATATGATAATTGACTCTCTCTGCTTGACTTATTTCACTCAGCAGAATCTCTTCCAGTCCCCTCCATGTTGCTACAAAAGTTGGGTATTCATCCTTTCTGATGGAGGCATAATACTCCATAGTGTATATGGACCACATCTTCCTTATCCATTTGTCCGTTGAAGGGCATCTTGGTTCTTTCCATAGTTTGGCGACCGTGGCCATTGCTGCTATAAACATTGGGGTACAGATGGCCCTTCTTTTCACTAGATCTGTATCTTTGGGGTAAATACCCAGGAGTGCAATTGCAGGGTCATAGGGAAGCTCTATTTTTAATTTCTTGAGGAATCTCCACACTGTTCTCCAAAGAGGCTGTACCAATTTGCATTCCCACCAACAGTGTAAGAGGGTTCCCCTTTCTCCACATCCCCTCCAACACATGTTGTTTCCTGTCTTGGTAATTTTGGCCATTCTAACTGGTGTAAGGTGGTATCTCAATGTGGTTTTAATTTGAATCTCCCTGATGGCTAGTGATGATGAACATTTTTTCATGTGTCTTATCGCCATTTGTATGTCTTCATTGGAGAAGTGTCTGTTCATATCTTCTGCCCATTTTTTTGATATGATTGTCTGTTTGTGTGTGTTGAGTTTAAGGAGTTCATTATAGATCCTGGATATCAACCTTTTGTCTGTACTGTCATTTGCAAATATCTTCTCCTATTCCATGGGTTGCCTCTTTGTTTTGTTGACTGTTTCCTTTACTGTGCAGAAGCTTTTGATCTTGATGAAGTCCCAAAAGTTCATTTTCGCTTTTCTTTCTTTTGCCTTTGGAGGCATATCTTGAAAGAAGTTGCTGTGCCTGATATTGAAGAGATTACTGCCTATATTCTCCTCTAGGATTCTGATGGATTCCTGTCTCACGTTGAGGTCTTTTATCCATTTTGAGTTTATTTTTGTGTACGGTGTAAGAGAATGGTCAAGTTTCATTCTTCTACATATAGCTGTCCAGTTTTCCCAGCACCATTTATTGAAGAGATGTTTTTTTTTTCCACTGTATATTTTTTCCTGTTTTGTCGAAGATTATTTGACCATAGAGTTGAGGGTCCATATCTGGGCTCTCTACTCTGTTTCTTCTCCAACTTCACTCTTGACATCCTGTATACACCTCAAGCAACAGTCCAAATATAAGGCAGGATAACTAACAGTAATCTATATCTAGGCTGACCTCTGACCACATGTGCACTTTGGGAGCTGTCAAACAACCTGGAATTAGTTTGAAGCTCATTCTTGGTGTCTGTTCTAAGACCAGTCTAGTGTCAAACTTATGAAAAAAAATTTAATTTTAGATTTATTCATTCATTTAAGTCTCTACCTATCTATCTACATTTGTTGAGCCCATAATCTGGGCAATAGGAAAGTTTCCTAGGGCTTCTACCCTCATTGTTAGTCTGTGTTAGTTGAGCTGACCTAAATCAAGAATTTCCTGAAATCTCCATTGCTTGGATCTGATAATGGCCCCAAAAATCTATGGATGCCCTCTCTTCACTTCTGTTTCCAGTAGAAGTAGAAATAATACATCTAACAAAATCCCAGAGCTTCAAAGAACAGAAACTCATCCAAATATTCTGTGAACTGGATGCAGTAATACTGACACTTACCTTTGGGAAAACATCTCTCTGGTTCTTTTTTGGGAATAATTTTATGTATCTGCCCAAAGGGATCCTGTGGATCAATGGTGCTACATTCTGAGAGCACACTGGTAGTATCACACTTCTGCACATCAGAACAAAGGAAAAGGGGAATTATTTACCAAGACTGACTTTCACAATGGTAGCACCAATACCTTAGTGTATAACTTTTTAGGAATGAAGCTAGCTAGACAAAGGATTCTAGGTATAGGTATAGCTAGAAAGTGCCCCTCTCTTCGGGTGCTTTTTAAAATGCTCTGACTAGCTCTGGCTTTAGGAGAGAATTCTCTAACTGCTCTCCCCTAGCTGAAAAAAGTGAGGTATATAAAGACACAGTATCTCAACCTGTTCCTCCCTACAAATCATCTCTCTGATACTATCTAACTCCAAACAGGGAGGCTGTATGATGAGGTGAAGGCTATTTTACTGAGACTAATTTTTAGCTCTTTCAGATCCTGGAATAATAGGTCTAGACTTGTGATTCTCATTGATTTTGACCTCAAGTAGACATACTAACAATATCTAAAGACACTTTCAATTTCACAACTATTGACATCTAGTGGGTAGATGCTATGAATGCTACTAAACATCCTACAACAGACAGAACTGCCTAGCACAAGGAGGAATTATCATGCCCCAGATGTACTGGTGGAGAGGTTATGAAACCTTGGCCTTTGCTTAAGATCTAATTCTGGCAGTTTGTTCTGCATTAATCCTGATATTTTATTCTTGATAGCCACAGTGGCTATGTTGGAGAATGTATATGGACAAGCTACGTGTTCTTTCTGGAACACTCTGGGAAAATTACCTTTTTGGGATCCTGTCCTGACAAACATATATCATCTTCAGAGAACACATCAATTTCCACACTTTGAGCTCCTGGGCTGATGGACCTCTTGGTCACCTGATGGAGTTCAAAGGCCTGACACCAAAAAGCCCAGAGTAGAATTAATAGTTTTCCTGGAAATCTCACTTAAGATAAAACAAGTTCAGGGGTGCCTGGGTGGCTCAGTGGGTTAAGACCTCTGCCTTCAGCTCAGGTCATGATCCCAGGGTCCTGGGATCGAGCCCCATGTCAGATTCTCTGATTTGCAGGGAGCCTGCTTCCCCCTCTATCTCTGCTTGCCTCTCTGCCTACTTGTGATCTCTGTCTGTCAAATAAGTAAATAAAATCTTAAAAAAAAAAAAAAGATAAAACAAGTTTAAGTTGTGACATTACTTTTGTTTCTGTTTACTTTTTAAAACTGCTCCTGGAGAAAGTCAACATAAAATAATTCTGGGGAAACTACTATAGGAAACAGGTAATAAAACTTACTCAAAAGTCATATAATCAAACAATATGGTTTTGGTAAAAAAAAAATTCACCAAATAATGCAGAGGTGAAATTTACTGTATCCTTTCACTTCAACAGCTAAATAATAAATTATTTAATAAGTCATATAGTTAGCTATCCCTGAAAATATAATGCCAGAATATAGTAAAAATAAAATCCATAATGATTTGATACACTGATATATAAACAGATGAGTAAAAATGTTAAAAGAATAATATGGAAAATAATTTTTTTATTCTTTGGGTTATAGAGGTTTGGCTTAGTGAAATAGAAAAGGGCATAAAGAGAAAAATGAAAATGTATTACTATGTAAAAATAAAAAATAAATTTTGTCTGAGGACTTGCAGGTATATCCAAGAAAGATGTGCAAAGTCATGCCTTAGGTGAAGGTTTCATCTTAAAATCTATTGTGAGTATTCCTGCAACTCTGACAGTGTAAGATCATAATTTAAAACACTTCTCTCATTTGAACACATGCTTTGATATATTACACACACACACACACACAAAAAACAAGTGAATATAGCTATTGACCAGACACAGAACAGAAATATAAAGCAGTGACAATCTAAAGCATGTAGCAGGTAATGATGACTAGAAGTGCCCCATGTGAGGAAGAGAATCACAGCTATATTAAAGGCTTGAAACTATGGACTGGGCTGAAGTTCTTGCACTTAAGAGAGAAAGCCAAAACTAGTTGTGGCCAATGCTTAGAATTAAAATTATACACAGCTGCATGTCTATGGAGGCAGGAGGAAGTACAGCCTCAGAAATAGGCCTGGGTAAAGGAACCCACTGGATCTGAAATACACCTCGTATCATGAATAGACAAGAATCCTAAATTGTCAACAAAAGACTTGGCTCTGTAGTGGCTGCCTTAGGAAGGTCTATTAAAGACATCACAGAACCTAGACTGCAGAGAGAGTGACAGATCCTCTCACTAAAGAGAAATTTAAACTAACATTCCAAAATGTAGGAAGAGCTAAACAAAATCAGTAGCCCTAAAAATTAACTACTAGGAGGTGACTTTACTTGAGAAAAAAATTAAATTAATATAATAATCTGAGAGTGTCATTAAAATGAGTAAATTTAGGAATTAATGAAAAAGATATATATAGTTTACTTCCTCCATGGCAGTATAAGGATCTCCAAGGACATGATCTCCAGGGAAATAGGCATAAGTGATAAAAAATATTTCTAAAAAGTCATTTAAAGTCTCTGGAAATTGTCCTAAGGCATATAGCAAGTGAAGAAACATGTATTCAAAAAAATCTTCAGAATTCAGTAATAGTAGCAGGAGTCCATGGAAACTGAAACATGAGCTTCCTTCTCTCTCCCTATTCTCCAGTTCAGTTTGATGGAAGCCCTACTCAAGGCAGCTGCGACCAAGAAGATGAGGAATCCTCTACCCTCAGCCCCCTATCAAGAGATATGTATCTTAGTAGGAGGTATAGATCACCAGCTTTTCTCATCTTCTCCAACTCTGAGTTGAAGAGGCTACATTACTCTTGAATATGGCCAAGAAATTGGACTCTTCTTCCATCCAGCCTCTACTCATAGGACAGAGACTCTATTCCAGATTCAACAGCTTGAAAATACTGGAATCCTGGTTACCCTCACCCCAGCTAGTTTTTAGGAAAGAGGTTCCATGCAGAAAGAAGGAAGCGGAGAAGATGAGTGGCTACTGCCCCTCCAAGGACTTGGATTATTAGTTAAGAGATTTTCTCTACGGTAGGAGGCATTCCATAAGAAACAAGAACCCTCAAGTTCTCCTGAAAAAGAACTGACTTTATACTGGAATAATGTGGGGGTTCAAGCCTAAGGGTATTCTTGAAAACAATGGAGACTTTGATGGTAAACAAATAAGAAGAGACTAGTAGCTCTTCTTCATTAAAAGCAACAAATTAAACCACAGGTCAGCAAGTTCACTACAGAAAAACAGGGAAAGAGACAGCTAAAATAAATCTCCCTGGGGTCAGAACAAATCTCAGACTGGCCTTAAAAGTGTCCCTCCCTGAAATTAATTAGATCAGACTGTAGAGGAATTAATGCCTGTGGTATTGTCAAAAACAATAGAGCAATTAGCCAGCAATTAGTTCACCCCAAATCTGGGTGTGATACCAAATAAGGCAGACAGATTAATAGAAGACCATGGAAAGAGATAGTCAAGAGGGCCCTGCTAAAATAACTATCACCCTGCAGTGACTGTCTGCAAACCCAAGGGTGTGCCCTCTGAGAAGCAACACCAAAGACTTCACATTTGTGTGTGTGTGGTGAGGGTAGGTGGGGGAAAGAAGAAACAGACTTCACTAGAATACTCTAGCCAAGTCACCAAACAAGCCCCAGAGAGGAGAAAAGAGAATCGGTTCCAGATCTGCTACAATATATTACTAAAAATGTCCAATTTTAAACAAAAATGATAAAACATGGGGAAAACCTAGGGAAGTGTGACCTACACATAGGAAGAAAGCAGGCAACATAAGCTTCCTGTGAGAGAATCTGGATGCCAGAGTTAATAAACAAAGAATGCAAAGCAGTCATAATAAGTATGTTAAAAGTTTAAAAAATATTTAATAAATAAAGGATGCTAGATAACAATGTATAATCAAATACAGAGTATCAATGAAGAGACAGAGATTATTTAAAAAACAAATAAAAGTTCTGGAGTTGAGATGTGTGATAACTGAAATGGAAAATCCACTAAGTGGAACAGCAGTAAATCTGAACTGGCAGAAGAATGAATCAGTGAACTTGAAGAGGGATCAGGAAAGATTATGCAATCCAAAGAGCACAGGAAAGAAGGAAGAATGTAAACTTAAAGGAAGCTCAAAGGAATGTAAAACACCATGAAGCATACCAATACTCATTACCCTGAGATTACAAACCATGTGCTCTATGGGCTGAGCCATAGAGGCACCCCAACAACTAACTTATTATTAGAAACAGTGGAGACTAGAAAGCAATGGAATGAGATACCATGAGTGCTGAAATTAAAAAACAAATGTGAACCAAGATTTTATTATCCTGCAAAACCATCTTTCAAAAATGAAGGTAAAATAAAATAGTACATAAACAAAAATGGAAAATTCTTTGCTAGCTGACCCACTTTACAAAAAATACTGAAGAAGATCATTCAGGCTAAAAATAAATGATCCTAAATGGTAATAAAAATCCACACAAAAGAGCAAAGAACACAGGTCCATAATTATAAAAGATGAGAAAAATTCATATTTATTTTCCTTTCTTCTCTATAGCTGACTTCAAATGAAGTTGTCTAAAGCAGTTTAAAATTGATGCCTTGGACATGTAACATAAAAACATAAAATATATGTGGTAATAACAGCACCAAAGAAGTGAATGGGAGTGAAGTTCTAGTAAGTAAATGACACTTGAAGTTACCTCAAATTCACAGAAATAAATGGAGACAGCTGGAAATGGTAAATAAGAAAATTAATAAAATGAACTCTATAAATATAATCTTACTTTCTTTTCTCAGCTTCATTAGTAAGCATATAAAGATATGAAGCAATAATAAAAACACATTGCTGGGATTTTAACATATGTGGATGCAATATGTATAATAAAGAATAGTACGAAAATGTGGTAGAGGGAATAGAACTATACATAAGTGATGTTTGTTTCTATATTTCACTAGAATTAAGTTAACTTAACAGACATCAATTCTGATAAGTTAGATGGTTGTGGCATCCCCTAGAGCAATCAATAAGAAAATGACTAAAAATATATTGTGAAAAACTATTAAAGGAATTAAGATGTTAAATTAGAAAATATTCATATAGGGGCACCTGAGTGGCTCAGTAGGTTAAAGCCTCTGCCTTCTGCTCAAGTCATGATCTCAAGGTCCTGGGATCGAGCCCTGCATTAGGCTCTATGCTCAGCAGGGAGCCTGCTTCCCCCCTGCCCTCTCTGCCTGCCTCTATGCCTACTTGTGATCTCTGTCTGTCTAATAAATAAATAAAATCTTAAAAAAAAAAGAAAAATATTCAAATAATGCAAAGTAAGGCAATGAAGAGGAATAAAAACACATAAAACACATAAAAACAAAAAGTAAAATACTAGAAATAGATAAACTAGATCAATAATAATATTAAAAGTATACAGTTAAACAATCTAACAAAAAGGCAGAAACTGTCAAACTGGATAAAAAAAAAACAAGATCCAATTAGGTACTGTTTTAGGAAACACATTTAAGATTCAAAGATACAAACAGTTTGAAAGTAAAAGAATGGAAGAAGCTACCATACAAGCAAAAACCATAAGAAAGCTGGAATGATTATATTAATGTCAGAAAAAAATAGACTTTGTGTTTTCTTTTTTGTTTTTTTGTTTTGTTTTGTTTTGTTTTTTAGAGAGAAAGAGAGCACACAAGTGCAGGACTCTTAAGCAGGCTTCATGCCTTGGGCAGATCTTGAGACAGGGCTCAATCTCACGACCCAGAGATCACGACCTGAGCCAAAATCAAGAGTTGGATGCTTAAACTACTGAGCCACCCAGGTGTCCAGACAAAATAGATTTTGAAAGAAAAAAATTTACTAGAAATAAAGAGGGACATTTCACAATGACAAAAACATCAATATATCAGAAAGAACATTTATAAACATATATGCATCTAACATAAGAGCCACAAAATATATGAAACAAAAACTGGCAGAATTAAAGGGAGAAATAGACAATTCAACAATAATAGTTGGAGGCTTCAATCATGCACTTTCAAAAATGAATCTAACAACTAAGTAGAAGATACAAATAGAAGGCTTGAGTAACATTATCTATCAATTATACCTAAAAGACACCGGCAGAACTCTCAACTCCAAACAGCAGAATATACATATGTGAAGTGAAACTGTACAGAGTGTGTTTTCTGATCATAATGAAATAAAATTAGAAGTACAAAAAGTCATTTGAAGAACTCACAAATAGGTGGAAATTAAACAAAACATTCTTAAATGTCAAATAAGTCAAGAATAAATCACATATAAAAGAATAAATCACGAGGGACGCCTGGCTGGCTCAGTGCGTTAAGCTGCTGCCTTAGGCTCAGGTCATGATCTCAGGGTCCTGGGATCAAGTCCCACATGAGGCTCTCTGCTCAGCAGGGAGCCTGCTTCCCTCTCTCTCTCTGCCTGCCTCTCCATCTACTTGTGATTTCTCTCTGTCAAATAAATACATAAAATCTTTAAAAAAAAAAAAAAGAAGAAATCACAAAAGAAATTAGAAAAGACTTTAAGATAAATGGAAAAAAATATATAATATGCCAAAATTTGTTGGATACATGTAGATAAAGTAGTGCTTAGAGGGAAATTTATAGCTATAAATACCTATAATTTTAAAAGTTTCAAATCAATAACCTAAACTTCCATGTTAAGGCATTAGGAGAGGAAGAGAAAATGAAATTCAAAACAAGCAGAAATACGGATATAGTAAGTATATGAACAGAGATTAGTAAAATAATAGGGTCAACAAAATCAATATCTGATTATTTTAAAAGGACATCAAAATTACAAAATACAAAAATACAACTTGTTGTATACCTTAAACTTATACAATGTTATATACCAATTATATCATAAAGCTAAGGGTAAAGAGAATAGAAATAGAAACTTTAACAGGACTGACCAAGAGAAAATGAAAGATCAAATTACTAAAATCAGGAAAGAGGGGACATTGCTATCAACCTTGCAGAAATCAAAAGAATTCCAAAGAAATACTACAAGTAACTGTATGTCAACAAATTAGACAGCTTCAGTAAAACTGACCTATTCCTAGAAATACAAAAACTGCCAAAATAGACACAAGAAGAAAGAGAAAAATCTGAATAGTCCTGTAATCTTTATAATAAGTAAACAGATGGAGTTTGTAATTTTAAAACTTCCCATAAAAATTTCCAGCTTCTGGTCTGACATGTAAGAAGCCTGGAGGTCTCTACTCCATCCCAACATGTACAAAGCTAAACAAATTGGAAAACCAATTAACACTTCTTAGAGTCATAAGAGCAGTGAGGTCCAGGGCAAACTGCTTCCCCCCAAATTGGAGAGGAAGACAGGCTAATACTGATAACTACAGTTTAGCAAAGCAGAAACCCAGGAACAAAAACTCCATGGGAACCAATTCCAGAGTAAGGAAACCTGAACTATAATCGACAAACTCCTGGAGGCTCAGTGTGGACAAGTCTAAGAGATAAAATGGCCCCCCCAAGGGTACCCCCCAGGCTAGGGGAACCGACTCAACAGTGGCCCCCACAGTTTTTTGAGTTTTACTTCTTGGAGCTCTACCAGGTTCTCACAGTGAGTATGGCAGGAAAATCCTCAGTTTCTTCCAGCTGGGGGAGAATAAAAGGAATCATTTTGAAAGATGCACATGCATTCTGTTCTTCACAAGGCCTTCCCTCAAGAGAAACTAATTAACCAGAGCCTAACCTGTTAGGGTTTTATCAGGACCTGACTGACCTATGGTGGGGGAGATACCCAATTCTGGCCAGGTCTAGATTTCCATCTGGAGGGAGGTAGATCTCCAAGTCCAGCTCACACTAGCCACACTGACAAGCACTGTTCACAGTCCGGAAGCACAGGCTCACTAAAAGCCTGAGACCTACTCATAGGAACCACAGAGCTACTTCATTCTCCTCACGCTTCACCAACACATTAATAAAGACCTATTTAGAGCATTTCCATCTACCCAGTACATCATGTCTGACTCTAAAGAAAAAAAATCAGAAAACATACTAAAATGCAAAAATATAGTTTGAAGAGACTGAGCAAGCACCAGAACCACATTCAATACGATAAAGTTGTTGAAAATGTCAAGCCAGGAATTTAAAATAACTACGATTAAAATATTCATGGCTCTAATGGATAAAGTAGACATCATGCAAGAACACACAGGCAATGCATGTAGAGAGATAGAAATTCTAAACAAACAAAAAAAAATGCTAGAAATCTAACACATTGTAACAGAAAGGAAGAGTGACATTGATGGACTTATTAGTAGACAGGAAAGAATCTCTGCTTGAGGCTCTCTCAATAGAAACCTCCAAAACTGAAAACCAGAGAAAAAAAGTATGGAAAAGGGGTGCCTGGGTGGCTCAGTCTGGTTAAGCGTCTGCCTTCAGTTCAAGTCACCATCCCAGGCTCCTGGGATTGAGCCCTGCATCGGGTTCCCTGCTTGGCGGGAAGCCTGCTTCTCCCTCTTCTACTTTCCCTGCTTGTGTTCCCTCTCTCACTGTGTCTCTCTCTGTCAAACTTATTTTTTAAAGAAAAAAAGTATGGAATAAAAAAAAAAAAAAAACCAGAATAGAATACCCAAGACCTATGGGGCAACTACACAGATGAAACATACATGTAATAGGAATACCAGAAGGATAGAAGGATAGACCCTGAGGACATTGTGGTCAAGTGAAACAAAACAGAGGAAGACAAATACAGTGTGATATCACTTACATGTGAAATCTGAAAAAGCCAAATTTGCAGAGACAGAAACTAGAATGGAAGTTAACAGGGGCTGGGGGTTGGGGCAAGTAGGGAGATATTGGTCAAAAAGTACAAACTTTCAGTAAGAAGATGAATAAGTTCATAGGATATAATGTATAGCATCATGATTATAGTTAATAATATTGTGTTATATGGTTGAAAGTTGCAAGAGAGTAAAACTTAAATATTCTTACCACAATAAAGAAATAATTATGTGACATGCTGGAGGTGTTAGCAAATGCTATGGCGGTAATCATACTGTAATATATAAATATATCAAATCAACTTGTTGTATACCTTAAACTTATACAATGTTATATACCAATTATATCATAAAGCTAATGATAAAGAGAATAGAAATAGAAAAGAAGGATCTCTAGACTCATTTAATGAGGCCCATATTAACCTGATACCAAAATAAGGCAGACAATTCAAAGGGAAAAACCTAGGGAATGCAAAATCTTTAATGAAATATTAGCAAGTTGGATCCAAATATATATAAAAGGATAATATGCCACGACTAAATAAGGTTAATCCAAGGAATGCATAAATGATTCAACATTCAAAATAAATGATATGACTATCCCAATCAATTTAGGAGATGCATTTCAGAAAAATCAATATATATTCATAATTTAGAAGAGAAATAAAAACTCCTAGCAAACTGGGAATAAAGGGAACTTCCTCAACTAAGTTCTTAATGGTGAAAGGCTTTATGTTTCTCCCTAAGATCAGTAGCAAAGCAAGGAGTACACTCTCATGATTCCTATTCAACATTTTATGAAAGGTCCTAACCAATGTAATAAGGCAAGAAAAAAAAACCCATACAAATAAAAAAAAAACTGATTTTATTTACAGATGAAATAATTACATGTGTAGAAAATTCTAAGGAATCTACAAAAAAGCTATTATAATTAATAAGTCAGTTTACCAACATTGCAGGATACAAAGTCAAAATACATTCATTTCAATGTACTAATAATGAACACTTGGAAACTGAAAATTTAAAAATTACTTATACAATATCATAAAAACATTAACTTCTTAGGGATAAATATAACCAAATATGTCAAGACTCATACACTGAAAACTAGAAAACATGCCTAAGAAAAATTAAAGAAGACCTAAATAGGTAGGAAAAAGATGTGTTCATGAATCAGAAGACTTGATGTTGTGAAGATACCAATAATTTACAAAATAGTTAGTGCAACACCAAACAGAATCCTAACAATCTTTTTTTATGGAAAGGTAACACACTGAATTCTAAAATGCATAAGGAAATGTAAAGGCCCTACAATTGCTAAAACAAATTTGATAAAGAACCAAATCTTACAATGTGCTTTCAAAACTATTATAAAGCTACAGTGATCAAGACAGGGCAGTATTGTTATAAAACAGATGGCTAGATTAATGAAACATATTAAGAATCCAGAAGAAGTTCTGAGAGAGATAGGTAGATAAACAGATAGATAGACAAACAGATAGAGATTAATATAGATATAGCCAATTTGGTTCTGACAAAGATACCAAGTGATTCAGTGGCATAAGAATAATCTTTTCAATATATAATACTAGAATGATTTAGCTATATATACAGGGAAAAAATGATACAGCTCATTGAATTAAATTGATATGGATCACAGACTTGATCCTGAGAGGTGAACCTATTAAATTCTCAAAGGAATAATATTGATAAATTATACTTCACCAAAATTAAAAATTTCTGCTCATTAAGATAGCATGAAGAAAGTAAAAGACAAGCCACAGATAGAAAATATGTGTGGTGCACATACCAAAGGACTTGTATCAAAATATGTAATAAACTCTTACACCTCAATCATAAGAAATCCCTCAGCAAAAATGGGCAATAGACACTTTACCAAGGAAGATATATTAGGCAACATCATTATTTTTCAGTGAAATAAAACTTGAAACCACGGGGCATCTGGGTGGCTCAGTGGGTTAAGCCTCTGCCTTTGGCTCAGGTCATAATCTCCGAGTCCTGGGATCAAGACCTTCACCAGGCTCTCTGCTCAGCAGGGAGCCTGCTTCCCTCTCTCTCTCTGCCTGTCTACTTGCAACCTCTCTCTCTGTGTCAAATAAATAAATTCTTTAAAAAAAAAAAAAAAAAAACCTGAAACCACAAGGCACCACCACAAACCCATTATTATGCCTCCATCAGAAAGGATGAATACCCAACTTTTGTAGCAACATGGACGGGACTGGAAGAGATTATGCTGAGTGAAGTAAGTCAAGCAGAGAGAGTCAATTATCATATGGTTTCACTTATTTGTGGAGCACAACAAATAGCATGGAGGACAAGGGGTGTTAGGAGAAGGAAGTTGGGGTAAATTGGAAGGGGAGGTGAATCATGAGAGACTGTGGACTCTGAAAAACAATCTGAGGGGTTTGAAGTGGTGGGGGGTGGGAGGTTGGGGTACCAGGTGGTGGGTATTATAGAGGGCACGGATTGCATGGAGCACTGGGTGTGGTGAAAAAATAATAAATACTGTTATGCTGAAAATAAATTAATTAATTTTAAAAAAGCAAAAAAAGAAAGAATGGAAAAAAACAAAAGAATGATTAAAATTATTGCCAGGCTATGCATTATGTTTCAACCATTGTGGAAAATTCAGGACTATACAGACAGCTGTGCTGCATCCAGAATGAAGTCTGTAGTTATTTATTGGGGTATCTATCATACCTCCACTCCCTGACAGCCCTCATCTGCCACCATTCCTCAACCACTGGTCCCTTCAGAGGCTGAGCTTATTCCCACCACTGTCTCCTTTTCTATGCTGCTCAGTTCACTTTCCTCACCTTTCAGTTAATCTAAACTTCATACCTCTTGTAGGGTTCAAACAAAGTCATTTGGTTCCCGTTGCCCTGGCCCACTCTGACCTGGCTCCCCTCTGAACTTCTCTGCCATCTCCCACCTCCATATGTGCAAAACCATAATTAGAACCAGCATTAGGTTCTAAGTGAGGGAGTACTAAAGGGCAGCCTCCACCTTTTACACCCTTCTTATCCCTGCATCGTGCTCAGAACAGGGCAGGCAACCAGTGTCTCATGGCAGCTCTAGTTTTGTATGACCTTCACATCTATATATGAACCTTCATACCTGTTGTCCAGCCTCAAGTTGTGTGACACGCTGTGTATTATTTTCACCAGGAGACTCAAAACCATCGTCTTCCTCTGCAAGTGGGGCCAACCAAATCCGATCATACTCCTCCCTCCTCTCTGGGCTCTTTTTCATCTCTGTGACCAGTGGAATGATGTCTTTGCCTTTGGCAGCAGGGCCCCCTGTCACCTCTTTTTGCCTTGGCAAGTTTTGACTCCTGCACCACTTGTGACAAAAATGCTGAAGACTGTGTATTACAAAGCAAAAAGCCCGGCGGAACCGAGCCAGGGCTATCTGGACTTTGGTTTTTTTGGACTCTCCATCCAAGTTTCCATCTCTCTCCTCATTACTGAAGGAATTGAGCAGCAAGGCAATGAAGAGGTTGAGTACCTGGGGTGGGGAGGGGGGGGACACACAAGGTGAATGGGAATTACAGCAAAGGGAAAGATATAGTAGGTTTCTAGAACAACTTTTCCACCAAGACCCAAAACTAAGTCAAATGAGATGCTATGTCCTCTGTCTCTTGAGAAAGCTCACCTATAAAATAAATAAAAGGAGACAAAATTGAGGAAGACAGGAAGATAAGATGAAAGAAAATCTGAAGTGAAAGGGCGCCAACAGCCAAGACCAGTTTGTCCACATACAAGCAACACATGTTGTAAATTATGGCTAGGGTAAAGCATAACTATGTGATCACTGGTAAAATAAAAAATATATATTCCTTAAGGAACAGTCAAATAGTGAGCTTGGCTTTGCTGGAATGGGCTACGGGTCTGATGCTTAATACTGTCATGGGGTCCACCCATGCTGGCACAGCTTGAGAATTGATGTGCTTTGTGCAGGATCCTTAGGTCCTGTTCCCCAAACCACAACAAAGTATTGGAGCTGAACTGGAGGGGTTTGGATCAAATCTGCAACTCTTCTGTTGAAGCAAGGATCACTTTAAATTCAGATCATCTCATCAGCTACCTACTTGGACTTTTTTGCCTACATTTACACACCCTCCAAATTCATCATCTTTACCTCCACAAATTCCTTTGTTTGTGGCTGTCACTGACTCAAAAATACACAGCCTTCAGGGAGGAGCGTCTTATGAGTGTGAATGGGTCTAGTCTCCCACAGCTTCACCACAAGAATTCCAGCTGCAGACCTTGGCTCAAGCTTTTCTGTTTGCCAAGTGCTCCTTGCCTCTTTAGCTCCCTTCTCAAGTACTCTATCTTTCACGTATCCTTTGTTAACACTTTCTTCCCACTCCCATTGGTCATATTCTGATATTCTTTTTTTTTTTTAAGATTTTATTTATTTATCGGGGGGGGGGAGAGTGAGCACAGGCAGACGGAATGGCAGGCAGAGGCAGAGGGAGAAGCAGGCTCCCTGCCAAGCAAGGAGCCCGATGTGGGACTCGATCCCAGGACGCTGGGATCATGACCTGAGCCTAAGGCAGTTGCTTAACGAACTGAGCCACCCAGGCGTCCCGGTCATATTCTGATATTCTGCTCTTCTGATCTTTTGTACCACTTACTGTCTATCTAACATTGCTGGTCAGTCACATAAGATAAAGCCATCGTGTGCATGTGGATGGTTCAGTATATCTGCATGAGAGCCCCAACTTGATTCTGAAGACCTTGTGCTCAGGTATCCTGTGTGTCTTCTGTCTTTGCATACCCTTACTGGGTACCCAATTAGCTAATGAGATCTGTTTCCAGCTGCAAGTGACAGACTCAAGCAACTTACACAAGAAGAAAACGTAAGTTAAGAAGTTTGAAAATAAAACAGAAGGACCAATTATGATACGAAGTTCGGTCTCTTCCCCTTTTCCCTCTACCTTCCTCAGCTGGCTTTATCTTAGGGTAGTTCTTCTCATGCTTGCATTACGTTTGCAGTTCTACCAGGAATCATAGTCCTAAAAAGGTCCGGAGAGAGTAAAAGGACCATTTTTTTTTTTAGCTCATCCCTTTTTTTTTTTTTTTAAGAACAAGCAAACTTTCTCACTAGATATCCCTTTACAACTTATTGATCAAATTAAGTCACAAACTCCTACCTCAGCTATTCATTCACAAAGAGAATACAATTATCTTAGAATAATCACCTGGAATAAAACAGATATTGGGTATCATTCAATATGAGAAGTATGTGAAAAGAAGGTTTTGTTTCATGCTTTTTATAATTTCCTTGAGTCAAATTCAAATGCAGATTTTAATATTATAAAACATTGAATGTGCAATATCATATTTAGAATAATAATTACCAGTAAAGTATTGCAAAAGAAGCTAATACATTTGTGTAATCCATATGTTAAAAAAAAAATCTAAGAAACTCACCACAAGTTTTCCTATCACCATGATCAACAGAAAGACGACAACGCACAGTGTTTGATTTGTTGCTTGCATACATTCCCACATGTTTTCAATCCATTCCCCACAGAGGATGCGGAATACCACCAAAAAGGAATGGTAGAAATCCCCCATGTGCCAGCGTCGTAGACATGGGACTGTAGGTCCACAGGATGTTTTATTGCTTTTTACAGAACTGAATTTAGAGCCAAAAACCTGCATGCCAACCACTGAGAAAATAAAGACCACAATAGCCAGGACCACGGTGAGGTTTCCCAGGGCTCCAACGGAATGGCCAATTATCTTTATCAGTGTGTTTAAAGTTGGCCAGGATTTGGCTAACTTGAAGACCCTCAGCTGTAAAAAAAAAAAAAAAAAAAAAAAGACAATAAGCAAAAGAAGAAACGCCAGTTAAAGACAAATTCCATCTGCTCAGCTATATAGCAAATGACATGCTCCCAAACCATAGCATTTATGACTTCCAAAAATCTTTTCAAAGTCAAAACCATTCTAAACATAGTCATCCACTCCTTGGCCCATGATAATACCTAGACAGGGCCAGAAATGAGGCAAAGTAGAGTGTGTGACAAACACAAACACCATGAGAGGCAAAACTTTTTGTTTTGAAAATGGAAACATTTTGTTCTAATTTTTGTTAAATGATAAAGACTTTGGAGTCATGAAGATAGAATTAAGCATACATGTTTATTGCATGAAGTTAATGTTTTGGAATCCTGTATAATATATCAAGGGTCAAAAACTATAGCCCAAGGGCCAAATCCAGCTCACTGCCTATTTTTGTGTGGCCTAACAAACTGAAGGTTTTGGGGGGATGGGGGTAGGGTGAACCTGGTGGTAAAAGAGGGCATGTACTGCATGGAGAACTGGGTGTGGTGAGTAAACAATAAATTTTGAAACACTGAAAAAAATAAAATTAAATTAGATTTTTTAAAATGGTTGGAAAATAATCAAAAGAAGGGTATTTCATCACATATGAAAATAGTATTACGTTCAAATTTTTGCATCTGTAAATAAAGTTCTGTTGCAACACAGCCACACCCATTCATTCTCAAATGTCTATGGCTATTTCTGTGCTACAACAGCAGAGTTGAGTGATTTCAACAGAGACCATACAGCTTGTAAGACTGAAAATATTTACCATCTGACCTTTTACAGAAAAAAATTGCTAACTCCTGTATCATATAAGTCAGGTCACAAATTTGAATCTAAACTTTCTAACAATAATAGGAGGAATACAGTACTTTATATCCAAGAGAGAAAAAGCAGTCAGCTACTCAAACACACACACACTTTTTTCAGAAGTTTTTTCCCATGAAATTTTACAGACCTATGGGAGACAACACAACAACCAGTTTCAAAGCTTATCTCTTATTTTAACTTCCAACATAAACCAGTGTGGTTTCACTCCAAAGTACAACCCTGTTAAGTATCAACTATTTGGGGGAAATACTGCAGGTCAGTAAGACTGAAGACCCAGGAGAAGGAACAGCACTGTGTCCTCAGAAGGGTACTTGGGGCGCCTAAGGGAGAAATCATGCTTCTGTAATACACAGACAATACTGTACAGTTCCTCCCCTCAGAGCATGGCTGTAATAAGCCTAAACAATTGTAAAGCAAATATAATTTTGCTCACCTAAGTGCCAGTGAAACTCTAGGAGAGCAAGTTAATCATTTCTGACCTTGAGCAGTGTGAGCGCCTAACATATCCCAAGTATAAATTGTATGCCTACGTAACTGAAACAAATGCCTTACTCTGTAGGCTTATCCCTGCCAAAAGAAAAAGTAAATCTCTGAAAGAGACCAAGGGTCTCCTTTTATGGCTTCCCGATTCCCCTATCAGGTGTGGTTTCCCTGTAGTTTTCTATCTATGCTTCTCACGGTGTCTGTCACACACTCTACTTTGCCTCATTTCTGGCCCTCTCTTGTCTCATGTCTAAAGGGTAAACTTCATGAAGATAGTACTTTTCTCAGCTTGGAGTGCTCCTTAGGTCAGCTCCTCTCAAGTGCATCTGCAAAGGTCACCAGAATACATCCATGGTCAGCAGCTGGAGTACAAAGACCACAGGACAGGAATGACACTGGAAGCAGTCAGGAGGAAACTACTGAGACAGCATCTGCCAGCAGCGCCCAGCCCCCTCCTGGACTCTGTAGTCTATTCCCCCTTGGTAAGCCCAGATATGAGGGTGCCTGGCGCAGAGCTCAGGGGTGGGTGGTGGGAAAGAGATCATGGGAGGGGGCTACGCTGAGCAAGAAGCCGCATCTTGATTACCAGAACACACCATGTTGCGTCAGGTTATCTAAGGAGTCATGGTGGGATGGGGGAGGCAGGGGTTCAGCTGGGAGGAGACGTCCTGGGACTCCCCAGGAGTATGCAAACCTGGGTGGGAGGAGGAGCTCAGTTCTGATTCTCTGGTTAAGGTAAGATGAGTTCATGTTTAATGCAAAATAGCCACTGAACTTAGTCAAGACTTTTGTCAATTCTGGCAGCTGAGTCAGTAAAACGAAATAGTGCCTTACCACTCTTAAGGGACGGAGAAACAGCAGATTTTTTTTTTTTCCTAAAACTATACTGTTCATCACATCTGCAAAACTCAGAAGAGCAACAATGCTGTCAAAAATGTTCCAGCCCCGGCGAAAGTAGTTGTAGGGGTCAAGCGCAATAATTTTTAGGCACATTTCTGCCATGAAAACGCCAGCGAAAACCTACGGTGACATACGGAAGAATGAGAAAAGGAAACTATCTCTCCTTGAAGATACACTTCTCAGAATGGTCCAAGGGAACTGCAGAGATTACAAAAAAACAAAACGCATTTTTATTTACTTTGCTCCTCTCACCCCTCCCCACCACAGTGCCCATTACTATATTACCAAGCTCACAGACATCAGGGTGGAGAATAAGATATTATTTCCCAAGGCACAATTGGATTTTGATAGAGGGCAGGGTGATAGAAAGTGTCAAGCAATTTCCCCTCTAAGTTCCTTTAAAATGTCAATACAACCTCCCAAATGAGGGGAGGGGCAGGATACATAACAGCTCTAAAAACTGATGATAAATATCCTCTATAAAGCAGAATCACTCAATCTCAACACTGATCAGAAAAAAAAAAAAAATTAAAAGGGGCCCAGAGCAAAGAACTGAAAAACACTGCTAGGAACAGGAAAACATCATTAAGCAACTCAATATATAGGCTTATCCTATATGATGAATATCTTGGGATAAATATCTTGGTTATGACTGAAAGGAGGGTCAGTGAGTTGGGATATAATCCTAAATCCTATTATTCACCCACAGAATGCAGGATTCATTATTCCAAAACAAAATACCAAAGCATTAAAAGGAAGGGCAAGAGTTAAGAAAGTGCTAAACTATGTGATTTCCATGGGTACAAATAAGTGCTTTTGTTTTTGTCTTCGAAAATTCGATAAATACAGGCTTAAAAACATTGCACAATGTTCAATTAGTGGTAGCTAAATTCAAAACTAAATCTATCATCTACATCTCTGTAGAAGATAAAACAAAGCATTTCTTCATAGCAAATAGCACATTCTAACATAGACACAACTAAATAGATATGAGAAAACAATAGTATGAAAATAATAAGGTAATATTAAAAAGGTTGTCAATAATAAGGCTGTCCTCCACAGTGCTGGAAAAGAAAAATAACTCAGAAATGATTTTTAAGTCTCCATAATGAAAAAAAATCTCCTTATTAAAAGTAACAGATGATCTGTTTTTATAAATAATTTGCTGACTATTTATTTTAAAAATTCCTAAAATAAAGTGACACAAGTTAAAAAAGGATAGGCAAAGACAAATCCAAGATAGACAAAGAGAAAAGAAGTCAAGGTGGCAAAGAAAACCCTAAGCTCGTATCTATCTTTTTTTTCCCTTTAAATATCGCTATCTGCTTCTGCTCAGAGCCACAACCAGTGCCTAAAATCATGCAGTGTTATTATAGTTAATTGTGCTGGACTGATCCCTGTCCCTTTTTGAGCTCCACCTCTCTCTCCTGTCTCCTTCAAGCTTTAGGGGTCTAGCCCTACAGTGTACTCCTCTGATTTAAGCAATACCAAAGCTTAGAGAGTCCATTTCCAAGTCCAGTCCCACAGAACTGCACAGGCCAGTTGAACCCTGGTCCACCTGTCAGAGGAGGAAGGGATGTGTTCTTGGGAACTCAAGGCTCCAAAACCTCCCTTCACCACTGCATACTGCTATGGGGGTACAGAAGATGAGGTGGCTACCACCTTTGCATTGTGTGTTAAGTCTTTTTTTTTTTTTTTTAAGACTTGACTTATTTATTTAAGAGAGAGAGTGAGAGAATGAGATGGAGGAGGTGGAGAGAGGGAGGAAGAAGCACAATGTGGGGCTCGATCCCAGGACGCTGGGATCGTGACCTGAGCTGAACACAGCCACTTAACCAACTGAGCTACCCAGGCTCCCCAACATATTGTGTTAGTTTAGGGAATGGGGCACATGGAATGGAAGCACAGGCCACAAGGCCAGTTCTGCCTGTTTCTCATCAGTTTTCAGGGCCTGAAGCACAGCTGCTACCTGTGAACTCAGACATCAACAATATCTCTGTGCCTCCTTCTGTACCCTTTCTGGAGAGAGTGAAGAAGAATGTCACTTAATTATCCAGCTTCTGACTGCAAAATGTAGCTTCATCTCAATACCCAGAATACCTAGTCAGTGGGAAATCTGAAAGGGTGGCTGTGTCACTTTCCACAGCTGGATCAGCAAATGAAGGGATGGACAGACCACTTTTGCAAACTAGGAAGCCCTGCCTAGAGGCAAGATTCTGGGTACTTTGGGTATTCTCTGGAACTTAGCTAATAAATCCATCTACCAGGAGGTGCTGAAACATGGGTCTGCTGGGTCTGCTGACTCTGCTGAGGCAGGAACCTGCAGACACAGCTTTCTGTCTCCAAGTGAAATAACACTGTCAACACATTTCTGGGATACATCATCTGGAGAGAGCTGAATACCCTGGCCTTTAGCCCAGAAAACACCAGCCTGTTCAAAGGTACCATGTGTGTTAGGTTTGTCGTGCAGCATGAAATCTAATCTGACCAACACACACCTACAGAGCACTTCTTCTCAAGGGCAGTTTGGGGAAAGAAACTTAAATGCACACTTTCTGTACGGAGAACCACTCTAGCCATGCACTGTGGTCCCTGAGAGGAACACAGAACTGAGGGTAACCTCAACCTGATGCACAGAAGCAGCTCTGTGGACCAGCTTCTGATTCAGTAGGTACAGTGGGTTCTGATCAGTGTAAAATAATAAAAAAATACATGCCTACATATTGACTAGAAATCCTCTGCAATGCTAAAAATGGTCATCTTTGCTAATAGGACCATAGGAAATAAGTTTCTTCTTTGTATTTCCCTTATCTGTACTTTCCTTTTTTAAAAATTTAAAAAAGCATGTATTGCTTCTTAAGTTGGAAAAATAAAATAAAACTTCAAGAATAAATGGTTAGATGTCTGGTAAGATTAACTCATTAGCTAATTAAGGTAGAACATTCAGTGGATAATTATTTGTTATTTCTGATATTTCGGATTAATTAATCCTCAGGGGGAAAAAGAGAATGCCTTCTCCACAAACAATAAATTGAATAGTTCATGGGGGGTTCTGCTCTCCTCTCTTAGTTTTCCTAGTTTAACTGGGACTAGATGCATCCAATGAGAAACATGTTGAAGCAGGCTGAAGTCTAGAGGCTCCCCTACTATCCCATAAGCTCTGTACAACTCCTGGGAATGTATGCCTCCCACAGCTGCCAGGCCCTGACCCGCCTTTCTAGGGGGAATAACACCTAGTATTGGCAGTCACATTATTTTGTGACAAACGGTGTCATCCATATCACCGGGGACCAGGGGACACATTACCAAGGTCTCTGGATATGGTTAACATTTTCTTGATTATCCCAAATGGCTGAACTTTTAACATGTCTGCTGGCTTCTGGGTTCCCACAGGATGACTAAAGAGATGCTAAGGCATACCAGAGGGTCAACACAGGCCCCATGGTAAATTGCTGAACTGGGTAAAAACAAAATCCTAATAGTCATCTTTTCCCTTTACTCTACTTAAGGGGACCAAAGACCTAGGCTAGGTTCGGCCACTCACGACAGGTTTAGACTTTGAAAGAATTATAATTCACAGTTTGAAATATTTTTATCTTTTAAAAAGCCTAAAGTTACCAAATTCCCTATATGCAACATAGAAGAAAAACTCTTGTCCATTTTGTAATGATCCATGGCCAAGAAGATAGTGTTGATGATGATACAAATGGTGATGGCCAGCTCAGTAAAAGGATCAGTCATCACGGTTCTCAAGGCCTTCTTAATGCACAGCCACTGGGGGCTACAGTTCCACACAAGGTATCTGGATGCCAGGTTTTCCCCACATGGGAGGCAAGGCTCCTGTGATTTTTCTTGTTCTGGAGAAGAATGAAAGAGCAATTGAGTAGTTAGCTCTGAATCCATCTGGCTGCTGTTGGCCTGAGTGCATATCTTCTCCCCACGTCCTTAGGGTCTCCTATGAACCTGATCAACCAAGAAGAATGCTGATGGGTGTAGCTGGAAAGGTTTCCCAAACACAACTTCCATGTGGTATAGCCATGTACATCTAGTCTTCATACTTTCATTGAGCATCTGGGAGCTGTGCTGCACTGCTAGAGATAGAGATATGGAAGCCAACACTGGATGTGAACCCATGATAGAGAGAAATAGAAAATCAAGTTATGTTCATTCAAGGAAAACCAGGGTGAGAGCTGTAACAGAGGTGCACAGAGCTACCAAGGCTCAAGGGAAGGAGAAGTATTAAAGAAAAAGTACTCTCCAGCTAGTTGAGTTCAGCCATCAGGCCACTGGACCCCTGATTTCCCTGGCACCATTTCAGGGACCCATGCAAGCCAAATGAGGTGATACGACAGGCTCAAAAGTGCTAAGGATCAATCGGACCCCATCCTTGTAAGGACTTGAGTCCTGCCTTTGATCACCAAACTCTTAGTTGGATCCTGGTTACCTGCCGTGATTGAGGTCCATCAGATGGTTCCAGCCTATCTACATGGTCTTCCATTGTCCATGCCAGATTCCTAACACTAACTTCGAATATAACCGTATCCCACTGGTAACTTCTGTGTCTTCTCATCTTTGGTCACTATCATTGTCATTGCAACCTCCTGTGACTCCCTGGCCTGATTGGGAGGTCCTGTCTGTACTCTTGGTCCCAAGTCCCATCCCAAGCCTAGCCAGTTCCCACCACTACCCAAGGGCCAACTCAGGGTGGGCCCACTTCTTCTGAGTCACTTAGCTTGCATGCTCAAATTAGACAGAAGAAGTGACTCATCAGGAAGTTCACTGGGCTTCAGAGAGCTTCTGCGGGAGGAGAGGAGAATGGAGAGACATCACGGAAGTTCAGCTCTCCCTGCGGCTGAGAGACAGAGCTTACCCTGCATGGTGATGGTGAGGATGCTGACAGCGCTCAGGGCCCTCTGTCTTTGGAAGGGGTCCCCGTGCTCATCGAAGTAATCCACTGACAGATTCTGGGATAGTCGTTTGGTTTGCTCTAGGATGTGTGGCTGTAAGAGAAGGCAGGCATGGTGGACCTTCAAAGCAAAGGAACTGCCTCTCCTCAAAACCTCACAAGCTACTTTGTTTCAATGCCACATGCCTCAAAGACACTTCATATCTCATAGAGGTCCACTCGCTTCCACTTCATGGCACGCTGAAGGTTCAGTTTTTGTATTTCATATTTAGTAGATAAGTGCAATATAGTTTGAACATTCATATTTCTTATTCATGCACATTTCTAGGGTCCCAGTGACAGAAAATTTTCTTTCTCTGTGATTTATTCATTGTCAACAAAGAGCAAACAAAATTTTACAAAAACTAATGAATAACAGTTGAGAGCACAGAATCAATAAAAAGCTGAATTTAGAAACAATGTTTTTGAGTGGCATAAGTGGGGGATACACCCAGAAGGGTGGATTGGGGTCAGATAGTGAAGTGCCTTGAATGGCTGCCTAAGTTGATTTTGAAACAGTCAGTAACTAGAAAGAACAGCCAAAATAAATACAACAAAATCTATATACTAAATGTCAAGCACTCTTTCAGGCTGTGCCCAGGAGCTTGATTCTCACCTTACCTCCAATTCTGAAGTCTCTGGAGGTGAAAAGACACACATCTTCAGAAACCTATCCATAATTATTTATTTCCCCAAAGTCCTGACCAACCAGGGCCCCAGAGCAAACTATCCCTTGCGATAAGCTATTTTAAAGGCAACCTATAGTCTTTTTATAGCTATTTCTCTTTTGGTTTAAGACTTCTTATTAGCTGTCTGGTCTTGGTCTATTGTTTTGTGAAATGAGGAAAACCCCTCAAAACACTAAAAAAAAAGTTGCAGTCTCTTCAATATGCTATGTCCTGACATTAAAGAAGTCTCTAAACCAAGAGATCGGTCCCTGTCACTCCATGAGAGAGCTGCTCACAGGAGTGAATGAGTTCTGATCACCTACTTCAGCAAAGACTCGCAGACCCGCTTTCCTGACCCACCCTCAGGTGTGCACAGGCCCCTTCTGACCACTTCACCTCCTCCTTCCACCTCAGGAAAGTGGCTCTAGCCGTTATTCCATGGTCTGTATCTTCCACATTTTCCTCCCCTCTGAAGTCTCTCTTCACAATTAAAACATGTTTGAACGTCCCCTACTTCACTGATTTAAAAAGGGGATGGGGAGCAAAATAAGTCAATCAGAGAAAGAAAATTATCATGTGATCTCCCTGATATCAGGAATTTGAGAGGCAACGTGTGGGGTTTTGGGGGTAGGAAAGGAATAAGTGAAACAAGATTAGATCAGGAGGGAGACAAACCATAAGAGACCCTTAACCTCACAAAACAAACTGAGGGTTGTGGGGGAGAGGGGTGTAAGGAGAGGATGGTTGGGTTATGGACATTGGGTAAGGTATGTGCTATGGTGAGTGCTGTGAAGTATAAACCTGGTGATTCACACACCTGGGGCTAATAATATATTATATGTTAATTTAAAAATTTAAAAAAATAAAATTTTTAAAAAGAGGGGGTGCTTTTTTCCTACCCCATATCCCCCCATAGCTTCCTTTCTGCATATCCTATGGCCTACTCAACATCCCTGCTAGGATGCCCCACAGGCATTTCAAACTTGCCATGCCCAAAACTGAACTTGCCTTCTTCTGCACTCCCAGCACATGTTCCTTTCCTGTCTCAGTAAACTGCCCTCTATCAAGTTGTCTACCCAAGCCATTAACCGGACACCTCTCCCCTCCCCGTACATCTATTTGACTGCTGAATCTTATTTTCTGGAGATCACTGCACCCTGTCATTCTCTCTTCATCCTCCTGCCCTAATGACTGTTTAAGCCCCTATCGCCACTTGGATTACTGCCACAGCTTCTTAACTGGCTGCATCCAATTCTGTTCTAGTCCCATCCCATCTCTTCAATGCATTCGGGATTTTAAAACTATCAATCTGGTTGTCACTCTTTTGCTTAAAACCTTTCAGTACTGCTTAGTCCTTGCTCTCCAGGTAAAGGGTGAACCCCTGAGCTGGCTTCATGGCCTTTTGTGATGATCCCATCTTACTACTACAGTTTCTCACCACCCACCCTCTAGCTTCATCACATACACACATGTGCATGTGCACATACACTCCCAAGTGTCCCATTGGATCATGTTCTCCAGCTCTCCTTTGCCTCCAGGCCTTTGTATGTGCTGTTCCCTCTACCTTTGGTGCTCCATTCACTTTTTACCAAAGGATGAAACATTAATTCACCCTCTCAGCACAGACACTGCTTCCAATCCATGCTTCTCCCACTTCCACCAATTCTGGGTTGGTTGTTGGAAGCAGATGCTGCTGTTGGCTGAATCTTTGTCCCTGGGTCTTACCTGAGGCTTTCTCTGGCAACCTGACCACCCTTTGACCTAATGGATGCCAAGTCAGAAATCCGCAAAAATGATTATCTCCAAAACCCAGCAGTCTGGAAATAATGATGGACCAATGTTGGCATATAAATGCTCTAGTGTCCTCACTCCATGGAGATTAAACATCAACTACTTTCAGTGGTAACTGGCTTGATAATGAACCTTAACTGGCCACCTTTCTCTTCCATGTATCCTTTCTTCCCTCTCCTCTTGGTGCTTCCTGAGATCACTTCCCAAATAATCTACTTGCACTCTAGCATCTCAGAACTTCCTTTGGAGGGAACCTCCACTACAACACTGCTCCTTCTCTGTTCTCCCATAGCAATCATTATGTCAGTCATCACACTGAACAGTAACTGCCTCCTTGTTAGTGTGTCTTCTGTTGTCTGTTTCATACATCCCATGTATCCCCAGTACTTACCCCAATGCCAAGCAGAGAGTAAACACTGTCAAAACTTCGAATGATGCTTGTAAATAAATGGGTAGTTGAATAGACACATGGACGTGAGAAAATATGCACAAATGGATGAGAGGATAAATGAGTAAATGAATGAAGGAATCCTTTCAATTAGACTGCCAACTTGACCTGTTCCCCTAACAGTGCTATAGTATCATTAATTCCTGGGCTAAGACTTGCCTTTTTTGTGGAATCTTCCTCAGAATCTGATCCTGGAGGCTGGTCTTTCCCAGAGTCTCTCAAAAAAAAGGACTTTCTTTTACTTTTACCAAAAAGCTTTCTCTTCTTTGGGGAAAAAGATGACGCTTCAAGGGAATTAAGTGAACTTCTGTCAATTCCCATGGCAACCAGAGCCTTAGAAAGTGAACAAAAGCAATTAATAAATAGATAATCGTGAGTGTTCTCTCCTCTCTTCTGGAAGCATCATACCATTTAGACCGCTTATCACCTACATGGAATATGCTAGCTTTGTTATTTTTTAGCAGGGGCACAGACCCTGTTTGTTTATCCACAGAAAATGCAATCTCAGAGGCAAGGTTAACTCTTCCATAGCTCTTTCACTAACTCTTAGCACAGAGTCTAGGATGTGCTAGGCACTCAATAAATGCTTGTGCCTGACAAAGCAGGTATTAAACTTGATGGACTCCCCACTGAAAAATCTCTGTGCAGGATGAGAAAGAGTATAAAACATGTTCCTGAAATCTTAGAATTGGGAAAATGATACCAAGGAAACAATGAAAATGGGCTATAAATATGACAGGAATTTCAAGAAGAGAGAGGTGATCACAGCTGCTGTCTTTAGAGCACCATTACTACTTTCCCAAGCCCTCCCAGGCAAAGACCTGGAACACAAACATCTCCAGATTCCCATTAGTAATCCTGCAGCAAAGCCTTGGTTTACACTTATGCACATTTTATCTTCTAGCCAGCAGTCTGGGGTCTGTCCTAGAAGGCCCAGGTTTCAGAAAACCTAGGGTTCCCGATTCTTAAGAGCTCTGTGCCTGGACATTGTAATGAGAGACAGCAGCACAGCCTGTCTTCACAGGTCTTAAATTATCAGAAAAGCACCAGTAGAGAAAGCTCTGAGACCAGTTCTCACAGCCTCTGCAGTCCACACCCCCACAAGCAGACCTCACTGTCTGACACTGCGTGCCCCTACCTCCTTCTCCTCCTTCAGCAGCCGCTGGGCTTCCTGGAACATCTTCTCCTTGGCCTCTGTCTCAGCAGCTACATTTCTGTTCTGTTCCTCATAAGCCATAGTGACAACAGCCAGAGTTAAGTTAATCAGGTAGAAAGAGCCCAGAAAGATGACCACCACAAAGAAGAAGACTGAGTAGAGCCCTGAGGTACGCAAGGTCTGCAAAAGACAGAGCACATACTTGCTTCTCCAGCCTTTCTCTATAGAGGGGTGACTGTCACTTCAAGGGGACATGATACAATAGCAACAGATCCTCCCCCCAGCAGTGCTCAGGTCAGCTGTCCACAGTATCGTCTATAACCTCCCATAACCCAGGGACTTCTGACGCCCATCAATGAGCAGATGTCATCCCTACATTCCCATGTAAGGTGTGGTACTTTGTTAGGACTTTCTCAAGGGTAGTTGCATTTTAGAATTTAAAAGGCAGAAGAAGGAATGCTTTAAACTGATCATGGAGGACAAGGGGAGTTAGAGAGGAGAAGGGAGTTGGGGGAAATTGGAAGGGGAGGTGAACCATGAGAGACTATGGACTCTGAAAAACAATCTGCGGGGTTTGAAGCGGCGGGGGGTGGGAGGTTGGGGAAACCAGGTGGTGGGTATTATAGAGGGCACGGATTGCATGGAGCCCTGGGTGTGGTGCAAAAACAATGAATACTGTTATGCTGAAAATAATTTTTTTAAAAAATTAATTATTATAAAAAAAAAAACAAAAACTGAAGGAAGCACTGGTAGTAGAACTATGGGTAGAAGGGAATCCAGAGAGGGCTAACATTTCTAGGAGGAGGAGATGGTTTTTGATGTTCCTTTTCCTTTTAAAAAAAATTTTTTTTTAAAGATTTTATTTATTTGACAGACAGAGATCACAAGTAGGCAGAGAGGCAGGCAGAGAGAGAGAGGAGGAAGCAGGCTCCCCACTGAGCAGAGAGCCGGGTTCGGGGCTCAATCCCAGGACCTTGGGATCATGACCCAAGCTGAAGGCAGAGGCTTTAACCCACTGAACCATCCAGGCGCCCAGTTTTTGATGTTTCTAACACAATATCTAAGGTAGAATTTAATAGTACAACTATTGAGGATGAGGAACAGATGACAGAGAAGGAGGGTAGATGGTAAGTTATGAATAAATGACAGAAAGATAGATGAGCTATGGAGGAGGGGAGGAGGAAGGGAGGAGGGCAGGGGAGGAGAACAAGAGAGAGAGAATAATTAAATAACCTGTTGATAAAGCTTCTCCCAGGAATCTTGGGTCATAAGCCGAAACATGCCAAGGAAAGACCAGCCAAAGTTGTCAAAATTGGTGTAATTATAGTCAGGATTCCTTTTGGTGTGTGTGCATTTAAAATTTTCAGAACAGGCACTAGATGGAAACAAGGGAACAGAGGAAGAATTACATTCCCTGCAGGCTGGCTTCCCTCCTACCCCCACTCATCCTAGCCAAGGCACAGGCTTTTCTGAGGGCCGAGAGGTCATATGGAAAAGCCCTGGGTGCTGAGTATCTGTAAGAGGGACCATGCCCTGCCTGCCAAGCCTTCACTCACTTTCCAGATGGATCAATTAGTAAGCTCATATTCTTAGTTTTTCATTAAAAATTAAGTGTAATGATACAGTGAATAATTAGTAGTAATGACAGGCAAGAGAAGCACATATGTACCAGTATACATCTTTTATAATACATACATGGGAGTGTGCTTTGAGTACTCTCTTGTGCCTTGCTTTTTTCATGGAACAATATAGCTTGGAGGTCCTTCCACACGAGCATACAAGGAAATATTTCTTTTCATGTCTTACGGTTCTATGATTTATTTAATTGCTCAGCTAATGATGAAGATGTAAGGTTTCAGTTGTTAACAGTCTTTTGTTCTCATAAACATATGGGTCTTACTTTATCGCTTGCCCATAAGTCTTCACCCACATCACCAAAGCACACATCATTAAACGCATTTCTCAGATAATACAAGGGTAGGTACTTTCCTCATTTTTGATAAATATACTATTTTGATCAAAGTAATACATGCATGTGGTTTAAAAATCATGTGGCACCAACAGGCTTGTAATGAAAACCATTCCATCATTCTTTAACCATCATTTGCTTACTGCAAAGTCAACAACTTGTAACTCTTTTATGTCCATATCTTTAAAGATAACATTTATTATGATATATACCAACTTTAGTCCTTGGTGATTAAGTTCCTGCTAAGATGAGGGTTAGCTCCTCAACCTCCCATCCCATTTCATCACTACTTATATTCCCCCTCCCAAGGAAATACTGTGGCCTGAGTCTGTTTTCTGGGGTTGGATACTTTTTTTTCTTTGTTTTTGTGTGTTGCTTTTTCCAAGTTTTACTATCTCATTTTTCTGGAACAAATCTCAAATGGCTTCTTAAGAAGATGGGGTGATCTTTGCATATATGAGTATTTCTTTATTCTACCTTCAGAGCTGATTGATTGATTGGCTAGAAGTAGAAATCTGGTTTGAAAATTTTTTTCCTTAGAAATACGAAGGAACTGTGCAGTTATTATCCTGTGATGCTATTGAGAATTCTGATGCCATTTTGATTTTTGTTCCTTTGTGGGTGACCTTTTTCTCTTTGGTTTTAGGATCTTTTCCCTGAAAGGCCATAATCAGGTACTTGGCAGGGGCTTTCTTCACTCATTATGTTGGGCACTTTATGGGATGGTGAGGGACTTGCATCCTCAAGCTCAGGAAAATTCTCCATATTGTGGCATTGCTAATTTTCTCCCTTTTGTTTTTTTCTGTGCCCTATTTCAGGAATTTCTATTTAGTCAAAAGTTGGAACTTCTGGTTTGATATTTATTCTCATAATTTTCTGTCTCTTTTGTGGCTACTTTCTGGACTATTTCCTCTACTTGATCTTTTAATTCTAGTTCTGATTTTTTGTAATCATGTTACCAAAAAAAAAAAAAAATCAGTCTTTCTTAGTGACTTAGTGAAAAGGAACAGTTGTTCCTTTTTCATAATGAGCTATTTTTATTTTTATGTATACAATATGTCTCTTAAGTTTACTGAAGACCCTATTTAAAGTTTTAAAAGTCCTTTTGAGTTCTCTCTCTGAACTGTTATTTTGTCCACAGCTTTTAGAGCCCGAATGTTCAGATCCTTCTGAAATTCTTGCATCACAATCTTAATCTCCAGTGTGATGCTGTTGGGAGGTGGGGTGGGTGGTGATTAGTGGGGGAGGGTGGAGCCCTCATGATAGGAGTCACACCCTCATAAAAGAGAGCTCACAGAGCTCACTTTCTGCCATTTGAGGACACAACAGAGAAGACTACCACCTACAACCCAGAAGAGGATCCTCATTAGAACCCAACCAAACTGGTACCCTGATCTTGGACATCCAACCTCAGGAACTGTGAAGAAAGAAATTTCTGTTGTTTATAAGTCACCCTGTCTACAGTATTTTGTATTTTGTATTAGCTGCCTGAACTATGACAACATTCATTTTCCCTATTTCTTTCTCTCAGTCCCCTTTATGCCAAAGACTTCCTTCAGCTATCTGGTGAGCCTGGGCTATTCAGTAGCATTTAATCAGAGGTCCTGACAAGTTGATTGGGAATTTGCTTAGTGGGCAACATAGCCCTCAGTGAGTGGTAGGCTTTGCATTAGGGTGATTCAGAAGGAAGACATCCATTGTGTCCTCTTTCCCACCAGACCTCAGGGAAACCCTTGAAATCCCAGTGCCCTTATCTTCAAGGAACCTACTGGGGCTGAACCTAACATACTTAATTTATCTTACTTCCTAGTCACCATTCAAAGTATTAGCTTATTTTGCCCAATATCCCCTTGTCTGGATATCCTTCCTATCAACATACACATGTGATTAAAGCTCTCCTCCAGCATTTCCATCTTGGCAAAGACATCACCAGTAACTCACCCCAGAAGCAACAGAAACATCTCTAACAGTTTTCTCCCCTCAAAACACCCCGCCATCCTCCCATACATGCACTTGTGCACAGTGTACATCTAACCCCCTTCTTCAATTCACAATCTTGTTCTTTCTGTCTCCTAAATGTGTTTGGAATTCATCCATCCATTTCTCATCATCTCCACTGCACTGTTTTGTGATTTTCATCTGTATCAACCGAGTCTTCTAAGTGGCTGTCTCATCCACTCTATGCATCCATTCTCATGTAGCAGCCATAGTGACTTTTACAAACAACTAATCTGCTCAGGTCTTGTTTCCTTTGTGATCAATGTCAAAATATTTGGCACTGATGGGCTACCAGATCTTGCAGAGTTAGTTCTTGTAAACTTCCTCTCTGCCTAACAAGCTGCTGGGCTTCTTACTGCCTCTGATCTCGTGGCCTCATGCCCAGAGTCTTCCCCCTTTCTATTCTAGGGACTGAAATTGTTCATTCTATCTCCTCACCTACCAGAACTCCCTACTTATGCTTTAGATCCACACTGTGGTCACCAGTCACCACACTGTGGCTCTTAGGGAAGGAGGCAGAGAGTAAAGGCTAAAAACCAGGCCTAGGCCCTAGACAGACAGAGAGCTGCCTATGAAGGTGACCTATGACCTTAGACCTGTCATCTCCTTGAAAACCACCATGTCATGATCAATGGGGAAGGTCATCTTCTAGGAGTTCATCTTCTATACAACTTCTGAGCTTTGGGACTACACATAGATTAGAGAGCTATGATTATTACACAAGCTTAGAGAGATGAGGACACAATAAGGACCAGCTGGAAGCCAAGACTGCCGTGTCTATGTGTCCAAGTGGCTCACCCCACCTTGGATTTTACCTACAGTAACCGTACCTGCCCTGTATGGAGTCAAGGAAGCACTGTATATAACAGCTGTTGGTCTCCTCATTAAATGAAAGCACCGTGGAGGCAGTGTGTCTGCCGAGGATCATTTTAGAGAATTCAGTAGTCCTTGTATTACACTAAACCCTATGATGTCTTGTGAGTTTGACCAAATATAAACCTATGACTATCCCAGGTAGCATTAGAAGACACTTCCCTCATTTTACAGACAGGGTTATACCCTCTGTTCAATCTCTCTCAGTATCTATATGTCTCTCTTAAAACATTCATCACACTTTGAAGGAGTAAAACACACTTTCTCTCCTTCCTGTGAGATGCCAGATTCAAGAGAGAAGTGATCTCTAGTTCATATTTGCATTCTTTGGGCCTAGCACAGGGTTTGGCATGCTCTCAGCCTTTGATACATATTTGTTATTGAGGAACAAATTTTTAGCCTATTTTATCAGAGTGACTTGCATATTATCTTGATTTGAAATGTACTCATTAAATCACTCTGAAATGAATTTCTCGCCACAGAGAGCACTGATACTCTGGAAGAAAAAAGAGTGTCCCTAAAGGGCCAGAGAGCTATGAACCACTGGGGTGAATGTGTATGAACATACATATACAACTGTTTATGAAATTAGAGGCAGTGGTGATCAACAAATGATCACATTTTCAGTAGATTTTTTCAGTTATAAATTCAACATGACTTGGGGAGAAAGCTGCTCTAAACACTTGGAAACAATTATTAAAATATTAATTATAATTAAGTATATCATTTTATTATTAATTTTTAAATTAATTTATTGATTTTTAAATTGATTGATTTTATTATTAACACTTATAATAATGAATTATTAATAACTTAATAATGCATGTGTAAACTTGCCTAAATACTGTTTGCCTAATCAGTACTGTTTGCCTACTGCCATCACTGCTCCAAAAGTCATTAGATGAAGACTGTCTGCCACATTACCCCAAAAAAGGTCCACCAGTGCTGTACTTGGGAGAAAAATGGAGATATGAACTTCTTACCTGTTACCCATCCAGGTACCACACATTCTGAATTCAGAGGAAGTTTTCTTTTCAAAACAATTTTCTGAGAAGGAAAGAATCATAAATTCAGATTTAAAAAAAAAAAAACCTGAAGGGAAAGAGAATAGCAAATATGCCAGATTTGGTTGAAACAAATGGTTTGGAATCCTCAGAAATGATCAAAGTGGATGGCCAGAGAGGAACCAGAGCTTAAGCCCTGAGGAAGGAGCAAGAGAAAAGGAGGGTAAGGAGGAAGGTAGAAGGAGGGGGAGGAGGAAGCAGTGACACCACCATGCCCCTGAGGCCTCTCAGTGCATAAAACTGAACCTGAGATCATGCCCGGGGGAAGTTGGACACAGACTCAGCCCATGAGAAGTGCATAAACCAAGACAATCATGGAGAGAGAGAGGTTAGCCACATGAGATCCAGGACACATGAAATTGCTATAGGATTGACCTCAGTATGGAGAGGATGCAGCAGAAAAAAAGTGATATTATTGGAGAAAATACCCAAGGAGGAGGGCTGGGAAGTTGCTGGACAAATCCAGGCACTCTGAAGACTTCTGCAAAACATGACAAAGAATTGCGCAGATCCACAGGGGAAGGGATAGGAGCTGATATCACTTATGTGGCTGTGGCTGCAGGCTTTGCCTTCTCCATGGAAACCCAAAGAACAAAGCAGTTCTCTAAGAAACACATGTGCCCACATGAGAACTCTGGATGGATGAAGTCATCCTTGCTCCTAAGAGACTCTGTAATGCAGATCTATAGACAGTATGAGCGATGACAATAAAAGTTAACCGTGCACAGACCAAGGTGTGAAAGGTGGAATATTTACCATCAAGGTTACTGATATTCTCACAGTCCTTATGGATACATCTCTGGTTCAGACTTCCCTTGAAGAGCTGCTGACCTACCAGGGCGAAGATGCTGAGGCAAAAGAGAGTCAGAATCATCACATCAACAAGCTTCTTCACAGAGCGCAGCAAGGCCCCAACAATGACCTTCAGACCTGGGGAGGAGAAAGACCAGTGTGGGGACAAGTGCCCACTCACACACACAGCAGACACACGGGAGGGAACAGCCAGGGCCTCAAACGTCACCCGGCTGCAGGCTAGAATCAGAAACTGGCCTAGTTGAGGATTCTGATGCCATGGGTTCTGGTTCCAACTCTGCCTGAGAAGCTGCATGGCACTGAGTAGTCCACCAGTCTAGCTCAGCCTTTCCATCCTGCCTGGTGTCTGCCACAGGGTTGCTCTGAAGAGTTAGTGAGAAGACTCTGAGTAGAAACATATCATACAGACAACTTGATTACACTTGTGCAGACACCTCACAGCTGGGGATTCCATGTAGCACCAAGACCAAAAGGAGGCTCCCCTAGAGGAGACAGACCTGTATTTAACATTCAAGGTATGCAAGGTGCCATAAGACAGTGCTAAATTGGGGGGCAGGGAGCTAGAAGGAGGATCTTTGTCTGGAACAAGAAAATGAGAATATTCTGGGGGGGGAAAACTCATATTATTACTTAAAATAGTTTTATTTTTTAATTCAAGAAATATTTACTAAGCACCTATTGTGTCCATGGCACACTGCTAAGCTACCAAGTTACAATATAAGAAAGACATAACCTTGTGGTACAATGGTAAATGTTTAAAATTAGCTTTCTGGGGGTGCCGGGGTGCTGCAGTCAGTTAAGCATCCGACTCTTGATTTCTGCTCAGGTTATGATCTCAGGGTCATGAGATCAAGCCCTATGTCAGGCTCTGCACTCAGCACAGAGTCTGCTTGGGATTCTCTCTCTCTAACCCGCTGCTCCTTCTGCCCCCCCAACAGCGCTCTCTCTCTCTCAAATAAATAAGTCCTTTAAAGATAAAAAAAAACAAAAACGCTTTCTCTGTCGGGGAGGAGCGTGTGTGCAGGGAAAGTCCCATCTATAGCATTTACAGACTTCTTTGCTGAATTTTGTAGTGCAGATCCCTTTTCTTCCTCCACAGAGTCCTCTCAGCATGCTGGCTTCAACCTAAACTACACAACATCACTGGATGCAGAGCTGAAAAGGAACATGCACAACCTGCTGCTGAGGCACCAAAACAAGTCAGCCCCAGTACACCACTGAGTCAGGGGCTCTGCTCTCAGAGTAGCTGGAGAGTTAAACAACCAGACAAAACTTAAACAATTTGTGAGATGACACAAAGTGGCAACATTTCAACTAATCGGTATAAACCATGACTGGTAGACTTAAGAACAGAAAGGGACACCAAATGGAAGGCCTAACCTGCAGCAAATGAGCCTTCCATGAAGTGCGATGCCACACAAGGAGAAGGCTTCTGGACAAGCTGGAGCATTCAATCTGGTTCATATTCACAGCCCATCCTTAGCTTCATCTTGATTCACAGAACACCTTCCTTACATGGCTTCCAGGATCTACATTTCCCTCTTACTTTCTGGTGGCTCCTGCTCATCCTCTTTGCTGGTTTCTTCCCTTCTCCCCTCACCTTTAAGGTGGTAGTGACCTTGGCCCTCTTCTGTTTTTCATCTAGGCTCACTCTCTTGGTGATCTCATCAGATTTCATGGCTCCAAGTATCCTCTATAAGCTCATTATTTCCAAAATGGTATCTCCAGCCCAAGCTGCTGTCTGGAACTCCAGACCTGTAGACCTCATTACCTACTTGATACTTCTATTTGATGTTTCATAGCCATCTCAAACAGAACACATCCAAAGCTAACTTCTCATGCAACCTCCAGACCTGCTCCTCTCACAGAGGAGCTATATATCTGTATATCAGCTGTATATCTCACATGGGGTTTTTTTTTTTTTTTTTTAGTCCTATGTCTGAAGCTCAAAACTCACAAACAGAAGGAAAATACAGGAAAAGGTTCCTTCTCTGACTTTTGGGGGAAAACAAGCTTATTTTTAGTCTCCTGTAAAACTAGTTTCCTGATAAGACTCTGAAATGAAGATTTAATTATTTTTTAAAGAGATGTATATCTTCTGTCTTCCATAGTCAGGTTATCTGACTTCTTAGGAAATGCAGGTTACATTTTCTGTGTCAGTCTGCAATGACTCCATTTTTCTAGTCACTCAGACCAAAAACCTTGACTCATCCTTGACTCTTTTCTTTTGCTCACACCACACACACAGTCATCCCATCAGGAAATCCTATTGTTTCTACTTTGAAATTCATAGAGTCAGACCACTGTCTACCAACTCCTCCACCACCAACTGATTTAAGAGCACAACCATCTCTTTAACAGTGGTCTCTTGTGTCATTTTGGGTTCTTCTCTGAGAAGCAGATACTCTGGGACCAGAAGTGCAAGAGATCTGTTGGGTGACATGTCTGCAAAGAAAAAGGGAAAGCAAGTACAGCTGGCAGGGAAAACATCAGAGTATGACATGAGCTGACACCTGGGAAAGGAGAGTGGTAAGGAAGTAGGACTGGACAAGAAAAGCCTCTGACTAGAGTGCCACTGGGAGAGAGTCTTAACCAGGTTCGCTCCCAAGGAGCCCCTGAGCTTAAGTTTCAGGACTTTATCCTTAAGGAATGGGCCTTCACTAGTCCCCCTGACATGCAGGGAAAGTGTGATCTTGGCATGAACATGAATGCAGTTGTGAATCCAGAGATGTGGCAGCTGGGATCATCACTCAGCTATGCTCCCTACAGCAGGAGATGTGAGTGGCACATTTCCATGATGATCACCAAGCCTCTATCTCATCTTTCTGCTTCTACCTTCACTCCCCCACATTCTATTCTCCATACAACAGCCAGAGTAGTCCATCTAAAACCTGTCAGATTAATGGATAAAGAAGATGTGTACACACACACACACACACACAGAGGAATATTAGCCATAAAAAAGAATGAGATATAGCCATTTGCAACAAAAACAATGAATAGACCTAGAGGGTATTAATGCTTAGTGAAATAAGTCAGACAGAGAAAGACAAATACTGTATGATTTCACTTACAAGTGGAATCTCAAAAACAAAACACATGAACAAACAAAACAAAATGGAAACTCATAAATACAGAGAACAAACTGGTGGTTCCCCGGGGTTTGGGAGGAGGGGGATGAGCAAAAGGGTGAAAGGGAGTGGGAGGCACAAGTTTCCGGTTTTGGAAGAAATAAGTCATGGGGACAAAAGGTACAGCATAGGGAATATAGTCAATGGTATTGTAATAGCATCATATGGTGACATATGGGAGCTATAGCTGTAGCGAGCACAGCATAATTTATAGAATTGTTGAATCACTATGTTGTACACCTGAAATTAATGTAACATTGTGTGTCACCTATACTTCCATAAAAACAAATCAAAACAAAAACCCCTGCCAGATCATGTGACCCCTCCGCTTGAAGTCCTCACGTGGCTCCCACTTATCTCAGAGCACAGCCCAAATCCTCCTAGTGGTTATGTGCCTCCCCTCCCCTATGCGGTCCTTCCTCTACCACCTGGCCCCTCACTCTATCCTTTCTATTCCTCAGTCTCTGCACTACTGGCTGTTGCTAGTGCGCAGAACACTCTTTCCCATGTATCTGCTTATGAAACTCTCTCACTGATTCCAAATCCACTCTCATCTCCCCCCACCCAATGACCCCTATTTTGACTACTCTATTGAAAACTGCATCCTGCATCCCTGAATCCCTGTGACTTCCTGTAGCCCTCATATTGTTTACTTTTCCTTTTTATTTTTCCATGGCACGTTTCACTTCCTAAACAGGATAGCTAATGACCTCTTAATTACAGTTATTGCTTGGTGTCTCTCTCCCCACCCCAACTCAGAATGTAAACTCCATGAACACAGAGACCTCTGTCTGTTCGCTCACTTTATGGTATACCTCAAGCAGCTAGCACAGTGTCTAGACATATGCTCAAATACACATTTGTTAAGTGATCAAATAAATGAGTAAAGCAGAATTTGTTTGCTTTTGGTTTATATGACATCTTGAGAAATTTTAAATATAAAAGAACATTCCTCCTGCTAAGAGGCAGTATTGAAAAATCAGAGTGATTTACCTGAAACCACTGAAATTGCTTTCAAAGCTCTGAACACTCGGAAGGTACGCAGGGATGACAGACCGAAGCTGTTTTTCCTGGATTCTGGTATGTATGTTGCAAACCTGTAAGACAAAGTACAGGAGAAGTCTGGGCCTACTCTCGGTCGTATAGCCATGCTGTATATCTCCACAAAGGCCACAAATAAACATGGTGGAATTGGGGGCCTCACCTTCCCAACCTCACCTTCATCACGGGGTCTGGTAATACCATTCTCTATTGCTGTGGACCACAGATTGCAGGCTGTGCTAAATGTTATATTTGGAGAGAGTTGAGGATTCCTTGAAATACTATGCAGTTGTGGATACATCCATTGATAACAAAAATCAATCAAAATACTTATTGACTACCAAGTTCCAGGTCCAGTGCACTTCCCTGAGGTCTCACTATGTGGCCAAGCCAAGAAGAAACCCAGGCAGTCTGACTCCAGAGCCCTCACCACTGCACTACACCACTTTTCAAGAGCCAGCAGTGCCCAATCATTGAATTTCAAGGGTAAAACTCTGATATTAATAGTATCTACTCCAAAGGGCTTTTGTGAATAATATTAAATAGGAAAACATATGCAAAGTGCTTAAAACAATGGCTGGCACAAACTAAGTAATGTTAGGTTTATTATTATTGTGCTGGCAAGGGGCCATTGCTCTTCTTGTTCTTTATTTTGCTGACTCCGTTTCACCACTCAGATGCCAAACTGATGTCCTTTCCTTCAGGAGGAACTTCAACTCTCACCTCATGTCATATACAATATACATAATAGTTAACTTAAAATGGACCATGGACTAAAATGTAAGAGCTAAATCTATAAAACTTCTAGGAGAAAATGGAAATTAAAAAAAAAAAAAAAAAAAAAAAAAAAAAAACTCCTTGAGAGCTTGCAGTAGCCAAAGATTTTTAAGACTCTGTAGTTCCTCCTACACGTTCTAACAGCCAAATATATGCCCAATTCCTGTCCTAGCACTCACCCTACCAGACTGTGACGGTTGTTAATTTTCTCTCTTCCCATCTGGACTGTGAGCTTCAAGAGGGTAAGAACCATGTCTGTTTGTTTTGTTTTATTTTCATTATCACAACCCCTGTATCTTGCACAGAACTTGGCCCATAATAGGCCAGTGTTTGGGAAGTGAATGGTTGAAAGAATGAGAGCATGAATGTGGCCTAGAAATGGATTCACACTGGAGGCCTCTGGCCAATCGTCCGCAGGGTGCTGTTCAGGGCCAATCAACACTGCACTCAGAACTCTTGGCCTTAATAGGACACAGTTACTCACATGGACCCACACTTCCTGGTGGAAGCCCAGGAGCTTCTTTCCCACCCCGAGTTTCCTCAATAAACAACTTTGACATTCTTACGCTGTTACAATGACAACGGAGTCCAGCCAGTTCCATGGATCTCGAAGAAAAGAAAACTCATCCAGAATTAAACCTCTTGCTAATATTTTTATCAAAGCTTCAAAAATATAAATCCCAGTGAAAACATACCTATAAAGCAAAGCATTCAGAACAAGAAGGAAGATGGTAAGTGGTGTGAACAGCAGAGAGCCCATTTGTCTTATCTAGCCTTTATGCAGTTTTTCCATTTCAATGTGACATTCAACATTCTGATTATCAGCAAACCACAGTTCAGTGTAGTAGGTTCCTTAAGGAAGTTCTAGTGGTTAGAATTTCTGAGAAACAGGCCCACAGATAAAATTGTAAAAGTGCTATTCAATGCCTAGCTCTACAGCCATATTCTTGAGAGTCGTTTTAGCCAATCTGGGACCTTAGGAATGGGTGTTGTCACTGTTATTTTGTCACTACTACTCTAGAGTTGTCACTGTGATGTACTGAAGGGGGTGACGGCAAAGGAACCATAAGTGACAAGGCTGAAAACGGGATCTTTCCATATCCTATATTCATAGGTCTGAAGACTTAATACTATTAAGATGTTTGTACTACTCAGTCATCTACAGATTCAGTGCAATCCCTATCAAAATCACAATGACATTCTTGGCAAAAATAAAAACATCCATCCTGAAATTCATGTGAAATTTCAAGGGACCCTGAATAGCCAAAACAATCTTGAAAAAGAAAAAGTTGGAGATCTCATACTTTCTTATATCAAAACTTATCACCAAGCAAAAGTAATATAAACAGTGTGTAGCTGGTATAAAGACAGACATATAGACCACTGGAATAGAACAGAAAGCCCAGAAATAAGCCCTAGCATATATAGTTAAATGATTTTCAAAAAAGATGCCAAGACTGTTCGGCAGGAAAAGGACAGTCTTTTCAACAAATGGTACTGGGAAAGCTCAACATCCTCATGCAAAAAAATAAAGTTGGACCCCTATCTTACAGCATGTACAAAAATTAATTCAAAATGGATTAAATATCTAAGGGCAAGAGCAGAAACTATACAACTTCTAGAAGAAAATACTTGCAAATCATATATCTGATGAGAGGTTAATACCCAGATATACAACTTAATAACAACAAAGAATTACACCATATACAAAAATAAACTTAAAATGGATTTAAAGACTTAAACGTAAGAACCAAAAGCATAAAACTCCTAGATGAAAACTTGGGCAGTAAGCTCTCTGACATTGGTCTTAGCAATATTTGTTTGGTTCTGTCTCTCCAGATAAGGACAACAAAAGTAAAAGTAAACAAATGGAGCTACATCAAAGTGAAAAGCTTTTGCACAGCAAAGGAAATCATCAACAAAATGAAAAAGGCAACCTATGAAGCAGAGATGATATCTGCAAATGCTATATCCCAAAGCCCCCACCAGATAACATCTAAATTATATTTTAAAAACTCCTACAACTCAATATCAAGCAAACAATCTTATTAAAAATGAGCAGAAGACCTGAATAGACATTTTCCTAGAGAAGATATACAGATGGTCAACAGGCACACGAAGAGACACTTAAGGTCACTAATAAGGAAGAAAATGCAAATCAAGACCACAGTGAGCTATCATCTCACACTTATCACAATAAACATTATCAAAAAGATAAGAAGCAAGTGTTGGCAAGGATGAGAGAAAAGGGAGTCCTTGTGCACGGTAGATAGGAATGTAAATTGGTTCAGCCACAAAGGAAAACAGTGTAGGGGTTCATTTAAAAATTAAAAATAGAAGTACTATATGATCCAGCAATTTCACTTCTGGGTATTTAACCAAACAAAACCAAAACACTAATTTGAAAAGACATACATACTGCTACGTTCAATGCAGCATTATTTACAGCTGCCAACATACGGAAGCAATCTAAATGCCCATCACCAGATAAACAGATAAAGATATGGTATATATACACAAGAGAATAGTACTCCACCTTAAAAAAAGAATGAAATCTTGCTATTCTTGGCAACTAAGATAGACCAGAGAGTATTATGCTAAGTAAAATTAGACAGAGAAAAACAAATACTGTATGATTTCACTTATATGTGGAATCTAAAAGGCAAAACAAACAAAACAAAATAGATGCCTAGAAACAGAGAACAAACTGATGGTTCCCAGAGGGGAGGAGAATGGGAGATGGGGGATGGATGAAATAGATGAAGGGAATTAAGAGGTGCAATCCTTAAGTTATAAAATAAAAAAGACATGGGAATGTAATGTACAGCATAGGGAATACAGTCAATAATATCGTAAAAATTTTGTATGGAACTAGACTTATTCAGCCTTAAAAAGGAAGGAACTCCTGACACATGCTACAATGTAGATAAACCTTGAAGTAATTCTGCTAAGGGAAATGAATGCTATATCCCAAAGCCCCCACCAGATAACATCTAAATTATATTTTAAAAACAAAAAGATAAATACTGTATGATTCCACTTAAACGAGGTACCTAGCAGTCAAATACATTGCCAGGGACTGGAGGGGAATTAGTGTTTAATAAGCACAGAGTTTCAGTTCTGCAAAATAGAAAGACTTCTGGAGATCGATGGTGGTAACTGGTTGCACAATTCTGTGAATATACTTAATATCACTGAAAAATGGCTAAGATGGTAAATTTTATGTAATATATATTTTACAGCAATTAAAAAGAAAAACCCATTTCTATTCTCTTCCCTGAGTCCTTCATCACGTTCTATCCTCTAATTTATTTCCCTTCTTCCCCTTTCTCCCTCAAAAACAAATAAAATAAGCAAATAAAAAACAACAACAAACCCCCACAATATTCCATCTCTCTTGTTATAAACGCAAGCTGTCAAAAATGCTGGTTCTGCAGAAAAAAATATACAGTGGAAAAAAGACAGTCTCTTCAATAAATGGAGCTGGGAAAACTGGACAGCTATGTAGAAGAATGAAACTCGACCATTCTCTTACACCGTACGCAAAAAAAAAAAAACCTCAAAATGGATAAAAGACCTCAACGTGAGACAGGAATCCATCAGAATCCTAGAGGAGAAATAGGCAGTAACCTCTTCAATATCAGCCACAGCAACTTCTTTCAAGATACTGTCTCCAAAGGCAAAGGAAACAAAACTGAAAATGAACTTTGGGGACTTCATCAAAATCAAAAGCTTCTGCACAGCAAAGGAAACAGTCAACAAAACAAAGAGGCAACCGACGGAATGGGAGAAGATATTTGCAAATGACAGTACAGACAAAAGGTTGATATCCAGGATCTATAATGAACTCCTCAAACTCAACACACACAAAACAGGCAATCATATCAAAAAAATGGGCAGAAGATATGAACAGACACTTCTCCAATGAAGACATACAAATGGCTATCAGACACATGAAAAAATGTTCATCATCACTAGCCATCAGGGAGATTCAAATGAAAACCACATTGAGATCTCACCTTACACCAGTCAGAATGGCCAAAATTCGCAAGACAGGAAACAACATGTGTTGGAGGGGATGTGGAGAAAGGGGAACCCTCTTACACTGTTGGTGGGAATGCAAGTTGGTACAGCCTCTTTGGAGAACAGTGTGGAGATTCCTCAAGAAATTAAAAATAGAGCTTCCCTATGACCCTGCAATTGCACTCCTGGGTATTTACCCCAAAGATACAGATCTAGTGAAAAGAAGGGCCATCTGTACCCCAATGTTTATAGCAGCAATGGCCACGGTTGCCAAACTGTGGAAAGAACCAAGATGCCCTTCAATGGACAAATGGATAAGGAAGATGTGGTCCATATACACTGGAATATTATGCCTCCATCAGAAAGGATGAATACCCAACTTTTGTAGCAACATGGAGGGGACTGGAAGAGATTCTGCTGAGTGAAATAAGTCAAGCAGAGAGAGTCAATTATCATATGGTTTCACTTATTTGTGGAGCATAACAAATAGCATGGAGGACAAGGGGAGATGGAGAGGAGAAGGGAGTTGAGAGATATTGGAAGGGGGCGTGAACCATGAGAGACTATGGACTCTGAAAAACAATCTGAGGGTTTTGAAGGGGTGAGGGGTGGGAGGTTGGGGGAACCAGGTGGTGGGTATTGGAGAAGGCACGGATTGCATAGAGCACTGGGTGTGGTGCAAAAACAATGAATACTGTTACACTAAAAATAAATTTTTTTTTAAAAGTGAGAGAAAAATTAAAAATTTTTTTTAAAAATGCAGATGTAGTGAAAAGAAGGGCCATCTGTACCCCAATGTTTATAGCAGCAATGGCCACGGTTGCCAAACTATGGGAAGAACCACGATGCCCTTCAACAGACGAATGGATAAGGAAGATGTGGTCCATATACACTATGGAGTATTATGCCTCCATCAGAAAGGATGAATACCCAACTTTTGTAGCAACATGGACGGGACTGGAAGAGATTCTGCTGAGTGAAATAAGTCAAGCAGAGAGAGTCAATTATCATATGGTTTCACTTATTTGTGGAGCATAACAAATAGCATGGAGGACATGGGGAGATAGAGAGGAGAAGGAAGTTGGGAGAAATTGGAAGGGGAGGTGAACCATGAGAGACTATGGACTCTGAAAAACAATCTGAGGGGTTTGAAGTGGTGGGGGGGTGGGAGGTCAGGGTACCAGGTGGTGGGTATTATAGAGGGCACGGATTGCATGGAGCACTGGGTGTGGTGCAAAAATAATCAATACTGTTATGCTGAAAATAAATAAATGAAAAAAAATAAAAAATAAAGAATAAATTAAATATATATAATATATTTTAAGGTATTATATTTATATATAAAATATGAATATAAATATAACATAAATACATAATATAAATATACTTATACATTTATATATAAATTATATATTATTATATATAGTGTATATTATATATTTATTATAATTATAAAGTTACATAAATTATATAAATATATATTTATATATAAACATATAAACATTAATATATAATATAAATATAAATAATATATTTTAAAATATATATATATAATATATATTTAACTAGAAATTTATTTGTGGGGACAGTTTACTTAGGCCTTCTTAATTCTAGGTTATGACAATGAGTTATGTTTTGCTTCACAGACAGCATGACCTGATTTGTAGAAAAGAAAAGATAAGTATATATTAAAGTAATTGATTTTTTGAAGAAAAAAAAATGCTGGTTCTGCGCGCGCGTGCGCGCACACACACACACACACACACACAGGCTTCCCTTTAGGGACAGAAACAATTCAAACAATCTAAACAATCTATCATTTCACAGTAAAAGAAATGGATCTTTTCTGATAGAATACCCAGCCACTGTCAGTCCACAAGGCTAAAGAACTGAGGTCTTGGGAACTTGAAAAATCCAAATCTAAGAGGAGAAATAGTTGTGAGTGGCTCTCTGCTTCGGTTTTGTTTGTTTGTTTTTTTAAGCTGATCACCTTTTAGGTGACAAATGAACACAGAAGATTAAATCATATCTGCCCTGAAATACCATTATTAAACCTGAGGTATAATTTACAAAATGAAGGGTATTTTTTGGAAAAAGGCTGTAATTGCAGATTTGTGGGATTTTGCAAGTCTCCTTCTAGATCTCAGACCATTGAGGAAACAGCCTCTGACTGCCATTTCTGCCTTCCACCTCCCATCCCCTCCCATTCTCTCTTTTCCAGCAGAAGCCTGGCCAATAGAGGGACAGGCAGACCAACATGACAGGGAGTAAAGCCATGCTCACCACCAGGAACAGGGCTTGGGAACTCCGTGATAGGGAAATCCCAAACCACCAGGCAAATAAGGCCCTCTGGAGTGTGTCACTGTCAGTTCAAGCATGGTTAGGGTATCCAGTCAGGGCCATGAGTGGTGTCCAGATAGGTTAACACCATGACCTATCCTAGGGCACTTTGGCATTCATTCTCTGAGAACTATTAGCTTGGAATCAATTTCCCATTTAAAAGTTTTCTAACCAAAGGACACTGACAAAACTAAGGTAACTCTCCCCGTCATGGGCCTAACAACTCAGTTACATGCCTTCTTTTATAAAACCATTATCAACAGCCTTCTCCAACTCCTACTTTCATGAATCCATTGCTAGTCCCTATGCCACCAGGGGACAGCAGCAGCTTCCCTTCAGCCTAGATGTTCATATGTTTTAGTAGTGAAAATGGTCTTTGAGCAAATTAGCATCCAATTGGGCCACTGCTTTCCATCAACAGAAAAAGAAGACTCATTGTATCTCACCAGAAGAAATGCTAGCAGGGCAGACCACTTCTACGGAAGCATTCCCCATTCCTGGATCTGCCTCCTCCATAGATCTCACTTGGTTGACCACGAAGGTTTCCAGAGACACTGCAGTAAACAAGGAGCAGCAGCCCCTGCACTACCAGTTAGCTCCTCACATGGAATAGCCAACTCTCTATAGGTGAGACCATTTCCCCAGCAATATTGTCAGGATGGTTCCTATTCTCAGGGGTGTCCATGCCCCTTGCTCCAAGGCACAGCCCTGAACTCACTGGCCTTAACTAAATCCCAAGTTTACTTAGCAACAGAGAAGAAGCAATCACTAAAAAGTAATGCAAAGGAAAAGCTAAAATAAAACAAAAAGGAAAGCTAAAACAAAAACAAAAAAAACAGCAGAGAATTAAAATGAAATATTACATGTACCTGATTAACAAAAAAAAAAAAAAAAAAAAAGGCAGGAATGAAAGAACAAGAGAAGCACAAAGGAACAAAAAACAAATGAGATCAACAGAAAACTGATAGAAAAACATCAGACCTGAATTCAAGCATATTCATAATTATATTAAATGCAAATGAAATAAATGTTCCATCAAAAGGCAGAGATTGAAAAATATGCTGCATAATAAACAAGAACCAACTATTAGCACAAAAGATACACTATAACTACAAAAACACTAAAATACAAAAATACAGTACACTATTAATACAAAAAAGGGTTGAGAGTAAAAGGATGAAAAAAGACATGCCACGCAAACAATGAGCATAAGAAAGCTGGAGTAGCTATAGTAATCTCAGACAAAACAAATACTTAAAGGAATGCTACTAGAGATAAAGAAAGACATTTCATAATGATAAAAGAATGCACATATTAGGAAGATATAATAACCATAAATCTGTATGTGCCTAATAATAGTGTTGCAAAAAACACGAGGCAAAACTTACCAAAAAGAAAAGGATAATAGACAAATTCACAATCATAGATGGAGATTTGAAACCTCTCCTCAGTAATTCATAGAAGTACTAATAGAAATGGTAAAAAGATAAAATCTAAATGACACTATCAACCACCCTAACTGACCATCTTCAGAATATCATATCATACAACTGTAGAATCCACATTCTTTCAAATCCATGTGAAAAATTTCCCAGGGTAGAACCATAAAATAAATTTCTCCTAATTTCAAAAGGTTGAAATCTTACAGAGTATATTCTCTACAACCGAATTAAATTGGAAGTTGTCAATGATAAGACAACTAGAAAAATATAAAATATTTGGAAATTTAAAAAACCACACTTCTGAATAACGTATGGGACAAAGAAGAAATCATAAGAAGAAGTAGGGAATATGTTTAAGCAATGAATAAAATAAAAACACAGGGTATCAATATCTTTGGGATGAAGCTTTAGCAGTACCTGGGTGGAAATTTATAGCTTTATACAATTGTACAAGGAAAGAAGAAAGATCTCAAACCAACCAAGTTTCTACTTTAAGAAGCTAGAAATGGAAAAGCAAATTAAACTCAAAAGCAATTAAATTCAAAGTAAACTGAAGGATGAAATTAATAAAGACTTTGAAACCTTCATATGTTGCCGGCAGAATTACAAAACAGTGCAGCCGCCTTGGAAAAGTTTGGCAGTTTATTATTACTCATTTACTCACCATATAACACACAGCAATTTTACTCCTAGATATTTATCCAGGGGAAATGCAAACATACAGCCACAAAAAGACTTTTATACAGAAATATTCATAGCAAGTTTGTTCATAATAACCAAAAATAGAAACAACCCACATGTGAATGGGAAAACAAATTGTGGTATACCCATACAAAGGAATACAACTCGACAACAAAGAGGGGGAAAGCTAGTGATATAAACAAGAACACGGATGCACCTCAAAACATGCTAAGTGGAAGAAGCCAGACATGAAAGTATGATATCATAGATACCATATGAGTCCATTATATGAAATTCTAGAAAGGCAAGGCTAGCCTAGAGTGACAGAAAGCAGATCAAGCCTAGCGTTAGGAGTTGGGGTTAGGGGACTTACTGCCAAGAAGCATGAGGAAACTTTTACGGTGTCTGGAATGTACTGTAATGTTGATTGTGGTGGTTTCTATCACATAATTAAATATGTGATCAAAATAAGAGATCTCTTATTATTCTGTCAATTTCTTATTTAATATATTCCTGAAAAACTAAAGCAGTAAATATGTCAAATTAGAAAAACCAAGACAACATATAAGAGAATATTTATTAAAATACAGTACTCTCTGAGTTGAAAAATTAACTTATATGACTGAATAGCCAACTAAAAATTACAAAAAGTAAATATTTTAGTTATACAAAAACTCACCAAAATGCACCTGGGTAAAAGCAAAAATGATACATGGTCAAAGATGGGAATACCCAATTCACAAACTAAAACAAAAGAGTCCAACCCAACCAGAAATTAAGGAAATGTAAATATTTTCAACTCTATAAATTAATAACTTTTCCAAATTTTTTGGAAACTATTTTGCCACCATATATTTTTCAAGCATTAAAATGTAACTTTTAATCCAGCAAGCCCATTTCTAACACTCTGTCTTAAGAAAATAGTAATTTTTTAAAAAGTAGCTATATGCAAAAATGTTGCTTGTTCCAATATTTATAGTAGTAAAATGCTAGAAGTTAATTATGGTTTATTCACCTGGTAAAATATTATATAACCATAAAAGTAGATTCCTATAAAGACTATGTAAACCCAAGGAAAACCACTTAAAAGCTAGACATAAAATTTGTATGTGTGCTGTTTATTATTTTAAAATGTCTTTAAAAAACAAAATAAAAATATGTATACCAAACTAAAATGGGCTCTGCCAGCATTTGTGCTGGGGAAGTGGGATTATGGGTGAGTTTGTCTTTATATATCTGAACTCTGATGTAATCACAAGTCTTTTAGGTGAATTTTTTTAAAACCTTAGGACAGACAAGCGCAGGACAAACACTTACTCAGCACTGTCGGCATTACTGCTTTCCTTACTGTAGGCGGTGGCCATGAACACACAGTTGATGATGACGGTGCAGATGATGAACATGCTGAACAATGTGACTGCTGTTCGTTAAGGCAGATACACTACAGGGTGGCACATGTCATCAATCACAGTGAAGGCTGTGGGCATACCTCCAGGTCTCCTTTCCACAGGTGCACCTGTCTGCTTACTGTGAGTGTTGGCAAAGAACAACTTATAGCTGTCCCTTCCCCTGAAGAACTGTCCTCAGCCAAATGGCAGCCTCCTCACCTGGAGGGCTATAGCTCCCTTCCTCATGTCTGACGGCCTGAGACATAGAAAAGCTTGCCCCTTGCTTCCAGGGGAGCAGCTCTGTGATTTATTTAGTGCTCCAGAGCTCCTGGCAGGCTCAAGCTGATGTGGGATCAGCTGAGACCCCATCCTCACTAGCCTTCACTTTCTGCTCCATCCTGTTTCCCTCTTTCCTTCTCCAGAGAGCACTCTGCAACTGAATCACTTAAATAAAAATCTCCATCTCGGGCTCTGCTTCTAGAGAATCCAACCTGAATAGTTACCCCTTCCCATTCCCCAGTACTTCATTATGTCTAGCACTCTTGTCTCCCAGTCTAAAACTGTCTGGTGTCCCCACTACCTGCTGCCCATATTGGCAGTGCTGACTGTCTTTACTCTTTAACACTGAGGATGGAATCTCAAAGTCTTAAGAGTTCAGGGATTCATTTAAATGGGTGAGGTGGGCAGATGCGGGGTCACAGAGAGGGGCTGAGATGGGGTAAAGCAGAGCTTGCACAACTCCTCTGAAAGAGGCAGTGCTTCCTCACAACACTGATTTTTGCCAGGTAGGAAGGCAGGCCTAGTCTTCATAGAGGTTCCATCTTCAAAAGATGCTGCAAATCTGGACTTTTAGCATTATAGAGTGTCTCCAGAAAGTTTTAAACACTGTGTAGGTCCAGCACAACACACTGAGCAGCTAAATACAGAGCAAAGGCTAATAGTTTGCAACCTTTGTTTGGGTCTCAACTTAGATGTTCCTTTCTCCAGAAAGTTATCCTGGATGCCTCCAAAGCACTACTACTCCTCCCAAACTGCCCATCTCACTAACGAAATTGCCTTCCTTTAAGGCCCATCTCCTTCTGAGGTCATAGGATCCTAGTGCAGGGCCAAGTCTTGTTCACACATAGCAGTAGCAGAGGCCCTGCCACACAGCAGTAGGCCCTCAGCCAGAATTTGTTTCAAGAACAAGCTACTTCCACTCAACAAGCATGTGAACAATCTGGGGCTCTTGCACTTTTAACATGACCTGGACTTAGTAAAAGATGCAATGAAAAGATATGAATGGACCGAGATTTTGATGGCTAAACTCCGGATTGGATTGAAAGGCCCAAAAATGAACAAGGCACGCTTGGCACTGAAGCGGTAGATTGTTCTCTTTTTGTTCAACACCATAAATGTCTGCAAAAACAAAAAAAACACAACAAGAATTACATGCAGTAACAAAACAATATTTATCATGATTTCATTTAGAGAAAATTTAGTGGAACCACAGATTGAGGTGTGGCTTGGCTCATTATGACCCTGACAGTTTCTGATGGCAGTGCTGTTATTCTGAAGCCCGAGGTACTTTCTGACCAGTCTACACTGGGACTCTGGACACCAACAGATGCACCACGTGGCCTAGGTCTCACTCAGAATCCCAAGATAAGTACTGGGCTGTGGACGGTTTACCTAGTGTAATACTCTGGAGGCTCCAGAAATGGAACATATACACCCTGCAGAAAAACATGGGCAGAGGCTAGTAACCAGGACAAGCAAAATCCTTCATTTCATACTCCATGGTATGTATCTATGGAGATAAGAACTAGAAGGAACTTGGAGAGATGGAAGTAGTATTGAACATTCATATTCAGCAGATTATTTTAAATTATTTTGATTATAAATGAAAACTTCATAACAAACCTTAGAATAGTCAAGGACCTAGAGAGCCCATATTGTTGTACCTGAGCTGTTCTATATGAGATAGTCTGTAAGTCAATTCTAACCTTGAGGATCATCAAGAAAAGTCATCAAGGTTCCCAGACTTGCTCTCCCATTCTCCTTACAGACATTCAGGCAAATCCACCTATGGTTCCCAACTGGTGGGAAAGGCCCTACAGAAGGCATCTGGAAATGCATGTGGGTGTTTCTGATTGTCTGTCACAATTACTGGAGGCCCTACTGACCTTTACTGGGTAGGTCCATGGATGCCAAACCCAGGACAGATCTGCTAAATGGTATGCTGTCCCATCCAAAATGCCCACTGGGATCCACTGAAGAATACCATAATTGCACCCATTTCTTCCTACCATGTCTTCCTGGGCTTTGGGAATGAAGCAGCCTCCAGACAACAATCCATCACTCAGAGGCTCCTAACATCAACTCCCAGACCTCTTCTTTCCATTAAGCCATAATCTGGCTGTCTCCTTATATGTCCCTAAAGTTATTAGTTACAAAAGTCTTCACAGAATGAGGATTGTCCCTGTTTCCCCATATCTCTGCTCCTTTAAGATTTGCAAAAGTACTACTTGACATGTAATCCAGTATGTTCTTATGCAGAAAAGATAAGCCTTGTCACCCAGGCTCAATATAGGAGGGTGGATGCTGCCTTGGCTGAGGTACCAGAACTTCAGTCACTGCCAACCATCAACCACCCTTCGTTGAGTTGCTGGAACTTACTTGTCTGCTGGCCATCTGGCTGCAAGAAAAAATGGAGTAGGATATTTTCTGTTGCCTCTACAACAAAAGGAAATGGGCCACAGAGTTCTCTGAAAGTTATGAGCTCAGGAGCCCAAGACCCACTTTAGGGATTCTGGGCCCTTCCTTTGAATAGAAAGATAATTTCAGGGCAGAAAGCAAACCTCTCCCTGAGGTGGGTCACCCCAGATTAATAGGTGGCATGATATGGCTCTGTCTCTGTGTCCCTTGATATTTATTAATGCCATCTCTGACTGTTTTAAATATTTCAACTAATGGTGTATTTAACTATACTTGTCAGGGTTTAAATTATTAAAATGATAGGTACCAGCTCCTTCTGTCTGCTTACTGACCCCACCCCTGTCTCTGTAGCTCTTCAAAATGGAAATTTCTAAAGATAGGAAGTAGCGTTAGACTACAGAAGGAGCCCTTGGGTTTGAGTCACAACTCCATCCCTTACTGGTTGTTTGGCCCGGCCTAATCCACTGCCCCCTCTAGTCGTTATCTCCCTCATCTGCGAGGTGGAGTGCTAACTTTCACATATATCTCACATGACTTCTGAGAGTACCAGCCAGCCATATGGAGTCATGGGTATGCAAAGTTCTAAAGAAGTATCATGTCTTCTGATTTAAAGCAGGAGCCCAAGCTGAGAAGGAATCTATCCTCTCAGGACTGTCTACAGCACACCAAGCTGCTGCCTGCTCCAGTCTTGAGGCAGAAGACCTCCAACAGTTAACCCATACTTAACAACTCTGCCTCCAAGAAGACTCTGGAGTTCTGGGGCATAAGAAGGAGAAATACTGGACTGTTTCTGTTCCCTCATCTCTCATCCCCCTTCTTGATTTTCCAACTCACACCCCATTTTCCTCTATATACACAGTTCCCATTTGGCCTAGTAACCCTAGGTCTGTCCCAATATAAGGACATACCAGGCAACATTTCTCTGGAAAGATAAATTTCTTATGGTTGCCAGCATAAAATGGTTTCAGTGTCTCGTATTTCTAGGACTTCTCCCCAAATTTCCTTCCTCTCTGAACTCAGTCTGGTGAGGTAGATTTTCCATTCTCTGCTGGGTGATATGATAATGGTAAGGTCTTCTGAGCTTTTCTTGAAAGGAGAGGACTGTTCTCACTGCCCCAGTCTTTCAAACAGCCATCAGAACAACCCAGAGCTCACATTTTCTCACTCAGGAGTCCCTTTAATGAACTTTTACTAGAATATCCCTATAAGAACTACATTCAGGTAAGTTAAACAGCAAGCCTATCACATATTGACATGGATTTACATAAAATTCTCCATATGCCCACATGCACCCGAAAGTTTATAGCAGTCATGTCCACAATAGCCAAGCTACAGAAAAAACCTAGATGTCCATCAACAGATGAATGGATAAAGAAGATGTGGTATATATATACAATGGAATACTATGCAACCATCAAAAGAAATGAAGTCTTGCCATTTGTGACGATGTGGATGGAACTAGAGGGTATTATGCTTAAAGAAATATGTCAATCGGAGAAAGACAATTATCATATGCTCTCCTTGATAATGAGGAAGTTGAGAGGCAATGTGGGGAGTTTAGAGGGTAGGAAAAGAATAAATGAAACAAGATGGGATCAGGAGGGAGACAAACCATAAGGAACTCTTAATCTCACAAAACAAACTGAGGGTTGCTGGGGGGTGAGGGGTAGGGAGAGGGTGGTGGGGTTATGGATATTGTGGAAGGAATGTGCTATGGTGAGTGCTGTGAAGTGTTAAACCTGGCGATTCACAGACCCGTAACCCTGGGGCTAATAATACATTATATGTTAATAAAGGGTACTTACAATAAAAAAAAAAGTCAGCATCACCATCAAAATTCATTTGCTAAATACCTAAAATTTGTGATGTTTTGTTGATGATTTATAAATAAGAATATATGGAAGAGATTCCAGTCTCCTAAGACTTTATAAATTAGCATAAATGTATTGACTTAAAATAAGATGTAAGACAATAAAGATAATAAAATAAGACAATAAAATAAAATAAAATAAATAAGATGAAATAAAATAAAATACAATAAAAAAAGATATAAGATAACAAGAGAGCAGGCATATTTATGGCAGTAGCACTTTGCTCATTTACTGTTGTCAATAAAATGCAGGTAATTGTGAAAAAAAATTTTCCATATGCCCAGTTGACTGCCATATTCTTGGACTTCATTTATTCTATTATGTGTCATGTTGGTCTGTGGCTCAGGCCTTGAAAAATCTTTAGTAGCCTAAAAAGCCTATAGTTGAGAAGTTTGATGAGGAAAACTCTTACTGCTGAAATGGACATTTTTGGACAGTGATATTCATCTTTCATCTAGGAATAATGCTTTACAGTTTATAAAGTACTTCCATATCATACCCATGTTATAGGAAGCAGACATGATCCCCATTTTACAGATCAGAAAAATAAGGCTTAGTGAAGTGGCTTATCTGAAGTCAAAAAGCCAATCACTTAAATGGCCTACACCCAATTTTTCTGTTAGTCCAGTCCTCTTTCTGACACCATTTTTTCCCTCTGTTTTCCTTTTAAGCTTCCTGCTGCTTCTAGTCTTCCTCCTCTTTGCCAAGATATACAATACAGAAAGAAAATGAGAACTGAAAAAGGTTTTCAGCAGTACAAAGGCATCAACAAGTGGTGATAGCAAAGGAGAAAGACAGACATCCCTGTAAGCTCCAAGATCAGTGTTTGGAGAGTCTTGTAACTGTCATTATAACTGCATGGTTAGAACACCCCAGACCCCCAGTCAACTACCTTATGATTTCTGTAGAATGGGTCCAAGTCTTCCAGAGGCCTTGCTATCAGCTCATGGGGAATGTCACCATAGAGTTTGGGCAACTTCCTGGAGACCTTTAGGTCAAGCTGAGGCCGAGGCTGGGGTTCTAAGGTTGTCTGGTCTTTGCACTTCTTTTTCTCCTTTTGGATGGCGATCCCCTTCTCAATTGTAGCCAGGGTGTCAGAAGTGAAGGGACGGAAATTCCGCTCATCTGGAAAGATCACTGGGTAGCACCTGTCATCCATCTTCATCCTCAAGAGAGAGATAAGTGGTAGGTCCTTAGAGAGCTCTGGAAGGTAGAAACCACACAGCCTGTCCTGGAATTCCACTTTCTAAGGATGTTTTCAATGGGCAGCTATAAGAATTAAGTGAAGTGAGGGGACTTGGGAGTTCACTGGCTGTGGAGCAGGTCAGAAGAGGTGACAACCATTGTCGATATAGCAGGGATTTGGGGCACAGGGAAGACCAAAACAGGCCATCATTCCCGGAGGACCTGGATGTAAGTGGCAAGTTAAGTTCAGGAACAATGGGCAGAAGAAGCCCAGTCTCTAAAACTCCCCTTTCTCTCATAAACATATATGATTGAATTGGTATAAATGAAGTGGAAATATAAAGAGATTCTACTGTATTTGGTTCTAGTGCTCACGAAAGACATTTGAGTCAGGGATGAATTCCTCTGCAGTCAACAGCATATGAAAGTTAGGTGATCCTAGAAAATAGATGAGCCTTGAGCAAGACAGTAATACCGAACCTGCCAAACTACTAAAGTTGGACCTGCAGATGGTGGCTCAGTGGCCGCAGTGTGAACAGGAGCAGAAAGGATAGGGAATTAAGTGGGACATAGATATGAGTTGCAAAATCAAAACTATAAGTGCACGTGTCTTCTCACTGGTCAGCAAAGGTCTTAAAATGTGGTGGAATGGAAACAAAAAGGTTACGAACACAGGCACAAACATTTACACTAACACTTATGATTCTAAGCCAACTCTCTTACTTCTGAAACCCTGATCTGGCAGAAATGAGACCCCAAGAAAGCAGCAAGGATTTGCCAAAACTAACAGGGTCATTCTGCCATGGGATAATAGCTGTATTGGCCCCTATCCCTGACAGTCCCTTCTATAAAGACTTCCTCTACAACCTGAAGTTTAAAAGTAGGCTCTGAGAAAATGCAGTAGTGCTCAGGTTAAATGCCTTCACTGCCCATGCCAAGCACACTATTCCTTTCTTATATACCTGAATGTCAATCTAATATTGATTTCCAAGGCACTCCAGAGAATTACAGTGGGTAATCCAACATAGCATTGGTTTGTTCATTCAGCAACCATATGCTCAGTGTCTGTTCTAAGAACATGGCTAGGCACTAATGGAGAAGAAACAACAGCCCCTCCTCCTGGTCCTACAAATTATGCTGCCCGGGTGTAGTAGTGGTGAAGACAGATAAAAGATAGGAAATTACAATAGAGTAAGACAGATGTTAATATAGGGAGAGGTAGAGGGTGCTATGTTTGTGCATGGGTTAGGTGTCTAACCGATCCCGGGGAATCAGGGATGATATGCCAAAGCTTTAATGTCCCAGTTGAGACCTAAAGGTGATATAAGACACAGACAAGAAAAAAGAAGGACATTAGAATGTCGTAGGAGAAACAAACAGCATGTACAGGGACCCATGGGTGAAAAAGAACATGGTGCCTGTCAACAGGTTCTGTCTGCCTGGGATGGAGATTTTGTGGAATGGAATTGTCAGATAAGGTCCCAGTCAGCATTAAGAGAGCATGTGGGGCCGTATAATACTTAGTAAATATCATGGTTTTCACCCCGAGGGTAATGGAGAGTTGCTAAAGAGTGTGTGGTGGTCGTCGTTGTTACAGAGGAGTAACACTATCAGGTTTTTTAAAAAAAATATCTCTCTTACTGATGAGAATGGATAGGACTTAGTACCGGGGGCTAAAGGAGGTGAGGAGCTGGAACTGAAGAGAATGTTCCAACAATCACAACCAGTAAGGATGACGGAATGGAGTGGGTGGATCTGAAAGTCACTTAAGAAATACCCTTGATCAGTGATTTATGGGGAGGGAGAGATTTGAGGGACAGGAAGGAGCTGAGGTTCCTGCCTTGGGCAGCTGGGTCAGCACAGTGCCACCCATTCAGACAGAGAGTACTATGGAAGGAAGAAGCTTTGGGGAAAAGAGGGAATTTAAAACAGATGGAATTGAAGCTGTTTCTCTCCACCTGCAAGTGGAGAGAATGAGGGGGCATTTGAACACAGAGCAATCATAGCTTACACACATTAGCCTTTGAAAAAAGCATGTAAGAAAAAAAAATCAAATTCTCTTGAAAATTCCTCAGGAAGGCACCAAACTGAAGAAGCATCCCACCTATGTGGTCAACAAGGTGAATATGGACAATTTTTCTTCTGGTGCCAGACTAGTCACCTTTTCTTCAGTTAACCCACAGATTGGTTGAATTGTGTTTAAGGGCCATGATAAAGGCAATGTATATGTCTTTAAACATACTAAGAGTAATTTGAAGCCCACAGTGTGGGTATATATCATATATCAACTGAAATGACATAGGGAATCTAGATTCACTGTATTCTGTTCTATTCATTCAAGGTCAATGATGGATGTTCCTGGATGTTCCTGGATGATGGAATTGGCCACACTACTTAGATTACTCTCTCTTTCTTCCCACCCCTCCATTCCCCCTCCCTTCCATTCCACTCCCCTTTCTCTCATAAACATATATGATTGAATTGGTATAAATGAAGTGGAAATATAAAGAGATTCTACTGTATTTAGTTCTAGTGCTCACGAAAGACATTTGAGTCAGGGATGAATTCCTCTGCAGTCAACAGCATATGAAAGTTAGGTGATCCTAGAAAATAGATGAGCCTTGAAAGACCCTGGATGGCATAAACTAGACCTTATGCTAAGTGATAGCAAGGAATGTAGTGCAGCGTTTCTTAAAGAAGAAACTGGACACTCTGACCCCGTTACTCTGAAGCTGGGAATATTTTACTCAATTTCTAGTAGAAAAGAGGCTTGATGGAAATAAGTAACACAAAATAAAATTGAGACCCCTACAAAGTGTGCACATTAAAATTTGTTATAGATGCTGAAATAACTAAAGAACTACATGTTAAAGTTGACACTGGAAACTATAAAAATTGACCCGGAAATAAGAGGACTTTATAATAAGTAAATAAATAAATAAATAATATCAACTTAAGTAAATCTGATGAAATAAAATGACGTGCAGTAAAATTTTCTTAATAACTGAAAAAACTGATGAAAGAATCAAATATCTTTAATAAACGCAGACTCAAAAATGGACTATAGAAATATAGGCTATGCATGCAAAATTAAATTAATAAAATTTAATATGGTGTAACTGATAAAATTTAGAATGATTCAAGTCTTCATTGTGAAACTTATACCTCAAATACTTGATTCTGAAAATTTTTCTTACAGAAAATAGATTGCATTGCATGGAAAATTGGTTGAAGAATCAAATTGGCTGAATACAATTCTTTTCCAAGCTTCACTAATAATCAAGTATGATGGCAAATTTTTCAGACACTGAATGATTCTTTACAAAAAAATCATTTGAGTATATGCTCCCAAACAATGAAAAGAGAAGCCAAAAAACGGAGGATGCTTGAAATCCAAAACATGGGGCACCTAACCCAAGCACACAATAAAAAAATTCCAGGGTGACTGGAAAAATCAATTGATCCAACTAGAATTAGAAATCAGAGCCCTGTGCCATTTGAGATATCACCTTACACCAGTTAGAATGGCCAAAATTAGCAAGACAGGAAACAACATGTGTTGGAAGGGATGTGGAAAAAGGGGAACCCTCTTCCACTGTTGGTGGGAATGCAAGTTGGTGCAGCCTCTTTGGAGAACAGTGTGGAGATTCCTCAAGAAATTAAAAATAGAGCTTCCCTATGACCCTGCAATTGCACTCCTGGGTATTTACCCCAAAGATACAGATGTAGTGAAAAGAAGGGCCATCTGTACCCCAATGTTTATAGCAGCAATGGCCACGGTGGCCAAACAGTGGAAGGAACCAAGATGCACTTCAACGGACAAATGGATAAGGAAGATGTGGTCCATATACACTATGGAGTATTATGCCTCCATCAGAAAGGATGAATACCCAACTTTTGTAGCAACATGGAGGGGACTGGAAGAGATTATGCTGAGTGAAATAGTCAAGCAGAGAGAGTCAATTATCATATGGTTTCACTTATTTGTGGAGCATAACAAATAGCATGGAGGACATGGGGAGTTAGGAGAAGGGAGTTGGGGGAAATTGGAAGGGGAGGTGAACCATGAGAGACTATGGACTCTGAAAAACAATCTGAGGGGTTTTAAGTGGTGGGGGGGAGGTAGGGGGAACCAGGTGGTGGGTATTAGAGAGGGCACAGATTGCATGGAGCACTGGGTGTGGTACAAAAACAATGAATACTGTTATGCTGAAAATAAATAAAAAATAAATTTTAAAAAAATAATTAAAAAAAAAAAGAAAAAGAAAAAAAAACACCATCCCAGCCCTCAAGGTTCTTACAACGTGGGAATTTAGGTGAGTCAAGGATAGAGGATGAAACCATACAGTGAGTGTGGCTGCACTTGGGAGAAATTTAGTTGCTGTGGGAACCCAGAGGACACAGTGGTTAATGAAGAATCAGAAATCATTGAGCTGGGAGGACAATGGGAGATGTGCACATGTGTGAAAACACTGAGGGCAGCAAGGGTTTTTGTTTCTTATTTATGACTCTACCAGTCATTATAAAATTTGCATAACTTCACTGTGCTACACATCAGCAGTTTGCCCACCAGACCTTTCCCTATCCTCTTCTTTCTGCTCAGAGCCTGTGCAACTGATTCACATGGGCCCCTTAGTGGGATCCCTGGACTCTGGCTTCTGGCTAGCTTTGGCTGATGGGAGGCACCAGCAAGAGACCCAGAGAATAGAGGAGGGTGAAGTCCGGTTTTTCCTCCCCACCCTTCCACCCAATGGCGGTCATGTACCACAGCTCCTTCCATGTGACCCATCCACAGGGCTCTCCCTGGTTCTGTAAAACCTCCCTTCCTGGGCCCCTTCAAATGTAGGTCTAATGATACCCTGTTCTCACCATACCTGAAAACTGCACCCTCATTGGTTCCTCTTCCTGAACTCTGCCTCCATTTAAAAAATATCCCTTTAATAAAATAGCCTCAAAATGCCCAGTTTAAATGTGCCATCTGTTTCCTGCCAGGGCCCTGGATGATGGAATCATCCATTAAATAAAATTTAGAAAACAAGAAAAGGAAATGATCACCCACAAACAAAAGCCACCTAGCATATGCACGTTTTTTAACATTTTGGTATATTTCTTTCTGGCAATCTTTATGTCCATATATTTAGTAGCTGACATTGTCATGCATATGCAATTTGCCTTGATAAACTTTTCAATTAATGTGGTATTACAAACATTTTTACAGTGATAGCAATCATTTAATGGCTTCTATCCTGTTTCAGGTAAAATTTTAAGTGTGTTAACGTTACATTATCTCATTTAATCCTCAGAACAATCTCATGGAGAAAAAGAACAATGTCATGAGATAAATATTATCTGTTGGGGGTTTCTGAAAGGGAATAGTCATCTAGAATGAAGGGGAACTATTTGTGTCCTTCTTTTAATAGGCAGGGGTTTTAACCTTAGGTCTTCTTAGACTACTGTTTCTCTCCAATTTTCTCTGTCAGTAAGAAGCCAAACTGGACAACCTGATCCTCACACTTTACCCTAACCAGCAGGGGAAGTCACTGGGGAAGCCACCAGAGGTTTGCAACTACACGACCAAAACATTTCGATGTGGCTTTGGTATACTCAATCTGAAACTCTGCACTGAGATTAATAAGAGCTCTAAACTATGGGCTAAGCACTGGGTCAAATGCTTTAAGTAGATTATCTCTCATAATCTCTCTTAACTTCCCAGGAGATCTACAAGGTAGATGTTGGTATATCATCCACATTCTACAGAAGAGAACAGGAGACCTCAGAGAAATTGAGATACTTGCCTATGATCACATAAGGACATGCTAGAGAAACTCAGTCCCAAGTAATCACCACCATATAATCCACCTACCTGCCTAGTTCTTCGTACTCCAAGCTAAGACACCTCAAGGAGGTGAGAGAAGGGAGTCAGGAGAAGAAAGCCACACAGCTTGCAGCTGGGCTGGGCGGGGTCTATGACACCCTCACTGTGTGATGTGCTTCCCAGGACATCAGCCTCACTGCCACCTTTGAATTCACCTGTCACTCCCACATGCATTCCACCGCCCCACCATGACACCTTCCCATACACCCAACCCAGACAGCCCAATGGTAATGTACCCTACAAGATGGCCCTTTGTCCATTTGGGGTGGTTGTCTAAACAACAAGATCTTAACTTTGGTGACACAGAAGCAGGTCCATCAATGCGGCTCACAAAAAATAACATCCCATAAGAAAATCAGAAAACAAATGAACATGAACAGACTTCGACACTACTGATCTCAATCCAAAATCAATCCCAGATTGATTAGCTCTTCAGAAAAAAAAAATTTTAAGTATACATTAATTTCTGATTAAATTAATTGGGCACAAAGAACTCAGAAACTATTTGGAAGATTTGCATGATAGTCTCAGGACTTGAACATATCTTCTCTAGAAAAACCCAATTCCTGACATGAAGGCCAGTGTTGTAAGCACTTACTAGGCGGGTAGCTGTCTCCTGTCCCCATGGCCTCAGGCCTTCTCAGAGCACTTGACAGGAGGAGAAACACCTCCATGGACCCGGTAACCTGAGCCATGCATCTTGTACCTGGTTCCTGACTCTGATTTGAGCAGGAAATGATTACAAAAGGCCTGTACCCCATCCTGATGGAAAAAACACAGCAAGTTCCACAGTGACAAGTCTAGCCTTGAAAGCACAGAAGAATAGGGCTGCCCCAGCCCAGAGGACTTACCTGCCTTGGTTAGGTGGCTCCAGACACGCAGCCCCAGTGGTACCTCTCAAAGCTCTCCACGCAAGTCTCTCAGAGTCTGAGCTCCTGCTCCTGGCAGTTGGAGGCCTTCTGGGAGGGGCGGCTCGGAAGCTGGGTGGAGAGCGTGAGGAAGGCAAATGGGAACATGGCCAAAGTGATTTTAAAGAATCGTGTAGGAAACCCTGTAACCGGAGAAGTGACTGAGATGGTACTTACATTTATACTTTGGAAGCATCTGCCTTTAATCAGCGCTTAATCTAACTCTGCAGAAAGCATCATTAATAAAGAAACAGGTTGTTTCTTTTCTTTGACCTCATCCAAGTGGGTGAGAGAACTGCAAAGAGTCCATCTGAAAAGCCATGCTGGGCTTCTCCAAGCAGTGTAGCCTGCAGGCCATCTAAACCAGGCACTCTGGGGTTTTGCCCCCCAGGACTTACTAAGGCCCACAATGTGAAATTGTTCATAAGGTACCCAGTCAGCTGCTCCTTCTTTCTTTTTTCTTTGCCACCAACACTTGGGGTCCCCACTTAGGAAAACACATGCTTGCCTATGTGGTTGTCATAAAGGACACCAAGAAAATCCCTTGGCCTCCAAAGCAACTCCAGAAATGTATCTGTCCTCAAACCCCAAACTCCCCCGAGTTAGCTTTTTGTTTTACTAATTCTCAAGGACAACTTGGATCTCTTTGTAAAGTGTCACACCATAAGCTATTTTCAGCCACTGTCACCTTCCAAAGGCTAGCTGACAGCCAACAGGGATAAACAATTCAAGATGGGTGTTTACATGGGGGCAGGAGGTAGGAAGTAGGTGTTTAAAGGAATGTTGGAGTAGAATTACAGGCAGATTTGGGTCCTGCCAGAAGTGGCACTGAACACTTGTCAAAAGAACTGGGCATAAATCCCAGCTCTACCAGTAAAGCTGCATGGTATTGGATAAAGCACTGAATTTCTCTGAATCTTAATTTTATTTGTATAAAATGGGATAATTCTTTCAAACCTCCTTAGTCTTAAGAAGCAAATGTGATGATAGCTATACTGCAAACACTGGATGTAAGTATCTTCCTTTTTAAGAGGGAAAAGGCCTGGGTTTTTTTATCCCCCAACTGACTCAACACCTAGATCCCACACAGAAAAACTGAAATCACAGACATGGGATTAGTACCAGGCTTGGCACAATGTATATGCCCTCACTTTTTAAAGCAGTGATGATCAGAAATTCTAACCCTCTCTGATTTCAGAGTGATTCTCAGAATAACAGAAGGCCAAAGAAGAGGAGAAGTACTTAGAGTTAATAAATAAGCATTTTTATATGGATAAAAACGTGTGGCAAGAGGTAAAGGAGGCCTCTAAATCCATTATCTTAAAAGGTCCTGGCCTTTTTAAATATAAACTCTTTGCAAATATTATTTTCCTAAGCTATTAAGTCATTTTCTGACTTCCCACTCTGAAGTTTCAGAGAACATCCTAGCTTCATCTTCAAGGTGAATGCAAATGATTCCAAATGTAAGGGCTTCTAAAGAGTAACATACAAACACAGGCCAGCCGAACAGTGTGGGGTTTGCATTCAGGACTTTCCCCAGACTCACTCCTTCGCTGGAGAACTTGGGGAAGGCAAATATGCATTTGAAAGCTGGAGCAGATAAGCAAAATAAGTCAATCAGAGAAAGACCAGTACTGTAAGATCTCACTGATATGAGGAATTTGAGAAGCCCGGCTTGGGTGGTGGAGGAAGAGAGGGAGAAATGAAACAATATGGGACCAGGGAGCCATAAGAGACTCTTAATCTCAGGAATCAAACTGAGGTTGCTGGAAGGGAGGGGAATGGGAGGGATAAGGTGGCTGGGTGATGGACACTGGGGAGGGTATGCACTATGGTGAGTGCTATGAATTGTGTAAGACTGATGATTCACAGACCTGTACCCCTGAAGCAAATAATACATTATTTGTTAATTTAAAAAAAGAAAAAAGAGAGCTGGAGCAGAATCCCTGTGTTGAGTCCTCATAGTAAGAAGATGTTAATATCAGCACAGGGTCAGGATGCCCCACATTTGCTTTCTTGGACCCATTCAGCATTGTCACCTCTCTTGGCCACCATCAGTGGCCAAATCAGAATCATCAGCTTTAACTGCAGCCATCCATCCATCTGTTTATTTAGCAAAGATGACATTGAACCTCCACTATTCTGAATATCTGAAAATACGAAAACAAGACCTGAGTCCTTAAGGAGCATGCCATCTGCTGCATGAGAAAGAAAAATGTACAAAGAACTATAAGCAAGAAAGACAACATCAAGAAGCTGCAAGCAAGATGCAAAAAGAGGTCTCCACAGAAGGAATCCGGGAGCAACTCATTTTGGGAAAGCTTCCAAGAAGAGGTAGGATTTGAGCTGAGACAATGAATGAGAACTCAATATGCAGAGAAAGTAGGGATGGACTTTCCAGGAAAAGCCGGAACAAGGACACACAGGCCTGGAAGGACAGGACATGTGTAGAGAATCTCAAGTGGTTCTATGAGGATGGAGAGGTGACAAGGAGAGGGACACTAGGGAAAAGGAAATTTTGCATGGCCTTGCATACCATTTGAAAACCACTGAGTTTGAACTTGAACTTGTATTGAGTCACAGGCCTGGCACTGGCAAAATCTTAAGCTTCTGATAACCTATAACCACCAAAATCTTCTGTTTCCCTGATGTGCACCCCATTGGTATCTCACTGACAATAAGACATCCATGCAAGTAAACAATGTTCATGGATAATGCTGAGGGTAGTGACATGCACCACAGCAGGTGTGGCAGTGAAAGTGGATGGAACATTTATGGGAAAATTTGGGGGGAGCAAACTAACCAAGGGGAACTAATTGGCTGTGACTGATTTAGCTGAAGTCAGAGGTGATCTGAGGAAATGTAGCAGTGGTACCAAAAACAGCTGTTCTACTCAGAAACCTAAAAGCTGGTTCTTGTATATTCTGCCTTCACCTAATGCCACAGGGTCAGCCAAAGGCTTGCACATACATGTAGAGACTGGACAAAGGTTTCAATGTCCAGCTCCTGAGGTCTCTTGCAACACAAGAGTGAAGACTGCTTCATCTTCTAACTTCCACAATTCATTTCTGGCTCCTGCATTTAGTATTTAGTTCACTGTGCTTCTACTTTCTGATATGTATGCTGATATGATGTGTATTTCTGGTATGTGGTATTGAGGGGTCTTTTAGTTGCAAGTAACAAAATCCTAAGCACAGTATGCAGTATAAGCAGAAAAGAGACTTTATTGACAAGGATTACAGGTGTCACATAGAATCCAAGGAAGAAATGCTGTGAACCCTCATGGATAGAACCAAAAACTGAAGACCTATAGGAAACTCAGAAAGCTCCATCTCTCTTCATCTCCTGTTTCTACTGCTATTCCTCAGCCTCTAACGCTCCACTTTTCTACTATACACTAGCTTTCTGTGGTCCTAGTGGACCTATGTGTTTAAATGCAAAGCCCTTTTATTCTGGGACACAAAAATCCCTGAGGAAGACCTGAATCATCCCACTTGGTTCCAGCACCTGACTCTGAACCATCAACAGAGGTCAGGGAGCTGGAGGTCAGGCAGCTCTCACTGACAAGCTGAGAATGGATCCAGGAGAAGCAGCTCCTAAAGAACCCCCAAATGGGAACAGCACCAACATCACAATGTTTTAAGAATTAAATGAGGCAATTTGTATGAACTTCTCTTTGTACACTCTTAAATATTAAACAAAGATACAACTTTATGGATCTTTGGAAACCAAAAAGACCCGGACACCAATCCTACGTTGTTGTGCCACCTAAAAGCCATGAGCTCTCTTTTTAAAATGTCTCTAAATCTTGGTTTCTTCTTCCAGAAATGGCACTGATAACACCTACTGTCCACAGCATTCATGAGGTTTAAATGATCGGGGGATTACACCACTTTGTGAACTGTAAAGCACAAGCTAAAATAAATGTAGGTGGTTGTGGTAAGAGTCAGTGTTCACACACGTGGCTGACTGCTAACTACAGTGCCCTTACCACCCCACCCCCACAGACACAAGTACCCACGTTCCAAATTCTTGATATCCACCACAGCCCCTCCCGTATTTAAGCTACAGTGGATTGCTAACTTGTCTGCATAGGAGGGAGAGGGGACTAGGTGGAGGAAGGAAGGGAGGGAGGCCGAGAACTAGGCAGGCAGACAGGCATGCCGCCAGCCTGAGGCTGGGATAGGTGGCCAAGTCTATATGCAAGCCCAGTGAAGGGACTGGCTGGAAGTCAAAAAGGATATAATTAACTTAAGAATCACAATAAACTTGTAGCCACACTTAATAGGCTTCAAATATTTTCTCAATTTACCCTGGCTTCATTCTTCTCTGTTTGCCCTTGGTGAGGAGGAAGGGAAGGGAAAAAGGCAAGGAAAAAAAAATCTTAAAGGGACAGCACTCCCAACACGTAAACAAGAGGAACAGGTCTAGGCTCTGAGCACTCAGGGGCCTGCCTGACATTAGACCTCTGTGCATTCACTCCTCAGAGAACACAGAGAGGAAGAGAGTTGAGCTGTAGGGACAGGAAGAAATACATCTGACCTATGAAGCTGCCTTGCCTGACCACCCATTCCAGCCCCCCTCCTCAACTCTCCTCTCCAGTAGCTCTTAATACCCTAGAGGCTGAAAGGTGGTCTTGGGGCTGCAGCTGAGTGTGCTTTGAAGAATTCGGAAAGGTTTGCCTCATGATGCCCTAGTTGTTTTGTCATTTCAGCTTTTTCTGTGCTTTTTCCTGACTGAGCAGAAAATGTATGTTGGTATTTCTGGAGCAAATGTAAAGCCATCTGGAAATGAATTCACAATGTGTATAGAAGAGAAACAAGGTTTTCTGAGGTTCAAGTTCAGAAACAGAGGGACTGGGTGTCACAGGAGGTATCGGAAGGATCCTCCTCTTCAGCTGCATCTTGGATAAGTGCTTCACACAGAAACCAAACATGACTCAGCTCTCTTCGAAATCCGGGGCACAGTAGCTCCTCCGGCTACCTCCATAAAAGGTGGCCTTACCAAAACCTCTGGAATACTTGAGCCTGTGGCCATCAGTGGCTATCGGAAGAATGTATCCTTTTATCTGTGGCAGAGAGGTTAGCTGTCTGCCCCTCGGCTGTCTCCTGGACCCACTCCTGCTGTCCCTCGCTTTTGGCCTGGGGAAATCTCTCTTGGCCTTCCCCAGCCCCACTGGGCCCTCAATTCTTTTCATTCACTTTAATTTCCTACCTCTTTCCTCTCAAGAATGAGGCATATTTCTTTCCATGACTTGAGTTTAACAGTTTGAACGATATTCCCTACTTTTTTAAAATGCATGCCCTTGGGTCTCATCTGCCATCTCAAGCAATTTATCTGAGTATTCCCTTCAAATAAATATATGTTCTCTGCAAAAGAAATTTTAGTTAGAAGCATGTCTCCACCTCATTGGACTGCCATAATTTGGAACTAAAAGTAATACTGTCTTACTTTGTTTGCTGTCAATTTTACATTTAATTTTAGAAATTAAAATGGATACCAGAAATCTCAATTAATTTTTTGATGACTTATTTTTAAGGCAGCTTAGTCTTAAAAGACACCATATACAGGTTCCTAGATGCCTGGAGAGTCAGACCACTGGAGTCCCTCTGCAGCTTTTCCCCCTCTGCTCCTCTCTACTCTTGAATTATCTATGCCCTGAACAGTCCAACTTGTCATCATCTAAGCCCCTTAGGGCCAGTGAGATCACTCCCCCATAACACCCAGCATGAATTTTTTTCTTAGACAGGGTCAGGTCAGTCGGCAGTAGGCGCACCCTGATGATGGGACCTTCAGTGAACTCCCAGAGCCCTGGTACCTTGCTCAAGAGAAAAGCCCATATGGGTCTCCTTCAGGTCCTCTGAAGGCCTAGGCTTCCCTACCTCCACACCCTTAGACACATCTTCTACTGTCAGGGAGCCCAACAGACCTCAACAGAAGACAAAGCTGCTACCAGGGTCCCTGTGGGGTCCGAGGGTCTCACAGTCTCAGTGACTCAAAGCTACAGCCCTGTTACCCCAAATTTCTTATTACCACCCCAGGCCCAAATCCAGAGCACAAGTGTCTGATGAGGATCCCTGGGAGCCCAGGTATGCATTCATACTCACTCATACATAGAGCGAGAGAGAGAGAAAGAAAGAGAGAGAGGAAACCCAGCAGAAAAGAGACGTGAAAGTAAATAAGACCCAGAAAACATAAAGTTTCCCTGGGGCCACTACCTGACTTCTTCTGTAAGCTTGGGCTCCCCATACCCTAAACACCATGAGGCTGAGAAAGGGAGGCTCACAGACCTGGTGATCCCAAAGAGGAGACAAAGCAAAAGCAGGCAGACAAATGGCCACCCTGGGTGATGCTGGCCTACTCTCAAGTTATTTGGAGGCTCATGCCCAAATCCACACCATGCTCCTGCTAGGACCCTTCACAGATTGGCCTATCCCTTATGTCCTTCCTGAATCCACACCAACATTTAGAACTCAGCTGAAGCCTCTCCTCTAGGGAGCTTTTCTCACAGCAAGGTCTTACTTTGGTGACATCGACTGTCCCCCACTTCCTCCTCTGCCCATTTCATTTCATGTTCGATGAGCCTCATCACCCCCATTTAGGTTGCAGGCTGGTCCAGGGCAAAGACTGTGTCCTCTTCCCTTGCATCAAGCAGCACCCAGCCTGGAGTTCATGGTCATAAATTAACATTCAAGTTCCCTATTAAATGGAATGAAGGAAGCTAGATGAGAGACGGCTCAGCTGCTTCCAGAAAGACACTCGTGCTTCAGAGCTCGAGGAAAACAGGAGGAGGGCGGGAGAGAGGGAGAGAGAGGGAGGGAAAGGCTCACTAAAAGCTTATGAAATACACAGAAGAGCTGAGCACCAGAACAAAGACTCATTTAAAAGGGCAAAGGAAACACTAGATGGCTGTTAATGGTGAACTGAATATGATAAATTATTGCTTAAATCACTTGGTTTCACTCCTTGTTGTTATGCACAGTTAATTGGAGAGAACAAAGCACTGTGCCTGGCTGAACAGGATGGGAGGTGGCAGCAGTCTCAGGCTTGTAGCCTCTCCAGGACCACAAACCCATCATACAGGGATGACAAGCATGGGGCCAACCGCAATCCCTAGCCCCCTGCAGTGGCCCTGTCCCATTATCCACAATCTGCTCCCCTACAGGCTGTAGCTGTCTACAGCCAAGTGTCCTAAAGGAGAGAGAGTCAGAGAGATGGTATGAGAGTCAGGAGGTCACCTTATGATCCCTTAGTATCTAAACACCAAACTTGCCCCCATAGAACCCCACTCAGATATCTCTCACCCTAAAGAAAGCCAGGTAGCCTCAATAACAGATTTAATCTCTGTTCAAAAACTTAGATTTTGACAGTTTTTTTCCTTATGCTTCTGTTCTATTCAGTATACATATATAACCTAAGTTCCTACTAAATTATAAAGGACTTAGTGGGGGAGAGGGTTAAGGAGACCCAGAAAAGAGTAAGACACAGCTTCTTCCTTTACTCAGTTGAGAGAACCGACATTGAACTTGTGGGCTGCACAGAAAAAAATAAAAATAAAAAATCTTTCTAACACTTAGTTTAGTTTAAGACAAATCATCTGTTAGAGTCTGGGATTTTATTAATAATCCTGTGGCCAAAGAGCGAAGAAGCAGGGAAAGCGAGCCTGGTAACATCAGCAAAGAAAGAAATTTAGAAACATTAGAACTGTTAAAGACTGGAATTTCACACATAATGTTTACACGACAATTAATTAGCAAGGCTTGGAGAGTTATAGTTACTTGATATGGAAGACAACATTCAAATGTTGAAGTCTACATGTCTACAAGATAGTTTAACAAATACTACCAAGAGACATTTTTATGGTTACAGAAATAGAAAAAGAAGGTTATAAGATATAACACCAAGTATAAGTTTGAAGACCATATCCTTTTTCCTAAGCACAAATTTAAATTTATATTTAATCTTAGGTTTAAAGACTATTCTCAACCTACAGTTTTATCACAAGGAAAAGTTTTTAATTGCTATACTCCTTTCATTAAGTTTTTGTGTAAATAAATGTTATCTCAGGAGAAAAAACTTGTTCACAAGACTGTTAATTAGAGGCTTACAGGCTCTTCTTAGAGTCAGGAGTCAGTATAGGGGAAAAAAGTGATTTTATATATATACATATAAGTGATTATATATATATACATATATATATATGTATATACATATATATATATGTATATATATATACATATATATATTTACATATACTACACACACATACATCTCAAAATTCAAATGCTAACAAAGAACAGAATACGGGATAATGGCTTTTGTATTAGAAAATGTGAGCTTAAAGACCCTGGAGCAACATTTCCAACAGTATAGAGAGTTAGATACCTTGAAAATTTTGTGCAGTTGAAACAACTAATATACCAGATAAAATGGTAAGAGATGAAAAATTAGGAGCACCTTGGTGTCTCAGTCAGTTAAGCAACAAACTCTTGAGCACAGCTTGAGTCATGATCTCAGGGTCATGAGACTGAGCCCCACATCAGGCTCCACACTGAGCACAGAGCCTGCTTAAGATTCTGTCTTCCTGATTCTCCCCCACTCTCACTCTCTCTCTTAAAAAAAATAAAATAAGGGGAAAACAAATAAAATAAGGGACGCCTGGGTGGCTCAGTCAGTTAAGTGGCTGCCTTCGGCTCAGGTCATATTGCCAGGGTCCTGTGATCAAATCCCACATTGGGCCCCTTGCCTAGCAGGAAGCCTGCTTCTTCCTCCGCCCTTCCTCTGCCTGCCACTCCCCGCTGCCTGAGCGCATACACATGCACGCTCACTCTCTGACAAAGTCTTTTAATTAATAAACAAATAAATAAAATATGGAAAATTAAAATGTTTAAAAAGCTCTAAGGACTCTACAGATAGACAAAACAGAGACCCTTGAATGGAAAAGTATTGGAACCACCTTTTCTCTAAAGGATCTCTGACAAGCCTTAGGGACCTTATGTTTCCAATACATGTCTTCACGGGGTGTGGGTCAGGCCAGAAAGCCTAGGGCCCATCTAAAGTGGGATATCTAAGAATAGTCCACTGTGTAAGGTAGGAGCATCAAAGGGTTTATGTCCATAATGCAAGGTGAACAAGAAATAAAATCTGCCTATAGAAGGAGACTGGCAGAAGTAAACACAAATCCTTTCTGAAGAAGTTGCACTGTGATCCAGGACCGTAAAAAATTCCCACAATAATGTTTTAATAGCAGGGATGCCTGGGTGGCTCAGTTGGTTAAGCAGCTGCCTTCGGCTCAGGTCATGATCCCAGCATCTTGGGATCGAGTCCTGCATCGGGTTCCTTGCTCGGCAGGGAGCCTGCTTCTCCCTCTGCCTCTGCCTGCCATTCTGGCTTCCTGTGCGCTCTCTCTCTCTGACAAATAAATAAACAAAATCTTTTAAAAATAAATAAATAAAAATTAAAAAAAAAAAAAAAACTTAGCAGTCCACAATCAAAATCACAAAACACACAAGGAAGTAAGTCATCATGAGTGAGAACGAGTCAAAGTAATAGACAACATAAAAATTTTAGTTTCTAGAATTATCTTACAGAAAAGTTAGGTATTAATAAAGAAGCTTAAAAATATGAGGGAACAAGAGACTATAAACAATGATCTTTGCAAATTTTAAAATGAATCAAAAAGAATATCTAAAAGATAAAATATTTAGTAACTACAATTAGAAATGCAATACAGAAATAAAGCAGCAGATTAGACATATATGAAGAGAAAAAATTTAAAACTAGAAGATAAATATAAGGAAATTAGACCAAAGTGCAGCCCAGGATACAAAATTAGTAAGACAAGTTAGGTGACATGGAAGATAGATTAAGCCCAATTAACATAAGTTCAAATTGAAGTTTCATAAGGAAATAATAGAATTAAGAAAAGAACATTCAGGGGCGCCTGGGTGGCTCAGTGGGTTGGTGCCTCTGCCTTCAGCTCGGATCATGATCTCAGGGTCCTGGGATCAAGGCCCGCGTCGGGCTCTCTGCTCAGCAGGGGGCCTGCTTTCCCCTCTCTCTCTGCCTCCTTGTGATTTGTCTGTCAAGTAAATAAATAAAACCTTTAAAACCAAAAAAAAAAAAAAAAGAAGAAAGAAAAGAACATTCAAAGTATATGATAATAGTGGAGAAATTCCCAGAATTGTTAGAAAAGATTAATCTTCAAGTCCAAGAATCTCAATAAATCCAAAGAAAGGAAAAAATTTTAATAAAAAAATTCAGAATACCAAAAGTGACTACATTCTAAAAGCTTCTATGGAGAAAAGACAAATCATGTACCAATGCATGGTAATTTAATTGATGGCTGACACTTTTTTTAACTTGTAATTTTTTTTAATTTCTTTTTAGTGTACCAGAATTCATTGTTTATGCACCACACACAGTGCTCCATGCAATACATGCCCTCCATAATACCCACCACCAGACTCACCCAACTTCCCACCCTCCGCCCCTTCAAAACCCTCAGATTGTTTTTCAGAGTCCATAGTCTCTCATGATTCATCTCCCCCTCCAATTCCCCTCAACTCCCTTTTCATCTTCATCTCCCCATATCCTCTGTGTTATTTCTTATGCTCCACAAATAAGTGAAACCATATGATAATTGACTCTCTCTGCTTGACTTATTTCACTCAGCATAATCCCTTCCAGTCCCATCCATGTTGATACAAAAGTTGGGTATTCATCATTTCTGATGGATGGCTGACACTTTAACAGCAAAAAATAATCCAGAAAGGAACAGAATAAAATGTCCAATGGGACAAGAGAGGGGGAAAAAGGTAAACCTAAAATTCCAAGTTAACAAATATATCCTTAAGAACAAGAGTGAAATATAGACGATTAAGACAATAACTAAGAAAAATATCAACAAAAGATCCTCACTAAAAATATACCTCAAGCTGAAGAAAAATTTTCCCAGATGGAAAGTGTGAGACACATAAAAGGATGCCGAGTAAAAATATGTTAATGTGGGCCCCAGCCATCTTGTGGGAAGAGCTCAGGCAGGTGCTCCTGGCTCAGCACTGCCACCTGCAATCTGTGGAGGAATGGGCCACGGACTTACAAGAAAGCTTCAGCTGTGTGGTGACCAACTGATTCGACTGGTAATCTGACAATGACTCGGACCCCTATGAGGTATTGAAGCAGCAGAGAACAAGAAAAAACCAGTGGAAATGGTTTTGGGGGCCCTGGGGCCAAGAGGGCAGCTCAAGCCACAGTCCAGACCAACTCCACTGCAGAAGGCAAACAGCTGCCTAAAGAGTCCCAGAAAGACCATAAGAACCCACTGCCTGCTGCTCCCCCAACGTTAGTGTGGCTGACAAGAAAGAGGAAATGTAACTGCCCATGGCGTTTAAGAAAGAAAGAATAAGAGGTGTTCAAAGAAGACCTAATCAACAGCTGCAGCATGAAGGGAAAATAATTAACAGGAGACCAGAAAGGTGACCACCTTGTGATGATGATTTAAAAAGCCACTTGAGGCCGCGCGCGCCAACCGTCGGTATTTGAATCCGTGGCGGGCGAACGGGCTCCCGGATTCCGCGCCTCCCGCTCCCTCGGTTTTGTGTGGCCGCCAGCAGAATGAGTCTGCAGATCTACAATGATGAAAACGTCACTGGTGACAAAAGTGCAGAGAACTGTGAGTTCCTGTTTTCACCGCCGGGACTATCTGTTCTTCGTCTGTCACAGAAAGAAAATGTGCCACCCAAAAGCGTACTCAAAACTATGAAAGTGACTTTCCAGACTCCTCTGCGGGACCCACAGACACACCGGATATTGAGTCCTAGCATGAGCAGCAAGCTCGAGGCTCCTTTTGCTCTGGAGGATACTGTTGGCTTAGAAAATTCTCCTCAAAACCAGACCCAGAAAGAGAACCAACAGTTCACCAAGGAAGTGGACACCAAAATGACCAATGGAATTCTCCACAAACCAATGATGGCCAATGCCATCCCCGCTCCAGCAGATGTGAGAGCAACCCCTGAAGATTGGCAGCATTCCAGTGGGCCCACCTCAGCTCACCTGGCCAGTCTGGATCCCTCAAGCTCTCCCCAGATGCCAAAACGTCTTGAAAATCAAGTGGCTTCTCTAGGACAAATGACTGTGAGCCCCGAGCAAGCCTTGGAGGAAAGTGTTCATTCTTATTTCTCAGAAAAGAGTATTCCCTCCACCTTGGAAATCACAGAAGACCCTTCCCAGATGGCTACCCCAGACCAAACAGAAGACCCTCCCGAAGCCACCAGAGAAAGCCCAAACTGGGTGGCTGCTTTGTCCCCTATGACTCACCCTGCAGGAGCAGGTGGAGAAGGGTCCCCTGTAGACCTGCCTGAAGAGCCCTCAGGTCCTGAAGATGCCACACTGGCCAGCCATCTGAAGGCTGGAGGGGCCACAGCCCCAAGTCCTCAGAAGAAAGAAGCTGATGGCCAGAGAGCCACCTCGTGGAATGGCAGGCCCATAGAGCTAGAATTTGATTTATCTGACAATACTACCAGCAAAACATTGCCTGCACTGAGGGAATTGGGGACGAGACCTAGCCCTAAACCTTCCCCTAGGATGTCAGAACCACGGCAAGAAAAGGCCCCTGAGGAGGCCAGTGAGGGGCCCCTTCCCCTGCCCCGGAGGTCTTCCAGCCTGGACTGGAACAATCTGGATGACCCAATCTTTAACCCATTTGAAGGAGGAGAGGCCCAGCCCTCAGAATGCCCACAGAGCAGGCCAGCCGGGCCTGTGGCCAAGGAGGTGTCTGCTAGTCCCGAGGCCACGGGGCCCTCCTCTCCAAGCCTGCAGGTGCCTTCATTCTCCTCGGATGACACGCCTGGGGTGCAGACCGCAGCCAGGACCCCAGGTGAAGCAGTCAAGGAGGGAGCTGCGGACCCTGCAGGTGCACCAACCTCCAGGGGTGGCCTGGGCGGTGAGCCAGCACCCCCCACTCCACAGGACCTGGAGCCCACCGCAGAGCTGGCTGAGGAGCAGTTCCGAGACCCCACTGAGGTTCTAGGCTCTGGAGCTGAGGTGGATTATCTGGAGCAGTTTGGGGGTTCCTCGTTTAAGGAGTCAGCCCTGAGAAAACAGTATTTGTACCTCAAGTTTGACCCGCTCCTAAAGGACAGCCCTCAGAGACCAGGGCCTGTGGCTCCAGAGACCAGCAGTGCACAGGATGTGGCCGTGCCTTCCTCAGGAAACTTGCCAGAGGCGAAGCTCGTGGAACTTGACTTCCTGGGACCCCCAGATGCTCCCATGCTGGATCCCCCTCCCTGTGTCTTTGGGCCTGGGGGGCCACCACTGTCCATGGGCTCCATCGTGGACGTGTTGCAGTACAGCCAGAAGGACCTGGACGCAGTGGTGGAGACCACACGCGAGGAGAACGTGCTGCTGAGGAGCCAGTGTGAGACACTGCGCGCCAGGAACCTGGAGATGGGGAAGATCATGGATGGCTTTGAGGGAATCGTGTACCAGGCGATGGAGGAGGCTCAGAAGCAGAAGGAACTTGCAAAAGCAGAGATCCAGAAGATCCTAAAGGAAAAAGAGCAGCTGACTGCAGACCTGAGCTCCATGGAAAAGTCTTTCTCTGACCTCTTCAAACGGTTTGAGAAACAGAAGGAGGTGATTGAGGGTTACCGCAAGAATGAAGAGTTGCTGAAGAAGTGTGTGGAGGGTTACATTGCAAGGATAGAAAAGGAGGGCCAGCGGTACCAGGCCCTGAAGGCCCATGCGGAGGAGAAGCTCCAACTGGCTAGCGAGGAGATTGCCCAGGTGCGCAGCAAGGCCCAAGCAGAGTCCTTGGCCTTCCAGGCCAGCCTGAGGAAGGAGCAGATGCGCATCCACTCACTGGAGAAGACAGTGGAGCAAAAGACTAAGGAAAATGAGGAACTGACCCGGATCTGTGATGACCTCATCTCCAAGATGGAGAAGATCTGACACACCCCCGCCCCATCTGTCTGTATGTGTGTGTGTGTGTGTGTGTGCGCGCGCACGCATGCCTGTCTATCTATGGAAGTTTTCCTGTTCTTCTCTCTTGATCTCTCGTTTTTAAACTAGACTGCTTTAAAAAGAAGAGTAAATAAAGATTGCCTTTGGTTCAAGTGTAAAAAAAATAAATAAATAAAATAAAAAGCCACTTGAAGAAAAGGATGAAGGAGGAGACTTTTCAGTGGGTGGACAGATTACTGACTGGCTTATCCAAGTCTGTAGGGTCTTGGAAGAGGTTGAGGAGACTCTGGACATGGAATGGGCCAAGGAAATAGATTTCATTCTGGTGACAAACATGAATTTGAAAGGCATCATGGAAGTGACATTATAGTGTCCTGAAGCACGAGGACAAATGTGGAGGTAGCAGATCTCACAACTGGAGAACTGTCAAGATGAGTTAACAGAGTCCCCAAAATACAATTCAGACAAGTATGTTATAATTGCAGTAACTTGGATCAATCAAGTGTGACTGAGGAAACACCAGAAGGTGAAGAATATCCAGTTGCAGACACTGACGATATGGAGAATGATGTTGAAGAAATAAGGGAAGAGGGTCCAAAAGAAATGACTTTGGAAGAGAGGAAAGCTATTCAGAATAAGAACTGGGCAAAAGTAGAATTTAATATCTGAAAACTAAATGAAGATACGGAAGGGCAGTGGAAGAAGGGATTTGTTCTTGGACTATCATTTGATTGGGTTATGGACCATCATTTCTGGAAGCCAGCTAATGACACAATATCTCAGCTGCAGATAAGTTTTGGAGACTTTAGCCACTCAGGATATGGTGGCAGGAGAGGATAATATGGCCTTGGGCATGGTGGACATCAAAATGTCAAACCATGGCAACAGACGTGACAACTCAAGTGCTTCTACTCCTGGCATAGTTGATCCTGAGGCATTCCCAGTTCTGCCTTAACTGGATGCCATAAGACAATCTTGGTTCTTCTGTGGACCCTCCCATCTGAGGTTTTGCATGCTTAAGGATCCCAAACAACTTAAGATTTAAAAAAGAAAAAAAAAAAAAAGACTGTCATTCATACCATTCATACCTAAAGACTGAATTTTATGTGCTTTGAAAATGAACCTTCTCTCACTACACAGAAGTAACAATATGGGAGTCAGTTTGCATTTAGACATGTATTGGTAGCAGCGATGTTTTCATAATTTTCAGAGATTACGCATTCTTCGTGAATACTTCTGTATTGCTGCTTGGAAATACGCATTTCCAAACTTGAGATACATGTGTGAATAGTGTATACCAATTTAAAGCCTTTGTTTCACTTGTTACATAAGGATTTAGATGTTCTCCCAATTACAAACTAGTTTTAAATATTGGACATAATATCAATTTTAATACCCACTTTGCATTTTCATACATGGTCAGTTGGGTCATGTAAACTTTGATTTGTCCATTTTTATGCTGTGTGAAATACTACTTTAGTATTTTAACTTAGTTTTAATATTTTCATTGCTGGGGAAAATTATATTTCACTTCTCATAATAGCTTTTATATGTGCTAAATCTTTATATACAGAAATATCAGTACTCGGACAAATGCAGAGCACATTGGTTTATTAACCCTTGCTCCTGCATAGTTCATTAAGTTCAAAATTATAATTGATTCACAGCTTCAACTATATTTACTTTCAAAAATGTGTGACTTTCCATTTTAAAAACCAAACTAGATACTTTGTTGGTGATAGTTTAAGCTACTTATTATTGATACACATCTTACTAAGTGAATTTTTCCCCTCCAAAGGGTGGATGGACCAAGATAATTTGGCTACTGCATAATATTTAAATTGCTCTGTAAAATAAGTGGCCACTCAGCATGATTTTTGTGTGTAGAAGGTCCCAAATCAAAACTGTTCTTTCATGATCAACAGCCCTTTAGCCCTTCCTTTTTCTAAAGAAACCAAAGGGCACTGGTTTGTATGGTAAGATAGGGGAGTATATTAATTTTGGGGGATTTGGAAAGCAGCAGGTTTGCTTTACAAGGTTGGAACAGCAGCACCGTCCATGAAACATAAGGCAAAAATCTTATTGTTTCTGAATTTCCTATATTACTATTAATTTTGGTTTTAAGTTGATAGATGCCTGTTCCATGGAAAGTGGTGAGTATCTTTTACATCTTCCTCCATTAGAAAATTAGGCTAATGGATTCCTTGAATGGGAGCATCACCACTTACTAAAACACACAGGGAGAGAATTATCAACAAACAGATTTTCCAGGATCTTTTTTTTTTTTTTTTTTTTTTTTTTTTGGTAAACAAGAAAGGAATTTCATGCACAGTTTTAAAGATCTTTTGTCACTCAGTATTTTCTACCTGTGCACAGTAATATCCAGTTTTAAAAATACTGATGATCTTAAATCATATAACATCTGCTATTTAGCTGAATCATTCTCCCATGCATTTCTAAAACAGAAATTGCATAGTACAGGAGTTATTCATTTGGATTAGATTTATTAATCTAGTTACCTGCCAGTGTGACATCTTAGGAGGGAGGTAATTGGTTTTTAGTGATGGGTAAACTTTTGTCCTGGTGTTTTGGAACATACAATGCTAAGCACGTTCCACACTGGTGTAAATGTCTACTCTAATTTAACACTTACAAACATAAAAAATAAGTTACTATGTGGGTAAAACTAAACAAACACTGACTTAAAAGTTAGTAACAATAACAGTAACAATAATAATGCTCAATTTGAGGTGTGACAGGTAGGCTAGAGAGTAAAATACTAGATATCAGGGAGAAGGATTAAAGCATTCTTAGATCCTCAGATTGTCTAATTAAGTAGGATTAAAATGTTGATTAAATTTAAACTAGTGTAGGCATGTTAAAATAACTTGCTAAGAAGTAGGCACAGAGTGTATAACTTGCAAACAAGTTGAGAAGAAAATCTTAGAAAGAAAAAGATAAAAAGGCAAGGATGGAGATTGTTGGACACTACGCTAAGTGAAATAAGCCGATCACAAAAGGATTCCACATACACAAGGTACCTAGAGAAGTGAATTGACAGAGACAGAAAGTGGAATGGTGGTTGCCAGGGGCTAGGTGGAGGGGAAAGTAGGGTGTTGTTGTTTAATGGATATAGAGTTTCAGTTCTGCAAGCTAAAAGAGTTCTGGAGATTGGTCTCATGATGATGTGAATATACTTAACACTTGAACTGTACACTTAAAGTAACTGATGGTAAAATTTCACGTTATGTGTATTTTATCACAACTTTTTTACAAAACAAAAAAGAAGAGACTGTTTTAACAAATTAGAAAAGAGCAAGTTAAAAAGGAAAACAATAAAATAGTAGGAATATATCTTAGTATATCAGTAATCACTATAAAGGTTAATAGAGCTCTCCAGTTTCAAACAATGTTGTCATATGAGATTTAAAATTAAAAATCCAGTTGTAGGTTTGTTATGAGACACAGTTAAAACATAAGGAAACAGATAATGAAAGTTAAAGAACAAAAATACACATACCATCACAAAAAAATACACATACCATCACAAATCTGTATGAGTTTCCATATGTATGAGAATTGTTTCTCAGTTTTTACACAATCAAAGCATTGGCCACTCACACATCACATGAGACATTTTTGCATACAGGGGGTATTCCTGAGGGCCTGGGGAGATGGTGGCAAGGCCTGTACATTACAGAAACACAAACTGTTTCAAATCAAAGATTGGACACTCCTGATCTGAACAGTTCTTTGGTCACACCTCAAAGCCTCAGGCCTCACGTGACCTCACTGGCTTAATCCTTCTCCCTCCCACACCCCTCTTTTTGGCAACCAGGGTCTCCAATTCTCCCTGCTCTTCATTCCGAGCAACTCCGCTTTCTCTAATCCCTCTGTCCAAACTCAGAGGAAACTTCCCCCTCAGAAGGAAGCGGTTTATGATTAAATGTAGAACTAGAAGTATCTGAGGGAAATAATTTAATATCCAATACTGCTCAGAGTGTGGATCCTTTGAGAGCAGAGATTCCTAACCAAGGCTGAGAAGCAAATCTCTGAAAACTTCCCACAGACCCTCTTAATCAGATGTCTTATGGTGGATTTGGATCCACATGCATTTCCGCTTAAAAAAAGAGAACATGGAATTTTGATCGGAATGGCATTAAAAGTATAGATTGCTCTAGGCAGTATCGACATTTTAACAATGTTTATTCTTCTGATCCAAGAGCATGGAATGGTCTTCCATCTTTTTGTGTCTTCTTCAATTTCTTTCATGAGTGTTCTGTAGTTCCTCAAATACAGATCCTTTACCTCTTTGGTTAGGTTTATTCCCAGGTATTTTATGGTTCTTGGTGCTATAGTAAATGGAATCGATTCTCTAATTTCCCTTTCTGTATTTTCATTGTTAGTGTATAAGAAAGCCACTGATTTCTGTACATTGACTTTGTATCCTGCCACGTTGCTGAAATGCTGTATGAGTTCTAGTAGTTTGATTCCGATCAAAATTCCACTGGTATTCTTCAAAGAGCTGGAGCAAATAATCCAAAAATTTGTATGGAACCAGAAGAGACCCCGAATTGCTAAGGAAATGTTGAAAAACAAAAATAAAACTGGAGGCATCACGTTACCTGATTTCAAGCTTTACTACAAAGCTGTGATCACCAAGACAGCATGGCACTGGCATAAAAACGGACACATAGACCAGTGGAACAGAGTAGAGAGCCCAGATATGGACCCTCAACTCTATGGGCAAATAATCTTCGACAAAGCAGGAAAAAAATATACAGTGGAAAAAGGACAGTCTCTTCAATAAATGGTGCTGGGAAAACTGGACAGCTATATGTAGAAGAATGAAACTCGACCATTCTCTTACACCGTACATAAAAATAAACTCAAAATGGATAAAAGAGCCCAATGTGAAACAGGAATCCATCAGAATCCTAGAGGAGAACATAGGCAGTAATCTCTTCGATATCAGCCACAGCAACTTCTTTCAAGATATCTCTCCAAAGGCAAAGGAAACAAAAGCAAAAATAAACTTTTGGGACTTCATCAAAATCAAAAGCTTCTGCACAGCAAAGGAAACAGTCAACAAAACAAAGAGGCAACCCACGGAATAGGAGAAGATATTTGCAAATGACAGTACAGACAAAAAGTTGATATCCAGGATCTATAATGAACTCCTCAAACTCAACACACACAAAACAGACAATCATATCAAAAAATGGGCAGAAAAATAATGGGCAGAAGATATGAACAGACACTTCTCCAATGAAGACATACAAATGGCTATCAGACACATGAAAAAATGTTCATCATCACTAGCCATCAGGGAGATTCAAATGAAAACCACATTGAGATCTCACCTTACACCAGTCAGAATGGCCAAAATTAACAAGACAGGAAGCAACATGTGTTGTAGGGGATGTGGAGAAAGGGGAACCCTCTTACACTGTTGGTGGGAATGCAAGTTGGTACAGCCTCTTTGCAGAACAGTGTGGAGATTCCTCAAGAAATTAAAAATAGAGCTTCCCTATGACCCTGCAATTGCACTCCTGGGTATTTACCCCAAAGATACAGATGTAGTGAAAAGAAGGGCCATCTGTACCCCAATGTTTATAGCAGCAATGGCCACAGTTGCCAAACTATGGAAAGAACCAAGATGCCCTTCAATGGATGAATGGATAAGAAAGATGTGGTCCATATACACTATGGAGTATTATGCCTCCATCAGAAAGGATGAATACCCAACTTTTGTAGCAACATGGAGGGGACTGGAAGAGATTATGCTGAGTGAAATAAGTCAAGCAGAGAGAGTCAATGATCATATGGTTACACTTATTTGTGGAGTATAACAAATAGCATGGAGGACAAGAGGAGATGGAGAGGAGAAGGGAGTTGAGAGAAATTGGAAGGGGAGGTGAACCATGAGAGACTATGGACTCTAAAAAACAATCTGAGGGGTTTGAATTGACGGGTGGGTGGGAGGTTGGGGTACCAGGTGTGGGTATTATAGAAGGCACGGATTGCATGGAGCATTGGGTGTGGTGAAAAAATAATGAATACTGCTATGCCGAAAATAAATAAAAAATAAATTAAAAAAAAATAAAAAATAAAAGAGAACATGAATAAAATTATTATTGATGAGTACATAGTGATTACTCAAAACAAAACAAAACGAGTGGGTTTCTACTTCACTGGGAATTTCTCCAGGCTAGTCCAGCTCTCATTGTTTGTCTGAAATGTTGCCACGGTTTCTTCCCTGGCCAGCCTGCCTCCGTTCCTCCTCCCCTCCATCTGCCCTACACGTGCCAGAGCTGTTCAGAGGCTTGGAGGACTCCCTGGTAGCCATTGAATAAGAGTTACACAACCTTGAACATGTCACTTAAACTCTCTGTGCCTCAGTTTCTTCATCTGTAAGTTATAGAAAACGATAACTCACATGACGCATGAGGTTGATATGAAAATGAATAGTGTTTGTAAAGCATTTCAAACATTGCCTGACACATCATAAGCACTCAACAAATGTCAGTCATTACACTGTTTATGTTATTTTTTGTTCTGTCTTGTTTTGGTCACTGCACTGTCCACACTGCAGATAAAGCTGCACACTATGGACTTACCCTTACCTGCCTTTCTAGACTCATTTCCCACTGGGACTCAAATTGGATCATCTTCATATCCCCCACTAAATATGCCTATGAGTTCCCAATTCTGTACTTTGGCTTACTCTGTAATTTCCACTTAGATGCATGGTTTTTCTCTACATATTGGCTAATAGGCAGATGGGTCATTTTTTAAACTCAAGTGTTACCTTCTCTCCTCTTCTTTTCTCTTCTCTTCTCTTCCTCTTCCTGCTACTATTCTGTATCAAATCTGTACCATTTCCAGCCAGAAACATTTGAATAATCAAACCATCCTCAGCTTCTCCCCACCATTATCACCATACTTGATGCTTCCAAAAATTATCTTCTCCTTAGAAGAACATTCTCTGATTACCTGTGATGTGCCAAGCACTGCCAGAACCTTCTACAATATTTCATTACTCATTGCAAGAACCCACATAACATAGGTGTTACCATCCCTATTTTACAGACAAGAAAACTGATACTCATTGCCAGGGTCACTGAGCTACTGGTGGAAGGACCAGCATTTCAAACCAGGTCCGTTTCCTCCAGTATCTATACTCATTTCACAAGAATTGTCTCTGAGCCATGTTTGTAATTTTTGCCAGTTCTGTTTACCGCCTGTATAACTATAAACTTACTATTTTTTTAAAAGATTTTATTTGTCAGAGAGAGAGAGGGATAGAGAGTGAGCACAGGCAGACAGAATGGCAGGCAGAGACAGAGGGAGAAGCAGGCTCCCTGCTGAGCAAGGAGCCCGATGCGGGACTCGATCCCAGGACGCTGGGATCATATTCTTATTTAAATCAAGTCAATTTTTAATCTTAAATATGTTCTTCTAAAAAATCTGAATGTTACCACTACCCATTTAAAACTAATAACACTTGCCATAAATAGAAAGTAATCCTGAATAATAATATCATGAAGGTAACATTAGGTCTGACCTGTGCTTCCAGCATTGGATCCCTTCATTCTTTCCCTATCCTTTCCACTTGGCCACAACAGTTTCCTTTCTGTCCTTATTGTTTACTGAAATGCCAATAGAGTATTATCCCCACCTTAAAAGACCACCAGAGACATGAGTCAAAGCCAATCAGCAAGGGTCGTTTATTGCAGGTTCGAACCTGGACCTCTGGGCGCTCGTTGCCGATAATACCGAGAGGTCCAGAGCTGGGTTGGTGCAGGGTTTTTATAACAGGTACAAACAAGTTTCGGGTGGGGCTGAGCTGATTGATTGACAGTTTGAACAGGCATACTTGGCGTCAGTGAATTGGGTCAGGGGACCCCCCGGGAAAGCAGACAAAGCAATCTTACAGAAGCAGAACTGGCCGGTTAGCCCACGCATGCGGAAAAAAGCACTATCAGGATATTGAAGGCTTAGTTACTATCAAGTAAAGACAATTGGGAGTCTCCTGGTGGAATGTTACATTCCTGCTATCAAGCATCCTTGTTAATGAGATTTAGGTTTAGAAGAAATTGAACTTTATTTACTTTTCCTTCTACCTCCGCCTCCTTCCGTTTTCATGGAGGGGAGGGTGACATTAGGGCTTGAGGAACTGAGTTCTGTGTCCCTGGAAATTGGGCTATTGATAAGGTAACTTCTTTGTTGTAAATCTCAAGGACATTTGCAAACCAAGGGAGACTCCTACCTTGCAGGACTGTGATCTCTGCAAGTTAACTATTTATCGTTTTATGGCAGTCAGGGGCCTGAGGAATGCTACACATATGGAGGAGAATGGGTGAAGTGGGGTGGTGCAAGGCGCCAGCCTTTGCTTTGTCCTCAGCCAGCCTCCTGCTCCTTCATTTACCATGCCTCCTGAAGCCACAGGGTATTTGCACATGCTGTTCTCCTGCTCAGAACGTTCTTTCCTACCCTCGTAGCTTACTTAAACACTTTCTAGCCTTTCAAATACAAGTGTAAGATATTTCCCTGGGAAAACCTTTACAAACCTCCCTGAGTGGACCAAATCCACCCCCTCTGAAGTCTCAGAGCACTGCAGGTCTCTCCTCAGCATTTCTCCTAGCCATACTTTTCCATTTGCTTATGGGATCCATTAACATCCATCTTTGTCTCTGGATTATGTAAATTCCACCAGGGCTATTGAACACTGTTGGTTCTGCTCACCACTGAATTTCTAGAATCAAGTGTTGTTACTTAATGGTATTTGCTGAATGAATGAATGACTGAATCAATCAATCAATCAATCAATCAATGATTCTAGGTTTTTCAAGTATCAAGTAGTAAAGTCTTATAATTCCTTGTAGGTGTGAGTCTTCCCTTCCCTATTCCACTTCTGTATTTCTGATTTGACAATGAGGCATTGCGCTGCAAGCTCTCTCCAGTGAGGCCACAACTGCTTTCTGGGATCACGGAGGTAGAGTGTGGTGTGTTGCTCACAGGTTTTGAGAGTCAGAGCTTTCTGAACCTTCTGAGTCCTCTAGATGCTGCCATTACTATGTTCATTCTCTGCAGACCTGCTCCATGTCATACAAATGAGCTTATAACAGAAAGGGACTTCGATATGTGAAATAAATACGTAATTAATAAAGTTTAAAATGGACTTCCCTGAACCTTTAAATGTTACCCTTTCTAAAACCCTTCTCTGCCAAGTCTGCATGATGTTCCTCCAAAACCTCTTCTGACTTGGTTTTCCCATCTCCCACTGCCAATCTCTAATGTGTGCCCTCTGGCATCTGGACCACTACAACACTCCCCTCCAGCCCATCTTCTTTAACTGATTTTCTAGACAGTTGAAAATTCATGTATGAGCAGGTTGCCTCTCAGCTGAAAAACTTAAATCTCCCATTCCCTCCAACATAACATCTCAAAACTTCCCTGGCAAATAGTTCAAACCCTCTTCAGCATGGCCCCAACCTTGCATTCAGGCTCTCTGGTCCACAAGCGAGGACGCTGTTCTGTGGTCACACTGAGACTGAAACCAGGCCTGTAGCCTGCCTACAGCACACACCACGTGCACCGCAGTGCCCTGTGCTGGGGACTGAGCAGAAGAGGGTTGTGCGTGAGTCAGAGCCAGGCCTGAGGAGATGCTCAGAGAAACAGGCAGCACTGGCTGCTCAGGGCACCTAAGTGTTGGGACCAGTCATCCTTTTCAGCATTACTCTGGATGTGAATGAAGGGATCTCTTTCTGCTTTCTTTGAGAGGAAGAAAAATTACCAATTTACCTTGAAAGAAAAGAACAATTTACTTCGTATGGAGAAATCATGGAGCACTGAAGAAGAAGGGGCTCACTTCCAAAGGCAAAGTGGTTTTTAAAACATCTTTCCAGGAAGGGAAGTTAATGGGTGAGCAGTGCCACAAAAGACCCAGAACCACTGCAGGCAAATCTGGCATGGTGATCTCAGTCATTAATGGGAGTTAGGCCTCACAGCTACCCCACACTCTCACTGCAGAGTGCAGAAAGGTCACTGTCCTCTCCAAGTCTGTACCACACAGATTGTAAACCGAATGCCACTGGAAAGGCAGGAGAACAAGGAGCAATGTATGAGAGGACGCTATAACTGTAATCAGGAGATTACAACTGAGATTATAGATTATAGTTATAACTGATTATAGATTATAGATTATAACTGAGACCAGTGGAGATTTGGGGGCTTTTTGAGTTTCTAGTAATTGGTAGTGTCTAGCAGGGAGGAGCTCACAGTTGGGCCAGGTCAGACCCAAAATTTGGTCCTAAGCTTTGATGCATCAGAAACATTTTATTTATTTAGTAAAACAATTGTGACTGCTATCCTGGGCAGCCTCATCCCAGTATCAGGATTCCAGGGAAGCCAGATTAGTAACCAGAAGTTTTTTCATTGGGGGTGAAAGTGAGGCAAAGGGGACAAGGCAGTTGGGGACACATTTTTTGTTTTGTTTTATACCCTAAACTTACACAGAGCCTGAAATTTTTGATGCAATAGAGAACTGGTATGCCTAAAACCCAGAGTGAGACACACCAGAATGCCAGACACAGTGCCTCACTCCCTGGGCTGCAGCTGAATAAACCTTGATGTTGGTTTTCTCCGGTCTTCCTTTGTCTAGTCCTCTGCAGACTTCCACCCTTCTGTCTGTGTCTGTCATTACCCTGTCACTGTTTCCAAGGTTACAGTTTATTTGATGTGGATCCTTATCTTCTTCAATAGGAAAAACCCTAGCCTCCAATCAACCATAAGGCTTCTCTAGAGTTGGGCTTCCCATCTATTAGCGACATTCTTATTACCCAAAGGTGTCACTTCCTGAACTGATGGACAAATGCAAAGGGTGCAACCATCTCCCCTCACATAGGTCCCTTCTGGTGGCTCCCTCCCCCTTTTGTTTATCTTCTGATATCAATCCAATGTTCCTACTCCACTTTACCTGTCCATTGGCATCTTCTGTCCCTGTAGAGATCCAGAAGTGTATAATTCTAATCTCAGGCTGATTTCATGGGTGATCAGAGTTCTTTGGTAGATAATCAGTTCACTTTGGGAGACCCATGGAAACAGCACATCCTACTTCTCCGCCATCTTATCACCACCCAGTCCTTTACCCCCAAGAAAAGTTCAGAAACACAGACCTGGAAAATGGCTTCAAGTCAGCTTTAGTATGAATCAGAGTTCTGTCAGCTGAGAGCTGAAAACCAAGGCAGCCAGTGCTTCCCAGGCCCAGGACTATGGGGATGTCCTTAGGGATCAGTCTTGAGTCTCTATTTTTGCACTCTCATCCACAGTCTTGGGAAAGGGCAGCAGGCCTTCAGCTTATGGCAGATTATTGAAGTCAAGTGCAATAGCAGCCATCCTAAGGCAAAGAATGAGGTTAGCAACAGGGCAATCAACAGGAAAATTCCAGTTCAAAAATCATGAGGAACAGGGAATGATCCCACTTGGCCTCAGACTTTCCAAGGAATGGGATGAATCTGACACAGAGTACAAAGTGAGACAGCACTGACTCAGAACTATGGGAATGAATAGAAGACAAAAGTAGGGATGACGGTCAACACCAGGCCTATTTAAAGCTGGGAGGGGGAGCCAAAAAGCTGAGTACTCCAGAGGAAATGGTATCCCTGTTGGGAACCACACCTGGGCCAGCTCAGGATACAGAATTCCTGGAATTTTTCATGAGTATAAAGGGTATTTTCCATAGAGCAAGAGGAAATGAGCTTTACTCCCAACAAAGTGCACAGATTGCCCTGGCCCGCTAGGCACCACTTTCCTTAATGGTTTAATGGTCTGTGGGTAAACAGTAGGTAAGCCCCTGATTTAAATGGAAAAGTCTGAGTTTATAGAATACAACCCCACAGAGCTGATAAAGCAGGGTGGGGAGCTACTTTAAAGCGGCTCTTCCTATATCAACCTAAAAGAACATAAAAGAACCTTATGGACTATTCTACTGGGATAAGCTTTAAGAACAGTTTCATTTATCAAGGGAAGGAGATTTCTGTAAAAATAGGGAAACAGCAGCAATATGCATTAAAGTACAACAGCAAAGCATTACATGGTTACCTGAAATGTGTCATGCTACATAATAAAGATGGTTGATGGCTCAGGAAAGGGGAGGGGGCAGGAGAGGGAAGCCAGGAAGGACAATCCTGGCCCAGGAACCTGGGCTGTCATGTAACACCTACCAGTAACTGTAATCTTGCTGGAGCCCATTCTGGGCCTTGGCTTCCACATTCGTGAAGGTGTTGTATTAATAATAGCAAGAGCTTCCACCAAGGGCTGAATACATGCTCCAAGCACCTCATGTGGGTTATTTCATTTAATTGTCACAGTGATCTGATGAAGTAGGAGAACACTTCTGACTTCTCTGAAAAAAATCAGGAAGTCTGACAACGTTGGGTGCCAGTCCAACATGGCAGAAAAAGTCAGAAATGAGTAGAAGCCATGCTCTTTTAAATGGGACCACTAGACCCAACTCTTTACTTTGTTTACAGTATCTGAATGGTTCTTGCAGCAAGTGGGCTTGTGGCCCCTGGAGTCAATGGTCTTAATGATCCCGCCTCTACCCTGAGAGTTGATGTTCTTTGTTCCGTGTCAGCCTACCCAGAGTGGTCATTCCTCAAAAGTCAGACCTCAAATAGTGGATGCTGGATATCCCCCCTACCTTCGAGAACTCACAGGAATCAGGAGGGCTGGGGACTGAGAGCGGGTACCACAGTGCCCTGTGAAATAGAATTTCAGTGGATACCGGGCTATCTGCAGCTTGCCCTCACCTGAGCCAGGAGTTTAATCTCATTTGAATGGGGAAAAGAAGTGGTGGAAGAATGAACAAGGACATACTGAAACCCTCAGAGACTATGCGGATGAACAATGACCTTCCTATCCTAGAGGCAAGACAAGGTGTGACCCTAAGGCAAGTTACTCAATCTCTCTATGCCTTGGTTTCCTTGCCTACAAGTTCATAATAGTCCCTACCTCACAGGGAGGCTATAAGAAGCAGGGGAAGAACACCTATAGGTTGCTAAATACTCTGAATTTTCTGGTCCCAGTCCTTTGGCCATCATGAGACACCTGCAGGTTCATAAAGAATGATCTATCTCTAATAAAAAAATAAAAATAAAATAAATTTAAAAACCCTTTCTACTTAAGCTAGCTTGTTTTGGGTTCTACCCACCAGGAAGTTAGAAACAGAAACTACTTACACATTACAAATCCTTTAGGTCTGTGTGCTTTTTCCATTGTTTCCTAAATGGGCCTCTGATATAGATAAAGAGCAGTTTACTCATTTGTTCACAGAAGAATGGGGCAAAGTCAGGCGCTGCTCATCACATTTCTAATTCTTTTTTGTCCAACTGCTTTGGGAAGGTTTCTACAGTGGTCATCCTTCCCCAAGCTCTCTTTCTTTCTTCTCTGCACCCCCTCCTCAAATCCTGGAGCAGTCTTGCTGTATGACCAGTCCTTTTCACTAGCAGCTGTCGCAAACCACATTTCTCCAGTTGGGCTTCCTCATTCTTCAACTGAGGCCCCTGTACAGGGGCAGGTACTCTATTCAGAAACTTCCTGTTCAGAACTGCCCAATACCTGCTTCTTCCTGGCTCTTCAGCACTGCCTTCAATCAAATGTGCTCCTCCTGGGTTCTCAAGATTGCTATTTTTGTTTACATAGGAAAGTGTTGGGGCATCTGGGTGGCTCAGTTGGTTAAGCATCCAACTCTCGATTTTGGCTCAGGTCATGATGTCAGGATTGTGAGACTGAGCTTTGTGTTGGGCATTTTTAGCCTACTTAAGATTCTCTCTCTCTCTCTCCCTCTACCCCTTCCACCCCAAAATAAAATAAAATAATAAGTAGGAAAGAACTAGTTTTATAGCTTTCAACCCAAGAACCCTAGCTTCAATATGGTACCTACTGGTGAAGTCAAGAGAATAGATGATAAAAGGGAATTGGTTATACTGAGTTGTCAAGAAAGAGATGAAGGGGCACCTGGGTGGCTCAGTGGGTTAAGCTTCTATCTTCGGCTCAGGTCATGATCCCAGGGGCCTGGGATTGAGTCCCGCATAGGGCTCTCTGCTCAGCAGAGAGCCTGCTTCTCCTCATCTCTCTCTCTGTCTGTCTCTCTGCCTATTTGTGATCTCTCTCTCTGTCAAATAAATAAATAAAATCTTTTAAAAAAAAAAGAAAAAGAAAGAGATGAAATTTCTAAGGAGATGAAATTTCTGCTGAGCCTTCAATTAAGTATGTACCAAGGTAGGCAAAGAATTGGGAAGAAGCATTCTAGGAAGGCAACAAAGAATGCAAAGACCTTGGCAGGGAACATCATCAAGGAGCAGTAAGGAAGCCAATGTGACTAAAGCCAAGTAATTGAGCAAGGGAATAGAAAGAGAGAAGATGAGAAGAGAGAGCTAAGCAGAACTTGGATCCTGAAGCATCTCTGGGATGCAGTGAGGGGTTTGGGTTTTATGATTGGCAAGAGCCACTGGAGGGCTTGAACAGAGTGACATATTCTGATTAAAAAAAAAAAAAATCCTTCTGGCTGGCTGTCTTGAGAGCTTCTTGTGGAAGACAAGTGTAGAAAGTATAGTAAGACCAGGGAAGACACTTTTTCAGGCATCCAGGAAGATGTGACCATGACTTGGGTGCAAGTCAGAGAGGTGGAGATGGAGAAGAGTGAACAGATTTGCAATATGGTTTTAAGGAAAAGTTGACTTTAAAAACCCATTGGTGGGTACACCTAGGTGGCTCAGTCAGTTAAACATCCAACTCTTGGTTTCATCTCAGGTCATGATCTCAGGGTCATAAGATCAAGCCCCACTTTGGGCCCCACTCTGGACATGACCCTTGCTTAAGATTTTCCCTCTCCCTCTCCCTCTGCCTCTCCCCCCCCCCACCCTGCACGTGTGCCCTCTCTCCTTCTCACCTAAAAAAAAAAAAAAGAAAAACACTTGTTGGTATAGGGTGTGAGGGAAAGAGAAGAATCAAGGTTTATTCTTAGATTTTGGACTAAACCAACTCCATAGTTGCCATTTACTGGTATGGTAAAAACCATGGGAAAGACTTGTCATTTTATTAGTCATCTACTGCTACATAACAAATTACCATAAAATGTATTGGCTTCAAATAACAATAGATTGTCATTATCTCACTGTTTCTGTGGTCGAGAATTCAGGAGTCACCAGCTGGGTGCTTCTGACTCATGTTCTCTCCTGAGGCTTTTGGCTGGGGTCACATCACCTGAAGTCTTGGTTGGGGCTGGTGGATGTGCTTTGCACGTGGTTCACTCACTGGCCAGTGCTGGCCACTGGCAGCATTACTTACTTGCCATGGTTACCAAGTAACCATTACTTACTACCTGGACCCTTCCACAATCTACCTGAGTGTCCTTACAACAAGGCAGCTGCATTACTCCAGGCAAGTGATGTTCATTACAGACCAGCCCTATTCAGTGTGAGAGGGGCACAATCCCAAGAGGCAAGAATCACTAGGGGCTGTCTTGATGATTGGTTCCCACACTTTCCACTCAGATGTCAGAACACAGTATAGACAGAGCCAGTGAGGGTGTCGGAGGGACCCGACTGGAAGAAGGGACCTGGAGAATGGGCAAGGCTGGAGCAGAATAGTTAGATTATAGATATATAAATGAGTAAGTAAGGGAGAGATTCCAGATGTGTGGAATGGACTTCAGTGGGGCCAGTTGTTCCTCCACTGAAGGGGGAGCTGGGCTGGAGAGACACAAAGCCCTACTTGCCAAAAAATTTCATGGATTCCTGTTTAGGGTTCAGAATATATAGAGGAGCCCACACGAGTTCATGAATCATGATATGGGGAGGTAACCATATCTGTTGAAGGAAGAAGAAACCCGGAGCTGAAATGTAAAAGACATCAACCAAGGCAACTAGTCAGTGTTAAGAGGTAAGAATTAGCCCCCGACACACACATCCCTCTCTTATTTTATTATATTATTATATTATATCTTATTATTATTATATTATATCTTATTATCTTAACTTATTATATTATATTATTTTACAGGAATCACCATGACCTTATAGGGTTAACTAAAGGCACAGGCATGCCTAGGACCCATGTTTATAGTTTATGCCTTCTGCCACAGGTGACAGGTTCTCTTCCAGTGTCTGAAACTTCTCAAAGATTCCCCAAGGAATGTGGGTTGAGTACTGAGGAAGGTATTAATCTCTCCAAGATACTCTGAGACCCAAGAGTTTGCTCCTAAGCAGGCTGCACAGGAAGGAGAAAGCTATCCACCCCTGTGAGCTGAAGGGCAGTGACTTGAGTCCCGAGATAGTCAAATTGTGAAAACTATCAAACTCACTCTGGGCATTGACATTTCTGTGAATGCTAACTGATCAGATTCACTGAGTCTTACTTAAAAATGCAAAGACCAGGCTCTGGAAAGACTCAGGTCTGCTTGAGAGAGCAGGTGCTCTCTTGTGCCAGGTCTGTCCTTATGGAAGGGTTCTTTTAAGAAATGACCCTGCCTTATGCCCATCTAACTTTACAGCAGGACATTTCTCCTTCTGCCCCCATCTTCAGCCTCCATCCATAGAAGCACATACCTCAACTTTGCTATCCCGTGAGGGATTTGGCACAAATTCTGCAGCTGAGCCTCAGGATTAAGCCTGAAGGCAATAGTCAAATTGCCCTTCCTGCAGGACCAGTGCAAGTTGAACTGTGAGACTCCTTTTTCATAAATTATTAAGAATTTCAAAATGGTAATAGCAGAGCATTAAACCAAGTGCAAGGTCTTTCTAAGTGCAAGGCTCTGTGTGTCTGTACAAGGTTGCACATACACAAAATCAGTCCTTCCTAGCTGTTCCTTCCCCTGAGTGCACAGCTTTGATGCCTGCCATTGACATTCATCCACCCAGTCTTTGTATGTGCTCCCTCCAACCCTGGGCTGAGGCACACAGAACACTGAAGGAGAAAAACTCTTCCTTCCTCTATTATGTCACAGCAATTTCATCTTCTGACCTCCCTGGGCAGGTACATATCCTGTGGTCTCCATCGCCAAATTTTCTGGACAACCCCATTCCTCTTCCTTACAATGTTCTTCCTGTCTTTGGCAGCAGTGGCAGCTCTGCAGCCCACAGCTGTCCTCTTGGGTCACCTTCTAGTTTCTTCCTGTCTCAGGTGGTCTCATACATGTCTCTCACCTCCAGGTCCACTCTATTTCCCCACCATTGCTCTCAACACCCTCTCCACATTTCTCCATTGTTACCAAGCTTCTGCCCAGCAAAAGAGTTCTGCCTACAGTTTGGGAATATTCCATTTCTTTCCAATAATACTGTTCAGAGTTTTTTAGGACAGCTACGTTTTAAAGATACTTTATAAGTGATAAAAGATATCTAAAGGTGTACTTATTTCACATAAATTATTTTATAAATAAGAAACAAAATTTGGATGGGTTAGGGTGACTTTTCCAAGGTCACACAGCTAGTTAGTGGCAAAGCCAAGTCAGGATTTCAGCACCTGCTGACTCCAACTACAATTTCTAAACTAATTAGGAATTAGTGGGGTCATAAAAATAAATAAAGAAATAAGGACATAAAGAAACAAGACAACACAGTGGTTTAAACAAACAAACAAACAGCTGCATGTTCTTTGGCTCTATTGAGAGGTGGGGCCTGTGTCCCTTCCTTTGAGTCTAGTGTAGAAGTGATACTAGATCAAAAAAGGTCTGCCTGGTTCTCCTGGGATGCTCCCTCTGGGGAAAGCCAGCCCCCATATAAGAGCACCAAATATCTTGAGACTGCCATGCTACAGGGGCCATATGTGGAATGAAGCTTTAATCAACAGCCCTAGCTGAGCTCCCAGATGACAGCCAACATCAACTTCCAGACATGTAATGAGCAACACTGAATATCCAGCCAGTTGGACCCTTAGAAGGTTTTCACCCCAGAAGTCAAGTGACCCCCACCAGTAAGTTTTCCCTGCTGGTGCCCCAGGCATCATGGAACAGACATACCTCATACCACATCTTCATTGTTGCCTGGCCTGAATTCCAGAGCGACACAACCTGTGAATATAATAAAATGGTTGTTGGAAGACAATCAGTTTGGGGGTGACTTGTTATGCAGCAGTAACTGGAACAGACATGGGCAAGCCATGCCTCTGCCTACTAACGTCTAAGTCATACATTTCACATGACTTCCTCTAACAGATTTCCAGAATCCCCTTAGCAGGCAAAAAAAGGTGGCTCTTATGAAGGATGTGCTTAGAGAGAGCAGGGCTTTCCCCTCACCCCATTCATACTCATCACTCCAGCCCGGTCTGCTTTCTGGAAAGAAGCAGACAAAGTGGGTTTTCAAGTCCAGTGTCCTATTAACCTCTCTGAACCTCAGTTTCTCATCTATAAAATGAGAGATGGGGTATGATTCTCACTTGGTGGATCTGGTGGGGGGTCCAGGAAAGCAAGTGCATAAACTGGCTCTGAGAACACTTCAGTACACTCTAGGGATAATCATTGAGGCCGCCTTCCATCTGTTTCCCACCCTGCCCACTCCACAGCCCCCTCGGCTTGATGCCTGGGATATACAGCCTGACTCAGTGGGAACAACGTTACCAGCCCAAGCCATTAGCTGGAGAGCCTCACACAGCTGCCATCCTTCCTCCCTCTAGTTTGCACCTTTCCAATAAAAGCACTGCCTTTTTTGATTACAGGAGAAATCACTCTAATTGACTTCCAGGCATTAAAATTTTACTGAGATGATCTCAGAAGCTCCCTGGGGACAAGAGAAGTGCCGAGCAGTGCCGCCCTTGGGGCCCTGATGCTGGGGAAGGGTTTCTAAAACTGTTTGCTCTAAATTTTGGCAGGGTACCTTCTGGGGAATATGAAGAGCAGCTCGAAGCAAGAGAAGCACTCCATTTCCCTCTCACCTCTCGCCCCGGGGCCTGGAGGAGAGGGGCAGCTGGGTCCCAGGCTCCTTGTTGCAGTGGAGTCCCCGGCACCTGCACCTGCATTCCTGCCCTAACTCTGTTCATGCAGTGCCTCAACAAAGACACAAAGAAGTAAGAGGTGTGCTGCCTGGCCCGGCAGGTCCACAGTACACGCACACACTGAAGGACTGTGAGACAGTATGAGCAATATAATGGGGTGCCAATTAGGTGGCGTGATTAGCCCTAAAAGAGATAAACAGAAGAGGGGCAGAGGAGCAGGGATTAGGGATAACTGAAGAAGGTTTCCTAGTGGAGAGGAAATAAGCACTAAACTTTTGAGAATAGTAATAGTAAACACTTATATACCACTTGGTCTGTGCCAAATCCTGCCCCAAGTCCTTTATACACTTTAACATATTTATTCCTTTTAACAACTCTTTGAGATAGACTGATTTTAACCCCCTTTTACAGATGAGAAAATCATAGCATGAAAAAGTTGAGTAGCAGCTAGCTAGCAAGTGGTAGAGCGGCCATGGAGCCAGAAAGTTTGATTCAGGATTTGTGTTCTTTACCACCACGCTGTGCTGCCTTTCAAGGTACCATCACAAGGAGGTGAGGGGACAAGGAAAAGAGGAGACTCTACAGGTGCAAAGGCTCAGAGGTGGGACTGTGTTCTTTGTTCAATGGCTAATTGTACCTTTCTTCCGACTCTTGGGAAGAAAAGGAATGAGGTATAGGGCTTTATAAGCTTAGCGAATTTCTGGAGTGACACACACAAAAACATAATATTGGTGATTACCTCTTAGAAATGGGAATTAAAAAATGAAAGAGAAAAAATGACAAAAAGAAATGGAAGTGAAGGGAAAGGAGCTCTTTTTATTTTATACTCTCCAAATGTGAGCAAATTTTGCCTTGAACCACTTTTATAATTCAATATTGTTTGGCTAAAAAATGAGGCAACGGAAGACCCTCCACCCCTGGCCCCACCATTCCCTTCAGAGATGCAGCTGTCAAGAGGGTGAAGCACACCAAGCCAGGGCCAGTGCTTGGGCTACAGGAGTAATGCAGGGGAGATGAGCCTCTGCATCCTGTCCCCTGCCCAGAATGAGCTGGGTACCCACCATCCTGCCAGTCAGAAGGCCCATCCTTCAGTCCCAGGATGCTAGCTAGGCTTACCCCAACCTCTCTTCCCTCAGAGCCTCCCACCTTTCCAGTCACCACCATGTGTTTGCAAAAATAACAAAGAGAGCCCCTCAACTGTGTTTGGCAATCTTTAAAATTAGTTGAGAACTTACAAAAATTGAGAAATTCCACATAAACAGCTGGATTTCTTACTTCTTTTGACCAAACCAGAAGGCTCAGCAATTATCGGCCTGCATTCTTACGAGGCCCTGTGAAGCCAAGCTGAGGCTCTTGGCTCTTTCAGTAGGACACATGTCCTGCTTGTGTCTGTCTTTACCACTCCCTGTATTTTCAAACTAAGGCCAAATGCCATTGATACTGCCTCTAGGCACTGGTTTTTCTTACAAATGGCCTGCCTCCTCAGCTGCATCACCTGCTGGGTCCTGGTAAACAGCTGAATTTTCAGTTTGTAGTTTAGATTGCAAGTAGTTCCCAGTTGTTTCATAAATCTGTTCTCCCCAAGATCCTGGAGTGCCAGAACAGTTCAACGCATCCTTTGCATTCCACACATCCTCTATCAGTGAAGCTTTTCATTGAAGGCCTGATGAATTGATCCATCAAGGTTAATTACAGAGTAAAGATCTCAATGGCCAACTCATCCATGCCGTTCAATGCTCAATCCTCCTGTCTCTGCCTAAAAGCATATAACCTGTGCTTTTATGCCTCAAAACATTAATAGACAATCTACTGTTCTCCCCTAGGTCCACAATTTTACTCAATATAACTGCTGACTTCTGTTATCGGTCTTTACAGACAACCTGCATCCCTTTGGCTGATCCATCTTTCCCCCATAGATAGTCAACTTCCCATTACTCCTGCTCATGCATATTATATAAATGACTCATGTATCAACAAAAAGAGGAATCCCCTTACCTTCTACTTGACTCATTTTAAATAGTAAAAATACTATTACAGTTATTACATTTTGTTAATATTCTTTCACACATTTGATCTTACTTAACTCTTATAGCAACCCCATCAGAGTGGCATAGACACTATTTTAGAGATTAGGAAACCAATGCACAGATGGGTTAAGTGACTTGCCAAGCATCACATTGCCCAGATGGGACCTGACTCTAATCCAGTGCTTTTTCTTGAATTTCAAGGACAGATACAGTTGGTTGAAGGAGAAGTGGTAATGCTCCACTTGGCCCACTCAGCCCCAGGGAATGAGTTGCAGTGAGAAGAGGAAAGGAAAATCTGATTCTCCCAACTCACTTTTCTGTCACAGGTCAGCTCTGACTAGTTGTTTGGGGTGACTGTGTCTCCCAAGTATGTGGGGAGCCACCTGGACTTCTCTGGGGTGCCCATAGGAGTAGAAAGAAACTTTCTAAAGGGTCTTGACAGGGGCAACAGATCCCAGACCTGGGGCACTCCTGGGAGTTTTACTCATTGAAAAATCTAAGATCAAGTTTACAGGAATCAGCAAAAAGAGAGCCCTACCAAAAATGAATCTCCAGTGCCACTTAGAAGCATTGAACCAAACCATGTCTTGCCTTTTCTCAACCAGGTCACCCCATATTTAGATGTCTCACAATTATAATGACTGTCTTAGTCATCTCAGGCTGCTATAGCAGATACCGTAACTCGAAGGCTTAAATAACAAATATTTCTCATAGTTCTGGAGGCTGGGAAGTCCAAGATCAAGGTGCTGATAGATTCAGTATCTGGTGAGAACCATTTCCTAGTTTACAGTTCCTGGCCAACTTACTGTTGTATCCTCACATGATGAAGAGAGATAGCAGAGCATAAGTTCTGGTGCCTTCTTATAAGGGCACTAATTCCACCATGAGCATCCCACCTCATGATTTCAATTAGACCTAATTACCTCCCAAAGTCCCCACCTCCTATGGTATCATCAAAGAGGGGGTTAGGGTTTCAATATACTAAGTGGGGACATTAATATTCAGTCCCTAAAATTGACCTTAGCTTCTTTTCCTCCCTCTAAAATTATTAATTTCCAATCAAATACATTTATACTAAACAAGAGAGGGCCTGGTCCACAGAGAAAATACAGTCAAAAAGCAGAGTCCAGTGGTGCTCATATAGCACTGTCTAGAGTGGGGAGTGCCTAACAGATGGGATATTTCAATTGGCTTGAGGAGTCTGTCCTTTTCAAGGATGGGTACATCTTGCATCAAGCTCCATGACATCAGTCATCAATTATCCAATAAGCCCCTTTTGCAGAAACCCCAGGCTTCATGGTTGGGTGGCTTCCATGAAACATTTCCCTAAAGAAGGACCTTGGGCCATAAAGACCTAGTTTTCTAAGCAGTTCTGTCGTTCTTTGTAAATGAATAAATCAACATCCGCCTGGTGTGGGCCTTGAACTTGAGACCTTATCTTTGAGAAAACTGAAGCATTCAGAAGAGAATTCCCCCAAATCCTACAATTATATCTGTTCACCTATTGGTATCTGCATCCATATTCATTGCCTTCCTTCCTGTAGCAATTGCAAAAAAATGGCCACAAATGCTTCCCTTTCCTGAATCCATATCATTGCAATGTCATTGTGCAGCTTTTTTTATCGGGAAGTAGAATCTGTTTCTCTTAACTTTTGAATCAGGGCTTGGCCATCTGGCTTGCTTTAGCCAGAAGGGCATTAGTCAATGTGATGCAAATACAGGCTTGAGAAATATTTGCGCATTGGGGTTGGTCTTCCCTTGCTGAGCTTGGAAATCTGAGACTACCATGTGAACAAATTCAAGTAAGCCTCCTGGCAGAGTGGTCGCCATGTGGAAAACAACCAAGGCACTCCAGTTGACAGCCAACTGCCAGATATACGAGTGGTGCGTGAGTGCCAAATAATGATTCAACTTCTAGCCAACCTATTAGTGGACCCACAGCAAGCCCAGCAAAGATCAGTCAAGCTAGCCCAGACAAAAAGAACCACTCCACTGATCCGCTAATCCACTAAGTTTCGGGGTGATCTGTTATGCTACAAAAGCTAACCAATACATTCCCTGTTACCTTGGGTGACATCTCCATGACCTTTTTAAAACCAGGCCCTCTACTAGCGCCATCTGTCTCATCCCCTCTTGTAAATTTAGAGACATAGTTTCATCATTTCTCTCTTCTCTTTTCTGCATCAAAAATGTTTCCCACTTTAAAGAATCATTCCTACCAGCTTAAAAACATACTATTTCCCCCATACTAAAAAATAAATCAAAACCTTCTCTTTACCCCCTTCCCCTATAAATTTCTGCCCCAATTCTCTACTTCCTTTCACTCTCAGCCTCCACAAAATGGTTGTCTAATTCTTGCTGTCTCCAGTTCTTTTCTTCCTGTCCTCTCTGAATCCCATTCTAACTAGGCTTTTGCTTCTACCCCTATAACAAAACTTCTCATGTCAAGGTCACCACTGAAGCCCACGCTGTTAAACCTGATGACTGGTTTTCAGCCATTTAGTAACATATGACACAGCTGACCATTCTCTCCTTTTATATATACTTTCTTCCCTTGGTTTCCAGGTCACCATACTCCCCTGGTTCTCCTCTGGTGGCTCCTTCTCAGTCTTCAATTTGGGGTCCTCCTATTCTCCTCAACACCTTTACGTGTTAGTGCCTGGGAAATCCATCTTGGGCCCCTTCTCTTCTTCTTTACTACCCCTGGTGACCTCATCTATCAACGTGACTTTATCATCTATCTATTGATAACAATAGAGGGTTGTTTATATCTCCAGTTTATATATCTAGCCTATGCCACTCTCCTAATCTCTAAGCTTTTATTTTCAACTGCCTATTTAATATCTCCACTGGGATGTTAAACTTAACATATCCAAAACTAAACTGCTAAGATTTTCTCACACTTGAAACATAGTCTTCCCCATCAGCTGATGGAAACTCAATCCTTCTAGTAACTAAGAAACTTAGAATCATCCTTTGTTTCTCTTGCATCACATATCCAATGTATCAGGATAAATGTTGGGTCTGCCTTCAAAGCCAACCAGATCTGAACACTTTCTTTGCCTCTATGTCAATTTAAGTAACCATCAGTACCTGCTTCCCTTAGTGGAAGTACCTCCTAACTGACCTCCCCACTTTCACCCTTGTCACGCAATTTAAAAAAGAGATACACTGGGGTACCTGTATGGCTCCATTGGTTAAAGAAATAAAATCTTCCAAAAAAATAAAATTAAAAATAGATACACTAAATATCTATAAATTAGGGATGGGGGAAGGATTTTCATAAAACCCCCTTCTGAAAAGGGAAGGATTCTTTGCTTTAACAACCTCCTACTACATCAGGGGGATTCTCTGTTTTGTAAACATGGATTTTGCCCCTCCCACAGAATTGACTCATTTAATAAATTTTTTATTTACATGTACCACTTTTTAAGAAATGTAACTACAGCATTAAAGGAAGGAAGAACAGCCAGTTACATCAGCAGCTGAATTTCTCACAAAGCCCAGAGAGCAACTTCTATGAGCCAGATCAACATCTTCATGATTCTAGTCTATGATAACTGATGCAGTCATCGTAAGTGTAAGGGCCTACTTAGCCAGAGCAAGCCATTTTGTTGTTTATACAGTAAACTTAGATTGACCCTATCCCCTAAGTAAGAGGAACTTACTTAGAAACAAGTCTGGGAAACCAGTAAAATATGACTGACCAGTCCCTGATAACAGAGCTCATATACCAGGACGTGTCAGGTCATGGGGAGATAACAGAGCCCAGAATACAAGGATGAGCCAAGTCAGGTGGAGACATCCAATCAGGAAAATACCTCCCTAACCACCCAAGAATGTGGACCCTGCCTTTTGGGTGCCAGTTCTGACCAGAGTGACAGGCTAGTTCAAATAACTACTATAGGGTAAATTGTAATTCAATTGGCCACCTGTGTGTGGCCAGGCTCGACCACATGGCCTTTGCTTTATAAAAGTTAGTCTGTGAGACTGGGAGGGGTCACCTCTTTGCAAGAGATGGCCCTGGTGGTCAGTTTGATTCTCAATGCATGGCGCAAAATAAAGCTTTGCTTGACCTTCGCTTTGTATCAGTCTCGCTCCTTTGACCATGGACCCAACAATAGGGACACCTCACTCCTCTTGGGGGAAGGAGCTAGGCCAGTGATCTGGAACCAGATCTGTAATTTCCACTAACCAACACATCTAAAATGTTCTTATGCCTAGTGGGCCCTATAAGCTCTTGCAGGGTAAAATTAAGGAATTCTCCAGGGAAAAAGAATTGGTCCTGGCAAAAGGTCACTTTAAGCAACATTTTATAGCAAATGATAGGGGTGATAGAAATTTATCTCAAGGGACGCCTGGGTGGTTCAGTTGGTTGGACGACTGCCTTCGGCTCAGGTCATGATCCTGGAGTCCTGGGATCAAGTCCCGCATCGGGCTCCCAGCTCCATGGGGAGTCTGCTTCTCTCTCTGACCTTCTCCTCGTTCATGCTCTCTCTCACTGTCTCTCTCTCAAGTAAATAAATAAAATCTTTAAAAAAAAAGAAATTTATCTCAAAAGAACTAAAAATTATTATAGTAAATTTATTTTATATTTAGCCACATTTTGATTATAACTCAACTATGGACTAATTCTTTGAACAGAAAAATGAATCAAATCATGTTTGGGGCATACGTTTTTCTGAAAGAAGAAATTATTAAGATAGCGAAATATGGCACCCATCACTTTTCATTGGATCTTCACAGTGAAGTTTTAAAGAAAGTAAATTTTGCAAAATAGTCAAGGGCTTTATCACTTTTCTACCACTTTACTCTTAATTTTTGAATTTCTATTCATCCCTTTCTGAAGCCTCCATTATGCTATCATCATTGTTGATTTTCTCTTTTTCAGTTGTGACCAGATAAACTCTGCCAGACCCTCATTTCTTGGAGGCTTCAGTAATAATAATTACTGAATCAGTTCTCCACCAACACTACCATTATCTTAGTGAAGTCTTTTGCAAGACTGGCAATTTCACTTTGCAATTGTTTGACATAGTAATCACAGTGAAAACATCTGACATTAATGTTGGGTGGGAGTAGATGTCAGTGTTAAGCCAGAGAGAGATGTGAAGGGGGACTGGCTTTATAAGGATTTGCTAGTGAACATTTCATGTTGGGAGGACCTTTGCTTCCCAACATGTAATTATGGGTACTCCAATAATAAACACTCTGATAATGCAGTTTCCTTTGCACTCAAAACCAGGAATTAGCACTGCAGTTTCTGGGTGGAAGGACTCCACTGGGAGAAATGTGAGGAGTCCACTGGGGGTAAAGGTGGTCATTTAGAACCTAAATGATGCTGGCCAAGGTCCTTCCAGGGTCTAGCTTCCTATGTTTGAGCCCTTAGGCTGTGTTCAACAACTACAGCTAAAATCCGGAGGCAAGGGAACGGGACACAAAAATATCTGCTTTGTGAACACTGCCACCTACTGAAAGTAAGCTGCATTCCAATTTGACTGTTGTAGACACTATAAAGGACTCTAGGGGGCAAAGTATTTCGGTCTATGCCTCACATAGATTAGCTGAGGTCTGGCAAAGCTTAAAACCCCTTCCTCCTAATGGGAGTCCGTTGAGAGATTCTGGGTTTGTGCCTCGTTTGATCTGGACTGGATTGGGTCTGGCTATACAAGTCTTCAAGGCTTGCATAGTAATAGGGAAATTCATTCTTGGAATATAGCTCATTCTTTCATACCTGACTTTGCACATGTTCTTTATACCACTGGACGACTCAGCAAACTGTTCTCCTTCAAGATCAAGTTCAAACGTTTCCTCTGTAAAGACTTTCTCAACTCTTCCAAAGTTGTTCTCCCTTTCCTTTGTGCTTCAAACAAGTTTTTCTCAGTTCTGTTACAACACTTACCCCATGTAACCTAATTAGATAATCCACCTCCTCCTCTAGACTCAAGTTTTTGAGAATAGCTGTCATGATTTAATTTTATTAGCATGCATTCTACTATATAGCACATTGAAGACACTCACTTAACATTTATTAAATGGATAAATAAATACTGTGATCATACCAAAGAGTCCAAGTTTTACATCAGCCTCCTGAACTCAGTATTTTTAAATGAGGTAAAATTCACATAACATAAAATTCAATACTTAAGCCATTTTAAAGTATACAATCAATGGTTTTTAGTATATTCACAATGTTGCATACTAGGTATAGCCAACCTATGGGTAGGAAGTGGTAATGATGAAGTTCTAGAACCTAGGTGAGGTTTGGTGGGCTGAGGTCCAGAGCCGATGACCAAGCAAAATGGTGGTTTATTAGAGCACGGGGACAGGACCCGTGGGCAGGAAGAGCTGCTGCCCCGGGTTGTGAGGGGTGGTTGGTTATATACGCAGGAGTTGGGTAGGTGAGGACAAAGGGGTATTCAGAAGGGCTATTGGGGCAAAGAATACTATCAGGATATTGAAGGCTTAGTTACTATCAAGTAAAGACAATTGAGAGTCTCCTGGTGGAATGTTACATTCCTGCCATCAAGCATCCTTGTTAATGAGATTTAGGTTTAGAAGAAATTTAACTTTATTTACTTTTCCTTCTACCTCCACCTCCTTCGGTTTTTATGGAGGGGAGGGTGACATTAGGCTTGAGAAACTGAGTTCTGTGTCTTTGGAATTTGGGCTATTGATAAGGTAACTTCTTTGTTTGTAAATCTCAAGGACATTTGCAAACCAAGGGAGACTCCAGTCTTGTAGGATTGTGATCTCAGCAAGTTAACTATTTATCATTTTATGGCAGTCAGGGGTGCCTGAGGAATGCTACACCTATGGAGGGGAGCGGATGGAAGGGGGGGGTGCAAGGCGCCAGCTCTTGCTTTGTCCTCAGCCAGCCTCCTGCTCCCTCATCATTCCCCCCTGAACAATTTTGACCCTTAAATCTTTAAGGTGGCTGAAGGTGGAAGGTCTCATCTTCTGTAACTTCTTCATGCTGAATAGGGGCGTAGAGCTGTCCCTACCTACTGGGGTCAATATTGATCAGTGGAGAAATGTATAGGGGAGTTACGAAAGGCGGAGGCAGCCGAATCCAGCGCTGACAGTGAAGGAGTGTCTTTGCACGTGGTAAGGATCATCTGTCGTGGTGAAGTCATTGCAGCAATGGAGTCTCGGCACCAAGTAGAGAAACATGGAACAAAGCAACATATTAAAGTTAATAAGGCGATAAGAATGAGAAGCCCGAAAAGGAGATTTGGCCATAGTCCTCCTTCAAACCAGGAACTTAACCATTCACTGAGAGAGAAGGATCTTGTAGGGCCTTAATCTGGGTATTCATGTCTTTTATTAGTCCTGTGACATTTTTGTGATAGTCTGGAATGTACACACAACATTCTGTCTTGATAATTGCACATGTGCCACCCTGGGCTGCTGTCAGGACATCTAAGGCCATCCTTAGTATAGCAATAAGGAGGGTTTTGGAACTTAGGCCCATATTGGATTGGGGAGTTATGGATTGACAGCAATCCCCTTTCCTTCCAAATAGCTCCATGGGCATGTAGTACCAGGAAAGCACATTTGGAGTCAATATAAATGTTAATTCTTAGGCTTTGGCAATTGCAAAGTGCTAGTGAGCACTATGGCACACCTAGCTTTTCTTATTCTTTCTATGAAAACTACTGTCATCAGAAAACCAACTGTCATTCATATTTTTAACAGGGGCATCTTAAATCTGGACAAATAGAGTAAGCAAGATCAATAACCTTTTTGCTCTATAGAGAAAGAAGTACAGTAGTCAGGTTCAGGCATACAGGTAACTAGGTTTTGAAAGACCCGCGGATCCCCTTACCCAAGAATCCAACACTGCCACTGGATGCAAACAGCAAGAGGTTTATTGTCACGCAGGTACCGGCGGGTGGTCGGCAGCTCCAGCTAACCGAGCACAGCTAACCGAGCACACCGACCGACCGGAGTGAAGCAGGGTCTTTTATAGGAAAGTACAAACAAGTTTTGGGTGGGGCGCAATTGATTGGTGGACAGTTTGAACTTTTGAAAAAGGCATACTTGGAGTTTGCGGGATGGCTCCAGGGACCCACGCGCGCGAAGAGAGCGGCGGGAAGGGGGAAACAAAGAGGGGAAGTTAGACCTTATTACTCAGCAGAAAGACATCCTGTCTACGTGACTATGTGGCCCCCTGCCTACATGACCATGCCCCTGCTATTAGGAGAGGGTATCTTGTTCAAACAGGAGTCAAGTGTCATGCCCTAAAAGCCAAGCAGTTACAGAAAGGCAAAAGAGCAGTTACATTGAATTCAACCCTGGGGGAAGGGAGGAGTGTCATCATGGCGTCTCTATTATTTCTATAAGCCACGCGGCTAGAGAAAGGTAAGAGAGCAATTCACACAATTAATAACCTAACCTAATTTCATACCTAATAGCCAGCGGTTTACAGAAAAGCAAACAAGCAGTTAGTTATCCTATCTATCTACTAGGGGAGGGGTTTGTCTAGGAGAGGGGTCTTTCAGTTTAAAGTTTGACAAATTTTAAGTATTATTTCTGGCATATCTGTAAGTATAGTCCAATATTTAATTAGTTGGCCTACATCATCCATTGGTGGCCTTTGGCTTCTAAGACAAATCTGGACCTGATGTGACATCATTACAGTCAAGGACTGTCCCATAGTGAGCTTTGAGGCTCTTTTTATGAGGAGGGCTGTTCTAAGTTTCGCTAAAGCATCTGTTTGCAATTGCACCTCAACAGAGGTGACTTCTAAGATAAATGTGACTAAGGGATAAAACCAATAAGACCTTTGAGTGGTCCAGCCTTAACAATATCCTGATTACAGAGGATCACTGGCAAGTGAGAAAACTTGTCAAGAGATAAGGGGAGTCCGCCATGCATCATCCAATCCACTCATAAAGAAAGTGGGGTCATCCATTATCTCCACAAGTCCATACATAGTTAATCCTATGGAGTGTGGTATGGTGGCTTTTAGGCAATTTCATTATCCCAGCCACACATAAGGGGTTAGTTAAGTTATACAATTGTAGGGGAATCAATCCCATTTTCCAGTTGTTTAATCATGTGCTGTGGGGTCTTGTTCATATATCCACAAAATAATAAGATCGACTAAAGAAGCTATTGTGCAACTTTTCTGAAGTTTACCTCAAATTGTTTAGCATAGGTAAACAAACATTTAAAGACAATCAAATCTAGAATTTAACATCCATAAAGGTGTTACTAAAACAATTTTTCTCTCTAAAATAATCCTCATTTACAGAGATAGCCAAATCAGGACTAATTCACTTGTGAAACAAGTCCAGTTTTAACAAACTTGGCCTATTATTTACATAAGCTCAGCAAGAACAGTGAGTGTGATCAATAGATCTTTTAGAATCTGCTTTGCTGGAACTTTGTATAAGGAATCTCTAGGTTGAACTTTTAGTAGCCTCTCCGGGCCAGAAGCCAAGCCCTGTACTTGCCATCAGGCATGCCTGCAATACCTGTTGATTTGGGCAAGTTCCTCTTCCTGAGACTGCACCTACCAAGGAGTGACATTCTTTACTCACCTGGTGAGGCTGCTGGGAACTCTGTAAGCAAGGTATCAGGCCAACAGTCCCAAGGGGCTTTATGGCTCCAGGTTTCATAAAGTCAACCTTAGTTCCTTAAAGCTGTCTGGTCATATCTGAGTCTTTTCAAATATGACATCCCAGTCAAAGCCTTGGTAAAATACCGTGTTTCCAATTCTTTCCTGTTACAAGGAGAACAGATTCTTATTGAACTTGTGCAAATGACTGATTGCCATGGAAGAAAGAATACTTACTGAGACCTTTTGGTTTCAGAGGGTTCAGATAAAGAGAAAAGGTGAATGCTTTGAGCACTTTTACAAATGAGCACTTTTACATCTCTATAAGTTACAGATAACTAGGAGGGAGTATCCCTAGTCTGTAAGAGCAAACAGTAGAGAGAACCAGCAATGTTTAAAGTAAGACAAAACATTAACAGACACAACACTACAATCTTTTAGTTAATTTAGTCCCATGTTACTAATTCTGGTGAATGCGGCTTTAGTCAGTTTTGGAAATTCTTACCCATTTCAGTTTTAGGATTTTCAAGCATATCAAATATCTATATTTGTCCTGAAAGTCCTTTATAGGAATCTCCTTGAAGATAATTTTACAAGAGAATTAAAACAATTATAAATGACAAAAATTCAGAGTGGGTATGGTTAGAGCTAAAGAGACACAGGAGTTTACAATTTAGCTGCAAGGAAATCAGGTTATTTCTGTGATACATAACATTTCCATAATTACAGTATCAAGCGGTGATCTCTCAAAACATTAAAACTTTAGGAAGTGTGTAGAATCTCTAGAATAGTTATAGCATTTTCCCAAATGTAATCCAAGGTTTGTCACTGGTTCAGTAGTACTTCATGAGCAACTTCACATACCAAGGAAAAGCCTGAGTTAAAGAGATTTACAATTTAAATCTTGTCAACATTTGCTAAAATCTTAGAAAGTGTTGAAGCACATGCCTAAATATAATTAGGGATGTTAAACACCTGATAAAACAAAGCATAGAAACTGGTTTTTCTGGCCAGGCAAAGAGAAAACCATTTACATTTTCTTAACAGCAGATCAATTGATCTAAGAAAACATTGTCCTTTTGAACAGAGACAATTTCAGTCTTGTTCCAACGTACCTTTAAAACCCATTCATTTCAATCTTCGTTCATTCTTGACTATAGCTAAAATTCCTTTTCTGAAGATTTCCCTTCACAAACCTTCTACAACTTTCCTTTGCATTCAGGTTTTGTCCCAAGCCATTTCCTTCTAAACAACCATCTCATTTAGGACAAAATTACCTTCCTTTACCTTCAACAAAATGTATTCCCATTCCTTAAGTCTTTCTTACATATCTCCTACTTTCCTACATACAGTTTCCCTTTATTTCCATCAGTCTTAGTTACACTAAGCAGAACTTTGTATTCTTAGAAACACCTTTAGTTATTAACCAATTGTGAACTGTTACAACAGAATTCTTCAGGTGGCAATTTATGAATCAGTTAAGTGGCAAACAAGTTTACCAACAGATTTAAATACTCTTAGTTTCTTTGCAGTAAGAAGTCAAAAAGCACAAACCTACATCCAGTAATTAACAACTTAGCATTTTATCCTGTTTGGTTAAGATACAGGTGTCCACAATTTAATTCCATTTGTCATCCAAGCAAAACTTTAAAACTTTCAGGTTACCAAAGACTTTGAAAGCTACTTCAGCAATTACCCATTAGAACTTTGAGATAGACAATTAACCATCAGTTTAGTCATTTCTTTGCTAACAAATTTTAATAACACAAGCTTATTTAACCTTCAGTAAACTTTGATAGAATAAAGCTTCACATTTACTGCTGTTAACTTCAAAGATGCATCTATCTTAATTAAACCAACAAACTTAACTTAGTTCCAATACTGATTTACGTTCCACCTGGGCCCACTCCACTTTGCATGTTTACCGGAGACATGCGTGGGAAGATCTGGAGTGGGGAGTGTTAGGTCCAGGGGTGCTCTTCTTGCTCCTTTACAGTGGAGAGAGAAGGAGCTGTGGTGCATGATCTAGAGGCCAGTCATGCAGGCTGCACGCACCTTGGTGCAGAAACAGAAGGGGAAAACAGAGGAAACAAAGTGCTGCCAGGAGGCAGAGAAGGGATTCCCGGTTTCAGAGCTCATAAGCCCCAACAGAGGAGCAGATGCCATGCTTTCCCACCAGCAAGGGGGGAGGGGTTAGGCAGTCCAAGTCAGGCCAGAGAACATAGGGAAACTTCCCCGAAACAAAGAGAGTTTCGGCAGCTGCTTGGGAATATTCCTTATAGTCTCTGTCTCGAGTTAGACCGACCCCAGTTGGCTCCAGTTATAGCCATTAACACGGGAAGTGAGTGAGGGAGAAGCCCCCACATCTATTAGGAGAAACAGAGAGAAATAAAGCCAGAGTCCCCTTTGCTAGGGATGGCCCAGCAACCTGGGTTTACTAGAAGGCTTATTTACGTAATTACCATCCAATATGTCAGGAGAAAGTTTACTAGCTGACTCATTTGGGCAAACACATTCCGCAAAAGCCCCTTAGTCTGGGGTCCTGGTGTAGAGCAATGAAGGCCTAGGTACGAGCGGTGAAGGTATCCTAGGTCCATTTGCCCTGTTTCCTGCAGAGGAGATCTAACTGATAGATCCCACTGAGGCCATGCAGTGTTACAGGAGCTCAGTCCTTTCCTAAGTTTTGCAATCCAAATTATTTCCAGTGGGTTAAAAGGCACCCCAAGGTAGAGTCCTTGGGAACTGAAGAAGTCTACTGAGGCCATGCTTCCAGAAAAGTAAAGAAGGTCCATTACCAAATCCCCCCTGACTCCTGGGTAGCGTCCCACGCAGGATATGTCAGAGGTTCCTGTGTGTCAAAAGCGACCGGAGGCGTCCCTCAACAAAAATCGCTATTGATCACCGTTTTGCCTTCCCTGGGAAGGCATTCCTGCCGTTAAAGGCCCTGGAGGGGTGCCGGCATCCCTCCACTTCCCCATCACATCCTAGGCTGCTGATGGGTGCCTGGTGAATGGACTAAAACTCTTGTGCCATGCTATCGTATGTCCTGAAGACTGCATACGGTTTTGTCATATTAACCCATGGAAATACTAGAAAAGTTTGGCAAGGGGAAATTACCCAATTTCATAGCTTTAGGCGGTTTGCAGAAGACACTGATGAGAAACAGTAAAGATTGAAATCCATCATGGTCTATGCGACATTCCAACACATGTGGTCCTTGCAGCCAACTTCCCTAGGAAACGGTCCCCGGTTGCGTTTTAATTCAATCGGGTACTGGTTTTGACTGGCTCCCAGTGGAGGTCCCGCGGCCAGAAGTGGCTAGACCGGGCATGTGGAGGGGATCACATTAGATCATTCAGGAGGAAACCTCACACGGGAGTCTTAAGATTGGCAGCCGTCCTGGTGACTTAGTTGGCTGTCCCGTGCCCAAGAGAGACAACTTTCTATAAGAACAGGAATAGAGTGAGGCCATCAAGTTTCTGGGTCTTATTGCCATTCCGGCCAGGGTACTAGCTTACAGCCAAAAGGCAGACGCTCTCCTCCCCATAGAGTAGCCACGGGCTAGAGGATTACAGCCTGAGCAATTGACATGCAAGTGTTCCAATAAGACCATACTCCTTGAAAAGCCCCTGAAATCAGAGTAAATGGAAAGAAAGTACTCACCAATTTTGCACCGAAGCTCAGAGTCCAAATGTAAAGACTCACAGCCCCACGTTGGGCGCCATATGATGAAGTTCTAGAACCTAGGTGAGGTTTGGTGGGCTGAGGTCCGGAGCCGATGACCAAGAAAGAATTCTTGAGACATCTTTGGTGCAAAATGGTGGTTTATTAGAGCACGGGGACAGGACCCGTGGGCAGGAAGAGCTGCTGCCCCGGGTTGTGAGGGGTGGTTGGTTATATACGCAGGAGTTGGGTAGGTGAGGACAAAGGGGTATTCAGAAGGGCTATTGGGGCAAAGAATACTATCAGGATATTGAAGGCTTAGTTACTATCAAGTAAAGACAATTGAGAGTCTCCTGGTGGAATGTTACATTCCTGCCATCAAGCATCCTTGTTAATGAGATTTAGGTTTAGAAGAAATTTAACTTTATTTACTTTTCCTTCTACCTCCACCTCCTTCGGTTTTTATGGAGGGGAGGGTGACATTAGGCTTGAGAAACTGAGTTCTGTGTCTTTGGAATTTGGGCTATTGATAAGGTAACTTCTTTGTTTGTAAATCTCAAGGACATTTGCAAACCAAGGGAGACTCCAGTCTTGTAGGATTGTGATCTCAGCAAGTTAACTATTTATCATTTTATGGCAGTCAGGGGTGCCTGAGGAATGCTACACCTATGGAGGGGAGCGGATGGAAGGGGGGGGTGCAAGGCGCCAGCTCTTGCTTTGTCCTCAGTCAGCCTCCTGCTCCCTCATCAGTAACATACTGTGATTTTGATTTGCATTTCTTTAATGACTAATGATGTTAAGCATCTTTTCATGTGCTTGTTGACTATTTGCACGTTAGGGCTCAGGATATATCACCCCAAATTCTGTCATTTGGCATACTGATTATTTTGAATTAAACTGGAGTATGTTAGGGTTCGGAGTCGACCACCCCTCAATTAGACAGAGAACACTCTTGATAATGCAAGTCACACAGAGAGGTTTATTTCCAGCTAGCTGGGGTCCAAGTATCCGCCCGGCGCAGCGGGTTTTAACAAGGACCCCGAGCACTCAAAGACAAGGGTTTATATAGCATTTTCAAGGCACTTTTCCATAGCTACATACATATCTTGCACCCCACTTTGACAGTTTAACTTTGTTTAACCTTTTGACACCCCTGCATCACCCTGGCGCCATCCTGGTGGTTAAGTGAGATTTAGGTTTAGAAGAAATTGAACTTTATTTACATTTCCTTCTGCCTCAGCCTCCCTGTTTTATGGTGAGGAGGGCGATCTTAGGCCTTGAGAAACTGAGCCATTTGTCTCTGGAAATTGGGCCATTGAAGAGATAGCCCTTTTTGTCATAAATCATCAGGACATTTGCAAACCAAGGGAGACTCCTGTCTTGGAGGATAGTGATCTCTGCAAGTTAGCTATTTGTTTTTAACATTTGGTCCCTGTGGTGCCATTGCCTAACTGCCCTGGTGGTATATGATTAAGTTGTTTCTTAGGTTTTAGCTACTTTCTCTTATCTCAAGTTATGTGCACCCTGTGGGCTGGTTAGGGACGCTCAGAAAAATGGCTTCCTGGCCTTCAGGATGGCCATTCTTACGCTAACCCACTTTTTTTTTTTTTTTTTTTTACACTAACCCACTTTTACAGTGCAAGGTGCCAGCTTTTGCTTTGCCAGGATGACTGTACTTATGTCAGGGCTAGACTCGAGGTGGGTACAGCCTTGTTTTTCTTGGCCTCCACACCTGGAACTTGTTTCCAGGACTTGTTTTTTAACTCCCCTGGGGAAAGGGAGTAGGGACAGTAAAATAGGTCCTTACAAGAAACAGCCAGTGCAAGACAGACACTCTGACCTGCCTTTGTCCCTCTGAAAGTGGGAGATAAATCTCCCATGTAATAGGTCCCTCTCCCTATGCCAGAAGGGTAGGAAGTATCCTTATCGCTAGAAACTGGGAATTCAGCGTCAAAAAGGGTGTATAAACAAACCTTGTTTCTTCTTCATCATTTAACTACCTTTAATCCAAACCCATTTACTAGTCAATTCTTCAGAAATTTGTTATTTCTTTGTCTAAAAGGTATAAGATCTTCCTATTTTGTCGCTTCTTTGAGTCTCATATCTTTATGGGGTTCTGGTACATACATATGTAATTAAACTTGTTTTCTCCTGTTAATCTTTTTATTGTAGGGGGATCTCAGCCAAGAACCTGGAAGGGTACAGGGAAAACTATTTTTCCTGGCCTACATGTATATCTTCTTAAAAGAAATATCCATTGGGTTATCTCTTTTTTGTTCAAATGTAAGAATTCTTTCATTGTTCTAGATATGCGGTCCTTATCAGATCTTACAATTTGCAAATATTTTCCCCATTCTGTGAGTTGCCTTTTCACTTTCTTGATAGTACCCTTTGGTGTACAAAAGTTTTAATTTTGATGAAGTTCAATTTATCTAATTTTTCCTTTTGTTGCTTGTGTTTTGGGTGTCATATTTAAGAAACCATTACCTTACCCAAGATCATGAAGGTTTATACCTGTATTAGCTCCTAAGAGTTTTACAGTTTCAGTCCTTACATTTAGGTCTTTGGTCCATTTTTGAGTTAATTTTTGTATATGGTATGAATCAAGGGGTCCACCTTCATTCTTTAGCATGTGGTTATCCAGTTGCCCCAGTACCATTTTTTGAAAAGGTGTTTTCTTTCCTTCAATGAACAGTTCTGCATCTTTGTTAAAAGTCAGTTGAGGGGCGCCTGGGTGGCTCAGTGGGTTAAGCCGCTGCCTTCGGCTCAGGTCATGATCTCAGGCTCCTGGGATTGAGTCCCGCATCGGGCTCTCTGCTCGGCAGGGAGCCTGCTTCCCTCTCTTTCTCTCTCTGCCTGCCTCTCCATCTACTTGTGATTTCTCTCTGTCAAATAAATAAATAAAATCTTAAAAAAAAAAAAAAGTCAGTTGACCAGAGATATGTGGGTTTATCGGCAAACTTTCAATTCTATTCCATTCATCTACCTGGTTATGCTAGTACCACAATATTTTGATTACTATAGTTTATAGTAAGCTTTGAAATCTCACCAATGATTCTTAACCAATAAGGTATGAAGAAGTTTAATTGAGATACAAAGACTATGAAATCATGAACTTGTAAGTTTATTTTGTCCATAATATGCCCCATGGCCAGTGCTATAATAAAATCTTTTTACTCAAGGATGTTTTGTATGAATGGAATATGTTTATGAAGTAAAAAGAGAGCTGAGTTTCACCATTGGGGATAATAAACAAAAGCACAGAGGCAAAAGATATGTGAATGGATGAAAAAAACTACAGTACATAAAAAACCGAATATTATTTAGTACTAAAAAGAAATGAGCTATCAAGACATGAAAAAAGACAGAGGAACTTCAAATGCATACTACTAAGTGAAATAAGACAATCTGGAAAGGCTAGATATGGTATTATTCCAACAATATGATGTTCTGGACAGTATGAGGACAGTAAAAAGACCAGTGGTTGCCAGGGGTTAGGGGTGAAGAAGGAAACGAGTAGGTTCAGCACTGAAACTATCCGATGTGACACTATAGTGGTGGCTTCATGACATTATATATTCATTAAAACCCTTAGAAGATATAACATCAAGAGTGGACCCTATTGTTAACCATGGACTTTGGGTGATAATGATGTCAGTATAGGTTCATTGACTGTAACAAATGTACCACTCTGGTTTAGTACATTGATAGTGGGAGAGGCTATGCATGTGTGGCAGCAGAAGGAATTTAGGGAATCTTTGTACCTTCCACTTAATTTTGCTATGAACATAAAATTGATCTAAAAAATAAAGTATATTGAAAACTTTAAAAAGATTTGGAGGGGTAGTTCTAGGTGGACTAACAATGTCTGCAACAGGCACCATCCTGAAATTAGGAAGACTGAGTATTTATTTGCTGAGTGCTAAGATGCCCAGTGTTCTTCCTTCGTAGTGTTACAGAACACTGGAACCTGTATATACTTTTGTGAGATTGTAATTTGTAATAACAAATATATACATTTGGTCTTTTTCCCATTCCTGGCACAGAGTTCCTAAAATATCTTAAAAGATAAAGCATGACAGGATCGTCTTTTGCCATAATATTTTATCTTTTGTCCTTGGTTCCTAAAATAGCTCATGTATAACAAGCCCCTTTCAACCACAGCTGAGTTTACATTAATGAAGTAATTTTTGTAAAGTTCCTAGATAGACTCAGGTTGGGGGACTGGTTGCCACGAGCACCAACCATGTGATTAGAGAGTTGGTACTAATAATCTTACCCCTTGACCTCCCAATAGAGGACAGGGACTATATTAAGTTAATCACTAAAGGCCAATGATTCAATCAGTTGAACATACATAATGGAGCCTCCATTAAAACATAAATGGACAGGGTTCAGAGAGCTTCCAGGATGTAACCAACCTGAAGGTCCTGGAAAGGTTTTGTACCTGGAGAGAGCATGGAAACTCCACACTTCTTCCCCATACCTTGCCCTATGTCTCTCTCTCTCTTTTTTTAAATTGATTTATGTGTTTTATCAACATATAATGTATTATTTGCTTCAGGGGTACAGGTCTGTGAATCATCAGTCTTACACAATTCACAGGACTCACCATAGTACATACCTTCCCCAAGGTCCATAACCCAGCCAGCCCATCCCCCTGCCCCAAGCAACCCTCAGTTTGTTTCCTAAGATTAAGAGTCTCTTATGGTTTTTCTCCCTCCCCGGTCCCATCTTGTTTCATTTTTTCCTTCCTTTTCCCCCATGACCCCCCTCCCACCACCCTGCCCTCAAATTCTTCATATCAGAGAGATCATATGATAATTGTCTTCCTCCAATTGACTTATTTTGCTTAGCATAATACCCCCTACATCTCTCTTCTGACTGTAACCTTTTAATAAATGAATGATAGCAGGTAAACTTTTCTTAAGTTCTGTGAAGTGCCCTAGCAAACTGATCAAACATAAGGAAAGGATCATAGGAGCCTTCAATTCATAGCTTGTCAGAAGCACAGGTAACAGCCTGGACTTGTGTCCAAAATAGGGGAAGCCTGGTGGAAATGAACCCTCAACCTGTGAGACCTTACGTTGTCTCCAGGTAGATAGCATCAGAATTGAATTACATCACAGGAAACCCAATCAGGCCCACCAGAGTGTTGAAGAAGAATTGCTTGATGTGGGAAAAAGTCCACACATTTTAGTAACCAAAATTGACAACAGTATAGGAAAAAAAAAAAAAAAGGAGTATCAAGCTTCCATAACAAAATACCAGTTTAGGTGGTTTATAAACAACTTAAATTTATTTCTTACAGTTGTAGAAGCTAGAGATCAGAGTACCAGCATGGTTAGATTCTGGTGAGCACCCTCTTCCAGGTCACAGGCCTTTCAGTGTATTCTTACATGGCAGAAGGAACAGCATCTTTTATAAAGATGGGCCTCTTTTATAAAGGTATTAATCTCATTTATGAGAGCCCTGTGACCTAATCACCTCCCAAAGACCCTACCTCCTAATACCATCACATGGGGCATTAAGAATTCAATATTTGAATTTGGGAGGACAAAGACATTCAGACTACAGTAAGGAGTATTTTTCTTTTACAACCTTCTAAGCAGGAGATTGAAAGGGCCTTCTGTGGGGAATCTGACCAACACAGGAAAAAAGACCTAATGATACTGACATTAAAGTTTCCTTGATAAATGACCCAGCCAGATAATCCTCCAGTGAAGCCCACATTTGATATGGCCAATCGGGGAATTCCTGCTCTACCACTATATAACCAACCAAGAATGCCAGGCATCTAGGGAGAGTTTTTAACATGAAAGATGGAGACTAGCAAACTTACTGATAAAAGCAAACTAAAGGAAACAGAGATTCTCCAAGGAGAAGAAAACAGAAAAAAAAAAGTCATCAATATCCTCAGAATACTAAGAAAAGATGTTACAGGCATGGAACAAGATAAAGACACTGTTTTTTTTCAAGGGTGTTTTTTTAAAAAAAATTCCAGTTAGTTAACACACAGTGTAATATTAGCTTCAGGTGTATGACATGGTAATTCAACACTTCCATACATCACCCAGTGCTCATCTTAATCCCGATCACCTTAATCCCCATCATTTGAACCACTCCCCACCCATCTGCCCTCTGGTAACCATCTATTTGTTCTCTATAGTTAAGAGTCTGTTCCTTGGGGGATCCCCTGGGTAGCTCAGTCAGTTAAGTGACTGCCTTAGGCTCAGGTCATGATCCCAGCGTCCTGGTATTGAGCCCCATGTTGGGTTCCCAGCTCAGTGGGGAGTCTCCTTGTCCCTCTCTCTCTGCTCCTTTCCCTCCACTTATGTGTGCACTCTCTCTGTCTCTCTCAAATAAATAAAATCTTTTTTTTTTTTAAAGGAGTCTGTTCCTTGATTTTCCTCTTTTCTCCATTTGTTTTGTTTCTCTATTTGTTTCCTCTTTTTCCATTTGTTTTGTTTCTTAAATTCCACATGAGTGAAATCATATGGTACTTCTCTTTCTCTGACCAACTTATTTCATTTAGTGTAATACCCTCTAGCTCCAACCACATCATTGCAAATGGTAAGAGTTCGCTCTTTTTGATGGCTGAGTAATATTCCATTGTATACACACACACACACACACACACATACATACATACATACACACACCACATCTTCTTTATCCATTCATCAGTCAATTGACATTTGGGCTCTTTCCATAATTTGGTTATTGTAGATAATGTTGTTATGAACACCAGGAAGCATGAATCCTTGAATCCTTTGAATTAGTATTCTTGTATAAAGACACTATTTTAAAAAGTAACTTTCAGAGGACTGTAATGCTATTACAAGAAATTATGAAAAATGCAGAAGGGGCACCTGGGTGGCTCAGTCAATCGGGGCATCTGCCTTCGGCTCAGATCATGATCCTAGGGTCCCAAGATCAAGCCCCACTTTGAGCTTCCCTGCTCAGCAGAGAGCCTGCCTCTTCCTCTCTCTCTACTGCTCCCCTGCTTTGTGCTCTCTCTCTTTCTGTCAAATAAATAGATAAAATAAATAAATAAATAAATATTCAATAGAAGAAATGGAAAATAAATCAGACACATAAAAAAGGGACCAGGAGTTAGAGGACAAGCTCAGAAGGCCCAACATCTGAATAATAGTTCCAGAAAGAGAAAAGATTTAAGTGAGAGTATCATCAAAGTAGAGATTCAAGGAAATTTTTCACAGGATGGAAAGTAAAAGGAAAATTTTTTTCCTACTCAAAACACTTCTGACACCAAATGTTTAGGTGTCACATTTTACCCCACCAAGATATTTTGACACTATCTACTTAGAGTTAGTACAGACCCTATGAGCTAAGGACTGAATCACACAAGACTTCCCCCCCACTTCAGCCACCAATCACAAGTCATAAGTTTGATTTGGTTACAGACTGGAGGTTCCTACAGCTCTCTCCTCAGGTTTGATAGTTTGCTATAATTGCTCACAGAACTCAGGGAAACACTTTACTCAATATCACCCATGTATTATAAAGCATATAAATAAACAGCCAGATGAAGAGGTACATAGGGCAAAGTCTGGAAGGGTCCCAAGCATAGGAGCTTCTGTTTCCATGAAGTCTGGGGGGCACCACCCTCCAAGCTTCACCAAACAAGGAGCTCTCCAAACCCTTTCATTTAGGGTTTTTATGGAGGTTCCATTATGTGGACATGATTAATTAAATAATTGGCCAATGATGTTTAACTCAATTCCTAGTCCTACCTTCCCTTCCCCAACTCCTGTAAGGAAGTGAAGCTAAAAGTTCCAACCCTCTAATCACATGGTTGCTTCCTCTAGCAACCAGCCCCCAACCTTCAAGAGTCACTTCCTTAACATAAACTCAGGTACGGTTGAAAGGGAGGTTTTATAATTAACAAAAGATTCTCCTCTCCCTCCTACCACTCAGGAAATTCCAAAGCTTTTAAAAGCTTTATACCAGGAATCAGAAATGAAGACAAAATATGTATTTCTTATTATACCACAATATCACACAAAGTGATACATTTCCAAATTGAAAGGACCCAGGAAATGCCAGCATAGTGGGCTCACACCAATACATATCACTGTGAAATTTCAGAACACTGGGAACAGAGAGAAAACTCTAAAAGTTCCCTGAGGGTAAAACACAAGGATCAGGAGTCACAATGGCTTTTGAGTTATCAATGGCAATATAGGCAGTTAAAAGACTATGGAGAATAATGTATTCAAAATAATGATGGAAAGATAATTTCCAAATTATTATAAATTCAGCCAAATTCTCAATGTAGTATGAAGGTAGCATATTTTTGGATATGTAAGGTCTAGGAAAATGTGTCTCCTCATTTCAAAGAAAGCTACTGTGGGATATACTCCACCAAAACAAGAAATGGAAGCCTTGGGATATATGAAACAAAGGCCTGATTACCTTTGGAGAGAAGTGAAGGCAGATGCCAGGATAACAGCTGAGCACTGGGTGCAGAGGGAAACCAGGCTATATTGGAGCAGTCAGAAGGATCCAGAAACAATTCCATTTTAAAAGATTAAATTTTTGGAATACTTGTTGCATTTGAAAATATGTAGACCAGTCATTCTCAAAGTGAAGTCCAGTGACCCTACGAGGTCCTCAAGACCCTATCAAGGAATTTGCAAGGTCAAACTATTTTCACATGAGTATACAGTGGAGTTTTCCAGAGGCTACTTAACATACAACATACAAATGACAGATTGAATGCAGAAGTACAAATGAGAAGCAGGCTGTCTACTAATAAACCCAACATTAAAGAGACTTGAAAGTATATAAAGTAATACCTCTTTTTTTATTAAGTTTATTTTGTTTTGAAAAATACAGTTATGTTTCATAAAAAGTGTTGTTTCTATGAAATAGATTTATTAATGTTTTTGAATGTTTATATAAATATTTTTCAGTGTTTATTTATATATAAATATGGTTTCCAACATGGCACATGTCACTGGATATGACCTACATTAATGAAAACTTTTTGGGATCCTCCATAATACTATGAGTGAAAGGGGATTCTGAGACCGAAAAGTTTGAGAATTGCTGATTTACACAGCTATTAGAGTGTTTGAATTACACTAGTGTCAAGTAGACCTAAGCAAACAACCTTAAAACTCTAGAGAAGAGAGACAATCGAACAGAGAAGGAAGGTATCCAGGGCATACGGCATGGCTCAGCTGAGAAAAGCATTCACATGTAAACTGATATTGTCTAAACAAAAGTATGACATAAGCATGTTAGGGGCTGGGGACAGGATCAGGGGGCTTAAAAAGGGGCAAGAGATAGCTAACTCTGTATCTCCCACAGCAGAAAATCAATAGATAATAGCATAGTAAATTAGGGATTCTAAGTTTTGATTTGAGAGGTGGAAGATGATAATATGCTGATTTTCAGCTGAAGAAGGGAACAAAAGAGAATCACAGGAATGGGAATGCTGAGGCAGGGTAGGTGTGATCTGAAGAATAAACCACTGTTTGAGAACCACTAGTATGTATAACAAGCAGCGAAGGTAAAGTCAAGAGAATGTTTTGTGGTTCTGCTCTGCCTCTTACTCGCCTAACCAAGGCACTTGGTCTCAATTTCCTGTTAAATTAGAGGGCTGCCCTTAACAGTCGCTAAGATTACAATGAAGTCTAAAAATTACTGTATGTTCTACCAAAAATATTCTGAACAGCAAAGGCAGGTCAGTCAGATTGATCTAGATGAGGAAACTCTTTTATTTTTACCATAGAAATAAAAACATTTTGGAGAAGAAAATAATATTTGATTTGCTCTTTGATAAATACAAATTTAAAAATCTATAATTCTATTCATTGAATAAAATTAGCATTCTGGATACAGTTCCATTACATGCAAATGCCATGGGTTTTTATCTTGTCAACAGCTTCTCTGCTTTGTAAATTCTATTTAAGATGCTGTTTTCTCTTCCTGATCTCTATGAGGCTAGAAAAAAGGAATTATGCTTAAGTAATAAGTGATGATACTCATCTATTACTTTTTCTTATGTTCATTTCTATGACTTCTACTGCAATTATGTTTCTTTACAGAGGATATATAAAAATGTACCTGTAGCAAGAGCTTGTAAGTGCAAGGTAAATGCTTGATTAGCTGCAATTAGGGGCTCATGAAAATAAATACCAGGTGACAGTTTGCACTATTCATCAGTGTATTAACAGAGGTGAGAGGGGATATACTTTTTTTCTTTTTAAAAATAACCAAATGAAGAAAAGTCATCAATAATGTTCACTCAAAGGAAACCACCTTTAATAGACTGTATCATTTGAGAACATATTCCAGGGGGCACCTGGGTGGCTCAGTTGGTCAAGCATCTTGACTGTTGATTTCAGTCCAGGTTACGATCTCAGGATGGTGAGATCGAGCTTGTGTTGGGGTCCACACTTAGTACAGAATCTGCTTGGGATTATCTCTCACCTTCTCCCTCTGCCCCTTCCCTGATCACACATACACTAGTGCACACGTGCTCTTTCTCTCTAAATAATAAATAATTAAAATCTTTTTTTTTTTTTAATAATAGTGTTTCCAACCCTTTTTCTTGGCAGATCTAGTAAACAGAGTGGTCCAGAGACAGATTTCAGTGGCACATTTTAGAAGTGCACATACACTGTCACATACAGAAACGTTTGTACATGCCATAGTTGGTCTATGGAGGAGACCTGAAACCTGCCAGAGATGATGCCCAGAACAGAGGAAGAGGAAGAAATTCCCTAGTTTCCTCCATTATTTTCCTTTCTGGTTTCCAATAGTGCTAAACCCAGCCAGAAGCCAATGGACATGAGGGTCTGGAAAGTGCAGTCGGAGGGTACAAGTGTGAGGCATAAACAAGAGCCACATCAGCACAGTCCACCCCTTTTGCTACTCAGCATTCATTCCCATCTTTCCACCCATACTTAACTCTCTAAAACAACTTCATGCTTCTACCTAACAAAACTGCAGCGTGAGTGCCTAGCATTAAGATTTTAATTGCTGGGGCACCTGGATGGCTCAGTGGGTTAAGCCTCTGCCTTCAGCTCAGGTCATGATGCTAGGGTCCTGGGATCGAGCCCCGCATCGGGCTTTCTGCTCAGCAGGGAGCCTGCCTCCCCCTCTCTCTCTGCCTGCCTCTCTGCCTACTTGTGATCTCTGTCTGTCAAATAAATAAATAAAATCTTAAAAAAATATATTTTGATTGCTGAGGCATCCATTTTGGAAAGACATCCATCTTGAGTACACATTTTGCCAGTTGTATGGAAAACACTCAGATATGGAATTAGGAAAACAATCAGATTTGGAATTGAGCCATCATTACCCATGAAGTTTCCTCTTTCAGAAAGCCCTGGGTAACCTAGACAGTTGACCACTTGAATGCCCCACTTCTCCCTTGCCATGCCCTAATTCTCACTTCTAAGCTTTAAATTAGCCAGTGAGGAGTAAACCCATGAAACCTGAAATACTCCACCCCTGGGTTCTAATCAAGGCAGAGCCCGAGGTCCTTTCTCTCTCTCCCTTTACCTTTGACCTCACTGTATGTCCCCCTAGCATGCTGTATATCCTTCAGGACTTGTGAGTAATAAATCATGTTCCTCAAATTTCTCTGATGGTTTTTTGCTGAAATGCATCCTGAAATCATAATAAAAATCACAAGGGCTAATCCAGCCAAGACTGGCCCTGGTGGGGAAATGTCTGTGGGGGCTTGCTAAAAGTAATACAGGTCTGGACAAGTGCCTCAGGCATTCCTATCCAACAGCAACACTATGAATAGCCTGAGACCAACATAATAAAATGTCAGGCAGAAGATGTATCTTACAAATGAAGATGTTCACACCCTTTCCACAGCAAGGGGAAATATAATTCCATCTACCATGTTGTCCATATCAAGTCTAGGATCTCCAAGGGATATGCAGCGCTGACGGGTCTGAGTGTGACTCCTCATAATCTGGTTTCCATTTAATTAAATTATAAAGTTAAGCACTGCCAAAACTCTATGCAAAATGACAGAGAAGGAAAGGAGGTGTTGAAATTACTCGTTAAAATACACATAATATAGCAGCCTTAGTTCTCAACTTCATAACTGATCATAAGGCCATTACAGATATTTGTCATATCCGTCTTCATCTACCTATTCCATGTTACTCTTGACTTCATTCAGACCTTGGCTGCTTGGAATTCTTTACCTAGTGAGGGGAAACCAACCTTCATTCTTTATGGACTTTAGTCCTTAATCATCCTGCCTTTTGGGGTTGCTAGTAACCCTTTCCCCCACACACCTATTGAACATACAAGTATTAAGAAGCATCCCAATGAGGGGCACCTGGGTGGCTGAGTTGGTTAAGTGTCCAACACTTAGCTCTGGTCTTAATCTCATGTTGTGAGTTCAAGCCCTCCGTTGGGTTCCATACTGGGCATGGAGCCTACTTAAAGAAGAAGAAGAAAAAGTAGCAGCAGCAGCAACAGCAGAAGCAGCATCCTAGTGAATCCCAATTCCAGACATAGTCTTATCTGTCTCCACTATGTAGAGAAATACCTCCACATCAATGGAACCATTGTTATGTATTCTAGTGCGAACAGTCTACTCTTGGTAATTAAGACTTCTAGATGAGAAGAGCTAAGGTTACAGAAATGAGAGGCTAAACTTTTACAAGTGTGTTATTAGTTGTGAGAAGCTCCTCCCAAACAGTGTGCTCTTGTCATGAAAAAAAAAAAAAGCAACATATATTAACTGTTGGTCCAAATCATAACCCATAAAATAACACTCCAATTTGGTAAGGTGCTGTCTCCAAGCTGGTACCATAACCGAGTCTTCAGCAGACCATTCCAACATTTTTGTAAGACCAGCTGCTTCTGGATTTTGAGACACATGATAAGACTAGTTGAATCTCTTGCTGCATATGCTTATGGTAAAATTAGTTCCTTGGTTGGAAGCAATGTTGTATGTAATACCGTGATGGTGAAAAGAAATGCCGTTGAATGCCAATAAGTCCATGGACAAGTGTGATGGCAGAAGCCAATGGACAGAGAGAAATAACCCATATTCAGAGAATAATCAGTGAGGACAAATTAGTTCCTACTTAATGATGGAAGGGCTCCAATGTAACTGACCTACCACACCAGGTGGGGCTGGCTAGTTCCTCAAGGGAATGATGCCATATGAGGGGCTCAGCACTGCTGTTAGCATATTGTGTGCTCGACAGTAGCAACAGCCAGATAAGTCATAGTGTGAAAAGGTCCATGTTGTTAAACTGAGGTATGGCCTGCCTTTCTGATGCCATGGCCACTTTATTCATGAACACTGAGTGAGCAACATGGTGGTTGAAAAAAAGAGAACTCACTCATATCAACAGGATAGTTATCCACTTCATTGTTGTGAGGCTCCCTTAACATGGATGCCTTTTGGTCGGTATTTACATTGGATACAAATATGTATCTGCCTCTCCTTAATCAGGTTCCTCAAAACAGAACCTGAGACAGAGGTTCATATATCTGTGATTTATTTTTCAAGCACTCTCAAGAGAATCTGATAAGGGAATGAGAGAAGCAGGGTAGGAAAGGGAAAGCAAGAATGTGGTTTCAGGTGAAGTCTAGCTTCATTCTGATTACACAGGGAGGTATGGAGGGTAAACAATTACCACAGAACATGTCCCATCTTGAGCCAAGGGCTTTACATTTCCACCTTGGTCAGTCATTGACTATAGGCTGCCAGGACAAAGCAGCAGCATCATTCCCAGGCACCTCTGGGCAAATAATCTTGGTTGTTCAAGGATAATCCTCCTGAGAAAGCTGCAAGTATGAGGCATTGCCTGAGCATCCACTCAGCTCAGAGATATGCATTATTAAGCATTAAAAGGATCCTATTTCAGGGCACCTGGCTGGCTCAGTTGGTAGAGCATGTGACTCTTCATCTCTGGGTTGTGAGCTTGAACACCACATTGAGCATGGAGCCTGCTGAAAAAAACAAATGATCCCATAACTAGTGGTCTTTATTCCCTTGTATAGATCCAGGTTTCTATCTGGAATCATTTTCCTCCTGCCTGAAGGACATCCTTTAATATTTCCTGTTGAATGCGATGTCATAGTGATTTAATTCTTTCAGACTTTGTTAAGTCTAACAACATCTTTCACCTCATTCCACCTTCATTTTTGAAAGATATTCTTATTGGGTATAGAATTCCAGTTTGACAGTATTTTTTTTTTAATTTTAGTACTTTAAAGATATTGCTCTATTATCTTCTCATTTGCTCTATTATCTTCTGCTCTATTATCTTCTCTTCCCAAAAAGAAATCTGAAATCATCTTCACTCTTGTTTCTCTATACATGGCGTGCTATTTTTCTCTGGCTATTTTTAAGATGCTCTCTTTATCACTGGTTTTAAGCAATTTGATTATGATGGGCCTCTATGTTTTCTTCATGCTTTTTATGCTTGAGTATTTGTGAGATTTCATATATATACATCAGTATGTAAGTATTTATACTTCCTATCAAGTTTGGGAAATTTTCTTTTTTTTCCTTTTTAGATTTTTTTTTTCTGATAGAGAGAGAGAGAGAACACAAGCAGAGGGAGTGGCAGAGGGAAAGAGAGAAGGTACCCCACTGAGTAGGGAACCTGATGTGGGGCTCCATCCCAGGACCCTGGAATCATGACCTGAGCTGAAGGCAGACATCCTTAAGAGACTGAGCCATCCAAGGGCGGCCCAAGTTTAGGAAATTTTCAATCATTATTTATTTAAATATTTTTTTCTCTCTTTCCCTCTCTCTCTCCAGAGACTCCAACTATACTTGCATTAGGCTGCTTGAAGTTGTCTTACAGTTCACTTATTAATTTTCACCTCTGAAAGCTCTGAGTGTTTTTTAAACATCTTCCATGTCTCTACTTAACTTTTTGAACATATGTATATTGTCAGGACATTTTTTGGTTTAAAGTAGGCTCCATGCCCAGCATGGAGCCTGTTAGGGCCAATTTAATGTTAAAACCTGTTTAACTATTAGGGCCTGCTTAGCCAGAGAAACTCGATATTGCCTAGGTAGCCATATTGTTGTTTACATCCACGGACTTCATTCCGGGAATAAATGCCCCAGTAGTTCCTGGTATGATTCTGGGTATCGATTCCAGGAGTAAACGCCTTAACAATAGAAGCCACGTACTTTGGGTCTGCAGTTATGCCCTATAAAACCAGCCTGTGGGATCAGGAGGGGGTCACTCTCTTCAGAGGCAGCCCCTAGCCGGTCAGTCTGACTTATAATGCTTGGCATAGAATAAGGCTTTGCATAACTTTCACTTTGTCTCAGTCTTGTTTCTTTGATAACGGACCCCAACAGAGCCCACCATGGGCTTTGAACTCACAACCCTGAGATCAAGACCCAAGTGAGATCAAGAGTCAGACACTTAACTGACTGAGCCACCCAGGTTGCCTCATGGTTGTAATTTTTAATATCTTTGTCTGCTAACTCTTCTGTGTCCATTTTGTGTGGTTTCGACTGAATAATTTGTCTCCTCGTTATGGGTCATATTTCCTACCTCTTTGTGTTGCCTGGCAGTTATTTATTGAATAGAAGATGTAAAATTTACTTGTCAGGAATGGACATTAGTGTTTGAATAAACATTCCTGAGCTTTGTTCTGGGACACTATTAAGTTACTTGAAAAGTGCATTTAGCACTGGGTGTGGTGCAAAAAATAATGAATACTGTTATGCTGAAAATAAAAAAAAATAAATTAAAAAAAATTAAAAAAAGAAAAGTGCATTTATTCTTTTGGGTCTTGCTCTGATGATGTGTTAGGTGGGACTTCCACAGTGCTCATTCTAGGGCTAATCATTTCCCATTACAGAGGTAAGACACTTCTGTGTACTTTACTCAGTGCCCTGTAAATCTTGAGGTTTCCCAGTCTGGCTGGTGGGCAGGAACTATTCTATGTGAGCACTGTACATTGTATTGTTACCTCTCATAATTTGGTGCTGCTTTCCCTATCCTCATGTTGTTTCCTATCTTTCTTTCTTTCTTTCTTTTTTTTAAGATTTACTTATTTGAGAGAGAGAGAGAAAGAGCATGAGCAGGGGGCAGAGGTGGAGGGACAGGGACAAACAGACTCTCCACTGAGCAGGGAACCTGACAAAGGGCTCAATCCCAGGATCCTGAGATAATGACCTGAACTGAAGTCAGCTGCTTAACCGACTGAGCCACCGAGGCACCCAACTCAAGTTGTTTCCTTACATGCATTTGCTGGTCTATATTCTGCTGAATACTTGAGAGCACTCTACAGGCCTCTGGGTTTCTCTCCATTGCAGTTCTCTCCTCTTTGGTAACCCATCCTGAGAACTCCAGCTTTCTTGTTCTCCTCCAAACTTTCAGCTCCTCCTCAACTCATGGAGTCTGCTGGGCTCTGCCAGGGTTTCCCTTCCCCCACCAAGGCCTGGCAGGACTCACCTTGTTTCTTGTCAAGAGATCACTAGTCCTATGTTGCTTGATATTGAGTGTCTTGAAAAATCCCCGTTTTACATGTTTTGTCTGCTTTTTGGTTGCTCAGGGGCGAGGGTACTTCCAATTCCTGTTACTCCATCTTGAGCTGAATTAGAAGTCTACTCTATTGTCATTTTTATTCGTTCCTTACATTATCCAACTAGTTTATTCTTTTCCTAACCTTTTGAGCAGAATGTTTAATTCATATAATGTCACTCTTACTTATAACAATATTTCTTTTCAGCATAGCTTTAACCAGAACTCATAAATTTGGACATAGAGGGTTTTTCTTGTTAGTTTTTCTATTAACATATAATGTATTATTAGCCCCAGGAGTACAGATCTGTGAGTCGTCAGGCTGATACACTTCATAGCACTCACCATATCACATACCCTCCCCAGTGTCCATAACCCAACCACCCTCTCCCTCCCCTCCTCCCCCCGGCAACCCTCAGTTTGTTTTGTGAAATTAAGAGTTTCTTATGGTTTGTCTCCCTCCCAATCCCATCTTGTTTCATTTATTCCTTTCCTACCCCTCAAACCCCCCACGCTGACTCTCAACTTCCTCATATCAGGAAGGTCATATGATAATTGTCTTTCTCTGATTGACTTATTTCGCTAAGCATAATACTCTCTAGTTCCATCCACATTGTCGCAAATGGCAAGATTTCATTTCTTTTGATGGCTGCATACTATTCCATTGTGTGTGTGTGTGTGTGTGTGTGTGTGTGTGTGTGTGTGTGTGTGTATATATATATATATATATATATATAAATCACATCTTCTTTATCCATTCATCTGTTGATGGACATCTAGGTTCTTTCCATAGTTTGGCTATTGTGGACATTGCTGCTATAAACATTTGGGTACACGTGCCCCTTCAGATCATTACATTTGTATCTTTAGGGTAGTAGTGTGACTGCTGGATCATAGGGTAGCTCTATGTTCAACTTTTTTGAGAAACCTCCATGCTGTTTTCCAGAGTGGTTGCACCAGCTTGCATTCCTACCAACAATGTAGGAGGGTTCCCCTTTCTCCACATCCTTGCCAGCATCTGTCATTTCCTGACTTGTTAATTTTAGCCATTCTGACTGGTGTGAGGTGGTATCTCCTTGTGATTTTGATTTGTACTTTCCTGATGCTGAGTGATGTGGAGCACATTTTCATGTGTCTGTTGGCCATCTGGATGTCTTCTTTGCAGAAATGTCTGTTCATGTCCTTGCCCATTTCTTGATTGGATTATTTGTTCTTTGGGTGTTGAGTTTGATAAGTTCCTTATAGATTTTGGATACTAGCCCTTTATCTGATATGTTGTTTGCAAATATCTTCTCCCATTCTGTCAGTTGTCTTTTGGTTTAGTTAACTGTTTCCTTTGCTGTGCAGAAGCTTTTGATCTTGATGAAGTCCCAATAGTTCATTTTGCCCTTGCTTCTAGAGGGTTTTTCTTATTGGTGCTTTCATTTTCTCTGTAGACAGTTTTTTTAAATTCCCAAATGATGGGAGTATATATTGTTGGATTATTATACCATTGTTTTTCCTAACATTAACTAGAATTTCTAGTATTATTCTAGCATAATTAACAATAACTAATGTAGTTTTCTCACATTGTGATTAAAGGCTGTGGGGAAGCATACCCCATAGTGGTTAGCAGCTGCATTCTTGAGTCAAAAATCTGAGATTTAAATCCCTGCTCTGTCTTTTCTGGCTATATAACCTTGGGCAGAGAATTTAAACTAAGGCTCAATTTCTTCATTTGTAAAATTAAAGTAATAATCATACCTATCTCAGGTGTTTGTCCTGAGTGTTAAATTAAGACAATACATGTAAATCATTTAGCATATAGGAAATACTCAACTAATCTTAGTTAAAATTTCTATTTGGGGAAAGTTTTGGGAATTTTTTGGTCAACTTTTGCTGTTCAATTGGCACTTGCAAGAAATGAAAAGTATATATTTGAACATATAAAGTTCAATACAGTATACAGGCTCTTGATCCCATCCATACCCCCTTGGTTCCCTCTGAGTTTGCCTGCAGCTATAAGCGACAATGTGCTGACAGTCCCCTCAAAAACCTATGCATCTCTTCTTCTCTGCTTGAAAATGGCCAGCAATGTTTGGAACTTAAAACCCTCAGAGATAATTCTCAGCAAGTGAAGGACAGAGGAAAGTGGATAAATATTCCAGCTTTGCTGTCCCTGGAGAGGTCATATCTAAGATACATTCTATATGTTCTTCAAAGGATCTCCCACAGCAACTGAACTTCAGTTACCCACATGTGAAACCTGCTCATAATGCACCCTGGACAGGACTTTCCTCCTTCCTGGCTCACTGTCCCTGCTCTTTTTCTTTTGCTTCCTGAGATTACTGCCTAAATAAACTATCTGCACAAGACCTCACCTCAGAATCTGTTTTCTGGAGGAACACAGACTAACACAGATATATATGTATTAGATTATCCTAGTTAATTGTACAGTTCCCATCTGCTAAGCATGGTTCTCAAATCTCATTTCAAATTATAATCAACTGGAAATAAATACATCAAAATTTCTAGGTATTGTCAAATAAGAAACATCCAGATTTAGTAAGGAGAGACTACTGGAAAGGACTAATGCAAAGGGGGTGAGAGGAACTGCTGCTGCAAGGAGAAACTATGACATAAGATCTCGAAGGAGTTTTTCTTTATAGAGAAGAGTAAACAAGACTAGAAGGAACTAGGTGTGGAGAAGTGGGGTGAAAGAGTGACTTAAAGAGTAGATCACAGAATGTTTTCCCCTGAGCAAGAATTCTCTGCCTTTAGCACTAGCGGTTCTTGATCATGCTGCTTCAAAGAATGAAGAGGTAGACCAGAAGAGTGGTAGGCAGCAAAGCAAGTTTACTGAGTGACAGTACAAAGCTCCCAGAGAGGGAAAGATTCAAGAAGGTTGCCCTCAGAGTTTCTAAGTTTAGGGTTTTTTTTTTTTTTAAGATTTTATTTATCTATTTGACAGACAGAGATCACAAGTAGGCAGAGAGGCAGGCAGAGAGAGAGGGAAGCAGGCTCCCCGCTGAGCAGAGAGCCCGATGTGGGGCTCAATCCCAGGACCCTTAGATCATGACCTGAGTCGAAGTCGAAGGCAGAGGCTTTAACCCACTGAGCCACCCAGGCGCCCCAATTTAGGAGGTTTTATGAGCTGTTTTGTGGAACTATCTTAAGCAATCAGGGTGTGCTGCGTCACACCAAACAGTACTTTCATCATGTTATCTACCTATCAGGTTAACGTCAACGTGCTGAGGGGTCTTTTTTGCTAACATCTGGGAGCTTATGTCTTAACTGCCCCTTGCCTGTGATAGTGACAAATGTTTTGTGGGTAATTGTCTTATTCTAGGACGTTTTGCAGAAGTCATTTCTGCGAAGGCTGCAAAGCAGAATGTCAGTGCAGTCCTGTCTAAGCTGCAAAACAGGATGTTAGTGCTGTTTTATTTTAGCTATCCTGACTCCATATTTTCTTGTTGGGGACCCTGGCCTGGACTACCTCACTGTCCAACTAACTCCTTAGAAGGAGAGATTGTTATGAAGGAGTTATGCATTGGTTCATGCTGGGGGCAGGTCAAAGCTCAGAGACTTGGAAGTAGGAGAGAATCTTTTTTTTTTTTTAAAGATTATTTATTTATTTGACAGAGAGAGATGACAAGCAGGCAGAGAGGCAGGCAGAGAGAGGGGAGGAAGCAGGCTCCCTGCTGAGCAGAGAGCCCGATGCGGGGCTCAATCCCAGGACCCTGAGATCATGACCCGAGCCGAAAGCAGCGGCTTAACCCACTGAGCCACCCAGGCACCCCAGTAGGAGAGAATCTTAACCAGGGTTTGGTTAACCAGCATTTTGTTCTGATTGGTCAGTAGAAACAAGCAGTTCAGCTAATCATTCATGAGGCCATGGGCGGGAGGGTCTGTGCCTAATCTTGCCATAGGTAAATAAGGGGGCATATGTGAGTCTTACCTAAGTCATATGGGAAAGGATGGTTCTTTGCAGTAATTCTTTTCCAGAACACAAAAGAGGTTGTGTGTGTGTGTGTGTGTGTGTGTGTGTGTGTGTGTATTTCTAAACTGTCCCTATTTTCCAGGAGCTCAGGTAAAATTCAACGCTTTGGGGATGGAACTTAGACAATAATAGTTTCTAGAAGCATGACTCCCCAAGATAACCTATAAATTACAATAAAAGACTTGAGAGACCCATCAACTAATCCAAATGTGTAGCCCTTATTCAGGTCCTAATTCAAATAAAACTGGTTTTTTTTTTAATGACATTAATAAAACAATGAGAGATTTGAACACTGAATCCTTGATGAAGTTGAAGAACTGCTATTTATTCTTCAAATATGATAACGATATTGTGCTTATGTGTGGAGGCCGAGAAAATTAAGTCCATCCCACCTCAGGTTTAGCATTAGCACAAGTACAGCCATCCTATCTTTGGCAGCCATCTCAGGCCCAAGGGCTGACCTTTCCCCTACTTTACTTTAGTTCCAGGGACCCCCCCCAACACTGCTTTAGTTCTAGGGATCCTCACCCTGCTTTAGTAACAGGAATACTTAACCCTGTAAACACTTCCAAGAAAGTACCTAACCCTGTAAACAGCCCAGCAATAGCTAATCAGCACCCTGCTTTAGTAACAGGAATACTTAACCCTGTAAACACTTCCAAGAAAGTACCTAACCCTGTAAACAGCCCAGCAACAGCTAATCAGCTCACTGCAGAAAAGTCTGAAACGTCTCCTCCTCTCCCTTCCAAGCCTCTTGAAATGACCCATAAAAACCCCTGCCTTAACTAGCGTTGGGGTCCAAGTCCCTACTCCGCTGCATCGGGTATACTTGGGCCCAAGCTTAAGCTTGTCAAATAAACCATGTGATTGCATCAGTGTTGGCTCCTTGGTGGTCTCTGGGACGCGAAAACCTGGGCATAACATACAAATTTTTAATTCTAAAAAAGTGATGATGGTATTGGTGGTTATGTTTTTAAAAGATTCCTTATATTTTAGAGCTCTCACTGGACAAAATGTTTATATATATACGATTTCTGGGATTGCTTTAGTATAGGAAGGGGGAAAGTGGGTAGAGAATTAGCTGCCCATGACTTGGTAAAATTGCCAGCGCTGAGGTGGTGGGTACCCCAGATTCATTAGGTCAGTCTGTTTACTTTTGCATAGGTTTGAAATAAAAAAGCTTTTCTAAAGAAACCCCTTAATTATTCCTCCTTTGCAATCCATGTTGAAAAACTGCTTTTCATAGCTTTATTTTTTGTCTGCTCAACAATCAAAACCTGAAAGAGGTTTGTTAAGGGTTCCCCTCCCCCAATTATTACATTTTTATCCATTTCTCCTTGTATTTCTTGCAATGCTGGATTTATAGATGTCATTGCTTTATTATTTGTGACATGGAGGTTTATGAAAGATTGCCTTGGAAAAATAATACATGCTCATGGCAAAAGTAAAAAAATATATATAGCAAGCAATATTTAAGAGTATAATGAAAAACAGATTTTTTTCACCTCAAATTCCCAACTTTCAGCCCCTCTCCAGTGTGTCAGCCACAATTACCGATTTCTGTCTTCCCTGAAGAATGAAAAAAAAAATATATATATATATAGAGAACATATATATAAGATATATATTATATATAATATATATACATATGTACATATATATGTGTGTATACCTGAATATCTTTTTTTGAATATAACTGGGACCCCAGTGTTTTACACTCTGTTAGACTCCTTGCATTTATCACTTAAATCACTTAAATCTTGTACAGAAAATAGCTACAGTGGAAACTGAGCCTCAGCACACTCTGCAGCCTAAATGAATCAGTTTCTGAGAGCTCTTTTACAACTCTGTAAATTACAGATAACAATGCAAAGTAATTCCTGTCTGTCCACACGCAAATCAATTCCGGCCAGTACAGGTGATGAGGGAGCAGGAGGCTGGCTGAGGACAAAGCAAGAGCTGGCGCCTTGCACCCCCCCTTCACCCACTCCCCTCCATATGTGTAGCATTCCTCAGGCACCCCTGACTGCCATAAAATGATAAATAGTTAACTTGCTGAGATCACAACCCTGCAAGACAGGAGTGTCCCTTGGTTTGCAAATGTCCTTGAGATTTACAACAAAGAAGTTACCTTATCAATAGCCCAATTTCCAAAGACACAGAACTCAGTTCCTCAAGCCTAATGTCACCATCCCCTCCATAAAAAAACCGAAGGAGGTGGAAGTAGAAGGAAAAGTAAATAAAGTTAAATTTCTTCTAAACCTAAATCTCATTAACAAGGATGCTTGAGAGTCTCTTCCACCAGGAGACTCTCAATTGTCTTTACTTGATAGTAACCAAGCCTTCAATATCCTGATAGTATTCTTTGCCCCAATAGCCCTTCTGGACACCCCTTTGTCCTCACCTACCCAACTCCTGTGTATATAACCAGCCACTCCTCACAACCCGCGGCAGCAGCTCTTCCTGCCCACGGGTCCTGTCCCCGTGCTTTAATAAACCACCATTTTGCACCAAAGATGTCTTAAGAATTCTTTCTTTAGTCGTCAGCTCCAAACCTCACCCCACCGAACCTGACTTAGGTTCTGGGACTTCATCACAGGGACAAGCTCCCCAACCAGTGGAAAAACCAGTTTTGCCCGTTTTGCTCATTTATTTCAACATTCCTTTACTGCCCGTTTTGCTCATTTATTTCAACATTCCTTTACTCCACAGAAATTTGTCCTTCTTTGATTTCTCCTGTGAGCTAGTGGTGACATCTGCCTACTTCCTTTGTTACAAGGAAATTAAATCTGCAGCATGTGTTCATTTTATATCTGCATGAGAGTCTTTTTTTTTTTTTTTTGATAATTATTCTTAACGGTGTTTAGCCAATTGGTTGAACATACAACTTATGGGATCTGTGGAAAACCCAACTTTATTTTTATCTCTCATTGCCCCTGTGTGAGTAACTGTATGTATCAGTAACTCATTTAATCTGCTCTAGTCGTTTGCTTCAACAAGGCTTTGATAAATATGCTTTTACTTGTGTTTTTAAGTCAAATTTAATTACACTTGTAGGATGACTTCCTAGGACTAAATCACTCTCCGAAGAAATTATACCAATTTATCTTCCCATTAAGAGTGTATAAAAATGATGGTTTTTCATATTCTCTGACCACAGCACATTATCAGACCTTTAGATCTTTTCCAGTCTGGTAGGTAAAAAATGGAATCTTAACTTAAACACGTATTTCTTTCATTATGGATTAGATTGGCAAATTTTCATACAATATAAACTATCAGTTTTCTTTATCTGTAAGCTGCCTATTCATGTCCTTTGCCCATTTTTTTCTATTATTTTGATATTGTTAATAATAACAGATTGGTCCTCTGTCATGGGTGTTGCAAACATCTTTTCCCACAATGGAGCTGGGGCTACAGTGAAGAGATGGGGCCAGGCAAGCATAGCACAACTCAGTGGATTTAGAACGTACCTGCATCTAGAAAGGCTATGTCTCTCAAACCTCCTGCCCTCCATATGTGACTGAGTCCTCACCTTCTCATTCACAATCCCTCAGCAATGAAAATCTAATTGAAGTGCAAGAAAAAGGATGCATTGAAAAGTCACCATGGAAACTGCCCCTCCCACAGCATTTACCATTCAAGCACTTCTACAGGCATTCATGTAACAACAAATTAGCAAAGAAAGATTTCCAGACTCACAACCCTAATTTTGAATGCAGTTTAAAGGTGCTTAGAGGCAAGAAGAATGCCTGTGGTTTCCATAGGGAGATTACTAGGAAAAGAATTGTCTCCAGCTCCAGCTTCTGTGGAGGATAGTTTGTTGAGACATTAGACTGTATTTTGTTTTTGCTGCAATTTTCCACCCTCCCCTACTTTCTGCTGATTGTTGCCAGTTCACAGTGCTTAGTGGGCCTTAAGCCTAAAGACTACTTCTGGTCTGCCTTTAGTGAAAGTCTGGACTCACTGAAAAGGTTAAACGAGGTGGGAAAGCGTGTGCAGAGGAAAAATCCATTCTCTTAGGAGGGCAGAGAAGTCAATGAAATCAGGAGGACAGGTTCTGCCAGGGGTGACGACCTGTGGATACTGCTGAAAGCATCCAGGATGGTGACTGCAGGGGAGAAAATCTGCCACCCCAAAATGTGTCTCTTTGGCATGTGAATTATTTTCAGCTGATTTGCTTTTAAGAAACAAAAGGCTCAGGAAGAAGCTTTGACTGTCCCCCTGACTGAAAAGAATTTAGACATAGAACCTGCTCCAGGAAGGGAGCATTCACCATAGAAAATTACAGCATAATATGAATTGGGGTGGTAGACAGGGAGCAAGGTAGCAAAGTCTGTTTGCGTAAATTCCTATGTCCATTGTTTCTGGATGGTCCAGCAAGCATCAGATTACCAAATGTTTATCTTTTTCATCTTCCTGTGATTTATCTTTCTTCCTCATGAAGTCCCAGACCACCACCTCCTTCTCCTTGGCTCTAGATAAGCCTCAATTGCCTGACTATGGCTCTCATATTCTTATGAGTCCACCTATTATGTATATAACTAAATATGTATGTAACTATGTATGTAACTAAATTTAATTTTTTTTCCTGTTAATCTGCCTCACGTCAATTGAATTCGGCCAGCCAAAAGAACCTTGAAGGGTAAATGAAAATTTTTCCTCTGAACAGTGACAGAAACTGATCAAACATGGCTAATGGCTAGTGATCTTAGGGAGGCAGGGACTGAGGCTCTGAGAATTCCAACTGTAACAAAAAAAAAATCCCAGTCCCAGTGCAGGAAAAGACCAGAGGCCTCGTCACTTTCAAATGACACTGGGCATCTCAGACCTAACCACTCTGGACTGGAACTATTGATGCTTCCTGTTACCTGTGGGTGACTCCCAAAATCTATGGGTGACTAATGAAATGCCAATTGAGTATTACCCCCACCTTAATAAAAGACCACCAGAGACGTGAGTCAAAGCCAATCAGCAAGGGTCGTTTATTGCAGGTTCGAACCTGGACCTCTGGGCGGCTTGTTGCCGATAACGCCAAGAGGTCCGGAGCTGGGTCGGTGCAGGATTTTTATAGACAGATACAAACAAGTTTCGGGTGGGGCTGAGCTTATTGATTGATAGTTTGAACACAATTGGGAGTCTCCTGGTGGAATGTTACATTCCTGCTATCAAGCATCCCTGTTAATGAGATTTAGGTTTAGAAGTATTTACTTTTCCTTCTACCTCCCGCGGCCTCCTTTGGTTTTTCATGGAGGGGAGGGTGACATTAGAGCTATTGATAAGGTAACTTCTTTGTTGTAAATCTCAAGGATATTTGCAAACCAGGGGAGACTCCTACCTTGCAGGATTGTGATCTCTGCAAGTTAACTATTTATCGTTTTATGGCAGTCAGGGGTGCCTGAGGAATGCTACACATATGGAGGGGAGCGGGTGAAGGGGGGGTGCAAGGCTCCAGCTTTTGCTTTGTCCTCAGCCAGCCTCCTGCTCCTTCACTATCATGGATCAGGATGGCTAGGGGAGTCTAAGCAAAGACTGAGGTAGACTTTACCATCATTTTGACTGGCTGAGGGCTCAAAATTATACTTCATATAATTTTAATAATCTCATATGATATTTATATACCAAAATTTATAGAGCAATATTCATACTCAAAGTACTTTTTAGGACTAGCATTTTAGGAAGCTTCAGCCAGTCAGCTATGGTACAAAAGCCCCACCACAAAAAAAGTACATTTCTTTTTTTTTTTAAAGATTTTATTTATTTGATAGAGAGAAATCACAAGTAGACGGAGAGGCAGACAGAGAGAGAGAGGGGAAGCAGGCTCCCTGCTGAGCAGAGAGCCCCATGCGGGACTCGACCCCAGGACCCTGAGATCATGACCTGAGCCGAAGGCAGCGGCTTAACCCACTGAGCCACCCAGGTGCCCCCAAAAAAGTACATTTCTGATGTAGTTTTAATTTTGTTCTTCCACTTAGTAAATGCTTATAAGTGCATAACTTTTGCTATATTTTCTTGAATTTTTCTAATAAGTTATGGCTTTTTTATGGGAACAAGTAGATTTCCCAAAAAGGTACTTCGGTTATGACATTTTTGCAGTAGGAAATCCATTCTAAGTTTTGATTTTGTCACCTTACAACCAGAGAAGGCCAAAATCAGGGATGATATCAATGTTTCTCTACTGCCCTCCAGTGGGAAGCTGGATGGAGGTGGTAACATTTTTGGAGTGAAAGAGACTGGTATATATTTCTACATAAGCATGTAAAAATATAGATAGAAAGAAATAAGAAGAACCAAAGGCTATTTTTCTCCCAGTATGTTCAGAAATAAGTGAACTGTTGAATGATGAGTGATTTAGTACCATGCCTTCTAAGGCCACATTTAAACCCAAGGAGTTACTGACAAGACAAAATAGCACACAGTTTTTGAGGTAAACATCTTAAACATTCTGAGTTTCTATATTTACTTATATGAAATTGATTTACTTATACATACTTATGTAGTTATGGTGATGTACTCTTATAAATGAAACATTCTTCTTAGTAGAAAATCATTAAAGAGTTAAAGAAAATGTATGCAGCTTCTCAATTTCTCCACGTTTCTGATTGATATCATGGCAGATTTACATTAACAAGTTTATTTAGCACATCTGTGTGAGGCTTAAAATTTGACATTTAAAATTAATTTTAAGGATTTTATTTATTTCTGTGAGAGAGAGAGCACATTTGGGGAGGGGGGGGGCTGTGTGGCAAAGGAGGAGGGAGAAGCAGACTCCCTGCTGAGCAGGAAGCCTGAGGCGGGACTGGATCCCAGGATCAGGAACCATGATCTGGGCTGAAGGCACAAACACTCAACCGAATGAAAAACCCAGGCACCCCAATCTGACACTTTTAAAAATTCACCTTTCAAATATCCAAATTAATGCATTAGGTACTACAAACAGTAGTAGTTGCAAACTAAGGCTCTATAGGGTTTTATGTTTGTAAACGAATTTTCAAAACTTATTAATTCATCTTAGACAACTAAAACAAAAAGCATGACAACATTTATGTCTCCTCCTGGTGACGGCAAATCTGGGATATGGTACAAAGACATACAAGGTTACCTTCACTTTGTTCAATAAATGGTTTGATCTTTGAGCCATAAAACATGAATTTAAGCATGGACAACCTTCATTTCATGGATCTTTTTCCAGGCTGTTGAGAACAAGAGAGGAAGTAAGACCAAAAGGTATGAAATTTCAAATTGGTCTGAAAACTTTAAAAGGTGATAGAGCCTACATTACATTAAACTTCTGAGACAATCTACCCTAGGAAAATATAGCACTCTGGCAATATTCCCTGAGAAGGTGACGATCAAAAATTATACCTAAAATATATTGAATATTTCCTGCATACCAGCTACTATGCTAAGATTATCTCATTTACCTTCGTAAGAACCACAATATATGTGTAACTGGAAGGACCAACCCCCAGAGAAAGATTGAATAAGAACATATCTCTTTTATTTGGAAGTAGAAGTCTTCTATAACTCTAATTTATATTTACTGCATTTTTATTTAATATGTGTGTGGATTTTTTTTTTTTTTTCAGAATTCTAAAGGCAAGTGTCTCCACATCTAAGAACAATATAATAGGTGTCAAGCCTTCTTACTTTTTTTTTTTCTTTCTTACATTTTGAATAAAGATGCCAATCTGCCCATGCAGGAAGTGCTATGAAACTGCTGAAGGAATTCTGCCAGGATAAGCCTCCTGGCAGTTACACCAGAGAAGACAAAGAATGAAAGAGCGATTGCAGAGGCTGAGGGTGAGAATATCTTTGCAGAGCTATGAAGAGGCTGTGACATTTCCTCTCCTTATGGAGGAGGGAGGATTGTACCAGTTACCTATTATTCTGTAACAAATCATCCCAAAAGGAAGGTACCTAAACAATAAGGACTTACTACCTTAGATAGTTTCTATAGATCTGGAATTTGAGATCATGTTAGCTGAATGTGCTGGCTCAATTTCTCACAAAGTTGTAGTTCAAGATGTCATCTCACTGAGCAAACTGAGGTCACATGCCTATACTCTCACTGTAAGAAGGCTAGAAAAAGTGAGTAACCGTCTTTCTCACTTTCTGTAAGCACTGCTCATCACCACCAAGACACACTGTAGGTAATTCCCCAAACACAGAAAAAGAACTAAAATGGTGCACAGCAAAAAATAAAACCACAAAAATGTCTAACTCAAAGTCATCCCTTTGGCTGCCTAAAACTGGTACAACCACTGCTTTCAATGCTTATACTTCAAAAATACTTGCCACTTAAAATGTTGCAAATATCCTTCATCCAGTCAAAGATGCACTCACTCTATTACCCTCCAAGAAAGTCAGCCAACGTTTCATCAGTTACCACATCCGTCTGTCCATTTCTAAGTCTAAAACCTCTAGTTGATATCTAATCCTTTGCAATTTATAGGCTGAATAATCAAGTTTATGAACAATAGCACACCCTACATACAGTAGTGAAATAGAGGGCAAAGAAAGAAAATAAAAAATTAAACACATAAAAGTGCATATGATACTCATCAAGATAGGAGATTCAAGTAAAGATGCCAGCTTTCATTTCTTTCCCTGATGATGAGGACTGCACCATCCTTGGTGACTTCCTTTCTCCATCAGCCATTCTGTGTTCCCTTTGCCTTCAGCCAGTACCTTCATTGCTTAGGGGTCTGTGTATTTGATAGAACTATCTGTTTAAAGGTATAACTGCTGGAATGCCTGGGTGGCTCAGTGGGTTAAGCCTCTGCCTGCAGCTCAGGTCATGATCTCAGGGTCCTGGGATTAAGCTTCTCATCAGGCTCTCTGCTCAGCGGGGAGCTTCCCCCACTCTCTCTGCCTGCCTGTACCTACTTGTGATCTCTCTCTCTGTCAAATAAATAAAAATCTTTTAAAATAAATAAATAATAAAGGTATAACTGCAAACCTATTTCTGCTTGATGATCAGGGTGAATCACTCTAGCCAGTATCATAACCTTGTTCTTCTCCTTTTCCTTCTCTTGCCTATCCAATGACTCAAGACACACAGAATGGTTAGATAGCAGTCTCATCCCCAAATCAATGGAACCACTGCTCAGCCTGTGTTGGAATAATTCCTTTCTTTGGTAACAGACCTCTAAACCAGCAAAACCCAGAATCTCTGAGACTGGCAGTTAAGAAAAAATTAATAGCCCTTTGTTCCTAAATCCATTATTTTTGCATATGGAAGCCTGATAGTTTTAAAACATATCCACAAATTCTTTGACCCTTCTCCATTAAGAAAAGGAGTCTCTGGTTGCTGGAGGGGAGTGGGGGTAGTGGGATGGGATAACCGAGTGATGGACACTGGGGAGGATATGCATTGTAATGAACACTTGGTATTATATAAGACTGATGAATCACAGTCCTGCACCCCCAAAGCAAATAATACATTATATGTCAATTAACTGAATTTAAAGAAACTTTTTTTAAAAAGAAAGAAAAGAAAGAAAAGGAGTTTCCTTTGACATAACTATCCTTAGTAACTAAGTCCTAATGAACCAATGTGATTTTGAAGTGACACTGCAGGACTTCCATTGTTGGTTTAGAAAGGCATTAGAGTTCCCATCCAGATTTCTCTCTCTGGGGATGTTTTGCCCTTGGAACCCAGCTACCATGTTGTGAGGAACCAAACAGCACTGTGAAAAGGCCAGAAGTAGGTGTTCTGGCTGCAGACTAAGCATCAGTCCCCAGACACGTGAAAAAGTGAAACTTTAGATGATTTTAGCCCCCAATTTTTTGGCTGCCCCAGCTGGTACCAAGTGGACAGTAGAACAAGATAAACTGTCCTCATTGCATCCTGCAGAAGTTATGGATTTGAAAGCAAAGTAAATGTTGCAGTTGTTTTAAACCACTAAGTTTTGGAGGTAGCTATACAACAATTGACAGCAAGGACATGAACGAAAAGTCCTAACTATTGGACACCAGTTCAAAGCATTTGCTGCAAAAAGGGCTATCTCCCAGAAGGCATCATAACTAAGTCTTCAGTAAGACATGTGCTTCTTGGTGACACACGATACAATTAGACCAATGAACTCTATGGGCAGTAACCCACTGCATCACTTCTTTCATTACAGGGTGAGTTTTTTGGTCAGAAGCTACATGGTGTCAGATGCAATGACTATGTACAAAACATTCAATAAATCCCCAGATGGTGGTACTGACAGCAGCACAGGAAGCAGGAAAGCAAATCTAAATCTAGAGTAAGCAATTTCAGAGAGGAAAATAACTATTCTCTCTCATTGACTGGGTTGGGTCAAAGGAATTGACTTGCCTCTGAGTGGCTGGCTGGTCCTCCTGGAGCAGGGCATATCTCACCAACTCAGAAATGGTCAATGCTGCTGGCAACCTGAACACTCAACAGTGGTTTGGTGATCCCAGGCATAGCTCCAGTCCTGCTATCATTTCCATTTCATTCATGATTCCATTGAGTAAGCACTGAGCCTGGAAAAGGAAAAGGAGGCTAAGTTTCCTCCATAAAGCAGTTCATTTCATCTATTTGATTCATAAGATTCATTATGCTAGGTCCATTAGCATATCCCCTCCCAAATATTCCTTGTCACCAGTTCTCCAGTCTTGCTCTTTCCAATGTCATTGACCACTGGGCAAAACAATTAGCTTTGTACTATGAATTATTACCCAAGGCCAATTCTCCTTTCAGGAAAAGTGAACTTCTAGACATACTGCTGGACACTCTGCACATTAAAAGGATGTCATGACTTCAGTGTTCTTCAGGTGCAAAGTGGGACCCAACAATCTTACAAGGCATTTCTGGCAGGTTACCACCACATCGTCGAGAGCAACAAACCTGAGCAATGCCTGGCACATCATGGGTACCCAACGGACATTTGTTGAATCATTCTTCAAAAATGCAGATCGTAACTAACTAAAACTTAAACATTTGGAAGAAAAAAATGTAGATCATTTCCCTTCCTCCTCTGTTTAAACTCCTTCAACAGCTTGCTATTGCTCTAAAAGACCCTGCTGGGTATAACCTCTGCCTTTTCCATCCTCTTGTTCTCTGAACTCAAAGCATTGGTCCTCAATTCTTGGAATATTCCATGCTCTCTCCCGCCACAAGACTTTTGTTTGGACTGTATCCTCTCCTTGTCAAGTTAACTCCATCCTCACGTCTTGACTCAGGGATTCTTTCCTGTCTTTTAACTATTTTTCTTCATTATAATTAACTCCGTATTTATTTACGTGTTTAATTAAATTTCTGCCTTACCCTGGGACTCTAAGAATGTCAGGATTATGAGCACTCACCACTGGATCTCCAGCACCTAATATATTGCCTGGCACTTAACAGTGCTAAATAATATTTTGCTGAATGAACACATAAATAAATGAATGTATGTGTCTGTACTAAAATGCAGCATATGTAATTTATCTCCAAGTTATCACTGCCAGTTTTGCTTAAGAAGCTTTGTTATCAATTCCTACTCCTTAAATTCACATTTCTTTATTAATTTAAAAAGGCATTTGTCTAGACAAAAACTTTCCTAAGCATCGTTCTATAATAGAACTACGCAACAGAAATATGTGAGCTACATATAACTTCAAATATACTATCAGTCACATTATAAGAACTGAAAAGAATTAATTTTACTATTTTACTTAACCAGTATTTCCAAGACACCGTTTCAATGTGAGATAGATATAAAAAAATTGATGGAATATTTTACATTCTTTTATTTATCCTGTCTTTGAAATTTGGTGGGTATTTTAGTTTCATTGTATCTTGGTTTGAACTAGCTTCATTTCAAGTGCTCAGTACGGGACAGTGCAGTTCTTTAGAACTCACTTTCACAAGGAGTCTGACCATCCTCAGCACCTAAATTCGTGCCAGGAAAGCGTCCTCAGGTCGAACTTTCATCCAGAAGATCTAACTGTTCCAGTATAAGAGATGATTTAAACCAGATACAAGAGTGAGCCCCAACTCCTTCAGGATTCATTTAGAAAGGTGTCTCTAGAAACAATTTTAATGTCCATCTTCCTATACCATCTTTTTATGTCTTATTTAACTAGAAACTTTGCTCCTCCTGAAGTTATGGGCCACCTTCTTTGCCGACCTTTAATTTCTCCTCCTTCAAAGCCAATTTATAATTCTCCATTTTTAGGTTCTTCATGGCAAATAGGTCCGTTCCCGTGGCTGCTGAGGAAAGTTGGGGCGGTGTGGGGGTGTCTGTCGAAACCTCCCATATTCAGTACTCATTCTTTGGGCCTCTTCGTTATGCCTGCTTGGACCTCTGGAGGTGGCCGCCCAGAGAGCAGCCCAAATCATGGTTTAAGGCCCAGAGCTGGAGTTGGATTGCTCCCTCGGTTCAAAAAGCAGCTCTCTGTCTGCCAGCACTATACGCACACAACGGTTTTTAGATGCTTTAACCTCACCAGAGAGCCACTGCCCAGAAAAACAAACAGCATTAGCTAGAGCTAGAGAAGCACTACCTCGGCTTCACCACCTGCCCTTGGCTAAAGAGGAAGGGGCGGGACATCCGCCCTGCCCGAGACACTTCCGGAAGTGACGTAGGAGTGTCAACATGCAAGATGGCGGCCCATCACCGGCAGAACACGGCAGGGCGGAGGAAAGTGCAGGTATGGGAGTCCCGCTCCTCGACCTCCAGGGTGTGGCCTGCGGCCCCGAGCCCACCTGCAGCAAGGAGATGCCTCGGGCCGCGGTCGTTCAGGGTAGCGGCTTGGGGCGAGCGGGACAGGGCGCGGCCGGCGGCGAGGGGTGGGGCCGCGGCGCTAACGGCTTGAGGAAGGGGCGGGGGGCGGTTGACTGGGCCCTCCTGGCCCAGTCCCGGGACTCTGGGGTGCGCGGTTTGGAGCTCAGCCCTGTAAGACTCTAGCTGTCTCGTAGGCTTGGGCTTGCTGGATCTGGAAGGGCTTGTTTCCCACCCACCTGGCTCCCTCTTCCCTTGCTTTTCATCAAAACGCTTTGCCCTATCCTGTCTGAGCCGAGGCCTGCGGGCACTTCCTCGGCGGGCGGCTGCGGAATAGGCCTGTGCGGGGGCGTGGCGGGGCAGCGGGGCGCAGATGACCCTGAGGGGTTTCTGGGGAGGATTCTGCACTTGGGAGCCCTCTGCCTTTTTATGTTTTTGTTTTTGCGGAAGGTTTGTTTCTGCTCAGGTGGAAACGACGTGGAAGTGTGCAGGTGTTAGTGGGAAATTATCATTTTTCTTCATTTCTTCATCTTCATAGTGCATCCTCAATTTTTTTTTCCCGTTTCTAATGATTTATTATTCAGGGTTAAAGAGTTATCTGACCCTTTCGTGTGTTCTTTATGCCTTCGTGAATGCACTCTTATTTTGGGTACAATTAAGAGTTACCGCTCTCTATTATTTTCAGCTGTACAAGGAGTAGAAGGCCCTATGGCAAGTGTTTGACTACAGGTATATTGTATATAGGAGTGACGGTTTCTGCGCTTATTCATTAAACGTTTACTGAGCACTTAATTTAGTCCTAAAGATGTGCAAAAAATTGAGACAGTATGGGACATAAGTAATACCCAAGATCTCTTTATGAACTACGTTATATGTAGTTCTGCAGATTGAAAGCGATTGTTTAATAGGTAAATAGGACAAAGTGATCCTTTAGGAAGGTAACCCCAGCAGTCGCTGTAGGCCATTGTCTTCTGGGCAGTTCACTTACTTGTTTTATTTGTCTCATTGATTCACTACAATGACCTGAGTATTCACTAGATGTCTCTGAGTGATGTCTCTGAATTGAGTGAAATTAATGAGAATCTAAAATAACTTACCTTGTTAGGTGATTTTTTAAGTGCATCAGTAACAGGATTTAAGTAACCCCAGCATTCAAGCTAGGTGGGTGAAAATGTGTGCTGTGGACTAAAATGTAACTCAAAATTGTCTTAATTGTGTTCTAGACACTAGAGTGGTACACTTCTTAGGGTAGTGAGGCGAGTTAATCAGGCATCTGTTTCTTGCATTTAAATGTAAAAGGCCATTTAAAAGTATAAGATGAAGAAATAAAAATTCGCCACAATGTGTGTGGAAAAATTGAGTCTTTTAATAAGCTGAATGTGAGTCATCGCATGCTGAATGAGGGAGATAATTCATTCTTTGCCGGTCATAATACAAAACTACAGTTTGGGGTTCAGCACTTATTTATCTTGTTCTTGATAGGTCTAGCAGTCAGATTGGTGAAGTAACCTGAAACTATTTCCTATAAAGAGCTCAAAAGAAGGAAGATTAGCCTGCTGAAGAGAAGATTTAGTGAATCTTGTTAGTTGCTTTCAGAATTTGTCCCCAAGATATAGAACCAATGTGAGAAGCTACAGAGATTGTATCTCATTGTGAGGGAGAACTTTTGTTTTTGGCAGTGTTTTTCAAACTATTCTCTGAGCACTTTTGGCATGTTGGGCTGCATGATTCTTTATTCTTTACTGGGGGTGGGGGGCGGTCCTATGCATTATAAGTTGTTTGCATTATCTTGGCTTCTGTCTACTAGATGTTAGCATCCCTCCAGTGTTGACAACCAAAATTAACTAGATACTTTGAAATGTTCGTGGGAGGTTGAAAACCAGTGTTCTATATCTCTTTGTGCATGTGTACCCAATTTACTTGATTATTTTTAAATTCTGAACAAAATCATAGTATTTGTTGTTCAGTGTCCTGCTGTTTGGCAAAATTTTAAATAACATTCCCATTGACCCAGCAATTCCAAATCTAAAAAATTGTCTTACAAAAGTGCAAATGAGGGGCGGCTGGGTGGCTCAGTTGGTTTAAGTGTCTGCTCAGATCAGGATCCCAGGGTCCTGGGATTGAGCCTTGCTTCGGGGCTCCGGGAATCTGCTTCTCTCCCTCCCTCTTTCTCTCTCTCTCTCTCTTTCTCTCTCCCTCCCTCTTTATCTCTCTCTCTCTCCCTCCCTCCCTCCCTCTCTCTCCCAGTGCTCCTACCCTGGCTCATGTTTCTCTGGCTCTTTAATTAATTAATTTAAATTAATTTTTAAAATTTTAAATAGTTTAATTTTTTAAAAAGTTTAATTCTTAAAAAAACAGCTTTCTCTAGTTGTGCAAGAGTGTTTATTTTAAGAATGCTGTTATTGTGAAAAAACTCAATGTCCATCAGTAGTCACTTAGCAGATAAATACACTTACCTAGTGGATTAATTTGCAGTTGTTAAAAAGATAAGCTTGATCCATATTATTAAAAAGGAAAGATGTCCAGAAGTCAGAAAAGCAAGTCAACATAACATAGTCCCATTTCCACAAAGGAAATAATGTGTTTTAAACGTCTGGAAGGCTATTAACAGTGATTATCTCTAGTATTAGGTTATGTGATTATGGATAAGACAGGAAATGGGATATCTTTTATTTTAAAATATATGTTAATATATATTTTCGAGCTTTTTACAAAATTTTTGTTTTTATGAATAAAATCTCTCCATTTTGGAAAAAGTGTATATGCCTACCTAAAGATTTTTGCTTCTTGGCTGTCTTGTAGCAAGAGGCAGTAGCCCTGAGCTTCATTATTAAGTTGTAGGCCAAAAAGAACCCTTGAGACTTATAATACTGATAAATAACCAGTGGAGAGGGGTCCAAACATTACTGCTTATTAATTATAGACATAATGAAGAATGAACACATGTCCTACCATCTTCGACTTCTAAGCAGCCTGAAGGTGAGTATGAGGGGGAGGGTGGATTTGTGATTGGCAGAAACATGATCAGACAGTCAAATGTATGAATTCAGATATATGATGCAGATTTTTTCCTGATAATCAAGGTACCAAGCAAGTATTTTCATTCCCTGGTGGTCCCTTACTGTTATTATTTTCTGACAACTAGAGTCTATTGGTTGATTCATACTCTTTTTCTCTCACTCTCCCACTTCCTCCCTCTCCCTCTCTCTCTCTCTCCATCACAATGGACTCTTCCCTCATTTGCTTCAGAATTCTTGAAATGAGGTTATCAGTGCTCATCCTATTCAGGAGCAGCAACCATGCCCTAGTATCCAGTGATGTTTTAAGTATATACATACAGGATTCTTTTCCTTGGAAATGACCCCCAAATCCAACTTAACCAGGCTCACATAATAAAAGACATGTGTTGGCTCAGGTAAATGAAATATCAAGAGGTAATGCTGGTTTCATGCAAATCTTGACTCTAACCTAAGAAATGTTGTAATGTCAGCTTTACCATTGCGCTGCTGCTGAGTTCTTTTCCATTCCCCAAATCCCAGCTCTAAGCCTTCACTCTATTGGAGGGGGGTGAGGGGGCAGGAATGGGCTGTCCCATCCCAGTTCTTCTGTCCTTTCACACAGTGTTCAAGGCTACAGTCTCTTAAGTAGCTCCTGTAAATTTTCTTCTAGGATTTGCTTGCCTTGAGGAGAAGAAATGGGGAATGCATGGAGAGGCAGCCAACAAAGGTTTCTTCTATCAGTACTTACCTTTTTTCTCTGCCAAATATTTAGTTATTCCAGATTTATTCAGAACTCAGTGTGGGTCTTTATTTTTGATTTTGAGTCCCAGTTTTGGGTTGGTTGTTTAATCTTTGAGACTTTTTTTTTTTAAAGGAAGTAAAGTGATGCCAAATCCTGACTTCTCAAGGAAAGACCTTTACAAATTAGCTGTATGTCCAAGATGAATTACTTTTTATGTAGGATGGGTAGTAGAACAAATTATAACAATGTGACAGCCATTGGAACAGAGGTCAGTAAACTTTTTCTCTAAGGGGTCAGATGGTAAGTATTTTAGGCCTTGCAGGCCATTTTACTGCATTATAACTACTCAACTCTGCCATTATAATGTGAAAGCAGCCATAGACAACACCTAGATGAATAGATGTGGCTGTGTTCCAATAAAAAGTTTGTTTACAGAAACAGGCTTTAGCCCGGATTAGGACCATGGGTAGTTTTTTACTAACCCCTAGAGGAGTTTTACCAACACGCCCTGACTACAAGTCACGCTAGAAGATGTCCTATTTTTATCTGCAAGAGTGCTTTTTAGAATAGTTTTGAAAATTGGCACTCTTGAAACTAGGTACAAGAAGGAAGTAATGGGCCACAGAATTGAACAGGGAAAACAGATGTGGGAATTACTGCTATCTGGCTAATTTTTCTTGGCCAGATTTAGTCTGATTTAACCTGATACCTGGAAGTAGCCTTACACTAAAAAACTGTGTGATTCCACTTATAGAATGTTATAGAATAGACAGAATTAATCTGTTTTGAAAAAAGTCAGATCTAGGTTGCCTCGGAATGGGGTGTAGAGGTTGGGAAGCAGAGGAGGACACATTTTAGGGTGGTAATAATGTTCTTTATGTCTTGGGTAGGGGTTTGTATTAAACAGATCCATACATTTGTTAGAAGTATCTGTATACACATAAGATTTCTACTTTTCATTATATGTAAATTTTACCTTAAAAGAAAGCTGTTTTTTAAAAAAGCCACAAATAAATAATGAACTTTAGATGATGATATACAAGTTGAAGTATTTAGGGGGAAGTGGTATTGATGTGCAACTTATTTTGAAAGGCATTGAAAGTAATAGATCAAGTGGTTGGATGGGTATGAGATAAACAAATACAGTGTTAATTGTAGAATAGATGTGGGTATACAGACATTTCCATGTAACTCTTTCAACTTTGAAATTTTTGTAATATAATGTTGGATGAAAATAAGCTTTAAATGTTAAAAAATGGTTAGTGATAAGCAGCAGCAGGAGGGGGAAGTGAAATTTTAAGTGTGGTGGCCAGAAAAGGATTTGCTGAGAAGTTGACTCTTGAGTAAGGATCTGAAGGAAATGAGATTGCCATGATTGCCATCTGGAAGAACATTCCAGTGAGAACATCAGATGTAAAAGTCCTGATTGGGAATGTACCTGGCTTATTTGTGGAATGCTAATGAATCCTTTGTGGCTAGTATGGAGTCAGTGAGGAAAGAGGAGCAGGAGATGAAATCAGAGAGCCAGATCTTTTAGAGCCCTATAGGTCATAGGAAGGGCTTTGGCTTTTGCTCTTGAATGAGATGGAAAGCAATTGGTGAACTTGGAGCAGAGGAATATATACAATATATGCATGTTTTAATAGGACCAGCCTGGCTGCTGTATTTAGAACAAAATGAAGATGAGCAAGGGCAGAGCAGGGGGACAGTAACTATTTAAGAAATCCAGATAATAGTGCTCCATGAAGGGTGGTGAGAAGAAGTTACATTTTGGAAGACTAGACTCACTGACAGGATGTGAGATGAGACAAACTGAAGTAGTGCTGGCGCCAAGGTTTTTGGCCTGAGTGACTGAAAGAACGGAGTTGCCATTAATGCCCATCAGTGAGAGAGACTACAGGAAAAGCTAGTTTGGAGAGGAGTGTTGGTTTGGACAATGCCACAATTAAGATGCCTGTTAGACATCCAAGTCAGGGCACACTGTTGGAGAGTAGGGGGTGGAGCAGGCTGGAGAAATAGCCCAAAGTCTTCTTTTGTGAGCCTGAAATGCTTTATTTGTCTTTTAAGGTGTTTATTTATTTATTTGGCGGAGAGAGAACGCAAATAAGCGGGGGGGGGGGCGGGGGGGCAGACAGGCAGAGGGAGAGGGAGAAGCAGGCTCCCAGCTGAGCAGGGGGCCCAATGGGGGCTTGATCCCAGGCTCACTCCTACGACTCTAGGATCATGACTGAGCCCAAGGCAGCTGCTTAACGGATTGAACTACCCAGGCACCCCAAGCCTGAAATGCTTTGAAGTATCCCTTGTTTGCTTAAAAAGTTTGTGAATTTTGTACTTATTCCGTGATATAGCATATTTGTTTTCATATAAAAAATTGCCACTGTGATTGGCAGAATTCCCCCTGCCCCCCAGCAAATGCCCATGCCTATTCCTTGGAAGTTGTGAATATGTTATATTGCATGATAAAAAGAACTTCACAGATGTAATTAAGGTTACCGACCTTAATGGGGGATTATCCTGGATTATCCCAGTAGACCCAATTTAATCATGTGAACTCTTAAATGCAGAGTGTATTCTCACAGTGGACACAGAAGTCAGAGAGATTTGAGTCACTAAAGGGACCCTCTGTAGGAGAGGGCACAAAGAAAGTAGGAGAATGACTGCATGCAGCCTATAGGAGCAAAGATGGACCCCTGGCTGACAGCCAGCAAGGAAACAGGACCTTCAACTTCTCTTAAACAGCCAGCAAGGAAACATACGGCTTGAATGAGCTTGGAGGCCAACTCTCCTAGAGCCTCTGAGAAGGAACACAGACCCACCAGTCAACTCTTGTCCATATTGGCCTTGTGAGAGCAGAGGACCCACCCTAGCTCAGTATGGACTTCTGACCTTCAGAATTGTGAAATAATAAATGGGAGTTGTTTGAAGCCACTAAATTTGTGGTAATTTATTATGTCAGCAGCAGAAAACTAATCTGATTATCATGAAATTAATCAAGGATAGTTTTTCTCCTGATTGCCGCTACCCTCCTGCATATTACCAATAATTCAGGGCTATTTAAACTTGAAATGCAGAGACAGATCACATGAAATTTAGTGGATCGTCCCCATTATCTGATTTCTTTATTTTGGGTCCCAGATAATTGTTGGAGAAATTAATCAAACAGTGCTTACTAAGCCAGTTACAAATACTTAAGAGTGTAACCTAACTGGATAATTGCTGCTGGGGCACTACCATATTCTTTTCCTTGTTCGTCCCTTTACATGTTTCTTCTAAAATGCATAGCTCCTACCAAAGGTCTGGCTTCCCATCCCTTGCAGAGCTCTTAAAGTACCCTCTGCTCTTCCCCATGCCCCCACTTTTTAAGCAATTTTAAATGGTCAGATATGACTCTTCATCTCTGCATTTGCCTATACCCTTGACTGTCTAAATAAGGTTTTTCCAGGACTTTGCTCACTCATTCATTACTACCATCTCCAGCACCTTCTGCTTTTCTTTTTCCTTTTCTTCCATCTCTTCTGCCTTCAAAGCTTACCTACATCTTGGGGTGGGGTTGGGGGAGGTGGGGAGTGGCAGCAGATTTCACTTAACTTGCTATGACTTCTTTTATATTCTTTCCACGCTAGAATGAAAGCTCCAGGGCTACCTGGGTGGCTCAGTTGGTTAAGGGTCTGCCTTCAGCTGAGGTCATGATCTAAAGGGTCTTAGGATCAAGCCACGTGTCAGGCTCCCAGCTTAATTAGGAGGCTGCTTCTCCCTCTCCTTCTGCTCCTCCACCCTGCTCCTGTGCACACTCTCCCTGTCTCTCTGTCTCTCTCTCTCAAATAAAGAAATGTCTTAAAAAATAAATAAAAGATTGAAAGCTCCAGGAAGCCTTCTATGCTCACTCACAAAATCCTCAGTGTTTAGAATTGAGCCTAGACACTGGTGGATGCTTCATCAATATTTGTTGAAAGAACTGCATCCTGTTTTTCTTTTATCTACAGCCATTTATTTTATTTTATTTACTTATTTGAGGGAGAGAGTGAGAGAGGACACAGAGGAAGAGGGAAAAGCAGACTCCCCTGCCAAGCAGGGATCCCAGTGCGGGGCTTGATCCCAAGACCCTGGGATTATGACCTGAGTGGAAGGCAGATACTTAACTGACTGAACCTCCCAGGTGCCCCAATTTTTTTTTTTAAAAGATTTTATGTATTTATCTGACAGAGATCACAAGGAGGCAGAGAGGCAGGCAGAGAGAAAAAGAGGGAAGCAGGCTCCCCACTGAGCAGAGAGCCCAATGCGGGGCTCAATCCCAGGACCCTGGGATCATAACCTGAGCCTAAGGCAGAGGCTTTAACCTACTGAGCCACCCAGGCGCCCCCAGGTGCCCCAGTTTTTTTTCTTTAACAATACGTTTTTAGAGGCACCAGGTTGGCTCAGTCGGGTAAGTGTCCAGCTTTTGATTTCAGCTCAGGTCATAATTTCAGGGTTGTGAGATCAGACCCCTCACTGGGCTCCAGGTTGGGTGTAGAACCTGCTTGGGATTCTCTCTCTTCCTTTCCCTCTGCCCCTCCCCCCACCCTTGTGCGCTCTCTCTCTCTCAAACTAAGTTCTTAATGTGATATGTCTTAGAATATACCAGCATATACAATTCATTTTTTTTTGAAGATTTTATTTATTTGAAAGAGCATGCACATGAGAGACGACACAAGCAGGGGTTGCAGCAGAGGGAGAGGGAGAAGCAGGCCCCTGGCTGAGCAGGGAGCCCGACATAGTGGTGGATCCCAGGACACTGGGATCATGACCTGAGCCGAAGGCAGGTGCCCAGCCAACTGAACCACCCAGGCACCCCTCATTTTCATTCTTTGATGACCACTTAGAATGGATAATTTATCTAGTTATTTCCTTTTTGAAGATACTATTGTTGTTTTGTCCATCATACTAAAATTTACTAAAAAAAATTCATAACAGTTAAAAAATAATAAAGGAAGTCTTACAAAAGTAAACAAAAGGACAAAGATCCATAATATAGAATGCATAAAAGATGTAGGATCATTTTGGAAGTTCCAGCATCTGATCAATGGGGGTTTGAGAAGGAGCAGAGAAACCAGATTATTAGTGACATCATACAAGAAAGTTTTCGAGAGCTGAAGTGCCACAATCTTGTAGATTGAAAGGGCTTTCTTAGTGCATGGCAAAATTGATAAAAGGACCAAAAAATAAATAAGTAAAGCAGCAAAAAAATAGAGAAGATCCTAAACACTTAGGAGTGAGGAGAGTGGGCAGGTGGCAGTACAGGTAACAATGAAAATGAGATCACTTTAGAATGAAATGAAACAGAATGCCATTGAATTCAGTAACAATGCTGCATGCTGGATTGGAAGTTGGAGCCGGGGCTTCCAGAAGCAAGAGGGGTTTTTCTACATGGACTTCTTCACCCTGCCAAATCAAATGTAGAGGTAAAGACCTTTTTAGGCTTGTAAGGACTAAAATCACCTCCCATGCAGCTTTTACTGTGTTAGTTTCTTAAGGTGCTGGGAATGGGCTTCAGCAAAACTGGAGAGTGAAGACAGAAGAAAGGAGACATTGTAACTCAGGAAACAATGGCTTGAACCCAGCCTACCCTAGAAGAGCAGTAAAGGAAAGCATCCAAGGTGCCAGCTGTGCCAGCGGACAGAGAGGGCAGGTAGCCTGGGCCAGAGTGAGGGGATGTGTGTTTCTGAGAGATTTCTGGGTAAAGCGGGGTGATCTGGGCCTTTGCTCTAATATCTAACATGGTGCTGCAATGACAGGGAGTTGAAATTAAAGTAGAGGAAAGCACTGAAGAAGGGCAGAAAGGGAGAACAAGCTGTCTTGGTTCTGATGGCTTTCCAGTGTCTGATTCATGCAACAATATTTATTGTGTCTTTTATGTGCCAGACACTATAATGAGGTACAGTGATAGAAGGCACAAGGCTGACAAGTTCCTTACCCTCTTGAAGCTTTTATTCTAAAGGAGAAGATACAACAAAAAAAGAGAAATACAGAGAGTGGTAAGAACCATGCAAGAAATAAATAGGGTAAGTGATGGAGGAAGGAGATCAGGGGATGCCTTTCAGAAGAGGTGACTTTTCTGCTAAGATCTGAAGGGCCAGGATGAGCCAGACCAGATAAAAGCCGGGGGAGGGTATTCCTTGGGGGTTTATAGAGATGGGGGATGTTCTTGGCACAGGGAACAGTTCATACTGAAGCCCTGGTATGGGTGGGCTTGATGTGTTTGAGGAACAGAACAGAGTTTGGGGTAACTCTCATGAAAGAAGCCGAGGGGAATGAGTTTGAAGTGAGTGTGAAGATGCAGGATCCAAAGCATGTGAGGAGTTTGGACTCTTAATGCTGTGAAAAACCTTTGGAAGATTGCAGCAGAGAAGTGTCATGATTTTATTTTTTAAAATGTCATATTTTTAAATATTTTTATAGTCATGACCATATTTCCTGCCCTTGGGCCCTTGTATCTTTATGTTAAATACCCTCTCTTTCTCGCTCTTTTTAATTTAAGCTGATTTGAGTAAATATCTATTACAGTTACTTGTACCCAAAAGACTAGGTCAAAAACAACAGTTTAGTTTTTGTGCATAAAGCCCTGGCCCTTTTTGTTCTTTATTTATGTGTTTGTTGGCATTTTCTTTTCTTTTGAAAAAGTATCCTCTTCATGATCTATATTCTTCTGTCTGTTAGAGAGTTTGATGACTTCTTATTGTTTTGTATGGACTCTGTAGGTTCTCAAGAGTAAACGTTTGTCTTTCATATATATTTCATTATTTTCCCAGTTAGATGTTTGCCTTTTCACCTTGCTCATCTTATTTTTTTGGCATTCAGAGTTTGGTTTGGTTTTGGTTTTTCCCCTCTAAATAACAACAGCATTATTGAGATAAAATTTGTGAACTCACCCTGTTGAAGTATAGGATCCAGGGTTCCTTTGTAAATTCATAGTGTTGCACATTGATCACCTTATTCAGAGCCTTTTGTCACCCCAGAAAGAAACCTTATATCCATTAGTATTCACCCCCATTTTCTGTCCTCCAAGTCCCTGGCAACCACTAGTGCACTTTCTCTTTCTGTAGATTTACCTTTTCTGAACATTTCGTGGAAATAGACTCCTAAAATAGGTGGCCTTTTGTAACTGGTCTCTTTAACTTAGCATGATGTTTTTAAGATTCTGTCAGTGTTTGAGCCTCTGTCAGTACTTCACTGCTTTTTTGGCTGAATAAGATTCCATTGCACAGATATACCACATTTTGTCTATCTTTTCATCAGTTGGTGGGCATCTGAGTTTTTTCCACTTCTTGGCTGTTGTGAATAATGCTGCTTGAGCAGTTGTATATGTATGGAAGGTTTTGACTTGTGTTGGTCAGAGAAGCATTGGTCTTTTTCTTTGAAAAGATTACCATTTCTTGTCATATCAGCAGAACCTTCTCTATGTAGAGATTGTACTTATTTGCCTGTCTTTTTAAAGTATTTTTATGATTAAATTGTTAAATTTCGATCTTTAGTTCATATGCAGTTTCATTTTGGTTTAAGATTTAGAGAAAGGATATAACTTTTCCCAGTGGAATCACTAGATACTCCTAGACAATTTATTAAAGAGGTTCTCGTGCCTTCATTGATTTGAAACACTACGTTTATATCAAAATTAAGAATTTGCAATAGGAAAATACGTGTCCAAATTTTGTTTTATTCTAGTAATCCTTTTACTCCATTGTAATTCTCATAGCTTTACCTTTTAAGATCTTTAAAGACTATCCTTTTGTTTTTAAAAAATGAGTGGGTATTTTCTAGACAGTGTACTGTATGTGTTTTGTCGGCTTCTAGAAAATCTGGTAGGATTCTAACCAAAGTTGGATTAAATTCACAAATTTAGGAAAGAATTATTAATTTTGAATCTCTTGTGCTATAATATGGCACATCTCCTTTATTCAAATTGTTCTTTTTTGTACCTTGTGCTGTTGATTATGTATCTTCCTCACAAAATATGTTTTTTAGTACTTATTCTTGTTCTCATTGTAAGTCATATCATCCCCCCGCCCCCCAAGTTTTTTCTTAACTAGTTACTTTGTTAGATTAGATACATTTGCCTTCAGGCACCTAGGTGGCTCAGTGGGTTAAGTTTCTCCCTTTGGCTCACATCATGATCCAGGGTCCTGGGATTGAGCCCCAAGTTGGACTCCCTGCTCAGCTGAGGGTCATCTTCTCCCTCTCCCTCTTCCCCTGCTTGTTCTTTCTTGCTCACTATCTCTGTCTCTCTCCATTGAATAAATAAAATCTTTAAAAAAAAAAAGAAAAGAAAGAAAGAAACATTTTGCTTTGGGCTGCCTTTTTATTGCTTATAATTGCTTTTGGTTGATTCTCTTGGGTTTTCACATGGAGCAGAGCAGACAGGTTACCAACAGCAAAGTAGAGGAAAACACATTGAAGGAAACGTTTAGCATATTACAGGAACACAAAACTTCATTTTGTGTAGCAAGTCGGTTGAGGCCTTTTTGAGGAAGCATCATTTAAATACATGTAAAGACTGCAAATGAGTGGGGAGGAAGAGCTTCCACACAGAGGAACCAGTGAGTGCGATGGTCTGGAGGCACAGTGTGCCAGAATGGTGCAAAGATGAGTGACAGGAGAAGAGGCCAGTCAAGGAGTTCAGATCAAATCCTGAGTTGAGAGTAAGTAGCTAAAGAGGTTTAGAGCAGAGGTAAGATACATTCTAGTTTACATTAGTAAAAAATGGCCCAGCTGTTTTGTGGAAAATGGATTCAAGACAGCCAAGAGTGGGGAGGAGTCTGGTTAGGAAGCAGTTGTAGTAAGTTAGGTTTATACCTACTAGTCCTGGACTAGGCTATTATGAATGTCATTCTTATCCACTTCTCAGTATTTCAGTCTCTACAGAATAAAATGACATTTTTATAGGGTTGAAAAATAAGTTTTTTATTGGAAAACATGGGATTTTGGATTTCACATTGGCAACTAGTAGACTGCGTTTTATTATTGCATGTCTGGTGACTTCATAAAAAGCAAATCTGGACGTATTTATCAGGTATCCTATGTTATTCGAGATGAAGTGGAGAAGTACAACAGAAATGGAGTCAATGCCCTGCAGCTGGATCCAGCACTGAACAGACTTTTCACGGCCGGCCGAGACTCAATCATAAGAATATGGAGTGTCAATCAGCACAAGGTAAGGCAGGGAGTGCGTTTTACATTTTAAATCTGTACTCAGTAAACGTCAGTCTGTCTGATATGGCACCTTTCACAGTTTCACATTTAATCTCTGAGCAGTGACTTTGGTACGCTGCAACCAGAATTCTGTAAGCCTCTGAGAAAACACCCCTAGAGGAATATTCAGAACTGCTTTAGCTAAAGTGGGGACCCTGTAAACTAGGTATGTGATAAGAGCTCTCTGGTACAAAGCAACAAAGATTGGTTTGGTAAGGAGGATTACTTTGAGCAATTTATTTTCCGGTTTTAAGTATGTTCCCCAAAAGGTTCTTGGCAGCCCTTTACAGTGCTTTAAAAAAAAAAAAGAGGGGCGCCTGGGTGGCTCAGTGGGTTAAGCCTCTGCCTTCGGCCCAGGTCATGATCCCAGAGTCCTGGGATCGAGCCCCGCATCAGGCTCTCTGCTCAGCAGGGAGCCTGGTTCCCCCTCCCTCTCTGCCTGCCTCTCTGCCTACTTCTGATCTCTGTCTGTCAAATAAATAAATTTAAAAAAAAAAAAAAAAAGAAAAAGTTGGATATGCTTTTTTTACATTTATAATTAATCTGGAACTTTTGATTTCTTTCTTTAAAAGTGATTAGGATGCCAAAAAAATCCTTAGGGCCTTATTAGATAATAAAAGGTTGATATAAAAATACAAAGACAACATGGTCAACTTCTTCAAGAGATTTCTTAAACAGGGAAAGGACTTCAATCTATGTAAAAAATTAATCCCCAGTCAAATGGAAAGGCACTCTTTTTATATTTTCTTTGAATGCCTGTATTGTGAATGAATAGGAAGGAAGATTCAGGGAAGGAGAAAGAGCATTTACTGAGCTCCTAGGCATGTACCAGATATACTCTGAGCCCTTTCCTCTCCAGTGTGGTTTTCTCACAACAGCCCTTCAAGGCAGCTGGTATGATTCATTTTCATGGATGAGAAGACGGGCTCAGAGAAACCCATGGTTAAATAGCTGGTAGGTGACAGAATTAGATCCCAGTCTAACTTCAGAACCCTGGTGCTTGACCTTGTAGTTTTAAAAGCCTGTGTCTTTCTAACAATCTGTGGACGTCTGATGTTCAGTCTGAAAAAGAGCCATTACTCCGCACAGTTGCTGGATAATGTTTCTTCAGATGGACTTCGGTCAAGTCGGCTTTAAATTTTTTAGCCAGTGGAAATAGTGGTGGCCAAGTATCAGAAACTAAGAATACGGGGGAGGAGTCAAGATGGCGGAGAAGTAGCAGGCTGAGACTACTTCAGCTAGCCGGAGATCAGCTAGATAGCTTATCTAAAGATTGCAAACACCTGCAAATCCATCGGCAGATCGAAGAGAAGAAGAACAGCAATTCTGGAAACAGAAAAACAACCACTTTCTGAAAGGTAGGACTGGCGGAGAAGTGAATCCAAAGCGACGGGAAGATAGACCCCGGGGAGAGGGGCCGGCTCCCGGCAAGCGGCGGAGCAACGGAGGAGCAAAATCAGGACTTTTAAAAGTCTGTTCCGCTGAGGGACATCGCTCCAGAGGCTAAACCGGGGCGAAGCCCACACGGGGTCAGCGTGGCCTCAGGTCCCGCAGGGTCACAGAAGGATCGGGGGTGTCTGAGTGTTGCAGAGCTTGCGCGAATTGGAACTGGAAAGCCGGCTACAGAGACAGAGCCGACAGTAAGCTCGCAGCTCGGTGTTACCTTGAACCGGTTGCAGGCTCGGAGAGCTCGGAGCGCGGCCGGAGATCAGGCAGACGGGAGTAACTGGGCGCTGTTCTCTGAGGGTGCACTGAGGAGTGGGGCCCCGGGCTCTCGGCTCCTCCGGGCCGGAGACCAGGAGGCCGCCATTTGTATTCCCATCCTCCGGAACTCTACGGAAAGCGCTCAGGGAACAAAAGCTCCTGAAAGCAAACCCTAGCAGAATACTCAGCCCGGCCCCTGGTAAGGGCGGTGCAATTTCGCCTGGGGCAAAGACACTTGAGAATCACTACACCAGGCCCCTCCCCCAGAAGATCAAACAAGAAATCCAGCCAAGACCAAGTTCACCTATGAAGAAGTGCGGTTTCAATACCAAGGAGAGCAGCAGAATTCCAGAGAAGGAGAAAGCAAAGCACAGAACTCAAGGCTTTCTCCCTGTAATTTTTCTTTTCTTTTTTTTTTTTCCCTGTGATTTTTTTTTAGTCTTGCAGTTAATTTAATTTTTTTTTTCATTTTTTTTCTCTTCTTCTGCTAAAATTTTTTTTAAACTTACCTTTTTCTAACGTTTTATAACTAGTTTATCTAATATATATATTTTTTCCTTTTCATATTCTTCTTTATTCGTTTTCCTTTTTTAAATTCTTTTCTTTTTTTTTCTTTTTCCTTTTTTTTTTTTTCTTTCTTACTTTTTGAACCTCTTTTTATCCCCTTTCTCCCCCCTCACGATTTGGGATCTCTTCTGATTTGGTTAAACCATATTTTCTTGGGGTTGTTGCCACACTTTTAGTATTTTACTTGCTCTTTCATATACTCTTATCTGGACAAAATGACAAGGCGGAAAAATTCACCACAAAAAAAAGAACAAGAGGCAGTACCGAAGGCTAGGGACCTAATCAATACAGACATTGGTAATATGTCAGATCTAGAATTCACAATGACAATTCTCAAGGTTCTAGCCAGGCTCGAAAAAGGCATGGAAGATATTAGAGAAACCCTCTCGGGAGATATAAAAGGCCTTTCTGGAGAAATAAAAGAACTAAAATCTAACCAAGTTGAAATAAAAAAAGTGCAATAAAAAATGGAGGCTCTCACTGCTAGGATAAATGAGGCAGAAGAAAGAATTAGTGATATAGAAGACCAAATGACAGAGAATAAAGAAGCTGAGCAAAAGAGGGACAAACAGCTACTGGACCACGAGGGGAGAATTCGAGAGATAAGTGACACCATAAGACGAAACAACATTAGAATAATTGGGATTCCAGAAGAAGAAGAAAGAGAGAGGGGAGCAGAAGGTATACTGGAGAGAATTATTGGGGAGAATTTCCCCAATATGGCAAAGGGAATGAGCATCAAAATTCAGGAGGTTCAGAGAATGCCCCTCAAAATCAATAAGAATAGGCCCACACCCCGTCACCATATAGTAAAATTTACAAGTCTTAGTGACAAAGAGAAAATCCTGAAAGCAGCCCGGGAAAAGAGGTCTGTAACATACAATGGTAAAAATATTAGATTGGCAGCTGACTTATCCACAGATACCTGGCAGGCCAGAAAGAGCTGGCATGATATTTTCAGAGCACTAAACGAGAAAAACATGCAGCCAAGAATACGATATCCAGCTAGGCTATCATTGAAAATAGAAGGAGAGATTAAAAGCTTCCAGGACAAACAAAAACTGAAAGAATTTGCAAACACCAAACCAGCTCTACAGGAAATCTTGAAAGGGGTCCTCTAAGCAAAGAGAGAGCCTACAAGTGGTAGATCAGTAAGGAACAGAGACCATATACAGTAACAGTCACCTTACAGGCAATACAATGGCACTAAATTCATATCTCTCAATAGTTACCCTGAATGTTAATGGACTAAATGCCCCAATCAAAAGACACAGGGTATCAGAATGGATAAAAAAACAAAACCCATCTACATGTTGCCTCCAAGAAACTCATTTTAAGCCCGAAGACACCTCCAGATTTAAAGTGAGGGGGTGGAAAAGAATTTACCATGCTAATGGACATCAAAAGAAAGCAGGAGTGGCAATCCTTATATCAGATCAACTAGATTTTAAGCCAAAGACTATAATAAGAGATGAGGAAGGACACTATATCATACTCAAAGGGTCTGTCCAACAAGAAGATCTAACAATTTTAAATATCTATGCCCTCAACGTGGAAGCAGCCAACTATATAAACCAATTAATAACAAAATCAAAGAAACACATCAACAATAATACAATAATAGTAGGGGACTTTAACACTCCCCTCACTGAAATGGACAGATGATCCAAGCAAAAGATCAGCAAGGAAATAAAGGCCTTAAACGACACACTGGACCAGATGGACATCACAGATATATTCAGAACATTTCATCCCAAAGCAACAGAATACACATTCTTCTCTAGTGCACATGGAACATTCTCCAGAATAGATCACATCCTTGGTCCTAAATCAGGACTCAACCGGTATCAAAAGATTGGGATCATTCCCTGCATATTTTCAGACCACAATGCTCTGAAGCTAGAACTCAACCACAAGAGGAAGTTTGGAAAGAACCCAAATACATGGAGACTAAACAGCATCCTTCTAAAGAATGAATGGGTCAACCGGGAAATTAAAGAAGAATTGAAAAAAATCATGGAAACAAATGATAATGAAAATACAATGGTTCAAAATCTGTGGGACACAACAAAGGCAGTCCTGAGAGGAAAATATATAGCGGTACAAGCCTTCCTCAAGAAACAAAAAGGTCTCAGGTACACAACCTAACGCTACACATAAAGGAGCTGGAGAAAGAACAAGAAAGAAACCCTAAGCCCAGCAGGAGAATAGAAATCATAAAGATCAGAGCAGAAATCAATGAAATAGAAACCAAAAAGACAATAGAGCAAATCAATGAAACTAGGAGCTGGTTCTTTGAAAGAATTAATAAAATTGATAAACCCCTGGCCCGACTTATCAAAAAGAAAAGAGAAAGGACCCAAATAAATAAAATCATGAATGAAAGAGGAGAGATCACAACTAACACCAAAGAAATACAAACTATTATAAGAACATACTATGAGCAACTCTACGCCAACAAATTTGACAATCTGGAAGAAATGGATGCATTCCTAGAAACATATAAACTACCACAACTGAACCAGGAAGAAGTAGAAAGCCTGAACAGACCCATAACCAGTAAGGAGATTGAAACAGTCATTAAAAATCTCCAAACAAACAAAAGCCCAGGGCCAGACGGCTTCCTGGGGGAATTCTACCAAACATTTAAAGAAGAACTAATTCCTATTCTCCTGAAACTGTTCCAAAAAATAGAAATGGAAGGAAAACTTCCAAACTCATTTTATGAGGCCAGCATCACCTTGATCCCAAAACCAGACAAGGATCCCATCAAAAAAGAGAGCTATAGACCAATATCCTTGATGAACACAGATGCGAAAATTCTCACCAAAATACTAGCCAATAGGATTCAACAGTACATTAAAATGATTATTCACCACAACCAAGTGGGATTTATTCCAGGGCTGCAAAGTTGGTTCAACATCCGCAAATCAGTCAATGTGATACAATACATCAATAAAAGAAAGAACAAGAACCATATGATACTCTCAATAGATGCTGAAAAAGCATTTGACAAAGTACAGCATCCCTTCCTGATCAAAACTCTTCAAAGTGTAGGGATAGAAGGCACATACCTCAATATCATCAAAGCCATCTATGAAAAACCCACCACAAATATCATTCTCAATGGAGAAAAACTGAAAGCTTTTCCACTAAGGTCAGGAACACGGCAGGGATGTCCATTATCACCACTGCTATTCAACATAGTACTAGAGGTCCTAGCCTCAGCAATCAGACAACAAAAGGAAATTAAAGGCATCCAAATCGGCAAAGAAGAAGCCAAATTATCACTCTTCGCAGATGATATGATATGTGGAAAACCCAAAAGACTCCACTCCAAAACTGCTAGAACTTATACAGGAATTCAGTAAAGTGTCAGGATATAAAATCAATGCACAGAAATCAGTTGCATTTCTCTACACCAACAACAAGACAGAAGAAAGAGAAATTAAGGAGTCCATCCCATTTACAATTGCATCCCAAACCATAAGATACCTAGGAATAAACCTAACCAAAGAGGCACAGAATCTATACTCAGAAAACTATAAAGTACTCATGAAAGAAATTGAGGAAGACACAAAGAAATGGAAAAAAGTTCCATGCTCCTGGATTGGAAGAATAAATATTGTGAAAATGTCTATGCTACCTAAAGCAGTATACACATTTAATGCAATTCCTATCAAAGTACCATCCATCTTTTTCAAAGAAATGGAACAAATAATTCTAAAATTTATATGGAACCAGAAAAGACCTCGAATAGCCAAAGGGATATTGAGAAAGAAAGCCAAAGTTGGTGGCATCACAATTCTGGACTTCAAGCTCTATTACAAAGCTGTCATCATCAAGACAGCATGGTACTGGCACAAAAACAGACACATAGATCAATGGAACAGAATAGAGAGCCCAGAAATAGACCCTCAACTCTATGGTCAACTAATCTTTGACAAAGCAGGAAAGAATGTCCAATGGAAAAAAGACAGTCTCTTCAATAAATGGTGCTGGGAAAATTGGACAGCCACATGCAGAAAAATGAAATTGGACCATTTCCTTATACCACACACAAAAGTAGACTCTAAATGGATGAACGACCTCAATGTGCTAAAGGAATCCATCAAAATCCTTAAGGAGAACACAGGCAGCAACCTCTTCGACCTCAGCCGCAGCAACATCTTCCTAGGAACATCGCCAAAGGCAAGGGAAGCAAGGGCAAAAATGAAGTATTGGGATTTCATCAAGATCAAAAGCTTTTGCACAGCAAAGGAAACAGTTAACAAAATCAAAAGACAACTGACAGAATGGGAGAAGATATTTGCAAACGACATATCAGATAAAGGACTAGTGTCCAAAATCTATAAAGAACTTAGCAAACTCAACACCCAAAGAACAAATAATCTAATCAAGATATGGGCAGAGGACATGAACAGACATTTCTGCAAAGAAGACATCCACATGGTCAACAGACACATGAAAAAGTGCTCCATATCACTCGGCATCAGGGAAATACAAATCAAAACCACAATGAGATATCACCTCACACCAGTCAGAATGGCTAAAATCAACAAGTCAGGAAATGAAAGATGCTGGCGAGGATGCGGAGAAAGGGGAACCCTCCTACACTGTTGGTGGGAATGCAAGCTGGTGCAGCCACTCTGGAAAACAGCATGGAGGTTCTTCAAAATGTTGAAAATAGAATTGCCCTATGACCCAGCAATTGTACTACTGGGTATTTACCCTAAAGATACAAACGTAGTCATCCAAAGGGGCCCGTGCACCGGAATGTTTATAGCAGCAATGTCCACAATAGCCAAACTATGGAAAGAACCTAGATGTCCATCAACAGATGAATGGATCAAGAAGAGGTGGTATATATACACAATGGAATACTATGCAGCCATCAAAAGAAATGAAATCTTGCCATTTGCGACAACATGGATGGAACTAGAGCGTATCATGCTTAGCGAAATAAGCAGAGAAAGACAACTATCATATGATCTCCCTGATATGAGGAAGTGGTGATGCAACATGGGGGCTTAAGTGGGTAGGAGAAGAATCAATGAAACAAGATGGGATTGGGAGGGAGACAAACCATAAGTGACTCTTAATCTTACAAAACAAACTGAGGGTTGCTGGGGGAGGGGGGTTGCGAGAAGAGGGGGTGGGATTATGGACATTGGGGAGGGTATGTGCTTTGGTGAGTGCTGTGATGTGTGTAAACCTGGCGATTCACAGACCTGTACCCCTGGGGATAAAAATACATGTTTATAAAAAAATAAAAAATTAAAAAAAAAAAGAAAGAAACTAAGAATACTGTGGCTTTGAAATACTTGTTCGAACTCATGTTTGAATTGGAATATCACTTTCCTGGAAATTGATAGTATTTCAAATACATTAAGGAAAATAGTCGCAAGAACTTAAGCCTCAGAGAATCTAGCAAGCTACCTGTCCTGCCCTTAGAAATCTTTTTTCCAGTCTTCATTTCATGATAAGCCTATGTAGCATCATTTCTCAAATAAATCTGTAGAGAGCTGTTCTTTTCACCCTTGAAGAGTCTTGAACTTGCCTGTGTTTGGTATCGGATGTAACTAAATGCTTTAAAAGGCCTCTCCTGGTATTTAAGCCAAGAGAGAAGAATGGAAGAATCTCAAGTTACTGAATTGAAACAGTGGCACAGGTAATACTCCTTTAACTTTGGGCTTCTGGTTCTTCTCTGAACTGCTATAGATATCATGAGGAAAACATTTAATTCGGAAGGTAAAAACCTTAGTAGGAGTTTAAGAGCGAAAATATTCATCTCCCTCTACAGTCAGGCTGGGCTTCTCAATATTCTTGTCGGCCGCCTGATCGTTTCTGGGTCTGCTCTGAGCCATTGCCACCCCCAATCCAAATCCCTCCAGCCTGAAGATCTGCTCACATGCTATCCTTCCTAGGAAACCCCTGCCTGCAGCACTCTGTGTCATATGCAGTGTCTCACCCAGATCTTGTTGCTTTTGCTAACTTAAGGCGTAAGAATCAAGCATTTGTTTTAGAAACCTAGGCTTTCTTCAGTAATGAAATTTCTGAAACAAAACCTCACTTTACGTCTGTTACATGGAAGCACCAAATGTTTGATGAAATTCTACCCTGAGGGCACCTGAGTGGCTTAGTCAGTTAAACATGGGGACTGTTTGATTTGGGCTCAGATCATGATCTCAGGGTTGTGAGATCAAGCCCTGCACTGGGCTCTGCACTATGCAATGGAGCCTGCTTAAGACTCTCTCTCTGCCCTTCCCCATCTGCTCAGCTCAGTGTGCATTCTCTCTCTTAAGTAAATTCATTCATTCATTCTACTCTGAATTCACTTGTCAGTTTTAAGACCTGAGAGCAATGTGTCACATTAATTGAAGAAAGTAAACATACATATAAATTGTAATATATTTCATCCTCTAAAGTAAACTAATGATTTTCTTAACAATTTTTCTTTTAATTTTAGCAAGATCCATATATAGCATCTATGGAACACCATACTGATTGGGTAAACGACATTGTACTTTGTTGTAATGGGAAAACATGTAAGTACTTCTTCGGATTATTGGGCTTCTAGAAGTTTTTTATTCAATTTGATATGCTTTTCATTTTTTTTGTACTTTTTAATTGAAATTTGACATATATACAGAAAAGCACACACACCTTGAGAACCCAGCTTCGTAAGTTTATGGGTGAACACCCATGTCTACATACAGATTACCAGAAGCTCCCTTGGACTGTCCTTTTAATCACTCCCTTATGCCCAAAGCTAACTGCTTTCCTGTCTTCTGAGCACTGTAGATTAATTTTTCCTGCATTTGGATTATATATAAATAGACTGATAGCAATATGTATTCTTTTAGCCTTATTAATGTGTCTTTTGTTCATGTTATGGTACAATCCATTTCTTGGTTTTGCAGTCTGTGTTAGAGAAATTTTTCTCAATCAGATTAGTTGCTCCTTCAAGTGGAACATTAAAAAAAGGTTTCCCTGCCTCGTTTAAAAAATATTTGAGGGGGACTGGGTGGTTAAGCATCTGCCGTCAGCTCAGGTCATGATCCCAGGGTCCTGGGATTAAGCCCCGTGTCAGGATCCCCGCTCAGCAGAAAGTCTGCTTCTCCCTCTGTCCCTCCCCCTGTTCGTGCTCTCTGTCTCTCTCAAATAAAAACAAAATCTTAATAAATAAATAAGTAAATATTTGAGACAAAATACAGTAGGTTCTAGGAGGAGCTTTTTGGTGTGTGTGTGTGTACATTGGTTTCCAAGTATGTTGCATTATTTTAAGTCTTTAAAATGGTGAAAAGTCTTACTACTCAGGTTTGTTTATTCTTTGCCTCTTCTAGTAATATCTGCTTCTTCTGATACGACAGTGAAAGTGTGGAATGCACATAAGGGATTTTGCATGTCAACACTAAGGACACATAAGGTAAAACAACAAATGTAATTTTCAGTGTCTCTCGTATAATACTGAGATCTCACTACTTTATGTGGCTCCTTTCCTTACTGATCTAGTAGATCATTGTATGTGTGTTCTGTTACAGGATTATGTAAAGGCCTTAGCATATGCCAAGGATAAAGAACTGGTAGCTTCGGCTGGGTTGGACAGACAAATATTCCTTTGGGATGTGAATACTTTAACAGCACTGACTGCCTCAAATAACACTGTCACAAGTAAGGTGTTTGAAAAAAATTTCTTGAATTCAAGTTGACATAAAGAATGGTTTATGAAACGTCTTTGATAGGTTTGCATCGAGACAGTGGTTCATATTTTGAGAATACTTCTACCTACGGTGTTCTAACCCCCAAGAGTATGTTTGAACAACAACAAGCTAATTCCTCACTACAGTCTAAAAATGGTAACTTCTTCAGGTGTAACCTGGTTATTTTTGTTACAAGTGCATGTCCTGGCTCCCTAGGTAAAGTGTAGGTTCCTGCAGGGCAAAGGAATCTGTCTTATCGTCACTTTGTACCTCGCACAGCATTGCCTGACCCAAAGCTGCAGTCTCAGCAGATACTGTTGATAGAGGTGGTGATTACTTGACAAAGTAGGCAGTTTCTGACTCTTAGAAGTATCACTCTGTCTTTTGAGCCCTTGAGTTGATGGAGTTGATGGCTAAGGTGAAGAACAGGCCTCCAGTACCGATTTTAGGGGACCCTTTCAGAGCCACTCTACACATTCCAGCCGATTTCAGGAGTTCAGAGGGGTTGGGTGCCTCCGGAGGCAATTCACAGACATTCAGAGCTGTTTTTTTTTTTTTTTAAAGATTTTATTTATTCATTTGACAGAGAGATCACAAGTAGGCAGAGAGAGAGAGGAGGAAGCAGGCTCCCCGCTGAGCAGAGAGCCCGACGTGGGACTCGATCCCAGGACCTTGAGATCATGACCTGAGCCAAAGGCAGTGGCTTAACCCACTGAGCCACCCAGGCGCCCCCAGAGCTGGTTAATAATAGCATGGGTTTCTCATCAGCTAAGAAGAGATCTCAGATTACCAGATCAGACCCAAACAAGTCTAGATTTGAAACTCATCCTCACAGCTGGCTCAACCTACTAGAGTCCTCTAGGCCAGGTGGCAGAATGGACACTTAGGAGCACCTTATTGGCTAACCCTGGCCTGGAAAGTCTGTGTTCAGGATCTGAGCTATCGAGATCCCTACATATAGGTCCAATTTGTTGTGGCTGTGGAATTCTTACACTGACATAGCTAAAACAGTTGTAAGATAATCTAGGATGTGCCAGGAAGGGCATGTTAAGAGACTGATGTTTATAATTTCTTGAATATTGTTCTGCCCTTTTCCCCAGGAAATATGCAAAACTGTAAACACTACCCTCCCTTTGTTCTCCTTGATTTTTCACCAGTGCATCAGTGTAGTGATTCAGCACCTGGTCCCTGCTGGGGACTGTCATGACAGATCATTTAGTTTTCTCTAGATGGAGGGTCTGCCTCAAAGAGACAGTGACAAGAGGGAACGAAGCAAAAGAAGTCGGAATTGTCCCAATGTCAGAGACCAGGAGTAACAGATTCTGCAGTAGATACATCTTGCTTAGAATTGTTTAGAGAGATTACCACACAGGTTGATTTATGATAGAAATCTGAGAGCTAACATTTATTGAATACTTACTACACTAATTTTCTAAATATGTGCTTATATTAACTACTTCACTCTTAAGTCCTCAGTATGTTTATTTACTTCTTATTGAAAATTAGGATCAAATTGTATAGACAATTTATATGCAACTTTTTTCACCTCAGTAAAACTTAGATCTGAATCAAAGACTGTGAGCATGATTCTTGCTACACATTGCCTAATGTCCTTCCAAGAGTTGTACCAAACAAGTTGTACTTACCCCACAACTAATGTATGAGAGTACCATTGTACTATTTTTGAGAACTGTTAGCTCATTGAAAATCTAAATTGGTAGGTGAAAATAATGTTTTTTGTTTTGATTTGTGTTTCCTTGAAAATTATGAGTTTGGACATATTTTTCATATTTATTAGCATATGTGTATCTATGAAAATACATAGATACTTAAATAAATAAAATATTTACGTCGATAGTTTTTAAATAGCAGTGCAATTTAGTTTGGCAAATAATTATTGAGCACCATACTCAAATCTAGAAATGATGTAAATTTTGATAAAAGTCTTGTTTAGAATGACCTCCATCATAGCTAGATTTCTTTTCCTTAGAGCACTCGCAAAGATAAGATTTTCTTTTTTTTTTATTATTTATTTTCTCACCATAGCACATATTCTTCCCGACGTCCATCGCCCAACCACCCCATCCTCCAGTAACCCCTCCAGTAACCCTCAGTTAAGATTTAAGATTTTCTAAACCAAATAATTAAACTTAAAATTTTTGCTGACTAGCTGCCGAACAGCTGATGATTTTGTTAACATTTGCTTCGTTTATCCCTAATAGCTTCTTCTTTAAGTGGGAACAAAGATTCCATTTATAGCCTGGCAATGAATCAACTGGGAACAATCATTGTGTCAGGGTCCACTGAGAAGGTAAGGGGGAGCTTAACCGGGTATATTTTAACACTGGAAAACAAAGACGCCAAAATAATTTGATCTGTGTAATTACTAAATATATAGACCATGGTTTTGCCTGGTGGGTGCTAAAGGAAGGGTTTTATTTGAACAAACAAGAATGTAACTATATAATTACTGTCGTGTGTGGTGATGGGGGCAGGGTGGATGAGTGAGGGAGGCCTATTTGTGTTTTGACATTAGAAAAGCTTCCTCCTACTTGAGAAGATGGGGCCTCAGCCAGTGTCTTTGGAGACCAATATTTCCTTCTCAGAATGTAAAGGTTGTCATTTGACTTCTAAATCATTTATCATTGAAATTTGTTCATGGATATACACAGGTTGTATGATATTTTGTTCAAATACACAGGTTTTAAGGGTATGGGATCCAAGAACGTGTGCAAAACTAATGAAGCTGAAAGGACACACCGACAATGTCAAAGCATTGCTGTTGAACAGAGATGGCACACAGGTACGTACATACACGTTTACCTAAGGACTTTGTCCAGAATTCCGGGCACCAGAAATGTCCCACTTTCTTGCCTAGGTTGATCTCAACCCAAAGCCACACATAAACTTTTAAAACCTTAAAATACTCAATTGTATATAATAGTAATCCACATTTTGAAATTACTCTGTTTGCATCACTTCTAAATAAAGGCCAAACAAAAAGTTCTCCTGGGGGCGAGAGAACTGTGGTATACTTTTAAAACCTTAAAATAATCAATTGTATATAATAGTAATCCACATTTTGAAATTACTCTGTTTGCATCACTTCTAAATAAAGGCCAAACAAAAAGTTCTCCCGGGGGCGCCTGGGTGGCTCAGTGGGTTAAGCCGCTGCCTTTGGCTCAGATCATGATCTCAGGGTCCTGGGATCGAGTCCCACATCCGGCTCTCTGCTCAGCAGAGAGCCTGCTTCCCTCTCTCTCTCTGCCTGCCTCTCTGTGTACTTGTGATCTCTCTCTGTCAAATAAATAAAATCTTAAAAAAAAAAAATTCCCTCAGAATAATACTTACATCAACAAGTATATGCAGTTATGATGTATATAGGACAAAACAATTTAAAATGTTACTTTGTATAAAGCAAAAGGAAGTTTTGGTATTGAATGCTTTGTGCTAGTGAATTAAGGAAAGATTTGCTGACGGTGGGTCTGACTTTGGGCAAATCCTGTCATTTGACTGTAGATACAGTGTATAAGTTTAGTCACCTGTCGTAATACTTAAGAGTCAGCACTTCAAAGGAAAACATCTTGGTAATTTTTGAATATGTACTGATACTCTAGTATTTTGTTAGGTGTGTAATTCTGTTTGTTCTGTAGCAGTGGGAAAATGATCTTTCATCGATGTAGATGATAAAAACAAAAACTGAGCACCATTTTCAGTTAAGACCTAACACTACCCTATACCTCTGCCTCCCCCAGCCATTTTTTCTCATGGGCCAGGGAGAAGCCCAGAGCTAACTGGGATTGATTGTGAGCAGATTAGGAAAGGGAGAGTAGGGAGGTGGCATGATGAGAGGTGCCATCACTTGGAAATTACATCATAGGAGCTGCCTCACACATGGACTAGAGAAACCTTTGTCTCCAGAGGTGAGAGAGAGGTTTGGAAAACTAGCCCAAACCAGGAACTCATCTTCAGAACCAGGCAAAGATAGGCTTGAAGGTGCCCATGGAGGTCTTTGGAGATGCAGAAGGATCTAGATGTTAATGTACTTTTTGGTGTGGCCTAGAGGAGAAAATTTCATGTTACTTGTCCTTAGTTTACTCATCTGCAAAGTAGGGACCATAACATTTGTTTGTATGGTTGTGAGAAGATTACAAATAGTAAATATATTCTTGTCTATAGGCCATGGCATTTTCTAGCATTGTTGAGTTCCTTTCCAGCCCCATTTTCTTAAGAATCTAAGAAGTCGGGGCACCTGGTGGCTCAGTGGGTTAAGCCACTGCCTTCGGCTCAGGTCATGATCTCAGGGTTCTGGGATCAAGTCCCGCATTGGGCTCTCTGCTCGTCAGGGAGCCTGCTTCCTCCTCTCTCTCTCTCTGCCTGCCTCTCTGCCTACTTGTGATCTCTCTCTCTGTCAAATAAATAAATAAATAAATCTTTAAAAAAAAAAAAAAAAAAGAATCTAAGAAGCCCAGATGGGTCAGCTCCTCACTGTTTGCAGTGTAGCTGTTGGGCTACACCTGAGATGGCTGCCCCTGCCTTGTTCTGTGAGGTTCGTTCAGGGTTTGACTGTGTCTTGTGGTCTTCATGGGACTGAAATGGGACTGTGGGCAAGATGGTTTTCAGTAGGAGGCTAATGGGCTCGGCAGACTTTCTAAAGCTCCTCCTGCTGCTATACTCCTTGCCTTGTTTCCTATCTATATAGTCATGAATGTGCTTTTTAGGTAGCACGTATGGTTACAGATGCACTTCATGTGAAGTAAGCTCCACTTACTGTAAGCAGACCATTGGAAATGCTGCCCTTGAGTGGTAGAGCACATAATTATGCAGATACCAGCCTCCTTGAGTTCCTCCTCCATCCATTTTCCTTCTTGGCAGTAGAGGTGAAATATAAACTTAACCACCAACTACACATCACACTTAGGGAATTGATCAACAAAATAGCAATAACAACTACTTGTTCAAGTCAAAGGAGAAGAAAGAATCCTTTGACTACTGATTCTCAAACTCTTGTAATATATGAGAGAGATAGATAGTTGCAGGACAAGAGCACGTACTGCATCCCACAGAGTTGCCCTGCAAGTTTCTAATGAAGGATCTCTGGTGGCATCAGGAGTCGAGAACTTGTGATAAGATATGCATAATAGGCCAGTGAATCCCATCGACATCCCCATTTGTTCTGTTGTTTATTTAGCAAATCTTACTATTTGAGGACTGTCGCCACTATAGTTGTTTTGAATAGTGCCAATATTATTGGGCTGAGCCACCTGACATTTCAGCCCTTGTACTTGCTAAGGCAGTTGCTTAAGAAACTGGGACAGTCTTCTGTCTTGGTTTGAGTCAGTGGCATTCTTCTGTGTCCCTCACAGAAGAATGATAGGTTCTTGATAGGTTCAATGATAGGTTTTCCTATCATTGAAGTTTTGCCAAACCTGGCTTAAAGTCTAGGGGTGTTTAAGCGTCAAGCCACTCCTTCCCCCAGCTTACCTTATGCACTTTGTTGCTGACTGTTGACAGTTACAATTGCATATGCATTCCAGAAACACTTGTGTTGGTCAGCAGCAGCCTGGCCTCAGTATACTGGTTCCCCCTCGTTTCTGTTGGTAAAAGCACAAAAACCTGATCAGGGCTGTAGACTCTGCCCCTAGGTCTAATGTAGTAGAACCATTCAGGTCCTTCTGTCCTAGTCCCAAGAATTACTTTCTAGTGACAGGGTCTTCACATTTATCCAGTGAAAGAGTGGAGGTTGTGGGAAATGTATGATGATTACTCTAGCTCCTACAAGGTAGCAGGCACTAGAATTCCTATAAAATAGGCATATCCTTCAACTATACTACCAAATGCTGCAAAGAAGTTGGCCAGCATTGTACTTTTATTTTTTTAAATTTTATTTATTTATTTGACAGAGAAAGAGACAGTGAGAGAGAAAACACAAGCAGGGGGAGTGGGAGAGGGAGAAGTAGGCTCCCTGCTGAGCAGAGAGCCTGATGTGGGGCTCAGTCCCAGGACCCTGGAATCATGACCTGAGCTGAAGGCAGATGGTTAACGACTGAGCCACCCAGGCGCCTCAAGCATTGTACTTTAAAAGTAATTGTTGTCTCCTTAGGGGCCTACTTTTTAGTGGTCTTAGATTACAGTTGCCATCAGAGATTATTTTGTGTTCAGTATCAGAGTTGATACAGCTCTGTTCCCTCATCTGCTTTTAGCTGTACGTTTAGGTTTGGGATTTACCTCTTCCCTACTACAAGTTGCCTGGGCTACTAGGACTTAGCTTTCCTTATCCTAAAGTTGTCAGACCTTACTCTCTGGAGATACATAGCCTAGATCTGAGTGATTAAAGCTACACCAACAAGGGCATCTGGGTGGTGCAATTGTTAAGGATCTGCCTTTGGTTCAGGTCATGATCCCAAAGTCCTGGGGTCAAGCCCTGCATCCAGTCCTGCATCACACCCTACATCTAGCCCAGCATCAGGCTCCCTACTTGGCAAGAAGCCTGCTTCTTCCTCTCCTACTACACCTGCTTGTGTTTCCTCTCACTGTCTTTCTGTCAAATAAATATATAAATAAATTTTTAAAAATAAATAAAGCTACACTAACAGCTTTGCCACCTCAGAGTAGCAGTTCTTCTTGGATGGGGGAGCCCCTCCTTGGCCTCTCTCCATCAGATTGCATGGGTCCTCCCACAGGTATGTCAGAGGTCTGCTTGTAACTTCCTCCAGACAGTTTCCTTGTTGGTTAGGCTCTTGGTTGCCTTGTCAACCAATTGGAGTAAGGAATTAAACCACTGATGCCCCTGGCAGTTTATGGGGGAGCTTCCTAGTGGGTGTTCATATAATTAAACATGTCCAGAGTTCTAAAGGCCCCTTCCTGTCACAGGGCACGCCAATAAATCCTAATATTCTTGAAGTCCTCATCTATTCAGACACTTTTTAAGTCTCCAAGCCCACAACTATCTTTTCTTCTTTGAAGCTCTTTGCCTTCTTAATTTCTTACACCAGCACCAGCAGTTGCTTTTTCTTGACACCATTTTTTTCCCCCAAAGAAGCAAGTTTTTATTCTCTTTTGCAAATCACCACAGTAACTGATAGTGAACCCCAGGCATGCGAAATATGAATGTGGTGTGGCCAGTTCAGCCTCTTTCTATCAGAGTCACAGTGTGCTCAGCCCTACTTTATGTGCCAGCATCTTCTATGTAGTTGATGCTCCTGAGCCTTCAGAAAGTGTCAGAATTGCTGTTGTTAACTCTGAATGCTGAAGGTCCATATTTTATATTAATGTTGAACTTGAGGCTCAGATGGGAAGTATGCAAGATCACAAAGAGTGAGTGATAAGCCTGAAACTAGATTTTGCTTCTTATTAATGGAATTAGTGACTCTTATTAATGGAATGTCAAGAGACCTTATTAATGGAATTAATGATTCTTATTAATGGAATATCAGAGACCTGGCAGGCCATTAGGAATCCATTGCCATGAGGGAGAGGTGAGACAGAAGTGTGACCTAGGGCTCCAAAAGGCCTTTTAGCGTAGTGCAAAGGTTGTCAACCTTAGTGTACCAGAATGACCTGGAAAGCTATCAAAACACATATTGATAGACCCTGCCAGAGTTTTTGCTTCATCAGGTTTAGAATCTGCCTCATTAGCTTTGGAATCAGACCAGGTATCTGCATTTTTAAAAAGTTCCCTGGGGATGCTGATTCTGCATGTGGCCAGGTAGGAGAGGACAGAGGCAGTTTTGCTCAAAAAGTTTCCTCTGCTTTAGCATGCACTGTTGCCTTTGGTCATTTCAGCCTGTGGTGCATGCTTATCAGAGGTCTTCATCAGAGGCAGAAATACGGGTTGTTAGATGTGGGTGTTTGACACTATAGAGTCAAGAGAGGCACCAACTGCAGAGCACAGCAAAGCAGGAACTTTTCTGGTTGGAACTTATTCTAACTTCAACTTTCTTCGTTTTCAGTGCCTTTCTGGCAGTTCTGATGGGACCATTCGCCTTTGGTCCCTTGGCCAGCAGAGATGTATAGCAACGTATCGAGTCCATGATGAAGGTGTTTGGGCTCTGCAAGTCAATGATGCCTTCACACATGTGTATTCTGGAGGAAGGGACAGAAAAATTTACTGTACAGACCTAAGAAACCCTGACATTCGGCTACTAATTTGTGAAGAAAAAGCACCAGTTCTCAAGGTATATCCCATATTTTAGTTGAGTGGTTAAGATTGTTACATGTACTAGCAATCTGGCAAAATCTGTATGAAAACATGAATCAGCTGTGGATTTGTAAAAACAAGTATTTTAATTTTCGTTAGTCACTTACAGAAGAAATTGTGACTTCTTCTGTACCTCAGTGACATGTAGCTGTCCCACTGGCGAATCCTAGTGCGATTGGCCCACATTGCTCCTGAGCTCAGTTGGCCTTCCTAACCTGTCCTTAGTGGAGGGATGTGACAAGTTCAGGTATCTATGAGCAGATAACAGGAAAGCACAAGTATGTCCACTGCCCAAGAAGGAGGATGTGGAAGAGTTGCTCCAGAAGAGAGAACAAGCCAGTTCATACTTCAAACCGTGACTGCCTCAAAGTAGTCCTGATTGCCAATCAGTCAGGGTGAAAGGGTACTCCAGAAGCCGTCCACATTGACACCTGCTGAAAGTGATGCCTGGACTGCAAAATGGTCTTGTCATCGTATGACAAGTTGCTCAGTTTCCCTGATAATCTCAGAACTACACGTTAAAACCATAGTAAAGAGATTTCCAGATTTAAAATGGAGGCGTAAGGACAGCACTACTTCCTTCTCACAGAAGTCATCCAAAAACAAGAAAAGCAAGAAACAGAACTGCGGATACCCATGGAACTAAAAGACCCCTGAAACTCAGACCACAGTATAAAAGGAAGGGCTGAAAAAAGGAATAGAGATCGAATGAGACCATTGAGGCGGTGCTTGTGGCCTAGGAGCGCACACATCCTGGCCGAGTATAGCTCTTCAACATAGGTGTCGCCCCTGGAGGACAAAACCAGTAATCTAGGGAAGCAGGGGAGTTGATGCTGAAATCAAGAGCCTGTGCAGGAAGCAGGCTGCTGGGGCCAACAACAGGGAGAAGAGACACTGCATGTGAGTCCTGCAGCTGCCAGCATCTCTTGGCTGTGGAGAAAAAGGTGCAAAAACTTAGTGGTGCCATAACTGTGCGTTAGAAGAAATATCACTTTGAAATAAAGAGGATTCCTACTTGCTAGGAGTCTACCTATCCCACTACTCCCAACCTTCAATTCCTGGCACAAGAAGAATAGTGGATGACTGACCATAGAGTGATTTCATGTGCATGCTGTCTATATGCATGGGTGTAGGGACATATTTCTGTGTGTTCTATTTTAAAAATACAGAAGGTACACAGTACAGAGATATACTATTCTTAGGTGAGGGAGGTGAATTATGTGGGTACTTGTCACTTTTGCTATGTTGGGATTTTTTTTGCTACAAACATTTTCAAAGAGAAAAGGAGACCTACTTCCTTGTTACTAAAAAAAAAAAAAAATACAAAATACAAGAGTAACAAAAACAAAATTATGGTAAGTCACCCTTTGACAGTACCTATTTGGATCCCCTAATTATTTAATTTAAAATTATGCTGAAACTTTCAGCCACTGTTTTTGGTGAAAAGTCACCCCTATTATATTTGTAAAGGCCATTTTTCCTTTAGCAGAGACACTCCCTCATTATTCTGTGCAACCCTAGCTTTTACCGCCTGCCAAGGTGTAGTCAGCATACAGTCAGCATACAAACATGGAATGAAGGAGTTGATGTTTAATAATAGGTAGCTAGTCCCGGCAGCTCAGGAGAGTCTGCATTCCACAGAGTGGTGTTTTTGTGCTTTGTTTTCAGATGGAGCTTGATAGATCAGCTGATCCCCCTCCCGCAATCTGGGTTGCCACGACTAAGTCTACAGTAAATAAATGGGTAAGGGAACCGCTGTATCCCTGACAGAGGTTTGTAAACATGTGGTTTGTTATCGCAGACCTGCCAGATACCAGTAGTAAATGCTCAAGATGAACCTGACTCTCGGCATGCTTTTGAACAGTGCAAAAATCTGAAAGCCTCTGTGAGTGCTCTGAAGGATTGTACTAAAATTAAGATAACAGTCCAAATGAAGCTTCTGACTTCTTTGTCAGGAGCCAAGATAGACATTTGGTGTGCCTAGAGTAGGCACTGTTGCCTGATAAAACCAGTAAATGTTAATACAACATCTGAGCTCACAAAAGTGCCTTTGAAAACAGGCAGCCCAGGTTCAGGTTTTCCCCACTATCTGAAAGTTTGCTTCCCACCATTATGATTACCCATTGTCTCTAACCAGAAGAAATCAGAAGAGAATTTTTGCTTTTATAAAATGGTGATTGCTTCTTTGTCTTTACACTGTCTTGGCTTATAAAAGACTTCATACAAGTGCTTAACTTTTGGATAGCAGGGAATACCATACCAACATGGCAGGGACACTGTTAGGTTTCTGTTCTTCCAAATGTAAGAGAAAATAGAAAAATTGTGCTTTCAAATTCATTCCTTTTTTCCTTATAGCATGAAGAGCAGGGATAGAAATAGAGGATAACCAAAGAAGTCATTATTTAAAGTGCTTTTAATTCTTAAATATTCATTAAAGAAGATTTAAGTTTTCTTGCTTACTCAACTATATATGGATAACAAAAGAGAGACTATATGTTCCCATTTGTTTCTGTTTATACACCAATCAAGTGGCCTTTCTCAGCTTTCTCAGTACTTGTAAAAAATGTTATATATCTTGTCTAAATTTCATTGTCCCAGTGTGAGATCAATATAACTTTACCTGGAAGAATGCCTACTTTTCCTTCCAAAAAGATAGTATTAATATTCCCATCTTAATCCTTGGTTTGTTTCTTGAAGTTGTGGTAGATAATTACACTTTATGATTAAGTATTTTTTGGTTGATGTTACTGTTTTGGTTTTTCTCATTTGTCCTTTGTTTTTCTTGCCACTTTTAACAGATTGGCAAAGCTTAGAAAGCATAAAATGATTAAAAAATGAATTTTGTTCCTTTAGACCTTGAAGGGAATTCATAATTTTAGAGCCTCTGGAGATTATGACAATGACTGTACAAATCCTATAACACCACTTTGTACGCAGCCTGACCAGGTTATTAAAGGTGAGTAAGGAAGGTGGAAGGTATTTTATCTTTTACCGAGGCTAATTATAGTTATTAAGAGATTGACAAAAATAAAGGAGGCAACCTTCCTTTCAGTGTAATTCTGATGTCAATAGAAGATACAGTGTATTGGTTTATTTTTAATAGAAGAAAAATATTCTTTAAATGCTAGTGACTTTAAAAAGCAGACTTCTTGAGGTAAACTTTTTGCCCAGCATCAGAATAGTTGTGGTCTGTGGCGGGCTAAGAACCACTTTGTAAAATATAGAGGGTTGAATGTTATCTTTTGGCACAAGTCAGATCTGGTCCCCGACTTCTCTGTGCTTCAGCTGGAAGTGGCACCTCTGACTTGAAACACCCGAGTGAGGAGTAGAACGCTGAACAGGTGTTCATCACAGTTCTGTGTCCATGCTGATGCCTCAAGAATCACATGTGCATGCAGGAGGCAGAGTTAGAGATGGGACTGATCCAGACATCTGCTGTTATCACTTGAACTTTTCCCAGTGGTTAAAACTGTTTGCCCTTAACAGTTTTCCACTGGAAGCCCCTCGAAGGAGGGAGTTTTTTCATCTATAATCTGTTTTTTAAAATCAGACAGTTTGGGGGGCACCTGGGTGGCTCAGTGGGTTAAGCCTCTGCCTTCGGCTCAGGTCATGGTCTCAGGGTCCTGGGATTGAGCCCTGCATCAGGCTCTCTGCTCAGCAGGGAGCCTGCTTCTCCCTCTCTCTCTGCCTGTTGCTCTGCCTACTTGTGATCTGGCTCTCTCTGACAAATAAATAAATAAAATCTTTAAAAAAAAATAAAATAAAACCAGACAATTTTTCTTAGGTTCACCTTAAACAGCCATATATATATGTAAAACTGTATGTGTATCTTTTGACTCTCCTTCTCCTTTGTGGTAGATTGTATGATTTCTTTTGTTACATGCCAATGAGTAATTACTGCCATATGGTGAATTTAAATGGAATTATTTTCCTAATTGTGTGGGTTTTTTCCTTTAGGGGGTGCGAGTATTATTCAGTGTCACATTCTTAATGACAAGAGACATATATTAACCAAAGATACCAATAATAATGTGGCATATTGGGATGTATTGAAGGTGAGTAACTTTTTGTATTAAATATAGATAATTGGGTCATATATCCCCTTTATTTTTTGTTATAAAATATATATATATGAAATAACCAAAGTAATAAGTACAAAATTAAGATTAGACTGCAATAATACTTTTTTTGGAGGGTGGATACTTTTTTATACAAATAATTAGATGAGACCATAGTTTATCTTTTTTTTTTTTTTTTTGAGGCCATGGTTTATCTTAAAAGCACCTAAAATTTTGGTGGAACCATTTCTGCTGTGTTATTTGCTGCCTTACCTTAAAGTAAATATATCACATTTCCTCATCCTTGACATTATTGACATTTTGGGCCAAGTAAGTCTTTGTTGAAGGGGCCAGGATAGAGTGGGATCTGTCCTGTGCATGATAGGGTGCTTAGCACCACCCTCAGCTGCTACCCAGCAGGTGCCAGTAACCACCTTCCCTTCCACTGCAGCTTCAGTTGTGATAGCCAAAACTCTCTCCAGATATTGCTAAATGTTTAGGGGGAGGAAGGAAGAAGCAGCATACAAAATCACCCCAGGATGAGAATCCTTACAGTGCACAAAACAAGTTTAGCCATTTCTTAGGGTTTATAGACATCACTGTGAGTGTAAGTTACAACTCTGGGTCATGTTACGCTGACCTGTGGGATAATTAGATGTTTTAAGCCATTCAGCCACATTCTAAATAGCACTAAAGAATTTATAGGCAGGGCGCCTGGGTGGCTCATTCAGTTAAGAATCTGCTTTGGGGGGCGCCTGGGTGGCTCAGTGGGTTAAGGCCTCTGCTTTCGGCTCAGGTCATGATCCCAGCGTCCTGGGATCGAGCCCCACATTGGGCTCTCTGCTCTCTGCTCAGCAGGGAGCCTGCTTCCCCCTCTCTCTCTCTCTGCCTGCCTCTCTGCCTACTTGTGATCTCTCTCTGTCAAAAAAATAAATAAAATCTTAAAAAAAAAAAAAAAAGAATCTGCTTTGGGCTTAGGTCATGCTCCCAGGGTTCACATCAGGCTCACTGCTCAGTGGGGAGCCTGCTTCTCTCTCTCTTCCCTGCTCATGCTCTTTCTCGATCTCTCTCTCTCAAATAAAATCTTTTTTAAAAATTTATAGGCAAGTTGAAGAGTTTGCTTTTCTTGGTGGTGATAGTATATTTGTTGTATATATTATGTATTATTTCCTGAATTGAATGAATATTGTGTGCAGAGAGCTGTGTTGAGAGTCAGATAACAGAAAGTCTGTACCGTGATCCCCTCTGATAGGGACAGAGGTAGGGAAATGGGAAACCTTACAGATAAAAAGACGAAATTACAGGGTAGTTTATGGACAGGGGCAATTACTTACAAGTAGAGAAATCAGGCGAGCGTCTTCGTGGTGGAGAAATCATTTGAAGAATGTCTTAAAGAACTCCAGCAGATGACTAATGGTAAGGCATTTTAGGAAGAGGAAGTGAGTGACAAAGGCACAGGAGGGAAGGTGGTGCTCATTCAGTGACTTTGACTCTTGTGTAATTGGAGACTAGAGGGAATGTTGGGGGGAAGCAGTAGGGGTGTAGGGGTGGAAGGTGCTATTCAAGTAATTTCCCAGAGAGTCTTGAATACAGGCCCCATGGTTGGCCTTCTTTGCTGTTCCCTAAAGAATCTAAATCTAAGATTGTACTGGAGCGGGAAGAATCCCATGCCCAGAGCAACAGTGGTCTGTGCGGTGGAGAAGAAGCTGGAAGGCCGTGTCTTCAGCATAATGACTTGGGGATCTAAAGGAAGAGACAGATGTTGGATACATGATAAGGAAGAATTGAAAAGCTCTGAGGTTTTGGTTAGGCTCCTGGTTAGAAGAAATGTCTGGATCTAAAGAATATAAAATAAACAGCTTGCTTTCTGAGAAGAAGGGACTGTCTGAATAGAAACCTTGGCCTGCCTGACACTTTCCCTCCCCATGGGCATGGGTATGGGAAGTCACATAATGAAGCAGTTGCCTGGTGAGCATGGTTGCAGAGTAAGAGCATAGTTGAGTGGAAAATGAAATTGCAGCAAACCCCAAAGTCCAACTGGTTTTTCTTAGGATAGAGATACACATCTCGGGACCAAAGACTCATGTTTGTTTCAGAGAGGGGTCCTGTGGAGACTGGGAGGGTCCAGAGCAGTCCTGAGGACCTGGTCAGCAGGAACTTAGCTACTCTCCCACTGACGCGGCCTTCGTTCTGGTCTGTGGCTGGACTTCTCATGCTGCCCAGCACCTGACCTGATGCTCTCCAGAACATAACAGAATCTAACTGGGCCAAGCTGCTCTTTCATCGTGGGCTGACTGATTTTCTGCCTGTGGATCTGATGTTCTTTCTCTCGGGCAGATTAGCCAAAGCCTTGGTAGAGTCCTGCTGTCTGGGAGGTAGCTCTGCTTAGATGGGGCACTGACCTGGCATGTTCCATAATTGGCATTTTTTGTGTCTCCAGCAGCTTTCAGTACCCAGACACTAGACCCTGAAGTGTCAAGATCAAGTGACTGGGAGTGATGGACATGACATTAAACAGAAGTTGGGAGTCGGGAGTATTTAGGAATATAGGCTCAGAGTGAGAGAGTTGCATTCTAATCTTGGTTCTGCTAGCTACTAGCCAAATGATCTCTGGAACATGCTGAACCTCTCTATACCTCTATCTTTATTCCTATAATGTGGGTGGCACCTATTTCTTGGTGAGGTTAAGGAGATGTTCGAGAAGTAGTTATCATAGTGCCTGGAGCATAATAGTTAAGAGGCTGTTACACTGATGCAGGTGAGAGATCAGATATTTATGTGGACTAGGATGGAAAAAAACAGAATCATGAGGAAGGTATCGAGACCTGTGGATAAGGGGGAGCTTGAATAAAAGGGTGTATAAACAAAGAAGCAGAGTGAGTCCCAGGTTCCTGGGTCAGATAGTTTGGTAAGTGGAAGTTATGGGCTGGGGGAGGTGATGTAAGAGGGAAAATGGATTGTTGGGAAAGGGAGAACACGATGAACAAGACAGTGAGTTTGAATTTATGTGAATATCTAGATAGATAGGTCCTCACACACCAGTAAAAGAGCTGGGCCGGAGAGACAGGCTCAGCGGTCAGCAGCTGATAGATTATAACTGAAGCAATGGGAACATCAGAGTTTCCAAGGGATATATCAGTACTGAAGAGAGAAGAAACCAGCCATCACCCTTTAGGGAACTGTTAGAAAAGAGAAAACCACAGAGGTATATAATAAAAGGGGGTTGGAAAACCAAGAGCCAATGAATGGCAGGTCAAGAACTAAGCAAGCATTTCCTGAAAGGGCTTGTGCTAGCTGACCTACAGAGAGTTTATGTCCAGTTTGGAATGTAATGTGCCTGGGATTTAACCAGTAGGAAGGATGGTGTTGGGGCAGAGGGGTGGGCGGACAGCAGTCTTGAGGGAGTCCTTAGAGCCCTGATAGAGTGGATTGTGGAGTGATTGGGAGGTAGTGGAGCAATCGTGGATGAAATTTGACTTTGGGGAGGTGGGCAGGAAGAGGATAGAGGGATGGGAGGGTCAAGCAAAGGTTTGTTTTGGTGTTTTCAGGTATTTTTGAGATGGGAGTAATGGGAGTATGTTTGCTGCTTACAGGGAGAAGCTGGGAGAGACATGAGAGGGTAGATTCCCCAAGAAGTGGGGATCTGGAGCACAGCAACAAGGGGCACTTTTTCCCTCACAGTGGGAAGAATAGTAGTACCGAGTTAAGGGGATTTTGTCAAGGCTTCTCTAATTTGGAGGAGTGGAGGTTTGTCCTGTGCTGAGGCACAGTGAGGGAGATGACAAGGCCAAACAGGAGGAGGGTAAGATTTAACCGGGGTGTCGTGGGGAACTGATTTTGGAAACAGAAGAAACCCCAGGTGGCAGCAGTGATGAGGCTGCAGACCATACGTTTATGGTGGGAATATTGGCAAGGATTTGAGAGGCCAGCATGCCCTGTGTATTATCCATGTGGATGTGGATGTTGTCCAGGATGTTTTTAGACTCTATTTTTTTTAGACAGGTGTGGAAATGTGTAAAATTTGGAATACCTAAGTCAGAATCGTTCAACACTTAATATTGATAATTATTATACTTTTTTGCTGTGTAGGCATGTAAAGTTGAAGACCTGGGCAAAGTGGATTTTGAAGATGAAATTAAGAAAAGATTTAAGATGGTATATGTGCCAAATTGGTTCTCAGTAGACTTAAAAACAGGGGTAAGTTAGCAGCTGATATTTGTACAATTGGGAATAGTTGAAAGTTTCTGATACAGCTAAAAAGAAGGTTTATTAGTTACAGAGTTGTATGTGTTTAAGTGTGGAGACAGTAAATTTCTCATGTTAATACTTACAAAATGCTGGGGCGCCTGGGTGGCTCAGTGGGTTAAAGCCTCTGCCTTCAGCTCGGGTCATGATCTCAGGGTCCTGGGATCGAGCCCCACATCGGGCTTTCTGCTCAGCGGGGAGCCTGCTTCCTCCTCTCTCTCTCTGCCTGCCTCTCTGCCTACTTGTGATCTCTCTCTCTCTCTGTCAAATAAATAAATAAATAAAATCTTTAAAAAAAAAAATACTTATAAAATGCAGTTTAAAAATGCCTTTTGGTATCTCAGTAAATTAAATTGTAGTTGGAGTGAATCACATGAAACATTTTCATTCTAAATCTGTGGCTTAGCTCCTTAGTCAAATAGTACAGATAAATAGGGCCTTAGAGGCTTATTTGGAAAATGTATTGGAATGGAATGCCACTTACAGTTTTTTTTTTTTGACAGATGTTGACTATTACTTTGGATGAGAGTGATTGTTTTGCTGCTTGGGTTTCTGCAAAAGATGCTGGCTTCAGCAGCCCTGATGGGTCAGATCCAAAATGTGAGTTTAAGTGTTCTTTCTTCCTTTCCTCCTTTCAAAAGAGAAGGTGGATCTGTGCTGAGTTGGGTTTTCTTTTTGTTGTTTCGATTTGTTTTTTGCTATCTGCTCTTTTATTTTTTTAACAATATTTGAGGTTTTTTAAAATCATATTCTCTCTTGAAAATGGAAAATACTGTTCCATTTTAAATGTTTTGTGGGGTCTTGATTTTTCTCACAATCTGTGGTTTAGCTTTAACAATTAAACACTCAACACACTCTCTACCCTTAAACCTTTCTGGAAATCTGATAGGGTAGGAAAAATGAAGCTGGGAAACAATTCTGTTGTTTTCCTTTTTTTTTTTTTTTAATTGAGATATAATTGACATAACATTAGGTTCAGTTTCACATGTACAACATGATTCAGTATTTGTATATACTACAAAATGACCACAAGTCCAGTTAATACTCATCATCACAGTACAAAATCACACATTTTTCCCCTTGTAATGAGAACTTTAGAGATCTACTCTTAACCACTTTGAAATATGTGTTACAGTATTATTAACTGTAGTCACCATGTTGTACACTGTACCCCTGTGACTTTATTCATGTTATAACTAGATGTTTGTACCTTTTGACTCTGTCCACTTCCCTACCCCCTGCCTCCGGCAATCACCAATCTATTCTCTGTATCTATGAGTTTTGGTTTTGGTTTTGGGGTTTTTTTTTTTAAGATTTGACATTTAAGTGAAATCGTATGCTATTTGTCTTCCTCTCTCTAACTTATTCCACATAGCCTTCAGTGTCCACATAAGTTATTGCAAATAGCAGGATTTTGTTCTTTTTTATGGATGAATAACATTCCATTGTACATACATATCACGTTTTTTCTTTATACATTCATCCATTGGTGAACATTGGTTGTTTCCGTATCTTGGCTATTGTAAATGCAGCTGCAGTGAACATGGGAGGTCCATATATCTTTTCAAGTTAGTGTTTTCATTTCTTTGGATAAATACCCAGAAATGGAATTGCTAGGTAATATGGCAGTTCTATTTTTAAGCTTTTTGAGGAACCCTTGTACTTTTTTCCACAGTGGCTGCACCAATTTACATTTTCACCACCAGTGCACGAGCGTTCCCTTTTCTCCACATTTTCTTGAACGCTTGTTATATTTATCTTTTTGATAATAGCTGTTCTAGCATGTGAGGTGTAGCTTGTGGTTTTGATTTGCATTTACCTGATAGTGACATGAGCATTTTTTCATATACTTTTTGGCCATCTGTATGTCTTCTTTGGAAAAATGTCTATTCAGATATTCTACCCATTTTTTTTATAATATTATATTTATTTATTTTTTTAAAGATTTATATATTAGAGAGAATGAGCAGTGGGGAGGGGCAAAGAGAGAAGAGAGAGAAGCAAACTCCCTGCTGAGCAGGAAGTGTGATGCAGGGCTCCATCCCACAACCTGAGCTGAAGGCAGATGCTTAACCGACTGAGCCACCCACGCACCCCTGGAAGATTTTATTTTTAAATAATGTCTGCATTCAACATGGGGCTCAAACTCAAAATTCTAAAATGAAGTCGCATGTTCCACTGACTGAGCGAGCTAGGCGCCCCTTTCTGCCCGTTTTTTCATTGCATTGCTTGTTTTTTTGCTGTTGAGTTGTCTTATGAAGTCCTTATATATTTAGGATATTAACCCCTTATCAGATACATGATTTGCAAATATTTTCTCCTATTCCATAAGTTGTCTTTTCATTTTGTTGATGTTTCTTTTGCTGTGCAGGAGCTTTTTATTTTGATGTAGTCCTACTAACTGACTTTTGCTTTAGTCACCAAGCTCAAAGAATTTATTTGCCTATATTTTCTTCGAAAGTTTAATGGTTTCAGGTCTGACATTTAAGTGTTTAATCTATTTTGAGTTAATTTTTGTGTATTGTGAGAAGAGACTCGTGAGAGTCAATTATTTTTTGTTGATTATATCTTTGATTGGTATTCTTCTACGAATGTAGCATGTAGACATACCTGATATATATAAATATAATTTTAATGACTCTATATGGAAATAGTTTCTTTAAGAGTGTAATTCCTGTTTTTATTTGTTCATTTTTAATGAATGTCTATATCTGAACCACCAGATAGAATGTCTATTTGCTCCATGTTACTACTTCTTAAAACATTCTAAGATAAATTTTAATAGATGCAAAATCTTTCAAGTCTTGCTTTTAAACACCATTGGCATTGGGTTTAGAATTTAATATCAGAATATGTGGAAATATAATTTTTATTCCTTTCCCTCTGTTTTTAGGCTAAAACTAATAAATGTTTTTCATTTCTTTTCATCTTAATTAACTCTTTTGCAGTGAACTTAGGAGGACTTTTACTCCAGGCACTGCTAGAATATTGGCCTAGAACACATGTGAATCCAATGGATGAAGAAGAAAATGAAGTAAACCATGGTTCGTGTTTTTGTATCAGGATAATTGATTTAAAATTACTCAGAAGTTTAGGATACTTGGAGTGTTTGTTATTCCAGGAATGTTTAAGAAACTTTAAAAAGCATTTGTTAAGTCATAACATAATAAATAACTCGGGATGTGCCCAGTTTATCCCCCTCCTTTCCACATATCAAAGAGCAGTCTTAACTGAGATTCCAAGAGCACTTTCACTCAGTGATGCTGCTCAGGAGGGGTTAAAAAATCCCTACATATTCAAATGACCTTTGCCCTTAATAGCAAGCAGCTTGGCAGCCTTCTTCCAAAGGTATTTCTGAGAGTAGCTGTGGGCCTGGGGGACTTAACCTCCAGAAACAGCTAATGAGCTGCATCGAAAGCCGTTTCGGTCCTTATCTTGTCATGGCTCACATTGGCCTGAAACAGACATTACTGAGTCTGATGATCTACCTGATCTTGTCTCTAAACATTTCAGAAGATCAAATTCCAACTCAGAAGTGTCAGGATAAGTGAACAAGTATGTGTAAGAATTAATGTCACAGAGGACATTGTAAAGCTGTGTGTGCCACAGGCAGTGGCAGCAACTTGCTCTGGGCAGCAGAGAACATTTTTGAATTTACAAATTTGGTTCAGTTTGATTGAAAAAAGGGAAGAAAAAGAACTTAAACTTTCACAGTTCATATGTTACAGTATGTTACAGCCAGTCAAAGAGTCTTTGAGTCACACCTACAAAGACTTACTCTGCTGAATATGAATGAATCTCTGAGTTCTCTGAAGATTCTGCTGAAGATGGCCCACTTGTGGTGGTCAGCAATGATGAGGACCTCCTAGTAGAGATTCATTCTGGCCAACCAACTCATCCAAAATGATTTCTGGAGTTAAAATCTCTTGTGCAAGGATGGCATGCTTCCCTTCAAGCCATTCTTCTGTTGTCCCTGTCAGAGAGGGCACTGACCCCACCCATGGTGACTTTTCTTTTATGTCACCGGGCCCATTCCCCTCCTCATCAGATGTACAGTGGGCCCGGAGCCAGAGAAACTCAATGGAAAAGTCTTTCCACAGAAGCTTGAAAAAGCTAAGTTTTAGTGTGGGCTCTGCTGTTTATCAGCTGTGTCGCTATGGGCATGTCGTTTCCAGTTCTTGGCTCATCCCTCTCCATCTGCAACATGACAGACAGGGTGCCTTTAGAGGCCCACTAAATAGACAGTAAAGGTAAAAAACCAGAAGTACAGTCAGCACCCCTGGCATCAAGGGTTTGGTTTTGGGAGTAAGGAAAAGTTAGAGGAAACCCCAGATCATCCTTAAAATCAAACTGCCACAGTAAAGGCAGAGCTCCCCTCCCCCGCACCGCCGCCCCGCTCCACCTCTCAGACAGAAGCCTCCGTTTTGTGCCTGTGTGGTTATCTTCTGTACCAGCACCACAACCAGTGGACTCTCAAGAATCGTGTACATTCTACTTGGTGAGCAGCTCAGGTGTTCGGGCGTCTGTAGGAGTTGCAGGCAGGGGTGCGCAGAGATAATTGGGCATGGACTGTATCCTTTAGGGACTGACATTGTGGTAGGGCAGAGAGCTCCTCAGAATAGACAGAACATGGTAAGGTCAGAGGGAGGATTGGTTGTTTCTCCAAGATAGGATCTGAAAGTGCTGTAGGCTCAGAAGGTGAGGTTGCTTCCAGATTCACCAGGGATACCTTTAGGAACAAGGTGGCACTGGAGTGGGGCTTAACCGTACTTGGTCAAAAGATTACAGAGAAAGCAGAGTGAAATGAAGTCTACAGAGAATAATAGAAAAGAGGTGTCGACTTCACTGAGGATTTTATTTTTCACCAGTACCTCTGCCATTAAGCATAAATTTTTTTTCTGGCCCAAGAAATTTTTCTGAGCTTGGTGTTCCACACATGCACACACATGCACACACACACACACACACGTGTGCGCACACATGCGCGCACACACACACACACACAAAAGCATATTGCTATTTATAAACAGGCTGTCCTACCCTTTCCTGTGGCTGAAGTAGAGTTCTCCTTGTTTCAAGTCTCAAATATTAATCTTCTCTCTTAAAATTCTCTAAAATTATATTCATTTCCCATAAAGTACATTACAAGTTGCTTTACTTCTTATTCTTTGTAGAAATTTAACTTTGATTTTTTTTCATCTTTATCTGACCCTGCTGACTCATCAGACTTTTAGCTTTGAAAACTTGGCAATGTTTGAAGCTTGTAGAAACAAAATGTTTACAATCTGTGTTTTTAGCACTAGTTCTGGATGCTGATGTCATCTGCATCTTTTCCTAGTAAATGGGGAGCAGGAGAACCGAGTACAGAAGGGAAATGGATATTTTCAAGTGCCCCCCCACACTCCTGTGATCTTCGGTGAAGCTGGAGGACGCACACTGTTCAGGTATGAGGGTGGAAGGCTGGAGACCTGCCTAAGAAATCATCCCCTTTGCTAAGAAGTACTGATTCAAACGTCATAACTTGTTCTAGGAGTATAAGGGGTTCAGAAGCTTTTCCACCTCCATGAGATAGTTAAGTGTCTGATGCTATTAGATCACGTTCTAATTGAGAACTGAGCCTCTTGTGTTAAAATGAGGTTGATACTTTGCTTTAAGGCAGCTTCTGTGGTGGTTTCTACAGAAAGCTGTCACTTTCTCTCACTTAGCTGACATGACTATTGGGGTCAGGAAATCCCCAGAAGTCCCTGCTCATAGAATCGCATCAGAGAAGGTAACTTCCCTCAGGCTGGGCAGTCAGTACAAGATGGGCTGGGCTGCTCCTGAGAACTGTTGTGCTCAGTGGTGCGCGACTTGAGGAATGAGGTAGTCCTTCATGAGGCCATGCTGGGAAGCTGGACTGGCTTCACCTCAAGTGGCCAGCCAGGCCCTGCTGGAATCACAGGGGAGAGCTCAGTAGAGTCTTCTGTAGGGCCAAAAGTTAAGAAAAACGCAGGCCAGAATTCTCTTTCCCTAAGCTCAGAATTCTCTTGCTTTCCGGTGGTTTCCTGAGAGTGTGATGACCAAAACAGTCCTGATCCCCATGATATGTGGAGGCCTGTGCCATGCACTGCAGCCCTGGCAGGGGATGTTTCTTGAGTATTTTGCCTACAGCCAGCATTCCTATCATCACCCGAGGACTCAGAGAAGCAGCTCTAGTATATGCATGGCCTCAAGGATGCGGGGGCCTGAGTGTTAGCACCTGCCGCCCCGCTTAGCCGAGTGAGCCATACTGCCTGGCTGCACTCCATTGCCTCAGCTGTCAAGTGGGGCTCATCCCGAATGGACGCTAGGGTCCCTCCCACTAATGTTTGTTGACCGTGATTTGTCATTTGTGCTGCTGTGTCACTGACTACCTGACGGGTTATGTTTAGGCTGCTCTGCCGAGACTCCGGGGGTGAGACTGAGTCGATGCTTCTTAATGAGACAGTGCCACAATGGGTAATTGACATCACTGTGGATGTAAGTGTCCTCCACTCCTGTTTTGCCCTTTTGTTCTGTCCAAACACAAAGGAGATTAGGAGCAGCTTTAGACTGTATAGTCATAATGTTAGTAAAAACTAGGCTGCCAAGGGGAACCCTCCTCAGCTTCCCTGCAGTCCCAAAGTTGCAGAAGAAGTACTGGTAATTAGTTATGTACTGTTTATATCCTTGTTGGATTCAGTTATAACTGTAATATGTGCTTATTAAAGAAAATAAATGAATCGGGGCGCCTGGGTGGCTCAGTGGGTTAAGGCCTCTGCCTTCAGCTCGGGTCATGATCCCAGGGTCTTGAGATCGAGCCCCACATCGGACTCTGCTCAGCAGGGAGCCTGCTTCCTCCTCTCTCTGACTGCCTCTCTGCCTACCTGTAATCTCTGTCAAATAAATAAATAAAATCTTTAAAAACAAACAAAAACACTAAAAAAAAAAAAAAAGGAAAAAGAAAAAGAAAATAAATGAATCGAATTAAATGCCCATCTCTTTCCCAGTCATTCCTCTCTTCCACTCACTCCTGTCCTTCTCCCTAGAGGGGATAAGTAGTCGTAGTTCAGGCCATAACCTTCAGGACCTTTTTCTGTGCATACACAAGCAGATACTACTGAGGTGTGTGTGCATGCACCTATGTGTGTGTACAAACACACAAATACACGCAGTTCATTATTTTGCACAAAATCTGTTATACATACTGTTCTGCAACTTGGTTTGGTTTGGTTTTTCACTTAAAAATGTATCTTGGACATCTTTTCATGTCTGTACATGTAGGTCATTCATTCCTCTTTAATGACTATATAATATGTCTTTGTATAAATGTATCATAATTTATTTAACTGGTCCCCTATTGATGGACATTAAGGTTGTTTCCAGTGTTTTCTGTTACGAGCACTGCTTCAGTAAACATCCTTGTACATGTATCTTTGTGTACTTTTTAGGATAAATTCCTAGAAGTGGAATTGCTGGATCAAAGGGTATGCACGTTTTCAATTTTGATAGATAACTGCCAAATTGCCCCCCACAAAAGCTCTAGCAGCGTACACTCTCACCAACACTATGAGTGCCTGTTTACCACACTCACCGACACTGGTTACTTTTCAGTCTTTGCTAAAAGATGGCAAATATCTCATTGTTTTAATGTGGGGTGTTGTTTTTTCACATGTAGTGAGGTTAGGCATCTTTTCATACTGGCCATTTGTATTTCTTCTGTGAGTGTACTCATTTTTCTGTTGGGTGATTTGTTTTTTACTGATTTGTAGGATTTTGTCCTATTAAATATTAACCCTTTTACTATTATATGTGTCTCTCAACCAAAGTTTTACTTTGTTCGTGGCTGGTGTCTTTTGCCTGGCAAAAAGTTTGAATTTTTGTAATCAGATTGATCTTTTATGGCTCTGAGTTTCATGTCTTGCTTTGGTATTTCCTGTCCAAAGTAGCAAAAATGTATTTCTCCTCTGGTACGTCTGTGATCATTGTGTATGTCTAGATCTGTAACCTATTAGAATTTATTCTGTTTTGTGTGAAGTAGGATGCTAACTTTCTCCAGATGGTTAGCCGCTGTGCCAAAACAATTTTTTGGAGTGCTCTATCCTTTTCCTACTAATTTGAAATGCTATCTTTATCGTATACTAAATTTCTGTATACACATGGATCTGTTTCTACACTCTTATGTGCTGTTGACCTGTTTTATATATTCCTAAAGCCATATGAAAAGAGATTTAACCTCTATAGAACTTTCAGAAAATTTTTTTTCTGTCCCAGATATACCTCCAAGAACCTAAAGCTAGTGTGACACCTGATGGATATTTTGTGCTCTTCTCTAAGTCCAAGATTCCCATAAACCACTGCTTCCTTTGAGTGTGAAAGTCACCTGGGATACATTGCTGACTTTAGGCCTGTGGCTTATTCCTGAGAGGAGACATCCAGACAGGATATGACATGGAGGCTCAGAGGGGATTAATACCCAGAGAAAAGATGACCAGTTAAATTTATTCTTTTTTTTTTTTATTTTTTTTATTTTTTTTTAAAGATTTTATTTATTTATTTGACAGACAGAGATCACAAGTAGGCAGAGAGGCAGGCAGAGAGAGAGAGAGGAAGAAGCAGTCTCCCCGCTGAGCAGAGAGCCCGATGCGGGACTCGATCCCAGGACCCTGAGATCATGACCTGAGCCGAAGGCAGAGGCTTAACCCTCTGAGCCACCCAGGCGCCCAAATTTATTCTTTATCTAAGTATGTGGTTTGCTTCATGATAGTCATCTTGATGGTTGGCTGAAGTTTCTACTCTTGCTTAAAACCTCAGACCTGAGGTCAGAGGGAGAGAAAATGGGAGGACCTAAGTGACCTTTTCATTTGGATGGTGGGTCTCACCAGGCCAGAGTGTACAGTAGAATGTTGTGGGTTTCTCTCAAGACACTGAACTTTTTGTTTGGGCCCTTAGGTATCAGCCCTAGTATTTAAGTGTGGAATTGAGATTTTTATTTTGAGAGCTTTAAGAGTTAAAGCTTATTTCCCTTTAATACCTTGAATTATTATTCAGCATCATAATGACACTGACCTATCTTTTGTCTCACATATCTTTTATTACAAAACTAAACATGACACTTTCCTGATACGTTTTCACTAAGGCTGACAAGGATAATTTGATATCTTACTCTACATTTCATAGAAAGTCAGTTTTAATTGTAAAATAACTTGCAAATCATGTTTTTCTGATGACATCATTTTCATTCATTGGCTGATCAAAATGATCATACCTTTCTTTTTACTTTCAATATTTCAGAAGAATATGCCCAAATTCAACAAAATTCCTTTCTACCTCCAACCTCATGCATCTTCGGGAGCAAAAACCCTAAAAAAGTAAGTAAATGCAGTGTTACATGATGCCTTGATCTCATTAATGGCCAGCACTCTCTTCTTCTTTATGATTGCTTTCATAGTAAAGGATAACTAAAGCAGGTTTTGTGATTCTGAAAGCTTATACAGTTGAGCGTTTACCAAATACCTCCGGTGGTAGGCCACAGATGTTCAAAAGTATAAGACTTGGTTTTTTTTCTCTTGCCATAGCATAGTTTAGGACACAATGTGTATATAAAAATTGCTTTTATGGATACTTAGGGAATCATGGGAGTAGGGGAAAGAAATGAATTGTGGGCTGGAGCTTCCAGAAAGTCTTCTTGAAGGACATGGAATTTGAGCTGGACATGTAAGAAATGGATAGAATTTCAAAAGAGAGGCATTCCACGTCCAGGAAATGGTTTGAGGATTTGGAAGTAGGAGCATACACAGGATCCTGAAAATTAGCAAGGACCGGCGTAGCTGCAGCAGAGACTCCAGAACTGGGAAAGGAAATTTAAGGTCTTGTGGACGTGTATCTGAGCAAGTAAAATCTGTTAGGGGCATTTCTAGACATATACAAACGAGATCAGGGGCATGAACCCCCGTTATCCCCTCAAACAGCTCCAGGGTCATCAACACATGCCTAAGCATTTTCCTTCACCTCTGCCTCTCCCTCCGACCCACCTACACACACATACACACCCCACATCATTTTAAAGCAAGTCCTAGATAGCACTTCAACCAGATTTAGTGACTGAAGGTCAAGATGGCTTTCAGACTTTGAGCCCAAGCTACTTGGGTAGACCATTTTGAACTGACATCAGTGATACAAGAGAAGTAGGTTTTGGGGTGAGGAAATTGATGAATCTGATTGGGGACATGTAGAGTTTGAGGTGCCCATGGGACATCCTTCTGGAGATACCCAGCCAGCTGTTGGGCTTGTGGCCTAGAGTTTAGGCAGGTGGTCTTGGCTCTAGGGCCAGGAGCCACAGGAGAAATGAGCACCTGGGGAATGGGAGCCTGGTAAACATGGTGGGCTGCCTTCCCTCCCAGGAGCATTTAGTTTGCCCATCCTCTAGGATCGTCTTTAAGGGAATAAAACCCAGCAGGCTATTAAGTTTTAAGAACATGCATTTAATTTCACTTACATGTAATCTGTGTCTTTGGGGGAACACAATGGAAATGTGTTGGCAATTCTAAAACTGGATTAAGGCAATGACCTAAACATTCTTCTTGATTTGCTTCCGTGCTATGTTTTGTCTTTATCCAATGGAACACCAAAAAATATTAAGAGATAACATCCAGTGATTCCTGATGGCACAATCTGCCCTTGCTTCTTACAGAGACAGACTCTCTGCTAGTGACATGCTCCAGGTCCGGAAAGTAATGGAACACGTTTATGAGAAAATCATCAACTTGGATAATGAGTCGCAAACCACTAGCTCTTCTAATAATGAAAAACCAGAACAGGAAAAAGAAGAGGATATTGCTATTTTGGCAGAGGAGAAAATTGAACTTTTGTGCCAGGACCAGGTAAGTGCACTTGGGGACCATAGCTCCATTTTTTCGAGTCGATGCTCAGCAAGTTACATGTGGTGTCATTATGGTTCCCACGTCTGTTACCTGTGGGGGTACTTCTGCTTTTAGGGAGGCTCTAAGGAGTGCTGGGTCTCTTCCATCTATTGGTGAGACCCTTTCTGGACGGGCTCTGCAGCCCACCCTAAAGTTCCTATTTACCCCAGGGAGATTCTTGGAAAAAGGACATAGAGATTAAAATGCACACACAAAGGGTGAATGTGCTGGTGGCTTTTTTTTTTCCTGACAAGAAAAAGACACATGATCAGCTCAATTGACAGAGCAGTGTCGGCCGTGTTGGTTTAAGATTTGAAGCAGAGGTGGGTGGAGCACTGGGGGCACTGTTTTAAAAAAAGGTGCACTCGAGGCATCTCCTCAGGGGAACGGCTGAAGTTGGGATCTCCGGCCTAGCCACCCAAGCTGCTCGTCTCTCACTGCCCAGACTCGTGTCTGCGTGCATGGGAGCTCTGTCAGCAAGAGCAAGCCACCAGGGGCAGGCGAGGGGAGGACGAGCTGGATGACCTGGTGAGAGTCCCTGAGTTTACAATAAAGGTCTTGGATATTACAAAGTAGAGGCTTTGACATTTATTATTATTTTTGGCCGTTCAGGTTTTAGATCCAAACATGGACCTCCGAACAGTGAAGCACTTCATATGGAAGAGTGGTGGCGACCTCACCCTCCATTACCGTCAGAAGTCCACGTGAAGGGTGGGTGAGCGCTCCTGGGTATTCATTTACTGACCACCCTCCTTGGCCCCGAGAGTAGTCCTAGGAAGCCCACCGAGCCCCAGTGGGAGCACGACTTCTAACGGCCGATTTGGTATGGACCGAGATTCTCTTTCAGTTGAAGTGACTAATTGCGGTGTAAAATAGAAACCAGTCTCCATGTGTAGATTAAGCTGTCCCCAGGGAGGCAGAGAGTGCGAACAGAAAACCCCACAGGCACACTGTGTCCTGTGAGATGTACAGAAGACGGACGACAAGCCAGCACAGACTGGGCTTCCTTTCATTTCAAAGGACCTTATCTTCGTCTGTTAGCACTTGTAGAGACACATAGGTAAAGCCACATCTGTCACTGTGTTTCCACTTCAAACCTACATGCTCTGTAGCTTTTATAAGAGAGTACATTCCATTCCTGCAACACCTATGAAGGCTTTTTCCAAGTCGGTCATTAAAAACAAGTTGTTCTCACATTTAAGACAGTTATTTTTAATAGGAATTTGCTGTTGTACAATTCCAGAGCCAGCCCATTTCATAATAAATTATCCTTGTTGGGCTCGTTTTAATATTGCATCTCAGATGCGTTCTTTAGGAAAACCTGCAAAACTCTGGGTGCTGGCCCGTAGCACTTGGACTGCCAGACTGGAGTATGCCCAGCAGCGCCTAGGGTTTGCTGTGCCCCCACAGTGCCCCCGGCTGTGCGGCAGCCACGGGCAGGTGCCACGCTTTCCCTGCTCCGCCGCATCCAGCTTTGTTGAGGGGCCAAGCTACGTGATGCCACAGGTTCGTGCTTTGGGTGAGCAGCGCAACACCATCGAAACTTAAGACCACGAGGAGAAAAGAAAAGGAAAAAAAAAGACCACAAGGAGATACTCACTTCATTTAGATGCTACCTGAAATTTATGGTGTCTGAGAAGGAAGGGTATCCTAGTGAGTTAATTTGATATTCCCCTCCTGGAAGTATACATACTTGTTTTCACCAGAGTTTTATATGCAGGTTTTTGTTGTGGTACCTGTATCCGGAGTTCTTTTCGTTGTTCTTTCTAACAATCTGAAGCTTTCATAGAATCATTTGAGTCTTGTACAGAATATAACTTATTGGGGATAAACACTTCAACTTTTGGCAGAAAATACTTTGGATTCTCCCCAAGGTCATTTGTATTCAGAATAGAACAGTCCCGTACAACTACGGAAGACAAGCCTCCTGTATGAAGCCAGAAGCACAAGTGCCTTCAGAGGGCAGTTTATTCCAGTCCAGTTGCCTCCCCAGCTCGCATGCAGTCTGTCCCCACAACAGCAGGGACTGGGGAGGGGCTGGAAAGGGTTGTTTTCTTTTCTACATCTTGACAGGTTCAGCGGGAAGCAGCTGATGGGCCTAAGTCCAGACCTTTCTATTTGAGATATTCTTACCTGCACAACTGTAGAGACAGGGTTCCCTCACTACTGGTCAGCTTCCTTTGGAAAGTGGACAGGTCACTGCCTCCAGCACTTTGAAGAAGTGAGCAAAGACATGCCACATTTCCAATGAGTCTTTTTCCCTTACACAGAGAGCAACCGGCTTCTTTTTTTAAAAGTCCTTTCTATCTGTTGGATACAACAGTGTGCTTTTGGTGCACATTTTTTAGCAATAGTTGTGAATTAAAGGCAAAAACAAACCCCACAACTCACTTATCAGCCCTCTGCTGTGTTTGCAGGAGGGGCCCTTGGGGTAAAGGAATAGGTTTCACTGGGCCATTTGGCACCATGTGCCGAGACTTGAGGGGTGGCTGCACTCCCTTCTGTCACAGATCTGACACTCAGCATGCTTCTACTTTTTTTCCTTCCAGTCAAACCAGTAACAGTTTCCAGAAAATCTGACAGTCTGCAATGCCAAAAGGGTAAAAATCTGTATTTCAAGTTATATAGAATAAAGGCTTTAGTTACAATATTTCAAAGTGTAGTACACCTTTATTTCTTTCACTTGTCATTTTCCTTCATAGCAGATTACAGAGAAACTTCTGGTTCCATGTTTACCCTGACAGTCAACGTCAGTACCCATTTTATCCCCTGGTCAGGGCGGGAAGTATATAAAATTGAGAGAGGAAGAGCCAGAATCCTAGGGTGAGAGAGATGTTGGGCAAGACTGCCAGGCTGCAGTTCAGGGAAGCTGGCCTCCAAACAGTCCTGTGGTGATTCTCTTCTACTTCCTGGATTCCTACAGGCAGACACAACACCTCCCTGTTCGACAGGCTTATCAGCTGCCATGACAGGCTTGACGAGGGCTTGCTTCAAATGCAGTCACAGTGCTAGAAATTTGAAGAGTTTGTTCATTGGGGGCCCTCCCTGCATATACTTGGGTCGGTGCCTCCCCCTGAGCAGACGGTCCTTATTGTGTGGGCCCAACAGAACCCTGAATGCACTGTTAAGTGCCCACATTACAGATCAAGCCACAAACATGGGACTTTGAACTGGGTAGCAGCTAGAAGACAAGGCCAGAGGCAGCTTTTTTAGCAATTAGCAAGATGTGGGCAGGTGAGGGACTTCAGGAGCTGTTCCTGCATGGAACCCTCCTCATTCTGGAGCAACCAGGTAAAGCACAAGATCTCGCCTAGTCTTAGCCACTCTGGGCACCGGGGATGGAGGGAACAGCCTCCCATACTATGGGAAAGAACAGAATGGCCTTTACCCACCGTTGTCCAGGCCCCTCATTCCCCCTTAGGGTGGGAGCTGTGTTCAAGAAGTCCAGTCAGGACTGGCTTTGAGTCTGCTTAGGTTGGTGAATTTAAATTCGCAGTCTGTATTCTCCACTGGGCAGCCTGGATGCCTTGTATATTTAGAAGAGATGGTTGTGTAAGTTTGGGATCTGACAAGAGTCACCATTAGGGGTATTGGGTCTGTGGGGTGTAGGCCCTGGGGAAGAAGAGACATCATGGTCCCAGAACAAGTGAGTCTCTGCTGACAGGGCTAGAATTTCCAACCCTCCTCCCCCAGGAGAGATGGACTAGTTCACTGCTTCTCTCCTCCAGCTCTGACTGGCAGATGTCAGTCAGTCTGAGCCAGCTATGCAGTGTAGCAGAGGTGAGGATACGAGACTTCTACAAGAGATGGTAACTGGGGCCTCAGGGGTCCCCAAGGTGTGGGGCTGCCTTCTAGTACACACAGGGCTAGCTGAGCTGTACAAGAAGAATCAAGGCAAGCCCTACCTAGCAAGTTGCAGGCAAATACTCCAGACCTATGCCTTTCTCCTTCACTCCACCCTTCAATCCTCCTTCCTCCTTCCTCCTTCACACCTGACCCTGTGTGGACCCTGCTGCTGCCTGGGCAGCCATAGTGACCAGAGCAGGAGCAAGCACTGGACGTAAGGGTACAATGTGGCCTAAAGATGCTCTTGCCGATGGTCTCCTCTTCCTAACCACTGAGGCTCTCTGCCCGACCCAAGCAGCAGAGTAGTCCTTTTCCTCTCCTACCCCAGCTCCTGCAAAACTTAATCTGGGTGCTGCTCCCAGTTCCCCACTAGCCCAAAAGGACTTGTCTGAGACTCTCAAACAAGTGCCCGACTCCCCAAAGCCAGGACCACCAGGCAGAACCAATGCTGGAAGGTCATCTCTTGGACGCCGGCAGGGGTTATGGGCACACATGAGCTCCCGGACTGCAGAAGTCCCTGCACAACAGGGAGCCACTGCCTAGAAAGCTGCACACACTGGGCCAGGATCAGGCAAGGGGCTGAGCTGCATAGTGCGGCCTAAGCGGCTCCCCTGCCCCCCCCCCCCGTCTCAGCCTCATGAAATGCCATCAGGGACCTGGACACAGCCTAGGGTGTTATTCAGGGGTGGAGAACAGGGCCTGGCCACCTGCCCCCTCAGCCTCCGCCCCGAACTCTGGGCTCTCTGTGCTTGCTGGCTCATCCTCAGCCTGCGCTTCGAGCAGCTCAGCAGACAGGCCGTCTTCCGGTGAGGCTGCCGAGATGAGGCTGTCGGGAAGAGTTAGCTGAGGCAGGTGGTCTGGTTGTGCCTGGGTGCCTGGGCTGTCCGGGAAGGAGACCTCAAACTCTGATCCGGACCATGTGGCCTCACCTGAAAAATAGAGGGAGGGGCTGAGAAGGCCTGGGGCAGCCCCCACTGACTGCCCCCCCCACTCCCTCCCCAGACATTGATGGGGAATGGGAGCTCTAGTGTCAAGATGCTTTCATGTGGCTGTATTTCACCCAATAGCCAGCCTCCCAGCCAGCTGAGAAACTCAGGGCAACCTTGCCAATGACTCAGGGTCCTTCCCAGAAAGCTTGTGCAGGTGTGGGCCACTCACCACCACGCTCGTGAGAACCGCTGCTGGAGACATCCTCAGGGCCAGAGGCTGAGAGACCCGTGGACGTCAGCTCTGTGGCAGAGGGCAGGCCGGGCCAGACACTGGCATTGCTGCTGTCCAAGAGCGAGATACCTGACACATCCAGGAAGCCTAGAAGAAGGATGCAAGTCTTTGCCAGCACAAAACCCAGACGACTGGAAGGCCCATATCCTGGGCCTCAGGGTATGTTCCTGGAGTGCCTGGCCCAGCCTGAAACTGTAATCTCAACCCATAAAGGTGCCCCCGCTCAATCCCAAAGTGGTCCCCACTGCCTGTTGCTGAGGGAAGAAAAGGACTAGCACAGAGGCAGAGGGCCCAGACCCTGCTCTGTCCCCACTATGCAGCGTGACCTCGAGCAGGCCATGTCCCTTCTGTGGACTGCAGTCCCTCCCACCAGCACACTAGACAGGCTCATCTGCAACCCTCTTGGCATCTGTGAGTCTTGGCATCCGTGGGTCTGAGGAAGGTTTAGGCACTGCCCTGGAAGCCCCGCCCCAAACCTGGGGCCCACCGCAGCACTGGGGATTGCAGGCCCCTCTGCCTCCTCTCTGGGGCCCACTCACTACCTGGGTCCATGACACGCTGCACTGGAGGTGGAGGTTGAAGAGGTGTCTCCATGGGATGTGGAAATCCCCCAAGGTCTGGAGCACCACAGCTAGGACTCCCAGGCTCAGAAAACTGTCCCTCCATGAAGGAGCTGGGTGCCTGCAGCAGGGCCTATGGGGGCCAGGGAAGAAGGAGGGAGCACAGTAGGGGCAGTTGGGGCAGAGGAGTCCAATCTAAGCCCCGGCCCACACTGACCACAGAAGCACTACTCTGCCTGATGGAGCAAAGAGCTGTAGTGTCCTGCCCTTACCCCACAGGGGATCTACAGTCTGGTATAGGGGGCCCGCCTGGCTTCTCTGTCAATGCTGACAAGGAGGGAGTGCCCTTCCTGGTCTGCTGAGGACTGAGCACCCACCTGGCTGGGCTCCTCCAATGACCCACCTGAAGAGGAACCCTTGGATGAATTCCAGCATGCCGAGGGAGCCATCCTCCCATGCGCCCCAGACACTAGGCAACAGCCGAGTGCCTGAAGGTTCAGTGACTTTCCCACAGGCATGAAGGCAGGTCTGGCATTCCTCTACAAATCTGGCCAAACCAGCCCAGCTGGGGTTCTGGATGCCCAGCCTCTGGCCCAGCCTGACCCCAGACTCCTCAAGGCACAGTACAAGGCTCTGTGTTTGAGCCTCTGTGTCCTACTCAGGAAATGAAAGCAACAACTAGTGCTTTGCCATGACGTTCACCTCCAGACCTAAGTGTCAGAACTAAACTGGGCTTCACTGTCCCAGGATTGGACCACCTGCTTTCACTGGCCCCCAGAAGCAAGAAAGGCCCCCCAAGGGCTCCACAAATGGGCCCCGGATGACAGCAGCCTTGGGTCCTCCTTTCCCAGGTGGCAGGCCCCTTTGCCCATACGAAGCCCCCCACTTCCTCTCATTGGCAGATGATCCCCACCTACCTCCATGTAGTCATCCTGCCTGGAGCCTGTCTCCAGGCCTGAAGAGGCAGGAGAGTCCTGAGGGGTGGGTCCAGGTGGCGGGGCATCAGGAAGCAGGGTGTCAGGTGGCGGGGCATCAGGAGGAGGGGCACCAGGTGGCGGGGCACCAGATGGCGAGACGTCAGGTGGCGGGGCGTCAGGTGGCGGGGCATCAGGTGGAGGGGTGTCAGGTGGCTTCTTATGGTGGCTGGGAGGCTGGGTTGGGATCCGGTGCAGATACCCGTAGCCAATACCACACCCCAGACTGCAGAAGTCCAGAAACATTCAATCCAGGGGGTTGTCCCATAGCCCTTCCTAGGTCTTCCAACCCCACCCACTCCTAGCCATGAGGGGCAGCAAGGGTGCCTCCTGGACCAGTGGTCATCCTCAGGATCCCTGGACCCTGGGCCCAACCTCCACCCCCCACCATGGGATTCTGGGGGTCCACGTCCAGCGGCCGGGTCCAGCCGGTGCTCTGCTGGGCCCCTGCCCCACCACCCTCCGCCTGAGAAAGTACCTGCCCTCTCCACCCCAGGCTGCATTGGGAGTTACAGTCACCTCCCGGCAGGAGTCGGATTCGGAGTTGTAAACCATCAGCTTCAGGGGCTTCCCCTCGTGGGACTCGATGAGCGTAAAGAAGTCCTCGGACTACGACAAAACCAGCACCTGAGCCCCACTCCCCACACTGAATTGGGAGGCCTCGACTAAACAAGGCCCCCCTCGTGGACAGCACCCATCTCGGCACCCTATCCGGGGGGCCTGGGGAGGACAAACCAAATGCTGCTCACCTCCTGGAGGATCTGGTCTGAGCCAACCACATAGTCTGTGTATGGGCGCAGGCCAGCAAGGGAGGCAGGTGAAGAGGGTTCCACGTCCTGGGGAAAAGAGAAATCACCAACTATCTGTCTTACTTCTCGAGTTGGGGATGGAGAGGGGCGGGCGGGGAGGATGGAGGGGCTCCCTTTCCAGGTACTGAGCAGGATACTTGTTCTCGGGCTCCAGGGCTAGGACAAGCCCAGACTCTCCTACTCCATCCTTCATTTCCTGACCTCCCCAAGGTGCACAGCCGGCCGGCAGAGGGCAGCACCATGGCACTGCTCACAGCCCTGAGCTCTGGAATCTCCTGTGGGTTAAATCCTGACTCAGCCAACCTCTAACCTATAACTGTGGACAAATACTTAACACCCTAGCATCAGTTTCCCCACGATTAAAAGCAGGGTATGCAGTCCTTCCTCACAGGGTTGCCGAAACAATTAAAAATAGAATACAGGTAAAGAATGAAAATGACAGTTGGCCCACAGGAAGTGTCCAACTGCGGTGCTGTTACTGGGTGCAGGCATATGGCTGAGACCCCTGTGGAGGGGCTGGAGGCTGGGCAGTGAGCAGAACTGGGTACAAGCATCATTTCCTCCCTTGGGAATCTCTACCACTCCTAGCTCCAGATCTCCCAGAGCAATGCAAAGGGATTTGCCTCATCACCCCATTGTACTGGTGGATAAACTGAGGAAGGCTAAAAGGTTGAGAAGTCTCCCACAAGAACTCATTGAGCAACAGAGAAGGCTAGAGATCAAATCAGTCCGTTTCCAGCTCAGGGCACCCTCCTTCCACTAAGCCTTGGCACTAAGCATTCAAGATTGTAGGCACCATCGTGTGTGTGTGTGTGTGTGTGTGTACAAAGACACAGCAACATCTGTGACAACTCAGTCACTGAGATTCAGGAAGACCCCAGGCCCAAGGCCCAACCGGGCTCTAAGGAAACCTGCCAGAAACGACTAGATCCCGGTAGGCCATAGAGTCTACCAGAAAAGACCCCATCTATAAAGACCAGCAACAGCAGCCTTCCGGCCCCTCCAGTTGGTGGTATCCCACCCCTCAAAATAGGAAACCAAGGTCTGGAGGGTGAGAAGGTCGCCTGGCTACCAAGCAGGGTACACAGTTATATGGATGAGGAGCGGCCCTCAGGAGCCCTGTCCCAGAAGCAGGTCATTGGCCCAATCCAGATGCCCCAAACCCAACCCTTGCCCCTCCCCCCCACCCCCCCACTCACCAGCACGTGCCACACGTGCTCGCTGGCTCTGCGGAAGTTGCAGAAGCGCACACTGGCCCCCAGCAGGCCCTGGCCGCCCCACATGTTGCTGGGCACCACCTCCACTTCGCGCACCTTCATGGTCTTCATGTTAAACACCTCCAGCTTCACGGGCCTCTCCACATTGGCCTTCAGCAGGGCCTTCAGCGTGTCATTCTCCTTGTTCTGCGGTGGCAGAGGGGCTGACGCCAAGCCCCCCTGCCCCCCACCCCCCACCCCCCAGGTTGGGGCCTCTCAGACAAGTCTCGGTCCAACGTGGGGAAGGGCCCAGGAGGCCAGGTGCCCCAGCGGGGTTTGGTGTGGGCGTGGGCCAGGGCAGGGTCTGGGCCTGCGACCACTGCAGCCCCTTGAGACCACTGCAACCCCCCACCACCCCTAAGCACCACGAAACCTGCCTCTCTCAGAAACCCTGGAAAAGACAACAGAGTGAGCGAAGAGCCTGCCTGGTCCAGAGCACTGCAGGACTCCCCTCTCTGACAGGTCCCTTCGCACTTTGACACCTCTCGTGTCCTGAGAGGCAGGCCCTTTACACCTTGTGGCCAGCTCCAAGAGCCCCAAAAAGCTCAGGAGCTGGACACTGGGCAGTGCACCAGTCAAGCTGAGTACAGGCCTAGAAGGAGGAGAGGTGTGCTGGGGCTCCCTCCGGAAGAAAAGGGAGAAGGAGCAGAGTGGGGCCTGCTGTGGGACAGGGGACACACACACACACACAGCAGCTGTAGCATGGGAGAGCCTCACCAGCCTCGAGTGCCCGATGGTGATGATGAAATCAAAGTAGGGTTCCAGGCCTGCCTGCTGGGCTGGGGAGTTCTCCTGCACCTGTCCCACAGCAGAGGCCACAGTCACAGCAGGCACCAGCCTCGTGACTCTCCGAGAAGCCCCCACCCATGTCCACAATTTCAGAGACCATCCATCACCACTTTCGGTGTCACAGCAAGAACCCAGGCCCTGCACAAACTGTTCTAGGCAGGTGACCAGTGAGCACAGTCAAGGTAACTCCACCCACTGGCTACCTACCTGGGCAAGGTTGTCCTCTTTGGGAAATGGCTCTTGTTGGGTCACACATCATACTTCCAGAGATGCCTCACAGGAGAGCCCAGGGTAGCCCTGGGAGCTTCTAGGAGGCCACACACACACAGGGCACCACAGGCCTGTGGGGAAGCTTGGGCCACTGGGAAGCTGGCAGGTTTACCAGAGAGGTTTAGATGTGGACAGGAAGGGAGGGCCCCAGAATAGATGGAACCAGGGGTGTGCTCAGAAAGACAGACAGGGTGGGCAGCCTGTGGCCAGATCCCAGAGCACAGACCCTGTGGTGACAGATCCGAGCTCAGCTGGGCAGGTGTGGGACCTACTGAGGAGTGCAGCTGAGGGAAGAAGACCCAAGGGACAGGGGATGTGCCTGAGCTGGGAGTCCTGCAAGAGGGAGTCCCAGAAGCAGGGATGAATCCCAGCCTCCCAGCCTAGTCTCCCCTTCTGTGTGGAATGGCTCCTCCTCCCTTCTCCTGAGCCCAAGGGGGCCTCCAGCCCTGTATTCTGGAACTCACTGCTGTCTCCAAAAACACAGCAACCAGGCCTCCCAGCTGGGGTAAAAATCCATCTCAAAGGCCTCATTTACAGAGCCTTGCTCAAACAATGCAGCCTTTATCCCCAGGGCTGGACCCTGCAGTGGGCCCCACACCCTCAGGCCTTTGGCTGTGAGCACTTGATGTCCAGCTGGCCAGGCATTAGCCCAGAGGGCTTCAGGTTCCGGTTGCATCCGCTTCAGCCACCCACCAGCCCAAAATTGGATTCCCCAAGCTGAAGGAGAGCTCACCCCACGCCTTGGGATCCAGGGTAATTCACCCCTGGAATTAGAATGCCCTTCTAGCTGGGTCACCACCCACTGAGGCCCTGCTTGCCATCCCCAGGAGCTTGCCATGGCTTCCAATGACAGTGAGCCCAGAAACCAACTCCAGTCCCAGTTGGCCTGCAACAGGGGAGCTCTGAGCCATGCCCCTCTCCCTCCACAGGAAAGCTGGGACAAGGTGTCTTTTGAAAGCCACTGGACAGTTACTCAGGGACAGCAAATGCGGAGGTAGTCCTCCTTCCCAGCTCAGGACCTCATCCATGCCACTCCTGCCTCCCCCTGCTCCTGAGGCCAGTACCACCCAGCTGCCAGCCCACTCCCCTCCTCAGTTACTCCTTGTCAGCTGCCCTCCAGCATTACTGAGGTCCAGAAGCTCAAGCCTCCAATCCCCAGGCCCTCTCGCCACCCTCTGCCGTACTCCACTGCCCCTGCCCCCCACCTTGCAATCACCCTCTAGGGCTCTGGAGCAGAGCTAATCTGCGTGGCTTGCCACTACACCCCCGCTCCCGCCATAAGCACTGTCCCCTGTACAGCTCTCCTTTGGGGGCTCCCAACACCCTCCACCTCGCAACCACTCAATGCTTGCTGGTTTCCCACCACCTTTCACTGTGTTCCCCATCAGGGAATCTAATGTAATTAAAGGGACAGCAGCTGACACTTGCTGAGGACTGGCTCTGTGCCAGGGGACCTGCCCTACCTTGTGTTTAACTCTTTTACTAGCACTGACTTCCCCAGGAGGAAAAGCACTCCATTATTCAGAAATCTGACTCCAGGAAGTCCAACCCAGAACCTGGACAAGTAATAACCATTTCCCGGGGGACCCTCCAGGCCTCTAATCTCACTGAGGGCAAGGACTTCTCCATCGTGCCTGGTGCACAGTAAGAACACCAGTATTTACACAAGACAACAGACATGTTCTTCAGTTTTTAAAAAATGTAAGTAGGTAAGGTCACACTTCCACGGAAAACGTCCCCCGTTTCACAGCGCAGGAGAAAATCCTGATCTTCAGAACACGACAGGCCCTGCATAGTCTGGTCTCTTCCTTTAGCACTTGTCCTCCTCACATGGACCACCCCATTTCTGGACACCAGCCTCATCTCCCGTTTTCTCAACCCAACCGTCTCAGAATGCTTTTCCTCTAAGTATCTGTAATGTCCACTCCTTCCCTCCCAGGTGTCTTCCTGACCCCTCTATCCAAAACAGCACCCACTCAGCCTCTGTATGCTCTTCCTCTACCTTCTTCTCCTCGCACTGCTCGCCGCCTAGCATATATTTCTGTTCCGTCTATCTCCCTCCTCTCTGTGCCAGCAACAAAGGATAAGCTCCATGAGAAGAGGGACGGTGTCTGTTCTGTCCACTGCTTTATCTCTGGCACCCAGAATGTGCTCAAAAATACCTGTTTTTGTGGATGGAAGACCTCCAATCTCTTGACCTCTCCACTCAGCCCCTCTCCCACATTCCCCCCACCACTGCCCCACCTCTCCCCTCTCACCAAGTCCTCAATTTCTTTGCTTTCCATCAACCTGCTGGAAGATTCTCCTGATGGGAGGCGTTCGGCCGTCCACTTTTCTGTCAGGTGCCTCACTGTGATGCCAACCAGAGAAAGCCCATTGCCAAACACGAGGCTGTCAACTCTGGGTCTTGAAGCCAAGCTGGCTTGCCTTTTGGGAACCCCCTTCTTTCACCCTCCCCTCTTGTGGTTAACAGAGCTTCAGACACCCCTCAGCAGCCAGGTACCAAACTGACCAGCTTGCCTGCCTACACTCAGCTCTGCAATCCATCCAGGGTGCCCGTGGAGAAGTATGAGGTCCTTCCCCGCTGCGCTGTGGGTTCGGAGACCCTCGTGCCCTTCTCACCTCCGTTTCAGCACCTCCTTCTCCACAGCCACCCCAGCTCTCCATCTGGCTGCGGGCCCTCTCCTCACCTTCAGACTCTAGGAACCCCGCTCCGTCTCCACTTTGCCCAGAACTGCTTGTCCAGACTCGTCCCTCTCCTGCTGCCAACGCTCGCACCCCGCCTTCTGCGGCAGTCTCCTGGCTCTCCCGCTACGGCTCTCCCTGGCTGGTTGGCACTGCTCCTCCAGCCCGGAACCGGAGGCCGGTCGGCAGGATACGCGCCGTGGCAGTCGGCGTCCACCTGGCCATCCCGACAGGGACCTAGGGTCTTGGCCTTGCTGGCTCTCTTCCCAGGCCCAGCAAGAAGGCGATCACAAACATGACCCGGGAGCACAAGTGCGTCCCGGCTGGACCTGATGCAATCTTCACCTGGGAGAAGTGCCATTCCGGGCGGCCGGACCGGACCAGGAAACGCTCCCGCTTCCTGCACGGCTGGCACTCGGGGCCGGCGCCGGGCAGACCCGGCCGCAGATGGCCCGGGGACCAGAAAGCCTCGGCGCCGCCTCCCGCAGGCGGCTCCCACCGGGAAGGAGGCACACGCCCTACCGGGAAGGAGGCACACCCCGGCCGCTCGGGGGACCCGGACCCTGCCGCTGCCGCCCTCGAGCCGACGATCAAACGTCCCCTCGCGTCCGTGCGGGCGCCCCGCCAAGGTCACCGGCGCCGCGGAGGCGACTCACCCCGTGCAGATGGAAGCCCTCGGCGCCGCCCGCGGGCTGCTCGGCGCTGGCGCCCAGACCCATGGCTGCGGCCCAGCGGCGGCGCGCGTGTCCGATACCGCGCGTGTCCGGTACCGCGGTGCCCACCCCGCAGCGCGACCCGACGCCACCAGCGCGCACTTGCCCTCTCGGCGCTCGATTGCGAGCGCCTTGTCACGTGGGTGCCTGCCTCTCCCACCCCTGATTCTGACGTTCTTAGCAACCGGCCCTTACCTCCGTTTCCAGGGACGCGCACCTCCAACTTCCGGTCGCGAGAGGCTTGTCGGGGACCCTGACTCGGGAATCCAGCTCCGGGCGGCCCCACCAGACCGGGACTCGGAGGCCCGGGAGCCTGGAGATGAGCAGCGATGACTCCTCTCTTATGGTACGTGGCCCGAGTGCGGCCAAGCCGCTCCCTCCGGGACTCTCCGCCTCCCGCCCCGAGAGCCCCGCGCCCCGCTGCTCTCCTGTCACCTCACCGACCGCCCCTGCTGTCCCTTTTACCCGCCTTTCGCCGTCCCCCGCCGGCCGCTTAATGAAGAGTCTGGCCCCCTCTGCTTCACTGTTCGTAGCCAGTGCATCTTTCTCCTTGTGTGTTCTCTGTGCACTTTGAGCTCCAAATCAACATCCCCACCCAGTCTTGTCCTTGAGCTACCCCCAACCAACGTAACCAAAACCCATCTCTTTCATTTTGCCATCATCTCCCCCTCCCTGCTGCTGCTTCTGCGTCCCCCACTTCAGTAGAGGGCGCCTCTACTGATCCTCTACTGATCCTACAGCCTTCAGTCTTCCCCATTCCCATCTCACATGTGCCTTACATTCTTGCCTATCAGCAGGAAATGTCAGCCCCTACAAGTTTCCTGACAGAACCCTCTACTTTGTACCTCCTAGTCCGGGATAACCGCTCCCCAGGCACCTGAAACACTACCACCACCACCCCACACTGGCAACACACACACACCAGCTCTCTCCTCACCAGCAGTCCCCACACCACCACCACCACACACACACACATATCTGAACACATCCCTCCTCCTGCTTTAAAACCATTCGATCCAGCTGCTTCCTATTACCCTGAGGATGATGTCTGGGCTCTTTCATATGGCTCACAAGACTGTTCACAACCCAACCACATCTCCTCCCCAACTCCAGCACCCACAAATCTTAGGAGAAGTGAGACTTCACTTTGAAATCTCAGCCCCTATTACTGCATGACCTTTGTCAAGCCATCATCTCCATAGGCTTCAGCTTCTTTAACTATGAGGGATATGGAGGGCATAATGCATAAGATAATGGGTGTAAAGCCCTTGATACGGTTTCCAACAAGTATTTAACCCAGAGTAACTTACAACTCTAACTGGTGGTGTACCCATTCTCATGATCGGCCCTCTCTTTCCCCTTTTCCCCTTCCTAAGACAAAATCTAAATTGAATCCTCCATTGTCTTTGACCCAGAATATGGTGATCGTTCCTGAATACATCCAAGCTCCTTCCTGGGAAACTGCAATGGAGCTACTCCTGGGACTAGTGAAGAATAAAATGAGGCCTTAATGTTCTCTTCCCCGCCTTCCTTTTGCAGAATGGAGGAGGAGCAAGGAATAGGGGAGAAAGTTGGTGAGATCAGAGAAGGGACTGGGGCTCTTGCCCCTGTGTCTTCCTTTCACAGGCTGGGATCATTTACTATAGCCAGGAGCAGTATTTCCGTCATGTGCAGCAGGCCGCAGCCTCGGGCCTGGAAAAATTCAGCAATGACCCCGTCCTGCAGTTCTTTAAAATCTACGGGATCCTCAGGGAAGGTAAGGATTTGCCAGCGTTGGCCTCCTGACCTACGGCACTAGCCCAGCCCTGACACTCTGGCTCCACCTGGAATGCCTCCTTACACCCCACCATGTGGCCATGGGAAGAGTCTTATACTCAGTGGCTAGGTTCCCAGGTTAATCCACGTGTGGCTGTGTAATACATATCTAGTTGACTTTTGAAACATCAGAGAGCTCACCACCCTTGCTCTGCCCCTCGGTTTCCCTATCTGGAAAACGATTGGGTGGGTAGACATGACTGCATGCTTATTGGATAAATTCTGGACTTGGAACCTGGGAGCTGGTAGTGCAAGAAAAGGAGGAAGTGGGAGGTTTGGGTAAAGGCAAGTATGGTGCCGGAGCAGGGGGAGGAGCGATCCTCAAGCAGGTGCTGACTCACTGAGGCCAGGGGCTGGCCGAGCTGCCTACAGCCAACCTCAGTGGACACGGAGGGATAAGTGGAATCTGTGGCTCTGCCCTGAGATCCTTCTTCAGAACTGACCACCCCTGCAAGTACTCACAGGTGCATCCTCCAGCCCCAGGCAGCCTGGACCCTGGTGTCAGCAGCCCCTTCAGGGGCCACTGGGGATGTTTGGACCTGTTGGCCTTATGATTCTGGGTGAAGCCAGGTGGTGCTAAGCCTTGAGTCAGCTCTGACAAGGGCTCCCATGTGTCTGCCACAGAGCCTCCTGCCCTCTGGGGACGTAATCACATGAGCTTTCCTTTGCAGAGCACATCCAGGATGCCATTAGCAACCTGGAGAGCATCCGGAATCATCCAGACGTGTCCTTGTGCTCCATCATGGCCCTCATTTATGCTCACAAGTGCTGCGAAACCATTGGTGAGTGCAGCCATGCCCGGCAAGGCCTGGACCCAGTGGGGAAGGCCGCCCCACTCCAGAGCTATAGCCGCCCAAGGGCCTGCCACGGGAGGTCGGTGCACCAGTGGCAGCACATGCTACTGGCCAGTGAGGAGTGGCTTCTGTTCCCTCCCCTTGGAGGCCTCAAGGAAGAGCCCCTGCCCATGTCCTGCTCAGTGGGAGCTGCAGGCAAAGAGCATGACAGTTGGAGGGGTCCTCCTTTCAGAGCCCAGGAGTTGGGAAGACACCCTGCTTTCCTTGCCCCAGACCTTGTGGAGACAAATCAAGTCAATATAAATAATTCCACCCATGGGGTGCCTGAATGGCTCAGTCCTTCAGTGTCTGCCTTCGGCTTGGGTCATAGTTCCAGGGTCCTAGGATCCAGCCCTGCATTGGGCTCCCTGCTCGGTGGGAAGCCTGCTTCTCCCTCTCCCTCTCCTGCTCCCCCAGCTTGTGTTCTCTCTGTCTGTCAAATAAGTAAATAAAATCTTTTAAAAAGTAACAATAGGGGCACCTGGGTGGCTCAACGGTTAAAGCCTCTGCCTTCTGCTCAGGTCATGATCCCAGGGTCCTGGGATTGAGCCTTGCATTAGGCTCTCTGCTCAGCAGGGAGCCTGCTTCCTCCTCTCTCTCTGCCTGCCTCTCTGCCTACTTGTGATCTCTCTGTGTCAAATAAATAAAATCTTTTAAAAATAAATAAATAAATAAACAAACATTAAAATTAAATAATTAAATGATTCCACCCTTAATGTCCCCCTCTCTAGAGTCAGGGAAAGATTCCAAGACGCTGCCAACAACTATTTCCCCTCAGGATGAATTGTGGGCCTGAGGTACGGGATTCAGTTTGGTCTGTCTGCTCTGCAAACTGCTGGGCACAGGGGAGACAAGAGAAAGCTCAGACTGCAAACCCAAGTACTGGCGTGGGCGGCTGCTGCAGTTTCCAGGCCCCAAGGCCCTCAGGGCCTCCTGTAGGACCCGGCAGCCCTCCTCCTTCTGACTCGCCCCCTTCCTCCTCTTGGATTCACAGACCGAGAAGCCATTCAGGAGCTGGAGAGCAGCCTGAAGGAAATCCGCAAGACAGCCAGCGCAAGGGCCATGTACTACGCCGGCCTCTTCCTCTGGCTCATGGGGCGCCACGACAAGGCCAGGGAGTACGTCGACCGCACCCTGAAGCTCTCCAGCAGCTCCAGAGAGGTACCTGCCACAGGGGACAGCACCTGCAGAAAGCAGCATCCCAACATATCCCAGTGGAGTGGCCGTTACTCCTACGGAGCACCCTGGGGCTGGAGAGGGCTGCATTGGGGCCCCAACAAGAGCCCAGGTCTCATAGGACCCCCCACCCACACTGTCTCGGGCTTTAGCTGAGTACGTGCTGGCATGTGTCCAGAGTCTAATCTGCAGACAGTCGTTCCGGGGCCTGGACTTTCTATTTTTTAAGTCTTGAATTTGTCGCCAACATTTTGAAATCAAAAGATTTTGACCAAAAAGCCCAGATTTCCAGGTTCTTTGGGATAGCCAGATGAGCTGGTTACGACAGGCATCAACCTTCCCTCCTTGCCATGGTCTACTGGGTATCAGTGGTGGCCCACCCAGGAGAGTCTCACACGTGGTAGATTGGTACTGTTGCTAGAGTTTGAAGCCTCAGTCCCGGCTCAGTCTAGCTGCCACCTCAGCAGGGAGTGACCTCACCCCCCCAAGGGGGTGAAAATTGGTTCCCCGAGGAGGGGGTGAAAAAAGTCTTGCTGTTTATGTACAAAACACAGATTTACATCCTGCATAGACAGATAGTATATCTGTGAGTTTAAAATATCTTGGAGGGAGAGGAAATGATTAAGGGAAAATATCTGAATGGTGTCCTTAGGAGGGGAGCCATGGGAAAGGAGTTGAGAAACACTGGTTTTGGGCGTAACGCTTCAGGGCAATGTCCAAGAGACCCCCGACCTCACCTGCCAGGCCTGGTCACCCATCTGCCAGCAGAGGCTGGGTGAAGACTGGAGCAGAACCCTTGAGCTCAGAATGGCCCCTACTCACCCTCCAAGAAGACATTCCCGTCTCCTACACAGTCCAGGTGCTGTGCTGGGCTAAGGCGTGGAGTGAGGAGGAGAGGCCATGCCCAGTGGCCCGCGGTGGCCTCCTGACCCCAGTGTAGAGTAAACAGGCAATGACAAGACAGGTGAGAGCATGTCAGTAGGGGCAGCAGAGCTGTGGGGGTCCCGGAGAAGGCCCACCCTCAGCCTGGAAGGTCATAGAAGGCCTCTGACAGGAGGGTCCTCCTAGGCTGAGTTTGAGAGACTCATGGTAGTTAATCAGGTGAAGAGGTTTGGTTGGGAGCGCTGCAGGGACAGCGAAGTGAAGTCCCAGCAGTGGGAGGGAGTAGGGCTGCACTGGGGTCTGCAAGTCGGTGTGCCTACTTGCAGGGTAGGCACTTGCCGGGTCTCGGGGTACAGAGTGATGGGCGGGGGGGGGGAGGCATGAGGCTGGAGAGCTGGCTGGGTTCTGAGAGGCTGTGCAGGACCAAGAACTTCATCTTCTGTCTTGTTCTGATCCCAGGGCTATGTGCTCCGAGGCTGGGTGGACCTCACCTCAGACAAGCCCCATACCCTGAAGAAATCCATCAAGTACCTGGAACAAGGAATGCAGGACAGCAAAGATGTGCTGGGGCTGATGGGAAAGGTAGGCAGTGGAGGGAGGAAAAGGATCTCTGCCTGGGCCCCTGGAGCCAGGGAGCCTCTGTCTCCCAGCCTTTACCTGGCCCATGAGGAGCAGGGGCCCAGAGAGGATCAGGGTCACACAACAGCCCAGAGCCCACTTGGTTCTCACAATCCTGCCTGCTCAGTCTGGGTCCCTGTCTCATTCTGCATGGAGTCTGCTCTGGGTCCGTCCTTTTTTCTCTGCTTCTTTCTGTCACGCTTTCTCTTCTGACCTATAAAGTTCAGTGTGCCATAAGAGAAGGGAGGTAAGTGTTTTGTGTTTTCTTTTTTTTTTTTAAGATTTTATTTATTTATTTGACAGAGAGAGAGAATGAGCACAAGCAGGGGGAATAGCAGGCAGAGGGAGAGGGAAAAGGAGGCTCCCCGCCAAGCAGGAAGCCTGATGCGGGGCTCAGTCCCAGGACCCTGGGATCATGACCCAAGCTGAAGGCAGATGCTTAACTGACTGAGCCACTCAGGCACCTGTTTTGTGTTTTCTGATCTCAATTTAAATTAAGTTCCTTTTTTCTTATGTGACCCCCTGAATCAATCCATGAAAGAAAAGCTAGCCCTCTGATTCTCTTCTCTTAGTATGTATCTTCTTAGAAAATGAATATGTACTCATTAAAAAAACAGAAGGCTAAAAAAGTCAAAAGATGACCTCCTTCACAACTCCCCCTCCAAACAGCTCACGTGGACATTTAGGACCTTGGTGTCTTCCAGTCTTTTTTACTAGCATGTGATTCAGAGGGTGCCTTAGAAGGGCTTTCTGGGAAGTGGAAGCCAGGGAGAGCCTTGTACAGCAGTATTATCCGGAGTGCCCTTGCGACCAACACCTGTGGGAAAAGGGACAGAAGCAGGACTGGGTGGCAGGAGAAATTGGGCTGTGACACAGCCCTAGCAAAGGCCTCAGCCAACTTGGGGTTCTAGAGCTGGGGTGGCCTATCCGTGACCTCCTCCCTGGCCACGTGCCAGGTGGGGGCTCCCCCTGCGGACAGGTGTGACCTGGCACAAGGCTGCTGCCTGTAGCCATGGGTGACCCAGCGGGTAGGCCTCCCAGAGAGCTATCAGCCTCCAGTTCTTCTGGTCCTGAAGGTGCTCCCATGGAGCGCCCTCCCCGAGGTGGGAGATAGTGTTGTTATTTAATTTAATTGTAATCATAAGGCATCTTATCACTCGGGTTCCTTTTCTTCATGTAAGATTTTGTCATAAGCCACTGTCATTTTGGCTCCTTCAAGCCAATCCCCTATTGTATGGCCCTCATAAAATTTGCCAACCCACATTATTTCCAGTTTACACTTATAAACTGAGTGCCTCAGTGAGCACATGTATGCATAAATCTATCTAGAACAATCCTCCTCTTGTTCTTAATAACTCTCTTGAGGGGAGGTTGCTGAAGGTCTAATGTAAGCTGTCCCTGTCAGAGTCCAGTTTCAAGTCCTTTGGGAGCATTGCTCTCTGCCCTTCAAACACCTGGGGCATGACTCACTCAGGAGAACCTGGGGGCTGGCACTGGCCTGCAGAGGCCAGAACCCCAGCCCAGTAGGCCTCAGCAGAGAAAAGCTGCCGCAGCCCCCCTAAGGAGGGTTTTGCCTGCCAGCCGGAACTGACCCTGGGCCTGAGTGAGCAGTTTTCAGCAATAAGCTTCAAGGAAGTGAATGGCAAATGAGTGAGCCCAGCACCCTCAGGTCTCCCACCAAGGGCAGCCTGCACATGGCCTTGCCATCTCCCACACTTGCTAGGCCTCCCCCATCTCCCCAAGAGCCCTTGCCTTGCCTGTCGAGGAACCCAAGCCTGCTGTGGACTTTGATCTGTGACTCTGAGGGATGACTCCTTCCCCCACACCTTACCCCCGAGGCCTTGGAAGGATTCCTTGGCCCAGCTGAGGGGACTTGCATGCCCTGTGTCAGGTTCTGCTCCTGTTCTGGTAGAGACCCAGACACCTCCAACCTCCGTCTGCGGGCACTGATGGAGGCTTTTCTCCTGGGCTTCCAACAGGCGACCTACTTCATGTTGCAGCAGAACTACTCGGGGGCACTGGAGGTGGTGAACCAGATCACTGTCACCTCGGGGAGCTTCCTGCCTGCCCTGGTCCTAAAAATGCGGCTGTTCTTGGCTCAACAGGACTGGGAGCAGACAGTCGAAATGGGACACAGGTGAGCAGCGGCTGTCAGCTGACACCACCACACCCATGTACCGATGCTTTCCTTTTTTTTTTTTTGGCAAGCCGAGGGTACTGATATGTTCCCATCTTACAAACTGGGGAGATGGGAGACATTGTGTATTTGATGGAACAAGACATAAAAGTAAATACTGTCAAGAGAGGAGGTATGAATAGTGAGTGATGTGATCATACGGGGGGGGGGGGGCCACAGGGAGGCTATGGCCTCTGATGGATAAAGAAATGGGCATATCTAGAGATAAAAGCATATTGTTGGGGCGCCTGGGTGGCTCAGTGGGTTAAAACCTTTGCCTTCGGCTCAGGTCATGATCTCAGGGTCCTGGGATTGAGCCCCGCATCGGGCTGTCTGCTCAGCGGGGAGCCTGCTTTCCCCTCTCTCTCTGCCTGCCTCTCTGCCTACTTGTGATCTCTGTCAAATAAATAAATAAAATCTTAAAAAAAAAAGCACATTGTTTAGGAGACAGGTGGAGGGAATGACCTAAGGAACCCAAAGCAACCAAGGCTACAGGGAGACAAACAGTTGCCTCTAAAGAATGGTGGGTAGGGGGCTATAAAGGGACTATTGCATTATTTAATTGTTTTAAACTATCGATATGATATACTGTAAAAAAAAACTTCAGGGGCAAGATCATTGGTGACCGGGAGACCTTTCAGCTGAGGCCGGGTCCATCAGCCAGACAGTAAGAGCTGGGGAGTTCCTGGGGCTTTGGGAAGCCAGACACCAAGTTGGAATGACCTTAGAGTACTGTCATTGTCGATAGAAATAAAGATCACTTCGGGGGAGGGATGTTTGATGGAAGGTTTTCTGAGGATGGAATTTTCTGGATAATTGAAGCTTGTCTCTAAACTCTAAGACTTGAACTACTTTTATTAAGTAATTCTAAAATGTATGCTACTAATTTTCTTCCTTAAAAGAGTTAACAGACTTTGAGTGACCATAGGGCATCACTCTGATTTGTTACTAAATTGTAGTACCATAGTTCATAGTTCAAAACCAAAAGCAAAAACCAAAACCAAAACCAAACCATAGCATAGTTCAAAACCAAAACAAAACACAAGTGGACCTCTTCCTTTCCCATGGAGGGATGGTAACTCCTCTGATGATCATCCCTGGAATTTGCATCCGAGAGAGAGGTACCTGGTAGCAAATGAACATGATTTGGGCCTGCTAAGCCCACAGGGGCCCCCTCATGCAGTGCCTGTGTGGGCCTCGGCTTCTCTATCCCACAGTTGACACCTGGCCAGTGTCCTTGGCAGGAGTTGGGTCAAGAGCTTGCTTTGAAGGCCTGGCCTTCAGCCAGCAGAATCCTGGGAGCACCTGGCTGAAGGCCACAACCATGGTGTGTGCAGTCTCCCTTGGCCAAGGCCCTGCTGCCCTGCCCACAGGGAACAGTGTTTAGTGCCAATGGGCTGAGTCCCATACCCAACTCCTTCCCTCCTGGAAGCTTCCCCAGCTGTGGTGTTCATAGAACTCCCCCATTGTTTTGTATTTTTTAAAAAAAAGTTTTTAAATGTTTTTTAAAGCTTACTTATTTACTTACTTATTTAAGCAACCTCTATTCCCCTCTACGTGGGGCTTGAACTCATAACCCCGAGATCAGCAGTTGCATTCTCTACTGACTGAGCCACCATTGTGGGGTTTTTTTTTCTTGTTTTTTAAAAGATTTTATTTATTTATTTGACACAAGGAGAAAGAGAGAGAGAGAGCACAAGCAGGGGGAGCATCAGGCAGAGGGAGAGGGAGAAGCAGGCCCCCCCTGAGCAAGGAATCCAATTCAGGGCTTGATCCCAGGACTCTGGGATCATGATCTGAGCCAATGGCAGATGCCCAACCAACTGAGCCACCCAGGGGCCCCGTTGTGTTTTAAATCTTTACCCCCTCTAAATGTGTTTCTCTTTCTATCCCTAACATTATTTATTTTTCCCTTCCCTCTTATTTTTCTTCATCTACATTAATTTGTTTCTTTTATTCATCTTTTTAAAGACCCAGTTTGAGTTTTGTTGGTGGTGTCTATCACATCTCTGTTTCTACTCTGTTAATGTCTGCTCTTTATGATTTATGGTCCTGTTCTGCTCTGGTTTTCTAACTCTTGAATCAGATGCCTGGCTCATCCATTCTCAATTTTCTTTTAGGATATAAGTTTTTTTTTTTTTTTTCAAGTTGGGAGAATATGAGTGTTTAAGTCTGTGGATGTCCCTCAAGGTACCATTTTAGCAGTATCTACACATTTGGATTTGATAAATTCAGTATCCTTTGGCTCTAAGAATTTTCTAATATCCATTCTGATTCCTCCTTAGTTCACAAGTTATTTAAAATTTTGGTTTTTTTCCCCAAATGTATTTGGTTCCTAGTACCTTCAGAATCACTATAAAGGGTTAGAACCGTTTGAAAGCTGACTGCCTAATCAATCCTATTAGAATCAGAGTAATCCTCTAGGAAGCACAAGGCCTAATCAATCCTGTTGGAATCAGAGTAATCTTCTAGGAAGCAGAAGGCCATCCCTGACCAGGATGAAAAATGGGAAGTTTCCTATAAAGAAACAAAATATTGAACATCCCATAGTATATATGACCAGAAACTGTGTCTTCACAGTGACACATGATGGAAAACAAGCGTCCTTTTCATCATATAGCTGCAGACAACCCCCCAACCACCTCTCCACCACTCTGGGACCCTAGGACCACAGTACCATGATCATGTATGTGAGAGTTGGAATATGAATAGGCTTCTGTCACAAATTACCCCAGATACATGACTTAAATGACATGAGAAGTTATTCCTCTCTCAGGTAAAAGTCTGGGTGGTTGTCTGGGACTGGACAGCAGCTTAACTCTGTAGGGTCCCAGTCCCCTTCTGTCTTACTGTTTTACCATTCCTAGGATGTGGCTCCCATAAAAAGGAAAGAGAAGAAAGAGAAGGTGAGCAGTAAGAATACAGCAGGATGTCACCTGGGGTACTTGTGCTCACACACTATTGGCCAGAACTTAATCACAGGGCCACCACTGAACTGCATGGGAAGCTGGGAGATGTAGTCTTTATTCTGGGTAGCTGGGAGCCCAGCCAGACTAGGGAGTTCCATTATTAAAAGGAGAAAGGGGGGTGCCTGCGTGGCTCGGTGGGTTAAAGCCTCTGCCTGCAGTTCAGGTCATGATCCCAAGATCCTGGGATCCAGCCCCACATCGGGCTCTCTGCTCAGCGGGGAGCCTGCTTCCTGCCCCCGCCCGCCCCCGCCCTTCGCCATTCTCTCTGCCTACTTGTGATCTCTCTGTCAAATTAATAAATAAAATCTTAAAAAAAAAAAGATTTTATTTATTTATTTGACAGAGAGAAATTACAAGTAGATGGAGAGGCAGGCAGAGAGAGAGAGATAAGGAAGCAGGCTCCCTGCTGAGCAGAGAGCCCAACGAGGGACTCTATCCCGGGACCCTGAGATCATGACCCAAGCCGAAGGCAGCGGCTTAGCCCACTGAGCCACCCAGGTGCCCCAATAAATAAAATCTTTAAAAAGTTTTTTTAAAAAAGGAGAAAGGAAGACTGGATATTTTCAGACAATCCTGAGTGGCGGCCACACGGTGCTAGCCTGGCCTATGAATACTCCCAATTCATGTGGCTCCTCTTCCTATTTCAGAATTTTAGAAAATGATGAGTATAATATCGATGCCTGCCAAATCCTAGCCATGCATGAGCTTGCAAGAGAAGGAAACATGACCACAGTAAGTTCTTTCAAGACTTAGGAGTTGGGCCTTGGGACAAACACAGCCTGGGGGAAAGCATTTTGACAACCCCCATCCCCAGCACCTTGGAGCATGCTCCCTGGATCTCCGCTCGCTCCCTTCTCCCAGGGGGTCTGCTCTGGTTTGCTCTTTGGATAGGCAGTGAGCTTGGCTCTGGTTCTGCCCTGAGCCTGGGCAGGTTCACCTGGAGAAGCCCCAGGCTCCTCATTTGTAAACTGGAGATAATTCCAACCACTTTGTGAGGCTGGTAGAAGGACTAAGTGGAATGTCATGTGGGAGAACTTGGAACAGTGCCTGATTTGGAGAAATGCCATTTTTTTAAGGAGTGGACTAGAACTGCTCGGGTATTGGCCAGGTAGATCCTAGCCACAGATTTGCTCCTAAGCCCTATAGTTTTTCCAAAGAAAGCCAGAACAGTCTTCGAGCACAGTCAGACACATCTGGAATTCTTCATGAAAACCTCAATGCCCAGACAGGTTTTTATTTTCAAGAAGAGTTTGTGTTTCCAGTCATAACATTGCCTTTTTGAATAATTGTGTTGCCTCGGTAAAGGGTGGCAAATCAGGAGTCTGTAAGGGTTTCATGATGGGAAGAGGAAGCTTCTGGTTCCTTCTGCACAGCTCTGAGTCTATGGGTTTTGTGGGGCGGGGTGAGAAAGAGGGTACACTCCATATTTGGGAGGAGCCCTCCACAAGGGCCCCAGTGCCATCTCTGGGTAGGAGCAGGAGAATGGGGCCTGTCCTCAGCTCTGTGCATCCCCAGAGCACTGGGCAGTCTTCCTGGGGCCTGGCCTGAGGGTTAATCCCAGGGGCGGAGTTAGCATTAATGCCCATCCTTGACCCCCCACCTCAGCCCCTGGGATTTACCCCTCTACCCAGGCTAACCTTGCTTATATCTACTGAGCAGAGTAGTCCAGCCCCATCCTGGGTTTCCCTTCTGGCACTTCTTTGCAAAACTCCCCACTCCTGGGTAGGGAAAGGACAGAGGCATCCACTGGAAAGAACGCAGGCTTTGGAGTCAGTCACCCAGTTGGCTGAGTGACCTCTGGCAAATTCCCTAACTTTTCTGACCCTTTGTCGGCTAGACTGGAAAGTCCAGAGAGTTCTAGTGACTTACAGGGTCGTGGGGAGGATTCATTGGAGTGATGGAGTGGCACAGTGTGGTGACTCCTGTCAACATGGAGTACAGGCTCAGGGCCAGGGACCCACCACAACCATCTGCTCTTAGAGCCAGCCCAGCTGGCCAGTGCGCTGCCGGCCTGGGCGGCTGCCCTTGTGGACACCATGACAGCTGGCTCCGGCTTTGGCTGGGGGGATCTGAAAGGGCAACTTCTCTTCACAGATCCATGAACAAAGGAGTGGTGCCAGCTCTTGGCTGAGCAAGGCTCCCGAAAGATCCACCTACCGGTTTTAAAATAATACTGGGCTTACCCCAGACCAGATGAATCCAAATCTTTGGGGCTAGCTCCTGGGTGTGGGAACTTCTCCCAGGGGATGCTAACATGCAGCAGGGTTGAAACATCTGCCCAACTCCCATTTTCTACTTTACCTTTGACCTTGTCTGTTTTGTCTCCCACAGGCTACCAACCATGTTAGAAATCTGATTAAGGCACTGGAAACAAGGGAGCCTCAAAATCCAAGCCTCCATCTTAAAAAAATTCTTGTGATTAGCAGGCTGGTAAGAAGGGTCTTTCCAGGTTTTTGAATCATGCTTCTTGCTGTGTTCCTATGGGGAGCGCTGTGGTCCCCTTGAAGCTGCCTGGGTACCCTGTCCTCCCCTCTCTGGCTCAAACTTGGCCTTTCGGGTTGATGGCCCATGCCCAGTGGCCCCTAACTGCCTCTGGCCAATAGCTGGATCATGTAGGCTCTGTATCTGGGCCCAGATGCTGCTCAGAGACACTGTAAAGATGAGCGCGATGGCATCTGGAAGTGCTTTTAGAGTAGGAGGTCCCTTATTTGGGGGAAGAGGGAAGTATTATGGCTGTTACATAGCAGAGCCATACCCAGCCGTGGCTTGGGGTCCCGGGATACCCGACTGCCATATTCTCTCTATGAAAGTGTCCTGGAAAGGCAGGCCTGCCTGTACCTCTCTGACCAGACCAGGTGCAAAAAGACCAGATTGCCAAACAATTTGCCTCTGTCAGACCCTTCAGCCCAAAGCATGATTAACTAGAAGGAATCGTTGCAAAACCTGAGGTAGCTCCGGGGCCTTGGGAACCAGAACCATGGGGTCAAGTGCCACGGGGACACCATCTTTCCCACAGAGACACAGATCTATGTCTGATGCTCTCTGCTCATTCTGCACATCTGGCAGGGAACATGGCTGCTCACAGCCTTCTGGGCAACTTCCCATATCGACGGGATACAAGAGCTTCTGTCACCCAGCTTCAATTTTTGAAAAACTTCTTGGTGACTTGGACCAATTACTGTGGTGAGACAGGAGATGGGCCCTTTGAGGGCCCTGTGCCTGGAGGCAAGTTCCACAGATGTGGCCAGGGTGAGGTTCTTTGTAAGCTGGACAACTGCACAGACCCAACTGTGGGTTGCGTGCAGCCTTTGGGCTCTCCTGAGCAGCTGAGATGTGCCCGTCTCTGATGTGGCCTTGTTCAGACAGGCTGCACTGACTGGTTTCCCTAATCCCATGTGTCCATTCCTCACAGTGTGGGAAACACCAGGTGATTCTCCGGCTGGTGTGCCCCTTCATGGAGCGTGCATTCGTGGCCACACCCTCCTATGCCCAGGTGGCCACAGAGCTGGGCTACCTCTTCATCCTGCATGACCAAGTGAGGGAAGCGTCTCGGTGGTACTCGGAGGCCTTGAAACTGGATGGGAGCAGTGTGGCTGCCTTAACAGGTTTCTGCAGGCTGGGCAGGGTGGGGGCATGGGGGCACAGAAGGCAGGGAGCAGGGTAGCATCCATGAATCCAGAGGAGAAATGCTGGGAAGCATTCTTTCTAGAGGGTGTGTGAGTTTGGGGGTACATTGTATGACAGGAGCACCTTTCTGTGACATATAAACAGATAAACCCATACTCCAACAGAGGCGGAGATGGGCCACCTTAAGAAATAAGTAGACCCATTTTTTCCCCCAGAGAGCTCCAGGAAATACAGAAATTAAACAAAAACAAAAACAAAAAAGCAAATCAAGCTCAGAGTCATTGGAGGCTGAGAGCAAAATAGGCCGTGGGGCAGTGGGGCAGTCAGTGAGATAATGAGATAACTTACTGGAGGATTGGTAGCAACTGGAGAATGCAATCGAGGAGACCCTTAAGGGGGGGGGGGCGGGGCAGGAGGTAGCAGGTGGGAGCCCCTGATGTTTCCCACCACCATCAGAGACACGAAGGACAAAAAGACTTGCTGCTCCACACAAAGGCCACATCCCCTGACATCCCCCCACTTGGCTCAGTCCTTCCCCACTTCCTCTTTCAGGGGAGACCCCCAGCCAGTCAGCCGGGAGGGAAGTCCACCAGCCTGAATGGCCATCCCACACACCAGCCTGGGCCAGTCCTGTCAGGTGTGTGCTGGAGTCACCCTCTCATCTGACCTGTTTTGGAAAATCAGTGACCTTAACAATTTGGGAAATGTGCCTTAGCTGCTAATACTCATCAGTCTAGTCCATTTGTAAATCTGCTAATGCTTTGAAAGAGGGGCCAGGTGGGACATGGAAAGCCACAGCCCTCTGAGGAGCAAAGTTAAAGCCAGTTATAGAAAAAGACGTCCCCCTCCCCCACTAAAACACCTCTCGTGTTTGCAGAGGCTTTACATACAGTCAGTACATAAAGAACAGGCTACTGTGAAAAAGGGTACAGGGAACAAAAAAGCTACCGAAAATTAAAAATATGATTGCAAAGTACAAAATTCCATAGATGAGCCAAATGGTGGGATGGATAGTAGTGAAAAACAAGATGGTATAATTAGGAGGACAATCAGGAATAAATACACTGAGATAACCAGAAAGTACCTATAAAAGAGGAATAGTAAGAATAGATGGATTTGGTGTCCCAAATCTAAAACACAATAGTACTTAAGTCAGCTTGGGGCCAATGCTGGAATAAAGAGGCAGATAAATGGCACAGAAACAGGTCTGAGAATAAGGTGACATTTCAAACCAACACAGTGGTAGGTTTCAATAAACCATGGCTGAACATCTGGCTATCCAGCATGAAAAAAGTAAAAGGAAGTTCCTATCTCACACCATACTCAAAAATTAACTCCAGTTTATTGGCTCAGTTGGTAGAACACATGACTCTGGATCTTGAGGTTGTGAGTTTGAGCCCCACGTTGCAGGGAGGGGGTGTAGAGATTAGTTTAAAAATAAGCTACAGATAAATTAGATATTTAAACCTAAAAATTCAGTTGGACTTGTCTTCCCTGGGGGAAACTCAGAGGCTGGAAGGGAAAATATGTAAAAGTTTCAATGTAATGGATGGCAAAAGACACTGAAGAGGTAAATGGCAAACTAATGGAAAATGTTGGCTACAAAGGATTAATCATCTTAATATATAAAAAGAAAACAACCCTAAAAGAAAAACAGGCTAAAGCTACTATGTACAGGAGATTCATAGTAGAAAAGAAAAAGGCCATTCAATATACAAAAAAAAAAAAAAATATATATATATATATATTCATTTTCCCTGGCAATTAAAAAAAAAGTGAATTCAAATGAATTACTGTTCACTCTTTAGACTGGCAAAAAATAAAGCATATCTGCGAGGTTGTGCAGAAAAGCCACTTTCAAGTTCTTGGCTGTAATATTAATTGAAATATCTCTGGAGGACAAGTTGGCCTTACTGTTAACATTTTAGATATACATGCCCTTTGACCCATCAGCTCAACTTCAGGAATTAGAACATGGGAATACGTTTACCGAGACCCTGCAACATTTAAGCGTCAAAAGCAAACTAAATACGAGATGAGGTGTTCTTCAATGGGACCACAGTCAAATGCTGTATGGAATCCACAGTGGCATGTTATGTTGCCATTAGGGAGAACGGGGTGGGTGTTTATACACGGACGTGTATCATGTAGACGCGAACACATTGCTAACAAATGCATGCTTAGAAAGATGGTCCAAGGACTATACTGCAAATTGTTAAGGGCGGTTACCTGTGGGGAGAGATCTGCTTCAAGCTAGTGTATGTACTAGGGATGTTTTTCCATATTGCCTCATGCTTTGACTTCTCTATCCTGAGCATGCATCACCCTTCCTTCTGTTGTCGCCTCTGTGCTCCTTGGCCTGCTGGCCTGCTGGCTCCATGTCAGTGCCGGCTGCTCATGCTCATTCTATCCCCGGCCCAGGGATCATCTGGTGCCAGATCCTGGACGGCCACCTGGAAGAGGCAGAGCACCAGCTGGAATTCCTGAAGGAGGTGCAGCAGTCCCTTGGGAAGTCTGAGGTCAGAGCCCTCTGAGGGGCATGGGTTCCTCCAGCATTGGGTCTCCCCCACTTCAGTTTCCGGTATCCAGCAGCCCACATGGCCTGGACTCCTGCTTCACCCTCGCCTACCCACTGACCAGCTGGCATTGGTGCCAAGAGCTGCACCTGCCTCCCACAGGTGCTGCTTTTCCTCCAGGCCCTCCTGGCATCCCGCAAGCACACAGGAGAGCAGGAAGTCACTGCCCTCCTGAAGGAGGTCGCAGAGCTGCACTTCTCCAGCATGCAGGGCCTCCCCCTAGGCTCTGAGTACTTCGAAAGACTGGACCCCCTCTTCCTGGTCTGCCTCGCCAAGGAGTACTTGTTCTTCTGCCCCAAGCAGGTTAGTGGAAGTTCTGTCCTCATGGTGGGGGTCAGGAGCGTTGGTCTGGAGAGAGGCAGGTACATCACCTGGCTGGCTACCAGGCAGCGCTGTGCTCTTGTGGCTGGGGAACCCCTTCTCCTCTGAACAAACTTGAACATGTAGCATGTGAACCACTTGAGAGTTGTTCCAGTGTAGATTCTGATGGGTGCAGGGGTCGGAGGAGGGAGCCTGCCTCTGGAAAGAGCTCCCAGGTGATGCCTGTGCTGTGATTGTCCACAGACCACCCATGGAGGGGCAGGGCACTGGACTGTGCCCCTGCCTTTATCCTAGAGAAAAACCAGTCTCCTTTTCTCCAGCAGTCTTCTAAGAAATCTACTAGCCTTTACTTGTTTGTCTGCTTTACTCGTTTGCCTGTTTTCCCAGCTAGCCAGGATTCCCTGGGGGCAAGGATCGTGTCGCCCCCAGTGCCATGTCATGAGTTGTCCCACAAATATTTATCAAGTGCACTAGCCACGTGCCAGATACCAAGTTAGGTACTGGGGACATGATAGCAAGCAAAACCAAGTCCCCGTTCTCTGGAGCTTTTGCTCTAGTCCTCGATGGCACAGAGTGCCATAATAAACACCTGGAATGAGGTAAAATTCCTTCACTGAAATAGTGCTGTCTGAGAGCTTTAGGTGTCTGTCTGGCATGGGGACAACTGTACAGCTAGGCCCCGTGTTCCTCCAGCCCCGGTCGCCAGGACAGCTTGTGTCTCCGCTCCTTAAACAAGTCGCCATGATCCTGACTCCTGTAATCAAAGCAGCACCAGCGCTGATCGATGCACTGTATGTGATGGCTCAGGTCAAGTACCTCTCAGGTGAGTTCCCCCTCCACACACACACACACACACACACCCTCACCAGGCCTGCTGGCATCTCTGGCCTCCAGTCCCCTGAAACCAGCCTGATTTCCCTGGCCAGCAGGGGTCTCTCCCACCCGGCCTGCTGTTGGTGGCTTCTGAGCTCTGGGCCAGGTCATCATCCCTGAACTTCCATTATATACCGGGGCCGCGCTCATGCTGGGCTCTGGGAGTCCTCCAAATAGGCAAAAATTCCCTCACGAGATTTGCATTCTAGTAAGGGGAAATCGACAATAAACAGAATAAGGAAGCACACTGCGTTGTTTGTTAGGACCTAGTAATGCCGTGGGGAAAACTAAAGCAGAGGAGGAGAGGCAGCGGCAGGATTGCAGGTGTTTTAAAGGTGGTCCTGAGGGCCTCATGGGGAGGTGAGACCCCGTAGTCTTAGGGCTTTCAGAATCTCAGGGTGGCCAGAGCAATATCCTTCCAGCATCTTCCATCTCAAGGCCAGGCCCTGGAGAGAAAGAGGGAAAAAGGGAGAAGCCTTCGTGGGAGACTTATTGTCCTCTCTGGGTACTCTCCCCTGGCAGCCTTGTAACCCCGTCTTCCTGGAAGACAAGCTGATCTCTGGTGTGCTGGGGGCTTCCGAAGAATCCCAAATGCCAAGGCATGGATCGGCCTCCGGCACTGCCGTGCATGGGTCATGCTGCACAGAGACCTCCCCACCCCTTCCTCCTCCGGCTTTCCAGTGTTTCTCTGGGTTCCAGGCTTACCCACAGTTGCAGGGGCTCCTGGGTATGAGGCAAGGGCAGGAGCACGCCCCCAGGGATGCTGGCAGCTGCCAACAAGTAGATTTAGGGCCAAAGCCAGGTCTCCAGCTGCTTCAGTTGCCATAGTGACACTTTCACACTTCTGCAGCACACAAAGAAGGAGCAGGGAGTCGGGATCCACATATGGACCCTGAGCAGGAGCTGTTGAGAGATGCAGAGGAATGCAGGACCCTCCTACCAGCTTAGTGTACCCCACTATTGGGCTTCCCACTGGGGCTGCAGGGAGACCCCGTACCCCCTAGTGCTAGATCAGAGCTCAGCCTCAGAAACCAATTGCCCTGGAGTTCAGTGCTGACTTGGTTCCTTGTAAGATGAGTGACTTAATCGTCACTGGGTTCCAGTCCTACAGCTAAAAGACATGGATAATACTTCCAATCTCACAGGGCTGGGCAAATATGAAACCCCCTTTCTAAAGATGCTTTGCAGGTGTTGGCCATAGAGCAGATGCTTTTTTTAGTCTGCTATAGTTACCATTATTGTTAGGTTTCACTCTGCTCTGAGGTGTGGGAATCAAGACTTAAGTGTTCCCCAGAGCTTCCACACAGAGCAGTGATGTGACTTAGTGGTCTCCCTGAGGGCTGCAGAGAGAAAGGAGGGGATCACACCATGGTTCGAGTTTCCTGGCTTTTGTCTGGGTCAAAGCACAAACCGTAGTTCTGATTTTAAGATGAGAACTCCAGGGGCGCCTGGATGGCTCAGTGGGTTAAAGCCTCTGCTTTCGGCTCAGGTCATGATCCCAGGGTCCTGGAATCGAGCCCCGCATGGGGTTCTCTGCTCAGCAGGGAGCCTGCTTCCTCCTCTCTCTCTGCCTGCCTCTCTGCCTCCTTGTGATCTCTGTCTGTCAAATAAATCAATAAAATCTTTAAAAAAAAAAAAATGAGAACTCCAAGTGAAACAGGACAGACCCGGGTCAAATGGCCAACTTGGGTATTTCCGGGTAACGGGACTTAGAAACTTCATTCTGCCTTTACATCCTAGGCCCTGGGAGTCCACTGGGTGCCCTGGATGTAGAGGTCTGTTTCTCATTTCTAGGAGAGTTAGAGAATGCCCAGAGCACCCTGCAACGCTGCTTGGAGCTGGACCCTACCTCCGTGGATGCCCACCTCCTCATGTCCCACATCTATCTGGCACAGGGCAATTTCACCATGTGTTCCCACTGCTTAGAGCTAGGCGTCAGCCACAACTTCCAGGTGGGGTCCTCTGTGCCCAGCTGCCCGCTCAGCACCCCTCAGCCCACCCAGCAGCAACCCCCTACTTGCCCTGGGAGGGTAGCCCCAGGCACTCCCTACAGCCTGCAGACCCTTCTGCTGGCCAAAGGCGGGGCAGGCTCAGTGGGCTTCTGGAGCTTTCTCCAGGCTGTGTACTGTGAGTCGCAGCAGCAGCAGCGTGCTGGAGCCCTGTGCTCCTCTCTGCTTCTCTAGGTCCGAGACCACCCCCTCTACCACTACATCAAGGCCAGGGCCCTCAACAAGTCTGGGAACTATCCAGAAGCCATAAAGACCCTGAAAATGATCATAAAATTACCAACTCGGAAGACAGAAGGAGGCAAGAAGTTCCACGGGCCCTCTGTACAGCCCAGCGAGCGGGTGTCCATCTTACTGGAACTGGCAGATGCCCTCCGGATGAATGGGGAGCTGGTAAGAAATGCCATGCTCTCTTCCCTTGGGACTGAGGCCTTTGGAGGTCCAGGGTCATCAACCCAGGCTCTCTGATTCTAGTTATCTGTGCTATTATTTGAGCCTTTATTCATTTTGGAGCACATCATACCCCTGCCTAAAGGCTTCTGTGGCTCCCACTGCCCTCAATGTAAAGCCCAAACCCTATTGTGTCCTGCCTGATCCATCCCCTGCCTACCACACTGTCCCTGTAAAGACATGCATTCAGAGCAGAGAGGCCCATGAGGACAGCTGCAGGTAGCTATGCAGAGGGGACCAGGTAGAGTGCCCATGGATGCCATCATCACACCAAACCTTTATGAACTCTGTCCCCTTGGAGTTTTGTGGTATACAACATGGTCAACTGTATGAGGCAGCCCTGGGGCCTTGAGGGGATGACTAGGCAAAGGCAGGGAGCACCTTAGCATCCTATGCAGGTGTAAAGGAGCATCAGAGAACACAGAGATGGATGATGGGAGCGGGGAAGCTGCCTCCACATGCTCTCTTGGCCCCGCTGACCTCACTCACCTACCCACTTTCCAGAAAGGGGTTTGTCAGCAGAGCTTCAAGACCATTTCTGCGATCCCCCAGTCCTGGGGCATCTGGCCTCCTGTGATGACCCTGCCATTGAGAAGGAAAAGCCCATGAGGCCCTTTCTCCTTAAAGTTAAAAATTGCCCTTGGAGTAAAGATGGGGATGCAGAAGCTTGTTTGTGCTTCCTTCCTTTAAATCTGCCAAAGGGATATAAGAATTGCAAGTGGAGATGGAATCTCCGTCTATAATGAAATTAGGGGAGTGCCACATCCCGAAAAAGTTGATTCAGCTGGTCATTGATTTGACTAGAGACTGAGGGCCAGCTATATGTCAGGTGCCATGTGGGAGTTGGGGATAGAAGAGAGCAGCCAGCAAGGGCCCCGTCCTCTCAGAACTTTACAACCGTGGGGGAGAGAGAAAGAAGGGTGCCTGAGGTCCCTGCATTTGCTTGAAACTTTCTGAACCAGAGATGTGGTCAGCCAGGAAAAGCAGGGGCATTTCCGCTTTTGGAAGGGGAGGACCACAAGACAAGAACTCTCTGCTAAAATGCCTCCTTCCTTCTCTCTGTCCAGACTCCTTTCTAGGAGACATGGGCCAGAGGAAAGTAAGGAGGGAAATGACCAGAAAATCAGTTCTGCCACTTGCTTTTCTAGGATCTGTAGACTGAGCCCTTCCTGTGAACCAGGGGTTCCATCCTGACCCCAGCTTCTCACAGAGTCTACCCCACAAGGGAGGACCCACAGGAAGCTCAAAGGAAATGGGCTTCTGGGCAGTTGTGCTAGGCCCTCTCCCTCTCCAGCCTTGTTAATAAGAAAAGGGAATGAGAATGGCATTTGAGATTGAGCAGTCATCAGAAGGGGTCCAACATGGTAGCTATAGGGAAGGAAGGAGGCAAACAAGGGAGGGAAAAAAGAAGAGGAGGGAAGAAGGGAGGAAAAGTAAGAAGGAAGGAAGGAAAGGATGGGAGGGAATGAAGGAAGGAGAGAAGGACAGAAGGGAGGAAAGAGGAGAGAGGAAACAAAATCACAAGCCAAAGACAAGTGAGGGTTACACTTTGGGAGAAAATATTATACAAAATAGAAGAAATATTTAAAAAAAAAATTTGTGGACTCAATGAAAATAAAAAGAACATGGACTCTTGTAAAAACTAGCTCAAAGCAGAGCACCAGAGATCCACAAAGGGGTTCACTAGCCAAGCTACAGCAAGCAGTAATCTCATTAGTCCCCCGAAAAAAATAGAAAATGGCTGAACCCTTGCTGAGGCTCTCTGATGGGAGAAAGGGTTGAGAAAATCACTGAAGTGATCTGAGAAGATGGCAGATAAGAAAGAAAGAGGCAGATAGCCAGCCAATGCAAAATCACTGTTTCTGCAGAAGGGAGATGAAACGGAACAGGGGACACATCAGAGAGGTACTGGGAGAATGATTCCTTTAGGGGAGACATGAATCAGTGACCCAGAAAGGCACTCTGTGCTGGAGAAATAGCAGTAAAATATTAAGACCAAGAAATATCCTAATAGTAATACCCTAATGAAGTTACGAGAATCAAGGATTCACAATGTCATTGAAGGTTCTGACAATCATCTGGGAAGGCAGCTGTGAGAAAAAAAGAATCAACTTGGCCTCAGACTTTTCCTCAACTATACTAAATTCAGGGAGGTAACAGAACAATACTTATAAAATATCGAAGGGGTTGGGATGTCCCCCAGGATGTCTTTCATATGTGAAAGCAATAAAGGATTCTCTAAAAAATTGAATAACTCCAGAATTATGGTGTTAATTAAAATATTTTGAAAAACCTACTTATCAATATAATGCAGACAACCAAAACACAAAATAAATGAAGTTTTTACAAGTGGGAAAAATCTGAACTGTAAAAGGACGCATAGAACTTATCTAAATAAATCTAAATATAATTACATTGAAATAATTACAGTCATTTCGACTCAAAGCCAGCATAATAGCTAAATTCTTGAAATAAAAGTTATTAAAGTCAAAATAACAATAGTATCCCATAAAAAATTCAGGGAGGAGGATGTGAAGGGAAGGTGAGGTTACTATATGCAATTTTTTTTCCATCTTTATAGAGTGCGAAACAAAAAGTTTTCACAAAATGTTTCTTGATAGAAAGATAGCTCTTGGTAGAATTTTTTTAAAGATTTTATTTATTTATTTGACACAAAGAGATCACAAGTAGGCAGAGAGGCAGGCAGAGAGAAAGAGGAGGAAGCAGGCTCCCTGCTGAGCAGAGAGCCCGACGCGGGACTCGATCCCAGGACCCTGAGATCATGACCTGAGCCAAAGGCAGCAGCTTAACCCACTGAGCCACCCAGGCACCCATCTTGGTAGAACTTAGAAGATTTACACCACATTTTTCAAGAGTTATGAAGAAAGGAAAGCAGAACCTCACATTAGGCAGAAATGAAGCTGAACACAGCAGCATGTAAAAATGAATACAACAACAAAAAAATGAAAACAAAACAAGTTGACAGAAAACCTAAGAATGTATCTGTGATAATAAAATTGTAAATGAAATAAATGTGCCTATTAAATAAAAGAGGCATTGGAGTGGTTTAAACAAGCAAACAGAAGGAACCTTTACTGTCTATATTTCAAAAACCAAAGGACCCAGAATGAAAGTAAAAACATGATACAAACATATGAAGCAAACAAAAAGAAAGCAGAGGTTGAGGAAGAAATGTCTGGTAAGACTGAACCCAAGTCAAAAATCACCAAAATAGGGAAAGGTACTTTGTTAAAGTAATCAAGGGTATAAATATAATGAAGAAATAATTCAAATGGACTTTTATATACCAAATACCATAACATTAAAGTACTTTTGGGGCACCTGGGTGATTCAGTCCTTTAAGCGTCTGCCTTCAACTCAGGTCATGGTCTCAGGGTCTTGGGATAGAGTCCTACAGGGTGGGGCTGGGGGCTCCCTGCTCAGCGAGGAGTCTGCTTCTCCCTCTGCACCCCTCATTCCTGCATGAACGTGTGCACATGCATGCGCTCTCTCAAATAAATAAATAAAAATAAAACATACCTTTGACCAAAAGCAGGAAAATACAAGATGTGTCATAGGTCTCCAACAGGAAGGAATTGCCAACGGACATTGAGGTGCTAAGAATAGGCTGGTTCTTACAGTAACGGGTTTCTGTACCCCCAGGTCTCTGAGCACCTTCCCCCTGCCATCCCCCAGGAACAGTAGTTGTGGACATTGAAGGGCTGTCTCTCCTTTCTGCCACTGGAACCTCTCTGCAGGTGGATGTGAGCCATCCTCCCCTTGGCTTCTGTATAGCAGGATGCTCCCAGCTGTCTCTGTTTCCTTTCTCTCCAGGGGTTAGGAGTGGGAAGAGGGATCACTTAAGTCTCCTCCAAGAGGTTTCAAGTGTGGTGGGTGACAGCTAACAGAGCGTCTTTTGGATTCCCATGTCCCAGCATGAGGCCACTAAGATCATGCAGGACGCCATCAATGAGTTCAGCGGCACACCAGAGGAGATCCGCATCACCATCGCCAACGTGGACTTGGCCCTGAGCAAGGGGAATGTGGACATGGCACTGAGCATGCTGAGGAACATCACGCCCAAGCAACCCTGCTACACAGAAGCCAAGGAGAAGATGGCCAACATCTACCTGCAGACCCGCAAAGACACCCGCCTCTACATAGGCTGTTACCGGTAAGCCCCAGGAGGCAGCACCCTGACAGCCGCATTTCCAGTGTTGGTTTAAGGAGTGTTTCCTCCAAATTGTGTTTCTTCCACCTGGGTCTCCAGTGCACGTCCTCCAAGTGTGTTAGATGCCAAGTACAGAATTTCCTGTGGGTCAGAATTTGAGTGTGCTGAGTCAGTCAGGCCGGCTCATTGCTGAGATCTGAAGACCTGGAACCAAATCTGTCCTGCTTGGCTGCCCTGTATGGCCCCACATTCTGGGGGGAACCACGGGAATGCACTTCTGCCCTGGCTCTGTCTCTGTCTGTCCCTGAAGAAATGTCCAGTGACTTGATGTGGCCAATGAGAGGTGCAGGAGGGTGGAGAGCTGGGGTTAGAAGTCCTATATGATTTGACAGTGGGGGCATAAAAGTACCTTCCCAGCCCCTCCCTCAAGCAAAATTCTGCCTAAGCAATCCAGTGGGGAAGCAGTGCTAGGGGGGTGGGGATGAGGGAGGCAAAGCCAGGAGCAGTGAGAAACCAATGAACAGTGGAGTAACGTGGTCACATGGAGTTTTAGAAAGAGCAGGATAGGGGTGCCTCGGTGGCTCAGTTGTTAAGGGTCTGCCTTTGACTCAGGCCATGATCCTAGGGTCCTGGGATCGAGCTCTACGTTGGGTTCCCCACTTGGCGGGAAGCCTGCTTCTCCCTCTCCCACTTCCCCTGTTTGTGTTCCCTCTCTCACTATGTCTGTCTCTGTCAAATGAGTAAATAAAATCTTAAAAAAAAAAAAAAAAAAGAAAGAAAGAGCAGGATGCCTGCTTATGCAGAGGGGTCTGGGAGGGGGGTGGGAGTTGGGAGTGGAGGCCAGAGGAATGGGTGGAAGTTCTGGCATGTCCAGAAAACAGATGAGGAGAGCCTAGACTAAGGTGGCTAGTGTGCACAGTGGGCTTTCAATGAGTATTGGGTGATGAATGAATGGATTAATGAATGAATGAATGGATTAGTGGGAAAGAAAAGGAGGAGATGGATTGAGAAACATGAAAGATGCACAGGTCTGAGCTAAGTTTTTGTTTGCTATTGGAGGGAACTCTGTGAACATCTGCCTGGTCCCCACACCAGCCTGCTATTGGGTGATGCTTTCATGAACATTCAGGAGGTGAGTGAAAGCCTCATGGCCTTGCCACATGGTCCTCTGATCTCATGTCTCCAGTGGGAGAGAAGAGACAGAGAGAGAGAGACCTCTGGATACTTTCCCCACCAGCCTGAGAAGGCCTTGGAGGTTTATGACGAGGCCTATAGAAAGAACCCACACGATGCATCCCTCGTCAGCAGGATTGGGCAAGCCTATGTGAAAACCCACCAATATACCAAGGTCAGGCTAGGTTGGGGTGGGGAGGTAGGGGTGGGGTTGGGGGAGACAGCCCAGCAGGGAAGAGGGAAGAGGATGTATGGGTAGGAGGGTCAGGATGGGAGGGGAGTTTGGCTGCATTTCCACCCTGAATGATACCCCATTCAGCAGGGAGCTGAATGGGGTATCAAGGGGAGAATTCAGAAGCCAGCCACCGTTTCTCCCCACCCCTCCATATACACCTGCCCAGCTTGAGCCCTCTGCAGCTGGGAGGGCCTTTCCATCTCAGGCTTCTGTGTTCTGCGGGGACACACAGTGGTGGCCGCTGAGGGGAACACGGTGTGAGGCACTCAAGGGTAAAACCAAACCCAATGCCAGTATTTCCCATTTACCCTAAGGCAATTAATTATTATGAGGCCGCCCAGAAGATCAGTGGACAGGACTTTCTGTGCTGTGATCTGGCTGAGCTGCTCCTGAAGTTAAAGAAATTCAGCAAGGCAGAGAAAGTTCTGAAACAAGCACTGGAACATGACTCTGGTGAGGCCATGTCTGAAAGTCTCTCCCCCAGCATACTGTGCCCCCCACCGCCTCCTACACTCTCTTTGCCTGCAGAATGATGCAGGGGTCTTGAACCCAGTTCCCTCCCTCCCCCATCCCCCGCCTCCCAGGGGCCAGAGAACACTGATTTGAGTTTCCATTTTGCAGTCAAGGACATCCCATCCATGATGAATGATGTCAAGTGCTTGCTTTTGCTGGCAAAGGTTTACAAGAGTCATAAAAAAGAGGACGTGATGGGAACTTTGAATGAGGTAATTGACGATAGACAACAGACTCAAGCAAGCTCTTTATCTGCCATTTCCTGATGGGAGCTATAAAAGTAAGGCTGGTCTAGAAGGCTCAAGAGCTGGCCCTCCAAAGAGAACCTAGGTTACACCTTAGGCCTCTGCCTTCCATTTATCCCCATACCTGTGCTCTTCATTGATGGTGCCCCAAAGTGCCTGAAGGCCAGCTGGGCCAGGCTGGAGAAGGCAGGGAGGAGGAAGGTGCCCTCGTCCTCAAGGATGCTAGAGGTGATAATACTCGACAATGCCAGGAGCTCCCAGTCACTGAATGCTCTGTGGTGGATGCTATACTAGGCTTTTTGCTTTCTTATTAATTCTCACGGTAGCCTTTGAGATACAGCACTGGGACGTTCCTGCTTCACAGATGAGGCTCCAAGAGGTTAAGAAATATGCTCGGAATCTCCCTCTCTCTCTCTCTGCCTGCCTCTCCATCTACTTGTGATTTCTCTCTGTCAAATAAATAAATAAAATCTTTAAAAAAAAAAAAAATGGGCGCCTGGGTGGCTCAGTGGATTAAGCCGCTGCCTTCGGCTCAGGTCATGATCTCAGGGTCCTGGGATCGAGTCCCGCATCGGGCTCTCTGCTCGGCAGGGAGCCTGCTTCCCTCTCTCTCTCTCTCTCTCTCTGCCTGCCTCTCCATCTACTTGTGATTTCTCTCTGTCAAATAAATAAATAAAATCTTAAAAAAAAAAAAAAAAGAAATATGCTCAGAATCTCACTGCTAGTAAGTGGTGGAGGTGAGATTGGAACCAGGTCTGACCTGATCCAAACAAAGGTCTTTCCCCACCCAGCTGCCTCGATGGGACACTTCCTGGCCATTCCTGCCATACCTTCCTCTCTCGTTCCAGCAAGGGCATGGTCTGCCACTTGTTGGGCAAAGGGGTGCATTCTGTGGGTGTAAGAGCAGAGCCCACTCTCTAACTGTTGAGATGATTTATGCCCTTGTTTCCCACCAGATTCCCACTCCCTTTTGGCCCTTAGAAATCCCAAAGCTTGACCCTGGTGTCTTTAATCCGTCTTCTTCCGAAACTCCCGGGTTACTCACTTGATCATTTTATGTCGTGGGTATTTGTGAAGGCTGCCTCAGAGTCCCTGCAGGGTAGTATGCAGAGTAAATGCATCTGTCAAAACCCAGCCTGCTCTGAGCACCTACTCTGGGGTTGTGCAAGCGCAGATTAGACAAGGAGACAGCAGGGTGTGATGGAAACAGGTAAACAAGGACAGTACACTGGAGTGTTTTGTTTGGGCGCCTTTGCTTCTACTCCTGCCCCCAAGGCAGAGCCAGTTTGACTCCTGAGTGCTCAGCCAGTGGCCTTGCCTGTCCAGAGTGACCCAGATCTGCTCAAGGGTACTTGAGATGCCCTTTCTGATAATATGCTGACACAGAAACCAGAGCGTGGAGACTGGTTGTGAATTGGCCTGAGATCCAGCACATCAGGCTCCGAGTCTCTGATCCTGACTTTACGGGTCTCCTCAGGCCATGGACCTCCAGTCTCGGATCCTGAAGCGTGTTCCACTGGAGCAACCAGAAATGATCCCCTCCCAGAAGCAACTGGCAGCCTCCATCTGTGTCCAGTTTGGGGAGCACTACCTGGCAGAGAAGGAGTTTGCCAAGGCAGTGCGGTCTTATAAGGATGCCCTCTTCTACTCGCCCTTTGACAATAAGGTGGGGTCCTCAAAGCCAGAGCCTCCCCCTTCTCTTGGGCTGTGATGCCTTGCAGAGTTTCCTGCCTAGGGGCAGAGACCAGGTCCTTTCCTGTGCCTCGCTGAGTACCTGAGGTATAAGGGCCCTGAGACCCATGGTGTGGGGAGCCTGCTCTAGCTGACCGTGGGGCCCTCGAACCAAGTCTGGGAAGCCTCACTTTGGATAGCCACTTGTGGGAGGTGGAGTGGGAAAGACCCTGCCAAAAGTCATGTTAGTCTGGCATTTCTGGGTCCCCCTTGGAGGTGGTGACACAGTGAGAGCTGTGGCTGCCTGGGGTCTTTGGGCACAAACTCAGACTAAGCTTCCAAGGAGGTTTAGGGTCATGAGGGTGGTGTGACTCTCCAGAGAGAGTGGGTGGAGTCCATACTAGGAGAACGGAGAAAAAGCTTAGTGGCCCAGCCATTCATTCATTTAACAATCATTTGGGGCACCTGGGTAGCTCAGTTAAGCATCTGCCTTTGGCTCAGGTTGTGATCACAGGGTCCTGGGACTGAGTCCCACAGGCTCTCTGCTCAGTGGGAGACTGCGTCTTCCTCTCCCTCTGCCTGATGCTCTGCCTGCTTGTGCTCTCTCTCTCTTTCTTTCTGTCAAATAAATAAAATATTTAAAACAACAACAACAACAACAAAACATGTACTCGTTTAACAGATGTCTCAAACATGCCAGGCACAGTGCTAGGCCTGGGAGACGGTGGGCCCAGACCTATCCCTGCCCAAAGACTGCCTCAGGGAGGGGGCACAGATGAGCACATTTGTAGTTCCAGTGCTACACGATATGTGCCTGCATGTGGGTCTGCACACTGTGGGAACTCAGAAGATAGGTACCTGCTCCGCGTCTGGGGCACGGAAGGCAGCCCAGAGATGGTTAGGTCAGAGCCAGAGCTGAAGGAGAGGTACAAGTTATACTTAGTTAGTAAAACACATGGTATGATTGGAGAACTGGTAAAGGAAAAGAGTAGAGCCAGAGACCTAACAGAAGTGGGTGATGAGAGCGGGAGACATTAGCCTCGGAGTTTCCCCTTGACGCTCGCTGGTCCGTTTTGTCTGGTCTTGTCACAGGTGGTGCTGGAGCTGGCGCGACTCTTCCTGCTGCAGGGACAGCTGGACCTGTGTGAGCAGCACTGTGCCCTCCTCCTACAGTCTGAGGAGCACCACGAGACGGCCTCTGTGGTAGGAGCCCCCAACCCCGAACCTTCTGCCTGCCCTCCCCAGGCTCCCTGTGACTCTGAGGGCTGCTTCCCAGCCCTAGAACTCAGTTGCCTGGCTGCCCCACACAACAAGGGCTGCCAGGCAGAGGGGATGGAGTGTGGGGCCGCTGCCCTTCACCAGGTAGGGGTGGCAGCAGGGACCACGTCAGTCTTCTGGGCCCATCCAGGGGGGTGGAGAGGGAACCACACCTATAGCTGGTGAAGGCAAGGGTGGGACAGGTTCCTGGGTTTAAAGAAGAGAGTGGGAAAAACGCTCTCCTGCCTGACTTCTCTCCTCCCTAACATCCAGGCAGCCACCAGGGCCACCCCTAGAAGAGGGAAGCCCGCATTCCACCTCTGCTGCTGCTTGCAGCTGGCAGTTTCCAGACACAGGCGGAGAGGCTAGTTCTGTTGCAGCCTGTCAAAGGGTCCTTCTGGTGTCCACTTACATCCTCTCCCTCTAACCCCAGTCAGGTCTTCCTTCTGGGCTCCTCCTGGGGCCACTTCTCCCAGTGCCTAGAGAAGCTTCCCCTGGAAGTGCTTTCTCACCAGCCCTGCTTATCCCCACCCCTGGCCAGCCTACCCACCAGGGAACTCCAGGGCACTGTGTGTTTTCTGACAGATGATGGCTGACCTGATGTTTAGAAAACAAAAATATGAAGCTGCTGTCGATCTCTACCACCAAGTCCTGGAGAAAGCGCCAGGTAACTGCCTGCATTAAGACTGGCTACAACAGTTCCCACCCTGCAAAGACTGTTCTCCCTTGAGAAGGGTGGGCCCCTCCCCTCCTTCCTGACTGGGCAGAGGAAGCCCCTTCCTCTCTGATTTGTTCCCAGAGCGGCAGGAAACTGATAAAACCTTGATGGAACATGCTGGCCCTTCCCCAGTCCAAGGGGCCAGTTCCTGGTCTCCTGGTCTCAGGCAGGGCAGCATTTGGCACCAGACCCAGGAGAACCTGTCTCTCCCCACATCACAGCCATTGGACTGAATGTGGCTCCCTTCTGAGGTCACAGCACCTGGAGGTGGCTCGAAATTCTCCCTTATGGGTAGCTACATTTCTCCCTCATTGCAGTATCAAACCACACTCTTGCTGGGGCAGGGACCATACCTGATGCTCAGACTAGAGCCCCTGGAGGCCCAAAACCAGCTCTGCCTAGAGGCCTAGCCGAGTGCAACTGTTAGGAGTGCGGATCCTGGAGCCAGATGGCCTATGTCTAACTCAAGCTCTTCCACTCACCAGCTGTGTAACCTTTGGCAGATAACTTCTTTGTGTCTCAGTTTCCTCATCTGTGAAATGGGAAGCATTGGTACCCCGTTGTATAGTTAATATATAGGCAAAGCGCTTCATGCCAGGTACTGTACAAGTGTTAGCTATTATTACTACTTTTCAGTATGATGATGATAATTCTCTCAACTGTGGAGACCAGTGGAGACATTGAGGCTGCTGGGATGTCCAGGCTCAGCCCAAACCAGGCAGTGTCTGCTGGTCCCCTCCCTTCTCCATGCCATCTGGCAGCACCCAGACGGATCTAGCTAGTGGTTAGCATAGCCTGGAGATTTCTGCTTTCTTATTTTAGACAATTTTTTGGTACTGAATAAACTAATTGATCTGCTATGGAGAAGTGGCAGACTTGAAGATGCCCCTGCCTTCTTTGAATTGGCCAAGAAGATGTCCAGCCGCATTCCTTTGGAGCCAGGCTTCAACTACTGCAGAGGCATCTACTGCTGGTGAGTGGAGGGGGGAAAGGGAGGTCAGCATGATCTCTAGCAGGGGGTTCTTCCTAGTGGACACGCTGGGCTTCTGTAGCAATTCAGCGTGCAGATCTGGGGGGGGGGGGGGGGGGGTGAAAAGCAGCGATCCAGCCCTAGTGTGCACAGACTCAGGGAGTGGTCCCTGCAAGTCCCTGCCCTCACTGGCCCTCAGTTTCTGTTTCTGGTTCTTGGGTATTTCTCTTCTCCGCTACAGGCACATAGGGCAACCCAACGAAGCACTGAAGTTCCTAAACAAAGCACGCAAGGACAGCTCGTGGGGCCAGAGTGCCACCTACTACATGGTGCAGATCTGTCTGAACCCAGACAACGAGATCGTGGGCGGAGAGGCTTTTGAGAATCTGGTGGCTGAGAGCAAGTAGGGGCCTGGCTGACCTAGGGTGGGGGTGGGGGCGCAGGGGCAGGACCCTGGGAAAGGAGGGGAGAGCCTCGTGAGCTGCGGGGTCCAGGCCAAGTGAGGGCCCCACGGGTTCCGGGTTCCGGTGTCCAATGGCTGCAGCTCCACCGACAGGAAGGGCTCAGAGCAGCATGGTGTGCGCACCGCGGAGAAGCTGCTGCGTGAGTTCTACCCGCACTCGGCCCGGGGCCAGACCCAGCTGCGACTGCTGCAGAGTCTCTGCCTGCTGGCCACCAGGGAGAAGGCCAACGTGGAGGCGGCGCTGGGCACCTTCATCGAGATGGCGCAGGCTGAGGTGGCCGGCGCGCGGGACAGGCGGCTTGTGGGGCGAGGCTGGGGGCCTAGTGCACTCACGCCAGCTTACACCCCCCCCCCCCCCCCGTGCGCAGAAGGAGAGCGTCCCCGCCCTGCTGGCCATGGCACAGGCCTACGCGCTGCTGAAGCAGGTCCCCAAGGCGCGCACGCAGCTGAAGCGTCTCGCCAAGGCCCCGTGGGCGCTGGATGAGGCCGAGGACCTGGAGAAGAGCTGGCTCCTGCTAGCGGACCTGTACTGCCAGGGCGGCAAGTTCGACCTGGCGTCGGAGCTGCTGCGGCGCTGCGTGCAGTACAACAAGGCAGGGGGCGCGCCGCCGCGGGGACGCCGGTGGAGGCAGGGGGCGAGGGGCGCGTGGGCATCGGGGGCAGAGGAGGTGCGGGTTAGAACTGATGTGAAGAGGCTGGACAAAAGAGGGCACATGCACGCTAAGGAAGATGGGAATGGAACCGGGGGCAGGATCAGGGAGTGGGACCGGGCTAGGTAAGAGGAGGCGGTCAGGGTGGGGCAGCCAAGCTAGATGGGAAGGGGTGTCAGGGTCAGAGCCGGAGAGCTGTGGGGAAAGGGGTCATGCCAACGTCGGGGTAGCCTGGAGGGGGCACACGGTCGACCCCTCGCAAAGGTGGGAGATGCTACTGGAGACCCTGAAAGGTTAGAGTTAATGCAGCTCACCACCATCCTTTGCCCCCCCAAATCTCCCCTCCCCTGTGGGTTGTACCCTGTGCTGGGATGGGGTGTGGCTTTCCCTACAGTCCTGCTGCAAGGCCTATGAGTACATGGGCTTCATCATGGAGAAGGAGCAGTCCTACAAAGATGCAGCCACCAACTACGAGCTGGCCTGGAAGTACAGTCATCACGCCAATCCTGGCATTGGTAAGGCAATCAGCCAAGGTGCATGTGGGTGACCTGGGCACTGGGCAGGAGGACCGAAACCCTGGCTCTTGGGTAGTTAGGGTGCCACTGTCTGTGTTCCCTGTGCCCCTGGACAGGCTTCAAACTCGCTTTCAACTACTTGAAGGACAAGAGATTTGTGGAGGCCATTGAAGTCTGCCACCATGTAAGCCATTGTAAGCCCCTGGGATACATTAGGGGTGGGGTGGGGGGCTGGTGCTGTGGCCTGGTCCTGGTGCAGAGATGGACACCCCCTGCCTGATGCTGCACCCCTTTCTTCCTCTGTCCCAGGTTCTCAGAGAGCATCCTAATTACCCCCAAATCAGAGAAGAAATTTTGGAAAAGGCCCAAGGGTCTCTGAAGCCTTAGCTGTGGTCAGTGGGAGCCAGGGTGGGTGGAAGCCATCAAGCTAAAGAAGTTTCTTGGAGGGGTTGGGAAGTGGGGCAGGGGAGAAGAGATTCAGAATATGATATATTCTTACCCATTTCTCTATTGTGTGTGGTTTATTTGAATCATGCCTCATCTGGTCTAAGGGCATCCCAAAGCTTTGTGTTTTTAAGGCACAAGAGGCACTTTTGCTCTGAGGAGAAGAGGGATCCACCAGCTTAACTTATGCTGGGCTCACTGGGCACCTTCTGTTGGGTTCCATTTTTATTCCAGACTCTGAGGGAGCAGAGGGGAACAAAGAGGTGGTTTGGGGAAAAAAAACAAAAACAAAAACAAAACTCCCTACATCTATTTTCATATTATTATGTTAGTTTATAAATGCCTCCCCTCCTCTATCTGGTCTTCAGACCCCCAGGGCTCAAGAAGAGACTCCTCACAGCATCCTGCCCAGCTGGGACACAGATAGGACGACCAGCTCAGAAGGTCCCACAGCTGAGGCTGTGTGAGGGAGGCCATCATCCCATAGGCTGTGGAGGCCCTTGGCTCACTCTGTCCATACATTCTGTCTCCTTCCCAGGTCCTCCGCTGGCCTCTGCTGCTCCTCACTGGTTTGGGACAAACCCGATTACCCATGACTGGTACAGCCCAAGAAAAAAATAGCTCCCACTTCAGATTTTCTAAAAGACACTGACCAACAGATTTATCCTCCAGAAACCTTTTTCACGCCTTGGAGGACAAAAGCAATGGTCCCTATTTAGAGGAATTATGTTACTTGTAACTGGCAAGAGAGTGGCAGAGGTCACTTTAGCTGCAGCTCCCACCACCTCTCTTCTTGTTTCTCATGATGCCAGTAACAGGCCCGGTTTGGCCTCAGAGGAAGGAACTCTGAACTGGGAGTTAGGACTGTGACCTTCCCAAGAGCTTCTGCTCTGTGGACTTCAGTGTCCCCCTCTGTGGTAGGAAATTAGATGAGATGTGCCTGTCCCCAAAACCATAATACAAATCCCTTCCAATGATATACAGCAAATAGTTTATAGTTTAATAGCCATGTGTTTAAAAATCATTGTTACATAATAGAGAAAAATAACTAGCATGACAAAGTCATGAATTCATGAGTGCTGTTACTCAGAATGGTTCTAACTTTTAAGTATATCAATATAATTGATATAAAGCAAAATACTTAGTATGAGTAGAATACAGCAAAATTTTCAAGAGAAGTTGTCCAGTGATGACAGTTTGGGAACCGGACAGGTAGGGGTCGCGTTTAGAACAGACAGAATTATCCTTGGTGGTGGCTGAGCCTTGTCTTTGTAACACCCCGCTGACCACATGGATGGCCTCTTGATCTGAGTCAGTCATCTGGAATGCTTTCCCCAGCTTACTACCATCCTTCCTATGGGAAACCGGTCCCCTTTACTAGCATCTGCTTTACAATCTGGTTTCTTGGGGTGGCTTGTTGAGAGACAGGTTTGTCTGTATGGAGAATGGTGCTGTAAAGGATTATACATTAATCACATTTTTATTACTGTAGAACCCAAATGGTCTTCATTTATCTTTAAAAAAAAAAAAAAAAAAAGGCCAGGAAGCGATCTTATTGCCCTAGACAGGGAGGGGGTAGGTTCAGTCCTGCCATGGGCTGTGTCCATGGTTTAGGGCCCCGTGGGGGCTTCCCGCCAGGGAACTGGAGTGGCCAGGAGTTGCTGTCCAGACCGCCAGGCTAATCAGAGCAGGGCCTCGGAGCCCTTGGAGAGACCCAGACTTTGAAATCATGCGTGCTGAAGCAAACTCTACAAAGAGTGTTCTCAGCTGAGGACCAGCAGCAGGGAGACAGAGCAATGCAATGTACCAGGATACTCTACCAGGAGAAGCCAAAGTCCTGGCTAAGCTGCTTACAGGGACAGGCTACCCATCACAGGCCAGGCACCAAGCTATGGATCCTCCTCTGACCATTGATGATGAGGCCATGTCCATGCATGTTCAGAGGTAAGAGACAGATACCCAAAGAGTAGCAGAACTGGCAGAGAGAGGATAAAACATAGAGATAGTGGCAGAAACATGAAAACAATAAGGAAGTCACAAACATGCCCCAGGTACTCTCCTAAGTGCTGCGTATATGCGAACTGAATGAGCTTTTGAGACAAGCCGTGTTATTTGCACAGTATTGAGGACACCAAGACCCAGTGGTGGTAAACAGGCAGTGTGATTTGCCTAAGTCACTTTGCTAGGTAGGAGAGCTGGGATTTGAACCTGGCATTCTGGGTCCATGTTCTTACCCCATAAGCCTCAGAGAGAAAGTTAAGGAGAGCCCAGCACAGACCAAAAGGCAGAGAATCAGAGCCAGATCTAGTCTCCTTATTTGGTCTTCCCTTCCAGCACTTTGTATAAATCGTTATTCCTAAGGGGGAGGCTGACCTTGCTCCTCAGGCCCTAGGCTGGGAGTCCCCAGGGCAGGGTGCGGCCTGCTCCTTTGGCCCACAGCCGGGCTGCTGGGGACAGGTCAGACGGGTCTGGCTGGTGCAGATGGTTGAGGTCCTGCAGCTTCCTGTGCTCAGCCTGACAGGAGGACTCTACCAGCCACATCCCACTGTCTGCCCCTAACTGGGGGCGGGGGCTTCGTTCTCTAGGCCAGGCCCCACCCAGCTCAGTGAGACCAGTGGGAAACAGCTGAGCAGAGAACCATCTCAGAAGACTATACACTGCCCCAGCTCACCACCACCCTGGGAGATCACTGGGGAAGATGGGCTCGTGGGAAGGGAAAACTGCTCTGCCTGGAAACCTCCTAGTGGGCTTCCTGTCTCCAAGGTGAGAGGCCTGCATGGGAGGAGGCCCACTGGGTTGTGACCCTCACTCCTACCCCAACATAGCCTCTGAGTCCACCATCCTGCGGGGACAGCCTCTCCCTCCCCCCACACTACCTCCCAAGGGTATACCCCCCATCTCCCAGTCCCACAAACGCAGTCCACAGTTTAAAAATAGAGCCTCTTTATTGGTACCTATAAGCTCAGGTACAAGGTGTTCCCACAAACACAGGCTGGCAAGGCCTCCTGGGCAAGGCGGCAAGCCCAGAGCCTGGGCTTCTTGGCACAGACATAGAGAAAAATGAATAAATTATAGTTCTGACGCTCAAGGACGATACAGAAATTAGGATGCAAAACTCAACATCGGCAAACAAAGAGCATAAAAGCCGAAAGGGCCTCTCCTCACCGGAGCCAACTGGCTTTAGGGCATGGGCAGGTGGCTGGGGCTGACATGCAGTGCCCAGCAAGCCCTGAGATAGTCGTCAGGAGCGTGCTATGGGCACAGAGGCTAGTCCCTTGCCCTCTCTGGGCTTCCTGCTTCCCTTCTACATTAGTGGGCCCAGAATAAAGCCTGTGGCCTTTGGGGAGGAAGACCATGAGGCAGAGTACAGGAAGCAGAGGGGGCTGTGTCGGGGCAGAAGCAGGTTTTGGTCACGGTTGGCTTGGCCTGGCCAGTCCAGTCCAGCCCAGCCCAGCCCAGCCCAGCCCCCTAGCTAGACACTGTCCCCAGTCACTTGCCCCTCATAGCCAGGCTGCTGCTGCAGTAGACTATAGGCACCCAATCCACACCTGGTCTGTACCAAAGCCCAGGCAGGGTAGGGGATGCACGACAAGGCAGAGGGACTTGCAGGGGTCTGTGCCCTACCCCAACTCCAGCACTGCCCACCAGCCAGAGGGGAGAAGCCTATACCTTCTAGTCTCCAAATAAATTATGGAAATAAATTATAGTCTTCACAGTCCAGAAAATATAGCCACCCATGGGTCTGGGGCTCAGGGTGGCAGGAGAAGCCATTAGAAGTGGCAGATTTCAGCCCTGTCTTGTTCAGGCTAAGGAACATCACATGAGACCGGAAAGGGGTCTGCAAAGCTCCAGGGGAGCCATATTTCCTCCTGTTCCTGGCATACACCATGGAAAGTGGAAGAAGAGACTGCGTGGGCTCGGGGGATGGGTGGGGGGCCCAGGTGGCTGACAGGGAAAGCCCCCTCCCTGCCCTCTCTTCAGCACGGAAGTAGTTACAAAAATAAATAAGTCAATCCAGAGTGTTGCACAAACTCAGGAGTGCCTACATGGATGAGCCAAAACTCTTAACATACAGACCTCAGGGAGCCCCCAAATTACAACAAAGCAGCAACAGGGCTCTTAGGACCACGAAAAGGTCCCCCAGTCCTCACACAGGCACCGGCTCCACCAGAGGCGCTGGGGCCGGGTCCTCAAACAACTGGCTGTCCATGAAGGGTGCCGGGGCCTCAGTGGCTGAGTCCACCAGGCCCACAAGGGACTCCAGGAGGCAAGCGCCGGTGTCCCCTGCTGGAGAAAAGGTTGGCAGGGGGAAGAAGGGGGCCTCCGGATTGTCCAGGCTGTCAGACACCTTCCGGGAGGTGTAGTGAGGCCCCAGACTATAGTCTGGCAGGGCCTGGAGCAGCTCGAAGGAGTCGCAGGAAGACAAGCTGAGGTCCACAGAGTTGCTCTGGCCGGCATCTGAGCTGGGCAGCACTGAGGCACCAGGGAAGCTGCATTCTCCCAACCCTTCAAGGCTACTGTTCAGGAAGAAGCTGGCATCCAGGTTGGCGTTTTCATCCAGGATGCCTGACGTGAGGCTAGAGCTGGTATAGCTGTGGGTCCAGCTGGCCAGGCCACCAGGCTCACCAGTACCAAAGATATCAGCTGGGTGGAAGCAGCTGAGGTTGTCCAGGCTCCCCACTCTCCCTTCCTCTTCCTCCTCCTCCTCCCCTCCCAGGTCAGAGTCACTAAGACTCAGGACCCGGGCCAGGCTGTCATCATCCATGTCGGCCTGGAAGCCAGGGCCAGGCAGGGCTGGGTGGGCGGTGCCGCTCGGGGCCTCGCTGGTGCCCGAAGCTGTGGAGGAGTCGGTCATGTCGCTGCTACAGCTGTTGTCTCCCAGCTCGCTGCTCACGGGGGGCTTGGCTAGTGGGAAAGCAGGGGCCAGGACCTGCTCACCAGGGCTGGCTGGGCCATCCTGGCTGGGCGCCTCCAGCTCCCCCAGGCTCTCGGCCCCCTGCTCCAGCTGCAGGCGGGTGAGGGTGTGGAGGAAATGGGTCTGCACGCGGGCCTGATTAAATTCTACACGGCCCTTGGGGTTCTCGCAGCCCTCCCTACAGCAGCCGCAAGGGAACGCAGTGTGGTCCATCTGCAGAGAGAGCAGAGCATAAGTAAGGATCCTGTAGAGCCCAGAGAAGCCCGAGCTCAGGTTCTGCTTCCCGGCCCGTACCTGGCACTTGATGCCCGCCAGACTGCAGCTGCAGGTCTCGGGGTCACAGACCCGATCACAACGACAGCCACAGTCCTCTCGGGACTGGCGCAGAGCCTGCAGCTCCCGCTTCTCCTCACGATCGATCCTTCGCACCCCAGCAGCCCGCAGCAGAGCCCGCCGTCGCCGGGCCGGGTAGGGCTGTAGGAAGGTCATCTCCTCCAACCGGCCACCTGCCACGGCCACGGCCAAGTCCTCTTCCACAGAGGCATCATCAATGGCGTCCGCTGTGAGTGGCAGGCTGGCCTCCGTCTCAGGCACCCCCGTCTCTGCAAGCTGTACCACAGCAAAGAGGAAGGATGTGAGAGACAGACAGGGGTCTTGGCCCCCACCTCCACCAGTCACTGGACAAATGTTCCCCACAGGCTTATTCGGGCTGAGCACCATGGATACCACAGTGAATGTGAAGGCCAAAAACACTGCCCTTGGGGCACTGGCAAAGAGATTTCCTGTTCCTGTCATTTCCCCAGTTCCTGGACAAGCCCCCAGCCTCCCTCCACAGCCAGCCTGACACCCCACCCCCAAGGTCACATCAACTATCCATCCCTCACATGGCACAGACAGACAGCTTCAGGCACCATGCCCCCAGCCACTACAGCAAACACAGGCCCTTCCACACCCCACTCTGTCTGCGGATTATCCAGGTAACAGGCCCTGATGGAGCAATACTGGCCCCAGAGGCCTCCTTCCCTAAATTAATAATGAGCATACTGGCTCCCACCCTAAAAGCCCCTCCCCTCTAAGGCTAGGTCTTCAGAAGCCAACCAAGAGCCCCTGCAATGGAGACGGGTCTCCCCTACCTTCCACCGGAGCGCCTCCAGCTTCTCCTCCTTCAAGCGTAGGCGCAGCTTCTCACGCCGTGCCCGGGCTTGCTCCTGGGTGAACTCAGCCAAGGAAAAGCGGCGGCAGGCACTGTGGCGGGGGCCCATACCCAGAGTGCAGCCACCACGGCTGGGTACACTGGTGAAGCCCTGGCACCGTGGAAAGTAGAAGACGGTGATACCATCAAAGGCGACATGGCCTGGCCGCCTCCGGGGAGCCCGCTTCAGGATGGACAGGGCTGGAAGGCACAGAGGGAAGGCACAGGACATTAGTTCTCTGTGAGGCTCAGCAAACCTCCAGGAAGATGGTACTGAATGACCTTTCCTCACTCGTCCTGCTGTGACTTCCCACCCCGAGAAAAAAAGAAATGGATCTGAATTTAGGAACCAGCCTGGCTAGGATTAGAGCTGGTAAAATTGAATGGCCCTCCTTACTATTACTTACCAGTCCAAATGAGACTGTTAGATTAAACACCTCTGTCATCTTTATTAGCCATTTATAGGTTCCTTAGGCAGTTTTCTATAGGTTTTTTTTTTATTCATTTGTAGGAACTCTATATATATGATATTAAAGACACTGATCATCTGTCTAAGCTATCTGCAAATATTTTAGTCTTTTATTTTTGTTCAAGGCATTTTACAAAATAACTTCTAAGGCCATGTAATTAAAAATATATTGACCTTTTCCTTGAGTTTCCTGCATTTTGCAACAGGCTTAGAAAGGCTCTTATCTGAAACTGCCTAAGTTATGGATTGTATATTGATTACTAAGCTATATTTGGTATATTCTATACAAATACTGGTATCCTATTGCTTTTAATTGAACCATAAATAGTTGCCTTAGAACAGCTGAATACTGGCAACTGTTATGTATTTCAACTTACTATTTTGCCTGTCCCAATCCAATACATAGAATTCTTATTCTCTCAGCAAACTGAACTGGGTAGCACTTACTGAACAATGTTAACTACTAGTGGTGACAACATCCTCATCTTGTTCCTTAGTGGGACGGCTTCCAGTATGTTCTCACTGACAGGAATGCCAGCTTTTGGGCTGAGACACATTTAATCACTTAAGGTAGAATTCACTTATTACTATTTTACCAAGGGCCTTATCTAGAAGAAACATGACATTTTATCAAGAGTTTTTCAGCATCCACAAGCGGCTCTCTTATTTTTCTTCCTCTGACATAGTCATTGGGTAAACTCTAAGACTGGATTTTATAAATATTAAACCATTCTTATATTGCCAGAATAAATCCAGTTTAGTCAACATACTGTTAGGTTTTATGTGCTAAAAACCATACTCTCTTTCTATGTATAATACACAGATACATATATTAATACATAAACAAAGACATCATTCCCAGGGATTAAAATGTCACTGCAGTAATAATTAGGAAAAATATGTCTAAAAAAGTTCCCTGGGGTTGGGGGCAGCAATAATGAAGAACAAAATTGAGGAATACTGCTTTAGGGCTCTTTGTCATTTTGAAATCAGAATGACGCCAGCTTGAAAAGTAACTGGGGACGAAACCTTTCCACGATGTTCAGGCAAAACCAAACGGCATTTTGACAGGAGAGGGACCGGCCTGACAGGCCCCGCAGTACAGTGTGGGGCGTGAGACTCTAGTGGTTCAGTTGGTAGGACAGGGTGTGCAAGCTGGAGAAATGAAACTGGAACATAAGGGAGGAGTTGGAGCCAGAGGGCCCCAGGGCGATTCTGAGGAGCTCCGTCCTGACCTGCAGGACTTCTAAGCAGGGAGTCCTGAGGTCAAAGGTGAATTGAGCCGGGCCCAGGTGCCTCTGGACAGTGGCCATTCCTCAGTGACCACTGTATTACGGGAAGTGGCCATGGTGGAGAGCCAAAGCCATTGGGACACGACCTCCAGAGGCCAGCATGGCTTTGTCAGGGGCCTCCCAATTTCATTTTCAGGAAGGAAGGAGGGGTGCGGTGGTTCTGAGGAGAGAGGGACTCACGGGGGAAACTCCGGGGGCCACAGAAGTCACGGTCAGGCAAAGGCGACTGATCCCAGGGACCCTCCTCATCGGAATCCCAGGCTGGGGAGACTGATGAGCTTGGAGAGCAGGAGCGAGAACAGCGGCCCGAGGAGGACAAAGAGGAGGAGGAGGAGCAGAGCGAGGAGTCGTCCTCATCCAGCTGGTCAAACTTCCTCTTCAGGGGCCCAGTCATGGTGGGGCAGGGGGTACTCTGGGGTCCGCACACTGACAGCCTGGAGTGGAAAGGAGAAACCTCTGGGTGGCAGGCCTGCAGAAAGGCAGCGGCTGCTCAGTCTCGACCAACTTCCCTTACCCTCCAAGGTGTCCCAGGCCTCCCCCGTGGCTCTGCATGCAGGGGGATGGCTTCGAGAGGTTTCCTGCCACAGGCAGAGTACCGAGGTCCAGACCCTCCTCCTAGCACTTACAGATTCCCACCATCTCTGCCCAAAAGCCTTCCTAGGACACCACTGGGAACCTTCCCCACTACCTCCTACAACCCACCTACACACATGCATTCACCAGACCAACAGATGGACCAACAGACCTCAGCCGGGCCTCGTTCATTCCCCGACAGGAATCCTGGGGGCTGACTCACTGGCTGGGTGATTCACACAGCTCGCATCTGTGTGCCTTTGTGTGTGTGAGGCCGTCTGCAGCAGCCTGCACAGACAGCCCTGTACAGTGGCTCTCCTTCCCCCTCCTCCTCCACCACCACCCTCAAACACTCCTACAGATACACCACCCTATGCACGGGCGCGCGCACACAGACAGACAGACAGACACACACACACACACTCTCTCTCTCTCTCCTTCTGTCTCTGGGGCCAGGCTGACCAGGGCACTCCGGGAAACAGGCTGCCTTCGACACTGGCCCCGATTCCCAGACACAGGACTTTCCGGAGCCCCTCCTCTCCCGTGACAGAGCCACTCAGACTTTCCCTCAGAAACCCCCGCCCCGCAGAAGTCCCCTGTTTCCAGGCCTGGCTGTGCTTCATGTGTCTCTAACAACTCCTGTTTGATCTTAAAAATGCATCTACATCTTGCCTCGACTCCAACATCTAGCTCTGTTTGTTTGAATTAACTTCCTATGGAAAATTATTTTTTTCCTCTCAAAACACACACACACACACACACCACCACCACCAACAACAACTCTTAGTGAAACTGACCAATCAAGATGACATCCAGGTGTCTCCTGTTTGTAGCTTGGTGACTTGGGGGTACCTTAGGACACAGCTTACTGTGTCTCCCCTTTAGGGGCTCCCACCCCTAAATGCCTCTGCTATCCCTGGAAATCCCCAAAGGACTCAGGCCTAAGGGCTGAGCTACCTAGTGTCTCTATGTCCTACAGGGCTCAGGCCTGGGCCCCAGGAGGTCACCAGGAGGAAGGGGAAACGGTGAAGAGGCCCTAGCGCTGGGGAGCCCCTCCCCCACTGCCATCACAGGAAATGAGAACAGGAAAAACCGACCAGAAGGCTGGCAATCTCCTCTCCTCAGGTGTCCTTTCTAAACACCCTTGTCCCCTTTGCCAAGCCTAGGACAGAGTCTCTGGATCCTACAGCTAGATAGAAGGTGCGTGGTCAGTAGACTTACTGGATAAAATTCATCCTGAGCACAGCCTCTCCCCACAGAGGAGAGAGAAGCAAGAGAAACTCTTCTCCTGGCTAACCCTTCACACTGGGCCAGGGGAAGAGAACGCACAGGTGCTTCCGGGGACTTCTCAGCGGGTAGTTTCTCAGGCTTGGCACCCGCAACCCCCGCCAAACCACAAACAAAAACAACCCAGCTCCCAGCTGACCTGCAGCCTCTCCTAGGAGTTGGGGGAACTCATGACCCAGAGCCAGGCGCACACACATGTACACATGTGCAGACCCCAGAGACAAACACAAACACACGCCGCCAAGCCACACACACATACCCTGCCCTACCAGCCCGGTGGGGAGACCCCATCCTCTCCCAAACTTCAGATGCTGTCCATAGGGTGCTGAATGCCTCATCACACGCCCAAGCTCAAGACCCACCCACCGCCAAAACCAAATGCCCACTTTGTATCTCTGCCTGGCTGTCCCTAAGAAACATAAAATTCCATAGGCCCCAAATCGAACCCCTTGTCTCTGTTCCCCACCCCCAACCTGTGCCATCTGTTCCTCTTCCTATGTTCCCTATCTTAGTAACGGCACTGCCACCCACCCAGTTACTCAAGCCAGAAACCTGCAGCCATCCTCAACAACTCCTTCCTCCCTCTCCCTCTGGCCACATCCAGGCCCCCAGTCCTGCAAGCATACACTAGCTCATTTAATGCACACAAGGCTAGGCAGAGACAGTAGGGACTAGGGAGGCCATCAGCATAGGATTAAGAACCTTGGCTCCAGAACCAGACTGCCTACACTGGAACCCTGGTTTGGCTGTTACTCGGCTGCGTGACCCCGGTCAAGGTCCTTAAGCTCTCGGTGTCTTCAGTTCTTTGTCTTAAAACCTCACAGGGTTGGGAGGTTTACAAGAATCAGTACGTGTCAAGTTCTTAGGACAGTGTTAAGTGCTGAGTGAACATGGCATTCTACACTGTGGGAAAAAGGAGCTCCTGGATACAACATGTGAATCTCAGTGATGTCATATGGAATGAAAGAAGCCAGATGCAAGAATACACGTGAATGAAGTTCAAGGAAAAGTAAACCCAATCAGTGATGATACAAGTCAGAATGGGAGGGGTGGGAGTTTGATATGCACTGGGGACAGCAGTTGAGGGGGGAGCCTGGGGACTTCACATTGCTGGGTGAGTGGGTTTCTTGTAATGTTCTGTGTTACCTGGCTGGTGGTTCCACGAATGTCTAAAACTAAAAACTCAGGACGCCTGGGTGGCTCAGTTGGTTAAGCAGCTGCCTTCTGCTCAGGTCATGATCCCAGGACCCACATTGGGCCTCTTGCTCAGCAGGGAGCCTACTTTTCCCTCTGCCTCTGCCTACCATTCTGTCTGCCTGTGCTCGCTCTCTCCCCCCCCCTCTGATAAATAAATAAAATCTTAAAAAAAAAAAAATAAAACTAAAAACTCATCTAGCTGTACACACAGAATTCATATGCTTTATGCATTTCATGTATGGCTCCTTCAATTTTATTACCTTATGTCTCTGTCCCCACTGCAACTGTCAATGTTCCCTGCCTCTGCTCCTGCTGTACCCCTGCAGCCAGAGTGATCTTCCTAAAGATCTCTGCTTGTCATCCCCATGCTTAGGAAAGCTGGGCCTTAGGATCAAGCCTAGAATTCCACGAGAGGCTGAAGCATACCTGGCTGCTGCCTCCCCCTTTCCCTCACTATACTCAAGCTGAACTTGCAGTTCCCCTAATTGCCATGACCTGCCCGCCTCCTGGCCTTTGCACAAGCTGGAACTCAGCCTACTCTCCTTTAACAGTCATTTCCAAGAGGGCCTCCCTGAAACCCCTATTTCTCACTCTTGACTACATGCCTCTCTGGGCTCCCACAGGCTCTGGGAATCCCCTACCCCACCCTTCTCTCAAAGTCTTGCTGCAGCCTCGCTGTCTTTCCCTCACACCAGGCAGAGGGCCTCTCTGCCTGACCATCCCTGTTCCCAAGTTTAGAGCAGAGTCTGGCATAGAGAAGGCACCTAAGGACCAGCAGAGGTGGACCTCAGTGCAACTTCCTGATCCTGTCAGTTAGTCTGGGGGTACACATGTGCAGACCAGAGATCCGCCTGTACTGGAGCCATAGGAGGGGGTGGCTCTGAGGGTAGGAAGCTCGGGCTGTGGTCCGATGCCAACATAGGCATCTCAGGAGACACCTTGTTCCCCAGAAGTAAACAGACAGATACCAAGCAAGCAGATTTGAGCCAGACACCCTGGCTCTGCCTCGGGCATGTCTACAGAATGGGAATTTAAGGTGAAGGTGTTATGAATGTCAGGAAAAACAGGGACACAGGGAAGCTACAGCCATGCTGCAGGTTCTAGTGGTGAACCCCAGGAGGATCTGCAGACCTAGAGTGTAATGAGAACTTAGCTCTTCCCTGATTCTCCTCTGGGGTGGAGGGAGGAGAAGGAACAGCCCTTGGGTCTTGTGCTTCTCTGTCCCACCTGGGAATCCAGAGACCAAGAGAGGCAGAGGCAGGAGATGAGAGAAAGACTCAGCAAGAGACAAGGACAGGCCAAGTCAGAAAAAGGAATGAAGATAGTGAAAGAGTCCAAGAAAAGTGTCAGACAGTGAGTCAGAGGAGGGGGGAGGGGCCCTCCGCAGCTACCCAGGAATCAAAATCCCAACCATGGCTCTGTTCCCAGGGTGAACACGGCCCCCTCCTAGGGTCCTGGAGGAAGGAAAAGCAATTCCCAAGAGTTGGCTCAGACAGAAATGCCACACACCCCCCAGAGGAGCCCCAGAGACAAGCCCTGAATCAAAGAGAGCAAGGCTTCTTCCGGGATCTGCCTGGGCCCTGAGATCAGGCCACCCTCCTATCACCACACACAGGAGTGGGATGGCTAGGATGAAGGGGTGAGACTTCCCCCACTCTACTACTCCCCAACTGTCTACCCACTCAGGGCACACTGAATCCCAGGAAGGTCCCCTCATCCTGGGGCACCAGGCAAACAAAAGCTCTCTGGTAGCCAGGGGAGTATCTCAAGGCCTCTGGGAAATCACATCAACTCCTTTCTGCAGCTTGCAGTCCTCATGTCCCAGCTCCCTACCAGAGCTGATACTGGAGAGAGAGCACCTTCAGCTTCATCCATCCTCCTCTGGGAATCTGAAGAATGTGTCCTTTAACCTCAGATCCCCAGGCTCTGGTCAGGCCAGCTCCCCCTAACACCTGGGGTCACATGACTTCAGACTCTCAAGAACTACTTCCTGGGACAAGGAAAAGACACCTCTGAGTACCTCTGGCCCCCACTGGCACTGGCTAGAAAAACACTCTGGGCAGAAGCACAGAGAGGGCAGACAGGAAGCCTCCGCATACCCCATCCCCCCATCTCTCAGAAAGTGATCCTGGGGGAGGGCACAGTTCCTCAGCCTTGGCCTCCAAGGCCTGGCACTGGGTAGGTGCCAGATGTTTGCTGCCTACAGGAGGCCAACTGCTCCTGCAGAAGGGAAATTGCACCTGACAGCAACTGCTTCCTCCAGCTAAGCAAGGCCTCCTTCATTCTCATTCATTCAACAAATATGGAGCTCCCACGGCATGCCAAGCACTGAGTCAGGCACTTGGGCGGACAGGGAGCAAGATCCACACTAGGGTTGCACTCTTGCAGCTTTGAATTTAGGAGCAAGGAGTATAGTTACAAAACCTTGATGAGTGCTGGGATGGCAAGTGGGAGGGGTGGGAAAGGAGGGGGAAAGCTGAGGGTAAAAAGAATCTCTAGGAGGAAGAGAGGTAGAAAGTTCCAGAGGGGGCACAGCAGAAAGCGAGCCAGAATGGTGAGGGGGAGGGGCATCCTGGGACAGGTTATGAGAGCCAGGGCTGACAGGGCAGGCTTTAGCCTGAGGGCACTGGAAGCCACAGAAGGGTTTAAGTAAGGAGTGACAATACCAGATTTGCATTTTAAAAAGATGGCTCAGTCCCCGACCGTAGGGGGGTGTGACTAGTTGGCCCCGGGCCAGGGTTAGGTGAGTGATGACAGGACAGGGAAGGCAAAGGAGAAAGGGGACTAGGCTTGCCGACCACCGGATGTGGAGACGAAGAGGGTGGTGATGTCAAGGATTGGAGGGCGAGAGGAGGCGGCCTGCTCCAGAGGACTGTGAGACATCTGAGTGGAGGTGTGGGGTGGGCAGTGGAGCTGGGGAGAGCTTCTCCAGTGTCAGAGGAGTGTAGGCTATGTGTGTATCCGTGCCAGAGAGCTGGAGTGACTAAGTGTGTGAGGGCTGCTGTGGTGGGGACATCCAAGGGTGCGAGTCTGTGGAAGGGCCCCCAGGGAGGGGAAACTGAGGACCGGGAGGAAGTACGTGCTGTAGAGGGGAGAAGTGCGTGGGAGAGAGCCTACGTGTGCCCGCGGGTGTCCGGTGGGGCTGCTGCGTCCGTGACTCACAGCGGCGGCCTCTGCGTGTGACGGTGACTGACAAACAGGTGAGCGTACGACACAATCCCTCCTCCCTCCCTCCTGCCGGGGTCCGTGACTCACGAAGCCTCACTCCTCCACGATCTTCTCTCTCCACTCCCTCCCTGACCCCAGCCGGCCGGGGGCGCCAGGCACGCGCCCCAACCCCGGCGCCTGCCCCCGGTGAGGGGGGGGAGCCCGAGGAAGGCGACAAATGTCACCTGCTCCGGCCACGCGAGGAACTTCTGAAAAGTTCTCAAGCAACTGGGTCAAAAGGAAACTCCTGTGGACGCGCGCACCCCGTCACCCCGCCACCGGCGCCAATCTCCGCTCAGCCGCCACCCGCACCCGCCTCCGCGCTCCGCGACTTCTTGGGGGTACCGGCGGCGGCGCGGGGGAGGGGAGCGGAAAACCTGCCACTCTCTCCTCTCTGCCTCCCCTCCCCGGACGCCGGCCGGCCGCGCGCAGGCAGGGGCCGAGCCGGCCCGTCCCCGCCCCGGCGCCGGGGGTGGAGGGGCAAGTGGCAGGGGCCGGAGGGGCGCAGCCCCTAGCGCGGGACGCTCCCTCCCCAAGATCCCGGCCCGCCGGGCCCGCAGCCCCTCGGCGCTCACCTGCGATCCGGGAGCTCGCCCGGGACACTGATGCGACCCGCGTCCCGGCCGGGTACGCCCCCCGCGCCGCGACCCCGTGCGCGCTCAGCCGGGCTGCCGTCGGCCCGCCGTCCGCCCAGCCGCCCCTCTGGCTCTGCGCGTCCGGCAGCGGCGGCGGCGGCGGCGGCGGCGGGAGACTGGCTGCGCCCGGCCCCGCCCGCCGCTCCGCCCTCCTCGTCAGTGGAAAACTCCGGGGCTCGCAGCGCTGACGCACGCCCGGCCTCCCGCCAGGCAGCCCGACAGCCCCGCCCCGGAGGCGCCACCCACCCCCCGCCCCGAGCCGGGTGCAGCGGCCCGCGGGGCCTCCCTGCGGACTCTGACCCTGCGCGGGCGCCGGAGCTAACCTGCGCCTTCAGTAGCCCTCGCCCGTACCCCTCCCGCAGTTTCTTGAAGTCGCCGACGCTCCCAACCGGCAGAGCGGGGTCAAAGAGATCCCCCACCTCGCAACACGGCCCCCGTTCGCGGATGGGTAGACTGAGGCCCGGAGCAGAGCGGAGCGTCCGGAAGGCCTCCTCTAGGCTTTCACCCCCGCCCTGCCCGAGGCAGTTGCTATCATCCAATCTAAACGTTCTTCCTCTGCGCCCTTCTTACCACCCACCCCCAGATCCGCCTGAAAAATAAACTGTGACTGGAGAGGAACCTGGGCAGAGAGAAAGGGGAACGAGGCGGGGGGGGGGGGGGGGGGGTGTCATCTGTGGGCCTGACCTTCACCTCTGCCCACAGGTCTGAGACCCTGCAGAAGCCCTGAGCTGGGAGTTCCTGGAAACAGCTATCCCCTACCCACTCCCTCCCTATATCTCCTTAAAAAAAAAAAAAAAGAGAGAGAGAGAGAGATGTCTTCCAAGCCAGACACCCTGGCCACTTAAAATGGCCCACTGCCTTCTCTGCTCCCGCCAAGGCCTTTCCTGACTAGGGGCCAGCTCTCCCTGATTACTACACAGGGGAAAGTGTGTGCATGCCCCGGCAGCGATCCCTGGCCAGGAGACCATCCTCTGCCCTTCTCCCCAACCTCAGATCAGACCTTACCCAGCACACATGTCCCTTGAGCGTTTCTACCTTCACGCCTTTGCTACACAGCGTTCCTCTCGCCTGGAATGCCTGTCCGCCTTCTCGCCGCTTACCAGAATCTCATCGCCTTTAAGGTCTCAACTTGCGCTGCCTCCTCCAGGGAGCCTTGGTGGGAGCTTGACCCTCCCCCTCCCAGTCCTGCTCCCGCTGCATTCTGGGTTTTTCTCTGACTGTCCTAGATGAATGCTGTTACTCTCTAGCCCAACCCTCAGGATTCCTTTCTACCTTCCCCCAGGTAGGGGTTGGGGTGATCTCTCCAGCATGGATGGCTCTGGGCTGGAGATGATGGTGAGGGCCCCTTGAGCCACAGGTGTTTATGTAGAGCCAGCCAGAAGGGGTCTGCCTGCCCTTCACCTTTGCAGGGAAGAAAAATAGGAGGAAAGCAGGTTGGAAGAAGCTACAGCTCTTGCCCATGCTGTATGTATGGAGTGTCTATGTCTGGGGGACTTGTAGGGATAGGTATCTGGCAGCTGGAGCCAAGCTTTCAGTGACTTCCCAGTGTCCTAAAGATGAAGTCTCAACTCTGTGGGGCCTACAAAGCCCAAATAATCTGGCCCTTGCCCACCTTTGCAGCCTTACCACCCTCTCCTGTGCTCCCACCCCCCACTCCCCTGTTCCATTTCAGTGTCTGTAATAGGTATATGTGTCTTTTTATTTATACTCTATGCATGTAATATTGGTACGGCTGCATGTAGTTTTAATTTACATGTGAGATATTCTGTTCTAAATCTCATTAAGTTTCTTCCAGCCTTCTCTCTGCACTCTCACCCACACCTCTTGATAACCACTCCAGTCCCTTGGCCAAGGCATGTTTTGGGGACTGTGTCCTCCTCATCCTGATTCAGACTTCCCAAGATGCTCATCTCCAGCCTGTACTTACCTCACACACAGTTGTGTGGTTTACTTGTGCATTTCCTTGCGTTGTCTGGGAGTGGTGGGAAGGCAGGGGCTGTGTTCGACTCTCCTAGGTGCTTGGTAAGAACCTGTTGAATACATTAAGTATACTTAGTAAATGTATACAGGGAGCTGAAGCTCTAGGAGTGTGCAGGGCTGGAAGTGGAGATGGAAGGGTCATCAGCATAGAGCAGAACGTTGAAGCCACGGGTGTGGCTAAGACAGCTCAAGAGGGAGTTAAAGGCTCCAGAGCTGGGTGTTGTTAGAGGTGACTCAGCCCTTAGGGCTATGATGGCAGGTGGCCACCCACCCACCACGACCCCTTCAGACATTCAGCCCTGTCCTCCCTGTAACTGCTGGTTGCAGACCGTTTTGGTTCCAAGGAATCCTTTCTTCCACTGCTGCCTCCTTCCTGCCTCAAATCCTTGGGTCAGGTCCCCAGGTTAAGGGAGTTTCTATGACTTAGAGTGTAGTGAAGTTCTAGTTGTTTCCCCTCTCTCTGGACTTCACTCTTCCAATGTGTAAAATAGAGGCACTGGACCAGAGAACCCCACCAGCTTCAACATTCCTTGAGTTACTTTCTAGAAGTCACTGCCTGCTGATCATCTGGGCAGGATTGAGCACTTGTGTTAATGCGGGTGTCTCAGGCTGCCTAGGTTTGCATTCTGCTGGCCAGTGTACTGGGAAAACTAGATGGGACAGAGACCGGGGCAGGGAGTTGGCAAGGGGTGGAGTGGGGGCTTAGAGCAGGGAGCCCAAGGGTTGGTGGGGTTTGGGGGGCAGGAAGGGAAGAAGAGAAAAAGAGAAAATATAGGAGAATAAAAATAATCAAATAAGTGATGTGTTTTCTCTAGCAAAGTGTCTCCCTGTCCTGGGATGGGCTTACCAGATGTTCCCCAGATGTTGTTGGTGATGGGAAACATCTCCCTTTGGGATCCCGACTAAGCTCTTCCTGTTCATGGAGAAATGAAGGGTCTGTTCCAAGGCAAGGAGGGTGGGGTCTGGAGCAGCCCCATCTGTGACTATGGCACATACATAGGCAGAAACACACCCACAAACCCTCAGGGAATTTCTGAATACTTAACAAGAGTCCAGAAAATTTCTCAAACATTCAGCATCCCTGGACCACCCATTTTAGGTAAATAAAACTATTACTAGTTTTAAATAAATATTTTCAAACTTAAAAAGGAATGATCCCATCTGAAAAACTAAAATTAAAAGAGGAATGCCAAATGTGGAAGATTGAGAATTAACCAGATCTGTCATACATTTTTGGTGGGTGAGGTGATGCAATCACTTTGGAAAATAACGTGGCAGTACCTAGTAAGGCTGAACATAGGTAAGCTCTATGATCATCTTAAAAAAAAAAAAAAAGTAGTAGCTTTATTCATGACAACCTAGAATTGGAAACAACTGAGATGTCCAAAGGATGAATGGAAACAAACTGATTTACCCTGCAATGGAATGTTACACAGCAACGAAAAAGAACAAATGCTTGACCCTTGCCAGGACAGGATGAAATCTTTAAAACATTATATTGATTAGGGGCACCTGGGTGGCTCAGTTGGTTAAGTGTCTGCCTTCCACTCAGGTCGTGATCCCAGGGTCCTGGGATGGAGCACTGCCTCCCCCCCGACCCCCCTCACCCCAGAGTCTGCTTCTCCCTGTGCCCCTCCTTCAAGTCGTGGGTGTGCAGGCTTTCTCTCTCTCTCTCTCCCACTCTCTCCCTCTCAAATAAAATCTTAAAAACAAAACATATTGACTAAAAGAAAGCAAGCACAAAAGAGCAGTAACTGTAATTCCATTTTTTGTATAAGTTTAAACAGTGGAACTAGATAAATAACATTACCTTTGGGGGTATTCAAGGGGAAGAGCCATAACAGAACCTTCTGGGATGCTGGAGATGTTCTATATCTTGATTTGGGCAGTGGTTGGTACATACATAGGTAAAAATTCAAGTTCCCCACTTCAGATTTGTTCAGGTTCCTGTATGTAAATTTCACCTTGCTAAAAGGAGCAGGGAGGGAGGGCTTGGCAATCGGAGTGAGGTGATTGGGACAGAAATGCCCTTTGTCTCAGCCTTCCACCAGGAAATCAGCCTACCTCCTTACCAATGAGGAATACCAGGGGCTCAAAGGTCAGGTTCAACTGTTTAGATTTCTGAGATCGGTAAGAATTTTTTTCCATCATGATTCTTAAATGGAAGAGGATTCATGTTATTTTGCACCCATAAGTTTTAAAGTTTTCGCTCTTGTGGTCAGGTCTCCAATCTGTTTAGTTTTTTAATACGGTGTAAGGTCAGGGTCTAACTTCACCCTTTTGCATGGGAATATCCAGTTTTCCCAGCACCATATTTTGAAAAGATCTTATTTCTCAACATCAAATCAAAACAGCTGAGTCCACCCAGCGACTACCTCCCTCAGCTGGAATACTGTCCAGTGTTCCAGACCAGTCTCATCACCTCTGAGCCTTGTCTGAGAAATGGGAGCACCTTTCCCCGTCCCAGGTAACCTGGCTCTCTGATTGTTAGTCTGTATTGTCTGCTTATGGCTAATACACGCTCCTTAGCACGCCTGTGGATTCACGGAGAATAGCTGCTGTCTCCAAAACAGCAGAGTTGAGGTGGGGGAGGAGTCTGGTGAGGCTGGGAACAGGACCAAAGTCCTGTCTCCTTATGCCGATCAAAGGTCCCTCTCTGGGCAGCTCACGGCATCACCTCCTCCTCTCCCTAGTTCCTGTGTTGGGGAGTCTTGCTCATCTCCACCTTGCCTCCTCCTCTTTCCCTCAAAGGAACTCACCCCTTCAGGCCCCCATCCCTCCACCCACAGCAGGCTCCACAACAAACTAAAAGGGCTGCTCCCAGACCAGCAGCCTCTGGATCACCAGAGAACTTGTTAGAAATGCAGATTCTTGGGTTCTCCCCAGACCCAAAAAATCAGGAACTCCTGCAGTGGGGCCCGGCAACCCATCTTCCAGCAGCCCTCCAGTGGATTTGGATGCACAAAGGGGCTTGGGCCCCACTGAGCTAAGGCCTTGGGAAGCAAAACCCAAGAAAGGGGACTGTCTTCCAGTACAGGTCTTGAACACTCTTGTTTGTTCAAACTGGAAGACTTTTGAATGGAGATCTGTGGATTAAAATTCTGAGCAGTGAATTCTGGGTCAAAGGATTTTGACAGATATTGCCAAACCACCCTCCCTAAAAGTTGCCCCAATTGAACTCTCTAGGGTATCTGAGTGAGCCTGTTTCCCAACATTCTCCCTGGCACTGGGTGTGATCAAATGTCCTGATCTCTGCTGGTCTGGCAGGGGTAACAGAGAAGATGCCTTAGTGTTTTCTTTGCCATTTCTTTAGTTATGAGTGAAGTTGAGACTTTTTTTATTTAAAAAAAATTTCTTTAGATTTTATTTATTTATTTCAGAGAGAGGGAGAGAGAAAGAGAGACAGTGAGAGAGAGCATGAGAGGGGAGAAGGTCAGAGGAAGAACCAGACTCCCCATGGAGCTGGGAGCCTGATGCGGGACTCGAGGATCATGACCTGAGCTAAAGGCAGTCGCTCAACCAACTGAGCCACCCAGGCACCCCGAAGTTGAGACTTTTTAAAGCCACTGCTGGTTTATATTCTTTACACATTTCATATAGGATTATAGGATTAAATCTTTGAGGACTAAGGACATGAGCCCTTCTCTCCGTCACTCATGATGCCCTCATTCCCACTTTCTTTTCTACCTTAGTTTATAGTATATTTTACACAGAAGTTTTAAATTTTTATATAGTCCAATTTCTTAAGTATTTAGGGGTACTGGGTTTTAGGTGCTCCATTCCCTATCATAATATTATCAATTCACCTATTCTTTTCTCTAGAGTTTTAAGGTCTATTTTTAATATGTAAATCCTTTATCCATTTGGAAATTATTTTGACTTAAGGAATGGAATAGTGTGCCCACTTTCTTTTTCCCCCAAATACTTAGTTAAGTTTTGTTTTGTTTTGTTTTAAAGATTTTATTTATTTATTTGACAGAGAGAGAAATCACAAGCAGGCAGAGAGGCAGGCGAGGGGGGGGGGGGAAGCAGGCTCCCTGCTGAGTAGAGAGCCTGACGCAGGACTCTATCCCAGGACTCTGGGATCATGACCTGAGCCAAAGGCAGCAGCTTAACCCACTGAGCCACCCAGGTGCCCCTTAGTTAAGTTTTTAAGCTATCTTTTTCTTCTAATTTAATTGTTACCTTAAATAGGTAAATTATCTGGTTTTCTATTCTGGTTCACTGGGTTGTCTATTTAATCTCTGGGTACCAAATTGCTTTACAAATTATAATTTCATAATGTGGTTTTATCATCTGATAGGTCTAGCCCCACCATGTTACTTTTCTTTTCCAAGACATTCCTGGCTCATATTTATTTGCCTTTTTGAGTTTCATGTCATTTTTTGGACAAAAATACAGTGAATAGGGGTTCCTGGGTGGCTCAGTGGGTCAAAGCCTCTGCCTTCGGCTCGGGTCTTGATCCCGGGGTCCTGGGATCAAGCCCCACATCGGGCTCTCTGCTCTTCGGGGAACCTGCTTCCTCCTCTCTCTCTACCTCCCGCAGGCCTCCTGCTGAGCAGAGAGCCCGATGTGGGGCTCCATCCCAGGACCCTGAGACCATGAACTGAGCCGAAGGCAGAGGCTCAACGCACTGAGCCACCCAGGTGTCCCTCATATCTTATTCTTGATTTTGAAGCTATAGAGATTTATTATAGAGGTGCACAGAGATTTTTAAAAACTAGATTATTAATGTGGATACTGCTCTCTCCTATTAGCGTCCTCGAGTCTCATTTAACATTTTCATCGGTAATTGCAGACTCAGCTCAGTATTTTCTTGTATAACTTGTTTTAACTTAGATTTTTAAGTTTCCTAAGTCATTTTGGTAACGGTACATCTCTTCTGTACAACATACAATAGAAGATTGTTTTATGATTCAATGTGAGTCTTTTTTCTGTTAAAAGGATGGGTTTATCCTATTTACATTTGTTGATATAACTCATATATTAGTCTTAATTCTGTCGTCTTATCTCTGTTATGTTTTCCATTTTAATGCTTCCTCTGTTTTTTGTTTTATCATGTGTATTTTTTTGTCTTCTTTGATATGTATGTGTGCGCACACATGTGTTTGTATTTTTGTCTGATGATTTGAAAGTTTACAGTCTGTTTCTAATTTTTCTAGTGGTTGCCTGTATATTGATTTCTTTCTCTGCCAAGAGAAGAAAATCTTCAAATGTAAGGGAAAGAGTCATCTCAAAGGCTGAGCCTTGACACCACAGTTCTGTCTTCAAATTCTTGATATCTTAACCTCAATGTGAAAAATGGTTGTAGTCTTGTCCTGAAGCCAACGGTTCAGAGTGATCAAGATATTGACGGTGCCTCCCAGAGCTGCCAGTGCCACAAAGACAGTATTTGCTGTATTTTGCCTTATTTTCTCTTATTTCAGAGCCTCATGTGAATATTTTTCCCCACTAGCCCATGTACTTTGTTCAAAAGTGTCTTGTACTTGCTGTCCATTTCTCTGCACAGTAGTTGAAGAGACACAGAGAGACCATGAATGGAGTGCATTGACTCTTCTTGCTGCTTGTTTTCACACATATCGAGATCAGGAGCCAGATTGTTGCCTGACAGCTGGTCTTCATGAATACAGTGGTGTGTGGTTGGTGTTCTGATGCAAGTTGTGTGTGTCTGTTTGTGTGTTTTCTTTTAAGTCTGTGGACTGATGTTGGTAGATCAGTCAGTGCACCAACAGATAAAGGCACGCTCAGAAGAGGATGATTTTAGGAAAGCTTGTTTACAAGGACTGTTTAGAAACATGTAGGTGTAGGAGCACCTTGGGGGATGTTGCAATAGCCACAACACAGAAGAGCTGTTACCATCAACAGGCCTGAAGGGAAAGGGGATGGTCACCAGAACCGAGAGCTGAGCAGAGGAGGCTGGTTTCCGTGGGACCCCCAGCAGCAACCCCACCAGTGAAGAACAGATCCAACACAGGGAGACTCACAGGCAGGGAACCAATGGGCTAAATGCCCATTTTCACGCTCTTCTCTCTCCTTTTCCTGCTGGGGTTCCCATAGCTAACCCCACCTGGAAGCTAGAAGCTCATTCATTCATCTTACAAGGGAATTTGGTGATAAATAGAACAAAGAGTCATTGAGTACGTCTCCCTCATGTTTTTCTGAAAATATGTGGAGAGCTGACACATCAGGGTACACGCATTAGGAATGCTTTCAACTACCAGTACTAGAGAATCCAAGTTACAGTGATTTTAAAGTAGATGGTTTACTTCTCTTCGGTAACAGGAAGGCTGGATGTAGGCAACCACAGATATTCAGTAATGTCAGTGCCAATGTCTCTAGAATTCTCTCAGCATTCACCTCGTGCTGGTTGCTTCATATTTGCAAGATGACGGCCGAGCACCAGGCATCATGACCACGGTTAAGTTAAGAAGAGGGGGAGGAAGGGGAAGAGGGGTACCAGAATGTACAACCTTTTTATTCAAAACAAAACCAAAAACTTTCATAGATGTACCCTCAGCAGACTTCACATCATATTTCATTGGCCAGAATTGGTTTCGTGGTCTCACAGCAGCCAGAGAGGCTGGAAAAGTGGGAAATGGGCTGGTCGTGACTGATTTAGACTCCTTATAATTAACTGCCTGTGATTGGAGACGTTGGTGCATGGATCAAAATCAGGAATCTGTTATCAGGAAAGAAGGGAGGGGATAAATTCTGGGTCAACAATGAACAAGGCTTGCCACAAGTGGTTTTAGTCAACAATAAAGCCAATTGTCTGGAGCACTCACTCAGGACAGAAATTGCTCGTTCACACTATGTGCTATTGATTTTATGTGACACCCAAAAGTGTTGTTTGATCAAGTAATTTTGCCTAAATCTTGCTCTGCTCTGAGCCTATGATTTAATTTACAAGCCACAGTTTGAATCATGTGTTGGTGTTTGCTCTAAGTTCAACAACTTTAAGGGTGCTTCTATGGTTTTGATCTTTTCTCTGTCTTTGCATCATTATCACACAGACCTGATATCACCCACATTCTGGAAGGATTTGATTGGCTTTCTGCCTAGACTGCAGGGCCTGATGTGAGGATGATGCAAGTATCTCAGTGGGCCTCATGCCAGTATTGGACAAAGTTTCATAATAGACGATGCCTCAGGGACTAGAGGAGATGGATTACCAGCTAACAAAATCCTATTTTCAGAGATCCATTCCCACATCTGTCCTTTTTTTTTTTTCCCCCAAATTTTATTTATTTATTTGACAGAGAGAGAGAGAAAGAGATCACAAGTAGGCAGAGATGCAAGGGGGGGGAAGCAGGCTCCCGCTGAGCAGAGAGCCTGACGAGGGGCTCAATCCCAGGACCCTGAGACCATGACCTGAAATGAAGGCAGAGGCTTAACCCACTGAGCCACCCAGGTGCCCCTCACATCTGTCCTTCTGATTCACACTTTTTTTTTCTACTTGTGTAAACTCATCCCCTTCTACACATTCGTCTACCCTGATCACATTTGATCCCACATATGATCACCTTTGATATTGCACAGTTTTGTTACTGTTTCCCATACTCCTTTTTTGCTTAACGAACTTCTTTTGAACTACTGTTCTATCTTTATGATTTGGGGCCACACTACCATAGTGTAGTAACAGCAAAATGGAAATATGACGAATGTAAACAATAACATGAATGTGGTTGAAAACATCTTAGGGGCACCTGGGTGGCTCAGGGGGTTGAGCCTCTGCCTTCAGCTCAGATCACGATCCCAGAGTCCTGGGATTGAGCCCAGCACCAAGCTTTCTGCTCAGTGGGGAGCCTTCTCCCCACCTCTGTCTGCCTCTCTGCCTACTTGTGATCTCTCTCTCTCTGTCAAATAAATAGATAAAATTTAAAAAAAGAAAATAATTTAGCAAGTTGAATTATAGTTAATGGCATTCTCTTTACTAAATATGAGCTGAATCAAATAAGTTCTGGTACAGGGACACCAACAGAACTGTGATGATTGTCTCAAGGTAACGGATTTGTATGGAAATGGTCACTTGTTTCACATTTTTAAAGAAAGATGTATTTATTTATTTGAATGAAGTTGGGGAGGGGGAGAAGGAGAGGGAGAGAGAATCTTGAGCAGACTCCATGTTGAGTGTGGAACCTGACGCAGGGCTCCATCTCAGGAATCTTACATCATGACCTGAACCAAAATCAAGAGGCAATCGCTTAACTGACTGAGCCACCCAGGCGCCCCACTTATCTCACACTGATAAAATGTACATAAACCAAATTGCGAGTTGTCCTATAGCAATCCCAATTCCCACACATGCTCACGGCACCTCGCTGCAAACACATGTGACACTCCACCTGGGTTATTTCTCTGGTCACAGGATGGTGCTCAACTGGCACACGGGGCAGGCTCGGAGTGCCAGGGAGCTAACGCCCAGATGCAGACCTTCACTTGAGGGGACTAGGGTGGGGGGCTCTCCAGAGCATGTTGCACATAGCATCCCAGAGGCCCCAGCGACACTGAGCCACAGTTGCCCACAGCAGCAGGCACACATCAACACACACTGTGGGGTGGTTTCCTTCCCTTCCCAACCTCCCCTTCTCTCCATTGGTACTTCAGGGGATCATGTCCGAAGTGAAACACTTCTATTCAGATCTTTGTCTCAGGGTCCTCTTCTGGGGGAATTGAGACCTAGGCTATTTTTTCTCTGAAATTCCCTGCTGGCCATGAGATTCATGAACCCCACGTTAGGAAAGTCTTCTCTAGACGACTCTGCTGATTTTACAAATGCCTGATGCCTGGAGCCAGGGGTCATTCTATGGTCACAGGCAGGCCAGTTCCCTGTCATGGAACCAGCGCAGGAGGAGGCCCTGATGCCTTTGGTGGCTGCATTGGAGGGTCTGGCCCGAACTCCTGACCCAGATGTAGCACATAGGGACCTTGAGGAATATGGGATGGGGCGGCTGAGGGCCTGGGTCTGACCGCTCTGCTCCTCTACGTTTCCCTGAGCCACTCCCAGTTTGGTCCAGCCTCTGCTTCCTGACCCCAGCATTGAAATGGAGGTTTTTCGGGTCTTTCTTTCCTGAAGAATTCCTCCCCAAACATCCCATACATCACATGCATGCTTCTTTCTGGGATCCCAATTCTGTGGAACTCAAAAGATACAGTGAGATGGATTTACATCCATAGCACAAGGGGAGAGATTTTTCTCTGCTTTTTCCCCCTTTTTCCTATCAGAGAAGCTTGTGACCCTGGCAACCATTTTCAGAAGAAGAAATTGGCTTCTAGGAATGCCTAGGTGGCTCAATCAGTTAAGCTGCTGCCTTTGACTCAGGTCATGATCTCAGGGTGCTGGGATCGAGGCCCACATTGGGCTCCTTGCTCAGCAGGGACCCTGCTTCTCCCTCTCTATCTGCCTCCTCCTCTGCCTACTTGGGTTCTCTTTCTCTTTCTGTCAAATAGATGAGTGAAATCTTTATTTTTTTTTTTTAAAGATTATTTATTTGACAGAGAGAGATACAGAGAGAGAGGGAACACAAGCAAGGGAAGTGGGAAAGAGAGAAGCAGGCTTCCCACTGAGCAGGGAGCCCCATGTGGGGCTCGATCCCAGGACTCTTGGGATCATGACCTGAGCTGAAGGCAGATGCTTAACAACTGAGCCACCCAGACACCCAAGTGAAATCTTTAAAAAGGAAAAAAAAAAAAAAAAGAAAGAAAGAAAGAAAAAAAAAGAAATTGGCTTCCAGCCCAGCTTTCTAAATAATATGATCATCATTCCAAATGCCCAACCCACAGACCTTTTCTTATTTCCATTTGACAGGCAGGACACCTAAGACCAAGATGGAAATTATAGCATGAGCCCAGTGACTTTCAGACAGTGATTTGCCATTCCATTTCCACAGCAGGCTTGTGAGGGAGTCTGTTTAAGCCACAGACTTACCCTCAGGATCACCCACAATACCAGGATGAGTAGAGGCCGTTGGAGTCATGGTTCCACTGGTAAAACCACCTGCTCTCTGGGCTGTGCCCTTTCCAAGTCCTTCACCTTGGTTTCTGTGGGACCAACACGGGTGTCATCCAGGGGAGCACAAATGTCCAGGGCCAGTTCCTCTGCAAGAAGTTCCCTTCTGTCACATTCAATGAACTCTGCAGCAAACAGGGCCCTAGATTCACTTGGAGAGCAACAAGGGAGAGGGATCTTAATGAATCCAAAGGAGTCCTGCCCTCCCACAGAGAGCTCAGAGGTTAAGAAGTCAGATAATCCACTCAGGAGAAACTAGAGTATCCTAAGGGCCACAATAATAAAGGTTGTGATGGTTTAAAAACATGGTCATACAGGCACCTGGGTGGCTCAGTTGGTTAAGCCACTTCTTTTGGCTCAGGTCACGATCCCAGAGTCCCGGAATCGAGTCCCACATCGGGCTCCCAGCTCCACAGGGAGTCTGCTTCTCCCTCTGACCTCCCCTCTGATGCTCTATCTTACTCTCTCTCTCTCAAATAAATAAATAAAAATCTTGAAAAAAAACCCCATGTCCAAAAATTCTTTCACACTCTTCTTATTAAAAGGAGGAATTTAATTCCTTTCCCCTGAAGTATGGGCCAGCCTTGGTGACTTGCTTCTCATGAATCCAATGTTGAGGAAGTGATACTGTGTAATTTCCAAGGTAAGCTACTGCCTGCCTGTTTCCTGGGACACTCACCCTCGAAAACCCAGTCACCGGACTCCAAGGAAGCCTGGAGTACTTGAAAAAACCATACGTAGGTGTTTGGATCAAGTCCCAGCTAAGATCCCTTACAGCCAGCCTTAAAGGCCACATATATGAGTGAGCATGGCTTCAGATGATCCCAGCCTTTGTGCCTCTCCAGTTATGGGCTGTCTTTACTAAGTCCCAGCCATCTTATAAATTCATGAGCAAAATAAATGCATATTTAGAGATTAAATCCCGAGGGTGGTTTGTTAGGCAGCAATAGCTAACCGGTTCTATATTTACTAGAAGCCAAATATTGTGCTAAACCCATTACAGAATGATATTCACAATGAATCCTCCAGACAATCCTATTAGGCAGATACTATGGGATCTCCACATTGTGGAGGAGTGACGCACAGTGATCATGTGACCTGTCTGAATCATAGAGCCTGTAAGTGGCAGAACCAAGACCTGAGGCAGTAGTGTGCTGGTAAATGTTTACCAACCAGGGACGGGTGTGTGTGGGGGGGGAGGGGATCAAGATCCGCAGTGTTTACCAATTTCCACAGTGTAAATTCTCCCACTGTGGCTGATTTCAAGCAGCACAATAGAAGCTGAGAAGAGATGGGCACGCAAAAGGCAGCTCTCCAGGAGGTTTGGGCCTGCTCCAGTGTACCACTGAGTGGAGGCCGCCAACACCAGGAACCGTGTCCTGAGATGAAAGGGATTTTAGTGAGCACCGATCAGGGGAATCTTCTTGCAATGTAGGTAGAGCTGTGGAAAAGTCCTTTGGGGCATTCACGCATGCTATTTACCAAACTATGCCAGACACTATTGTAGTCACTGATCATTAGTGGCACATTAACACAGACAAGGTCTCTGCTCTCATGGAATTTTCTTCTCAGTGGGACAGAGACTGAGAAACTCAAAAGTATAGGGCATATTGAGAAGTTTCAGTTATTCTAGGAGTGGGAGATGGAGAGGGAAGTGGAGCCCAGACTTATCATGCCACAGCCGGTTCCCAGGAGGGGAGATGGGTTGGTGGCGCCCTTCCTTCTTCTGGCCCTTCCCTTCGGGGAAAACCCGAGTCCAGAAAGTCTCAAGTCTATTAGATTGGGAGTAGCCCCTCCTAGCCCAAGGAGGCAGCTCCAGGAAAAGGAGGGGACACAGGCTTCCCAGTGTTACCTCCACCAGCCTCCCTCCCACAGCCATCCCTCCAGGTATTATGAGAAGTTCCCTGAAGTTGGCCTTGAAGCTCCTCAGGCTGGGTCCCTGTCCCCAGGATCTGCAATGGGGAGAAGAATCAGTGCCTGTGCACTGAAGTAATATCCACTTGAAGCTGATCTTTTTTTTTTTTTTTAAGATTTTATTTGACAGAGAGAGAGCACAAGCAGGGGAAGAGGCAGAGGGAGAGGGAGAAGCAGACTCCCCGCAAAGCAAGGTAACACCCCCCGCCCCCCCACTCCCAGCCACCTGCCGCCATGGGACTCCATCCCAGGACTCTGGGATCACAACCTGAGCCGAAGGCAGTGGCTTAACCAACTGAGCCACGCAGGTGCCCTGGAGTGGATTCTTAACTGGAAGAAAAAAAACAAATGCTTCTAATCCAAAGGATTCTGTACTCTGCAGGGAAGGAATACCTTGTCCAAGCACAGCTTCAGCAGAGAGAATTATGAGGACTCAGTCTCTTCCAAGATGACTACATCCAAGCTTGTGTGATTTCTTCCAAGGAAGGGGACTTACTTATTTTTTTAATATACAAGATTGAAAATACTTAAAGCATGACGTGTACAATAATGAAAAATTTACTAAAATGTGGGGAATTAAGTTTTCCTGAAGTCTTGGATTGTGCAGAGTGGGGGCTGGGCAAGTCCCTGAGGGGATTACCGTGCAAACAGAACATAGTTCAAACCAGATTTCCGAGGTTGCTGCTCCTAAAGGCGGTGGCTGGACTGACACAGGAAGGAGACCCTTCCAGCAACACTCTCCTCAGCCCCACCCCTCTCAGGCTCCAGTCACTTCTCTTCAAGTCCCAGTGCTACCCGAAGTCTGTCTTCCAGTTTATTAGTGAAAACTATGGATCTGCTCTTTCTGTAAAACTGTATCTCTCCTGCCACGGAAGATTCTTGCGTCAGGCTCCCTGGCTGAGCAAGGAGCCTGCTATCTCCCTCTTTCTCTGCTGCTCCCCTGCTTGTGTTCTCTCACGCTGTAAAATAAAATAAAATCTTAAAAAAAAATTAAAAGATAAAAACCTTAGAAAATATATTCAAAATGGAAGAAAATACAAAGTTGGGCCTCATCTGGTGTCTACCAGAGGCACTATTATTAGGGCTTTTTCTTTTTGTCTTTTTCTAGAAGCAGTCTAAGTACATGATACACAAAGACACACACACACATACCCCACACAGACATATATATCCCTCATCCTACCTGACCTAGAGGGAGCATATATCCCAGCCCACCTGCTCTCCCTCTTCCCTCCTTCTCAGTGCACTGGTGTCGCTAGACCTTGAGCATGGGTCTCCTTGTTCTCCCATCTCAATCAATGCAGCTTTGGAATATCCTTTCCTGGATCCATTTTATTTCTCAGTCTGGTAGGAGGGCTCCCCAGTAGTGACCTTTGCCTCTTTCCTACCTACACTCACTCCCTAAGCAGCCCCTTCTCCAGCCACAGCCTTGCAGAGCACCCTCACCACTGACACTCTCCCCCCTCACCCGCACTGGGTTCTCCCATTCTTCCATTTGCTGTCCCAGACCCACTCTCCACCCTTCTCCTCCCAGCTCTGAGCCTGGGGACTTCCCTGTCTGGCTTTCCATGGGGTTTGACAGCTGGCCAACACAGACAGGAGTTCAGAGGGTGGAGAGTGAGGTCAGGATATATGTTTTCCATGTACAGTGGCCAGGGATAAGCTACACTTCTCCACTGAAGCTCTCCACTTCTGCCTGTGTGCAACATCTAAACTTGTATCTCAAAAATAAGTGCCTTCCCTTGGAAGAAATCACACAAGTTTGGCTACTGTCCTTGCCATTTCACTCTGTCTGTCCCCAAGTACCAGCAACTCTCACCTTCCCTGCATCTGAACTAAGGATGGTCGACATTTTCCCCGTCCCCCCGCCGCGCATTGCTACTAGTCCCCGGGTCCTACTTTGTTCTGGAGTTTTCTCTACACCCTGCTACCCTTCTACCCTTCTGTGAAAGCCCCTGTTATTAAACCCTCCTCAAATTTCTCAGTCCAAATGCACCAGCTGTTTCCCTCTGGAAACATCTGTGCTACAAATTCCGAGTAATCTGAGATTTCTATCACCCCTGAACTCCTGACCCACGTAAGTAGCTCAGACTACTGATCCCTCACCCCGCTGGCTAAAAGACGGGTTCCACCCAGTCTTCCCCGCCCCGGTAAATGATAACTTCATACTGGTAGGTGCTGGCACTCTTACTCTTCCCCAGTCACGTCTGGTCTATCAACAAACAAAGCTGCCACAAGCCACCTTAGGAATTTATCCTTGCCGTCCTGTCTGTAGGGCATATCCCTGCGTGCGCCACGGTTAGGTTAAAGGCTATTGCCGAGTTGTTCTCCGACCTGGAAGGCCCAGCCGGTTCCTGTCCGCCCCGCCCCCATCACTCCCCCCCCCCAACGGTGGGTATCGCTCCGGTTTTCCCACCCGCTCCTCTACGAGACATCAGAGGTTAACACGGTTCGGTGTGTTGGTGTCTAACCGGCAATTCTACCCCGTGGGAGAAGCGAGGCCCTTTTTCCCCCGGGAACCTCCCCGGGGGTTTGCTGGAGCCGAGCGTGGGACCCCGCCGAGTCAGGCGCCCCGCCGACTGCGCCCACGGCTTCCCAGACTCCCTGGTTCTCCGCGCTTTCCTCCCCCCGCCCCCTCCCCGCCCAAGTTTCTGATTCCTGGAACCAGGTTCGGTGACCTCACGCCAGTGACTTCACATCCGGGACCTTCTGGGAATTCTCAGAGGCACTTTTTCGTAAGAAACCTAACGCGGGGAGCCGGGAGGAAGAGGGCGCGACGGAAGGAGGAGTGCTCAACTTTTGAGGAAGAAAAGAGGGAACCGCAGGGGCAGCTTCCTCCTTCCGATCGGGGACGGTTTGGAGCTGGCAGGGCCGTGTGGCCAAGTGGTAGACTCCCGAGTCCCCGCCCCCGCGGCCGCCAGCCCGCACGCGCGCGCCCCCTCCCTGGGCCGCGGACCCCAACCCTGAGCGTGACTGGTTTGGAACCAGGGCAGGATTCCCGAGGGCTCCCCAGATTGAGCCTCGGCTTGAATTTTCTTTGGAAGTTAGATGTTCGTCCAACGTGGCAGCTCTGCCACAGGTGGGGCGCAGGTATCTAGAAGGAGAAAACGGAGGTGGAGGTGGTTATTGACTTGCGGGTACTGACGGTGCAGTGGGAGAGAGATGCCCTAAACCAAAGGGTTATAATCGGGTTTCCCAAGCTGCAAAGCTGCGTAAGATTGAGAGGTCAAAGAAGGACATTCTTAATGGCTTTTGCTTTCTTGAAAAAGTTGCCTCAGAGCTGAGTCTTCCTCCATAAAATAAGTATTTAAAAATAGATTTTACAACTGTGGTGGCATAAAGACGAATATGGTAATGTTAAGTGTTAAGACAATTTCTTCTTAAAAATTCCCTTTTTACCCCATTCTGGTTTTATTAGAAGTTAGCGCATTTTCATGGGCCCTTGAAAGTATTGTGGGCCCCAGGCTCCCTGCCTGCAGTGCCCAATGGGTAAGCTGGCTCTGGGCAAAACCAGGGGTGTGTGACCTGGCCCAGATAGAATATTATGGAGGAGTGGATGGAGAAAGGCAATAAAAACCGGTAGCCGCTGTACAGGAAGAGCCTTGAATGACCTGAAGGAATGTGAATTTTGTGGTGGAGCTGGTAGGAAATCGCTGCAGGGCTGGACTGGAGGACTGACAGTCTGGAGGTGGCACTGGAGGTGGGGAGAACATCGGGATGGCTGTTGATGTAATAGGACATCCAAAGTCTCAGCCACAGCGGAGATGGAAGGGTAGGGAAAGGCAAAGAGAGATTTGGGAAGCTGGCAGGTTGATTGGTGTGTGTGTGTGTGTGTGTGCAAGGATATGCCTGGGCCGATCCTCATGGAAAAGGAGCAAAGAGCAGAAACTGTATGGGTTTCAGGACTCTGGGAAGATGGAATGGAACGTCTGTCACCAATAACAAAGGAGGGAAAATGTGCATACCGTTTGGGGCACCTGGGTGGCTCAATGGGTTAAGCCTCTGCCTTTCAACTCAGGTCATGATTTCAGGGTCCTAGGATCAAGCTCTGCATCGGGCTCTCTGCTCAGCAGGGACCCTGCTTCTCCCTCTCTCTCTGCCTGCTGCTCTGCCTACTTGTGATCTCTCTGTCAAATAAATAATTATTAAAAAATATACGCATATCATAACAGGCTTGTGGGTGGTTTCTTCCTGCCCAGATCTCTTCAATAGCTCCCTCTAGGCCGTCCAACCCCCTCCCTGCTGCCCGAGGCCCCTCTCCAAAGTTTTATTTCCATTGGGTCACTTTCCTTCTCCCTGTGGACAAAACTGCAGTCCTCTCCCGGATAGTTCCACATTTTGAATGAGAAAAATCAGATTTGGTTTTCAACACCCTTACAGTATAACAGTGTTCCAGAACTTCACTTGGCTTTCTCAATCTTCAATAACTCACCCTTCCCGCCAAGAAACAACAACTATACTTGACTCCCATCTTCCAATGCAAACACTGGACTTCCTCCAGAGCAGACCAGGCTAAAACCAAGGGCTGGAGCAGGAAATACACTTAATAGGGAGAAAATAAACCTTCATTTATTCACTCTAAAACATGGATCAGGCACCTACTAAGTGCTTTTGTACCATTCTGGCAGGCACAGGGGATGCAACAATAAACAAATGAGAAGTGATTTGTCCTGGAGATGATATGCTGGTGGCAGAAGACCCCATGTGGACACGGCACCCTCCAAAAATGGCCACATGTTCTTCTAGAACTTTACCTCTTTCTCATTAAAAGGTGGTGTCTAATACCCCTTGCATTCAATCCAGGCAGACTTGCGACTCGTTTGTAACCAGCAAAATGCAGCAGGAGTGATTTCGTATGATTTCCAAGGCTGGGTCAGACAAGGCAATATAGTTTCTGCCTTGTTAGTTGGGATGCATGCCTTTGGAGCCTTGAGATGAAATGTAGGAAGTCAAACTACCTTGAGACTGCCATGCCATGAGGAAGCCCATGCCACGGGGAGAGGCCGTGCACATGTGTTCTGGCCGATATCCCAGCCAATAGCCAACATCAGCTGCCAGACATGAGTGGATGAGCTTTTAGATGTTTCCAGACACTAGCTGTTAAATTACCTCGGCCTTCAAGTCTTCCCATACATCATGGTACAGAGACAAGCCATCCCCACTGTGTTCTGTCCAAAATCATGACCCACAGAGTTCATGAGTGTTATAAAATGGTGGTTGCTTAAACCACTAAATTTGAGGTCATTTACTATACAGCAATAGTATTAAATTGAGAACACTGCCAGTACGCAAATCCGTGCACAAGATAATTTTATATCGTGGGAGGTCTCATGAAAACGAAACAGCATGATAACTTGTTGGAAGGCTTCTTTTGATGGGGAGCAGGGTGGGGGGGCAATAGGCAGGGGAGGGAGGGATCAAGAGGGCCTTTCTGGAGAGACATTCGAACAGGATCTTAGTGAGAAGGAGCCCAGCCACTGAAGATCTAAAAGAAGGGACATCCAGGCCCAGGGTACAGCAAGTACAAAGGCCCTGAGGCAGTAATTGGTTTGGTATTCTGTGAAGATCAAGGCCAATGTACCTAGGGAGAGGCATATGAGGAAGAGAGTGGGAGAGACAAAGTTGGGAGAGGAGAGCAGAGAGACAAGTCATTCTGGTCTTAAAGGTAGAGAAGAGTTAGATTTAAGACAGTGAGCTGGGAAGCCACTGGGGAGTATTTACACGAGAGCGACTTGATCTGGTAAACTCTGTAAGCACTTTGGCTGTCAGATGAACGTCAGATTGTTAGGACAGGGGGAAGCAAGGAATACAACTTGGGAGGCTATGGCAGTGGCCCAGGAAAGCAGGGAATGAGTGATGGCCCGAGGCAGCGTGATGGCACTGAAGGTGGGGACTGGTGGACAACTCGGGACACAGCGGCAGTAGCAGGGAGTGACGAGAAGGGAGGAGGCACCCGGCCCGGCAGGTTGGCCCCGGGTGGGGCTGCCACTTGGGTGAGGACCGGAACCCGCACCCGCCTGGAATCCCGGAGGGAGGCTCCGAGCAAGGGCTGGCCTGGACGGCGCGTACTGGCGTCCAGCGTCTGCCTCCCTGAGCCGGCCCTTGGCTGCGCGCCTGCCCGGCGTTTCCGGGCAACGGCTGCAGCTGCCGGAAGGTCCCGAACCCGGCGGCAGGGGTAACTTTATCGTCACTTTGGAGACGGCGGGAGGGAACGCGCCCCTCCTCTGCCTGCCGCCGCCCCCGGCCCCGCTCCAGGGGCGTGGTCTGGGCGGTGCGCGCTCCACCTGCGGCCAGGCCCCACTTCCAGCTCCGCCCACTCCAGGCGGGAGGAGAGGTGGAGCCTGGGTCTCCCCGGCAGGTGTGGTGTGGCAGGTGTGCAGGGCTGTAGGCGAGACCTCAACCAGCGGCAGCTACTCTCCTTGGTGTACGCTGCCGCCGGCGTGCTCACCACTCACCCACCTATCTCTTCCCATCCTTCCCCCTCGGCTGCCACCTCGAGTCGTACGGACCCGCTCCAGTGCCGTTAAGGTTACCTCCGCGGAGATGATTTTCCCAAACTAAAGTAACAGCCAATTCGCTTCTCGTGATCTCGTTTTTATTTCCTTAACAGTATCGCTCCCTTCCAGAATTATCTGTTTATAATATATTGTCTTCCCTCTTTAAACCCAGGCTCCGTGAAGGCAGGGATAAATACTGCCTTGTTCATATCTATCCTCAGCATCCTGAACGGAACGTGGCAGGAAGTAGGTGCTCAATAAATGTTAGTCGGATGAATCACTGAATTCACGTAATCATTTCGTTCATCTGTGCCTTCATTTATTTGACATTTACAGAGTGCCTTCTAGGCAATTTTGATAAGCACCAGTGGTACTAAGATGAACAAGACCGGAACTCCACCTGGAGGTGAGAAAGAGATATGAAAATTAATGGTTACCAATAACGCTAAAAAATGAACATGTTGGAGTTCCGGATGCTAGGCATATAGCTCCAGGCACTCTGCACATAATAATTTGCTTAATCTTCACAAGAGTAAGTACTGTAATTGTGCCCACTGTACAGATGAGAACAATGAGAACAGTCATGCTGTAAGCTGCTGGGCCCCTGCAATCAACTGAGAGTCCCCAGAGGGCAGGGGAGGGGGACATGTGGCCAGGGTCCCAGAGAGTTGTAGGTATTAGCCCAAGTGTGTAGATTCGGTATCTTAATTGCTCTCACACACCACTGTCTTCCAGTTCAGAGCCCAGCTGCCCCAAGGGAGCTCACCGTGTGAGAGCAGGCAATGAGCGGGCTGTGACATGACATGTAGAAGACTGATTCCGGGGCTGGTGGTGGTAGGCCAGGATCCTACCTGCTCAATGAAAGCAAAGTGTGGACAAGCTCCCACATAACCTTGTTGTGGGGGAAGAGTGGGGGGGGAGGTAGACAGATGGAGGGGTATCCAGAAAATTGAGGGATGGCACTCATTCCCATCTCTGGATTTTTGCATGTCTTCTTTTCTCTCTGCCTAGCATGTACCTTCCCTTGATTTTCACATAACTGGCTCTTATTCAGATCTCAGGTGAGGTTTTTCTCTTGGAGAGGTTTGCCTTTGCCATATGCTCTAGGGCAATTACCTGTCATTATCACACCACCGTATGTTAACACTCTTCCCCTAGAGTGGAAGAGTGACCTAGTCAGGTGCATTATCCTTATTCCTCATCTGTTCTTTCCTGTTTATTCGTGGTCTGTCTCCTCATTCTAGAAGGTTACTTCCCTGAGAATGTGATCCTGTAAGGCTTCACCTCTGTGTCCCTGCTGCCTAGAATAGACCTGGCATGCAGTAGGCACTCAGTGCCTTTTGAAAGAGGGTAAAGGGGCCTGCACTAAATCATTCTGGCCTTCCAGGCCATGCTTCATGCACTTGCCTTCCCAGGAGCCCCCACTCTGCATGCAGCACCTGGCCTGAGCAGGGGAGAGGGCCCAGCCATCTTGGCCAATGGTGTTCCCCTGGGGTGTGACCCTCCCTCCTTCCTAGGCCTGACTGGGCTACTTTCCCACTCTGGAGCAGGATTCTGGTCAGACTCCACTCCAGGATGATGTCCAAGAACCTCCAGGAGGAGAGACCAGAGGTAGATGGGTAGCAATGTGTGTATGGGCTGGGGAAGGGGGGAGGGGGGAGCAAGGAGAATGGGGGGATTGTGTGGGGCCTCTTTGTTTCCCAGCAATGGTGGTAGAAGAAGGGGTGGCTTTTTAGAGATCTCCAACACTGCTCTTGCTAGGAAAATGGGGCTTTCACAGTGGTGGCTGTTCCTCCTCTCACGCCCCAAAGTGGGAGCCCAGACTCCAGAACAGATGCACAAACGACAGACATGCAGAGATGACAGAATAAAACTTGGGTTTATTTAGACTGTATCCTTTCCATTTGGGGTGCAGAGTGAAGGGCAGTGGGGGTGGGGAGGCAGTATCCTTGGCTTTAGGGACATGAATCAATTCTGAGCTTTTCCGTGGAAACTTTGGGCTGCCAGACTGACCTGCTGAATGGTGGAGATAGTGATGAAGGGGCTGCAGCAGGGCCCTTCTGGAGCCTTCAGACCAATCCCAAGAGAGACCAATCCTGCTGTCCAGTTGGCCCTGTCCTCTCCAAGAGTTAAGGAGCTGGTGACTGAGAACATTTTGACTCATAACAAAAGAAATAAAGGCTGAGAGGAGAGGGTCCCTCCAGTCCCAAGGGGGCTCCTCTTAGGCTCAGCCTGTGGGCTAGGCCTGTGCGAGGAGCATGTGTGTCTGTGTATGTTCCATCCTCCACCAGCTGCTGCTGGCAGCCATGCTTCTCCCATGTCCGGGCTACTGGGTGGACCTCATCCCAACCTTTCTTCCTCGCCTTTTGCAGGAGCTGGGCTTACTGATGGAACTGAGGAAAGGGAAATTGCTCACATGTCCTGCAAGATGTCCTTTCTTCTTGGTCCTTGCCTCACATGCGTGGGAGGTCAGCGCCCACCTCGGGCCCCGGAGTGCAGTGCTGGTGGGAGGCCGTGGTGGAGGCAGAGGGGTTCACTGGGTTGCGGGCTGGGAGTGGCCATAGGGGGCCTGCATCATCCTGGCTTCTGCTGAGCCTGGCTGGGCTGTGCAGGAACGGCCGGAGCAAGGGGGAAGCATGGAGCTCGAGGTGGGGGCCTGGGCCCCTGGACAGCTCTGCCTGCTCGGTGACCACAGTGGGAGATGAGAGAACTGGGTTCCTGCATGTGTCCACCCCTTCACACTGCTAAGTAGCCGTTCTTGTGGCTCTGTAGCACTGAGAGCCACTGGGTCCAGTCTGCAGCTCCAGAACACTCTTCTGCTGCCCAGTGGGCGGGGCACTTGCTGAGGCAGGGGCAGGCTCGGGCTGCCCAGACCGCTGGGTGACCTCCTCCTTTCCAGCCTTGTCCTGGAGACCTTTCTGGTGGGGCCTTGCCTGGTCCACTTCCTGTGTCAGGTGAGTGCTTTTCACTGAGACATCAAGGATGCCTGTGGGGCTGGGAGCCTTTGGAAGCATCCTTACGGCTGACTCAATAAAGATGAATGTTGCCAGAAGGCAAGACTCCAGGGAGGCCTGGGTCTTCTTTCAGTGTCTCTGGCCTCCTGGTAGAAGGGATGATTGAGGCTGCTTGACCTCTGGCCTCTATGTGATTTCTGACCTTGGCCTGATTCTGGATCTCAGAATGGCTTGTAGCTTGGGTTTGGTTCTTGACTGCAGTTTGCCCTCTGACCTTCTGGCCTGAGCAGTTAGGTCTGGCTTTACTTCTGTCTGTGTCACCAATCTTGCAGGCACTGTGGGCCTGCGGAGGTCCTGGGGCATGGCCTCTGATGTTGGTCTCAGGCTGGAGGTTGGACATGGAGCTGAGAGCCTTGTGCACAGCCTCCTCAATGTCCAGCAGCCTGGCCAGAGTCTGTTCCCTCAGCCGGGCCACCTCTGTGCTGACCTTTGTCAGCTCCCCAAAGGCCCGCTCCACTGAGGGCTCAGGTTTATGGGGGGCGGCAGGAGCTTGAGGGGCCACTGCCAGCTGGGGCACAGTTTCAAAGAGCCTCTTCAATGCCTGCACATCCACCCTGCTTGCGGCCTCCTCCCCTAGAGCTTGCACCTGGCCCAGGAGGCCCTGGAGTTCTTGCTGGCTTCCCTGCAGAATCTCAGTGCTCTCAGGGGCCCCGTGCCAGGAGCCTGCTGTGGGCTCCTCTCCTGGGGGACTGGGACCCTGCTGTGGTGAGGCGGGGTGAGTGCTGAGAGCTGAGAGCCTGAGGGGTTCAGGGTTTTGAGCACTGCTGCCTGCAGCCTGGCTCTTGGTGAGTCCGGAAGCCCTGGTGCTGGGGCCATGTTGGGGGCTGGGCTGGCTCTGTTCATGGGGGAATCCAGCCAGAGTTCTGCATCTCTGGCCTGCAGTGGTGGGGACGCTGGCTGGCGGAAGGGTGGTTGCATCTTTCTCACCTGGCTTGTGTCCTCCTTGCCCTGCCCCTTTGGAGGAGTGGGGAGAGAGGGCTGAGGGTGTGGGCAGCCTCCGAGGAGGCAGGATCTGGCTGAGGTATGCCGGTTTAGGAGGCACCTGAGGCTTCTTCCTTGGGGGTATTTTGGGCTCCAGTTTTGGGGTCCTTGTCTGTGACTCCCCAGGGTTTCTCTGGCTGGCAGGGCTGCTGTGGGAGTGGAGAAGGGGGTCCTGCAGGGACTCGGCGTCCTGTTGGATAGAGTCCTCATCATGGTGGGCGTGGGCTGGGCAGTCCGGTCCTGTCACAGCAGCTGGGAGAAGAGGAGGAGAAGGAACAGAGGCATTATGGGAGTGCATACAGGCACCTGCAGGCCGAGGCTCAGAGGCCAGAGTGTGGTGGGCTGAAGAGGCAACCTTCAGGGGGTTCTCTGCAGCTTGGAGGCCTCCTGGGCCTACTCTTGCCATTGCCTTCTCTGGAGCTCTCTGGCCCATCTGTGTGCAGCCCCCAGGCTCCTCCCACCCAGGCCTCAGTCTTTGACCTGGGCCTTCCTGAAGTGGGGTGGGAGCCTGGGCCGAGAGGGCAGTGTCCCTGCCCCGCTGTGCGGGCTCTCTTTCAGAAGGCTGTACACCCCCATGGGGCTCAAAGGTCCTCACACGGTGAGTAGTGTAGATGCCATCCTCAGTAGTCACCCACCCCTCAGGCAGCCCTCCGGGCAGTACTTTCTGTTCCCCACTGACCTTTCTGGGGTGTGCTGGGGTCCTGGGGTCACCTCCAGCCACAGGTCTAGTATTGCTCTGGGCAGCCACGGTGACCACGGCCGATGCTTGCAGGGGACCATCAGGGTGCCGTGGTGGCTCCGGAAGTGCTGAGGTGGCTCCAGGGGCAGAGTCTTGCTTGTTCTTATTGAGAACTTGCTGGCTCAGGCTTTGGGCCTCCGCTGTTGCCATCCGCAGATTTTGCATGGCAGCCTGGAGGTCTGGGGCTCCAGACCCCGTGGGTGTCACTGTGGTTCCTTCAGACTTTCCCAAAGCTGTTATCCCTTTCTGCCCAGTGCAGCTCTCTTTCTGCTTTTCTTCCCCAGCCAGAGGCACTGCCTTTCCAATGACCTGTGGGAGGTGGGGGGTGCCCCCTGGGCCTCTCAGGTGCCCCATCCCCATACTGGGGTCCAGTGGGGGAACATGGATGATGTTCTCCATTGCGGGCAGCTTCTGGGGCCCCTCACTGGCTGGCACTGGACTTGAATCAGCTGGTGGCTCCCACCGCAGACTGTGCAGGCCACTCAGGTCTCCTTTGTCTATGCAGCTGGCCAGCAGCTGCACACTGCCCCTTTCAGGGGCCCTGCTAGTCAGCCGGGGCTGCAGAGAGTAGGCAGTCAGCGAGACCAGGCCCTGCTCTGTCTCCTGCATCACCAGCCCAGTCCGTGCTACTGAGGTCCCCAGGCCACAAGCCAGCACCTGTTGGAACTCAGGGTCCATGTCTTCGAGGTTCCCGCTGCTGCCTGGAGCTGGCAGCTTCAGCGGCTTAAGGCAGAGCTGGCCCACTGGGTCCTCCTGAACCAGCATCCCCTGCGGGTCCACATCTGGCCGGCGCAGTACTTGGCGGACAATCCTGGGAAGCTCGCCAGACACCAACTCCTCCTTCCGTATGTGGGGTACCCCCTGCCCCGGGCCTGGCAGTACATACTTGGCAAGGCAGAGCTCCCCCAGGCCTCGGGCCTCCATGAGGATGCCTCCGTGGTGCAGGAGGCCAGGCATAGTGTGCAGAGTCCTCAGGGTCCCCTCCGCTGTGGTCTCCTGCTTCTCTGGCACCCTGTTGCCGGAGGGGCCCACGGGCTGCTCCTCCTGGAGGTTGTCCCCTCGGATGCTCTCAGCTGCCAGGGAGCCCATGGGGCAGTTCTCAAAGAGCCAGGTGAACTTGTGCACAGAACCCGCAGAGATTGGCTGGGGGAGTACCCTGGACCCCTGGTCTTCCCTCTTGCCTGTCTCCAGGGCCTGGAAAACCTCCTTCTGCCGAGACACCTGCCCAGAAGGGATCTCCACTCGGCTGCAGTATCGCATAGGCCCTCTTCCGCAGGGACGGCCCGAGGCCTGCAGAGGCTCAGTTTCGAAGACATGTCCATCTGTCTGTCTTTCCCCAGGCTGGATCTGGCTAACCTGCAGGTGCTGCTCCCTGGAGCCTTCTGGCCTGTCCAGGGTTTGGGGCGCAAACATCCAAGTGCAGGACCGCGCCTCCGCCTTAGCTGTGGGTTCTATGACCTCTGACCCCTGCTTCTCGGCCAACTCACTCATGGGGCACGTCTCAAACAACCAGCGGATGGTCTGCACATCACCCTTTGGGAGTGACTCAGGCTGGGAAACTGCCTGGCTCTTTCCTTCTTCCTCCTGGCGTTCTTGCCGTTCCCGCTGGTGGATCACCTCCAGGGGCTGGGTCTCAAAGAGCCACCGGGCAGTGCTGACATCTCCGGCCACCACTTCCTGCCGGGTGATGCCCCGTACCACATCCACAGTACTAGGGCTTCGGCCCAGTTGATCCAGGGGCTGTGTCTCAAACATCCACCGGTAGCCCTGCACATCACCTCCAACTATCTGCTCTCTGCTGACAGAGGTCAGGGCGTGGAGATGGCCTTTGCCATCCTGCATAGCGTACACTGGGGACCCTGTGTCCTGGGACAGCCCCATAGAATTAATTCCTTCGGCTCTGTTCATACTCCGAAGGGCCAAAGGCTCACCCTGCCCAATGCTGTCCAGGGGAAGGGTCTCAAAAAGGTTCTTGAAGGCCTTCACGTCCCCCTTCACCCCATCCTTCTGGGGGGCACTCTGAGAGTGGGACGGTGCAGAGGAGCCATCACTGCGTGGATATTCAGCCATGAGCCCCTCACACTCCCGGGGACCCACTCGCTGCAGGTGGCCCACTTGGACTTTGTCTCTAGGAGTGTCCAGGGGCTTCATCTCAAATAGCCACAGGGTAGAGCGGACATCGCCAGGGACTACTTCCTCTTTGGGTGGGTGCTCTGCTCCAGACTCCTCTCCCCCCTTGAGAGTGTCCAGTGCTCGGGTCTCAAACAAATGCCGCTGCTGCTGAACATCTGCACCAGGAGGGACAAGGTCTGGTGATGGCTGGAAGTCTTTCTCATCCACCAAGATCTCCCGAATGGCGTCCAGTGGCTGTGTCTCAAAGATCCAGCGAGTTGCACTGACGTCAGTCCGGGCCCCCTCCTCCAGGGAGATCCCCCGGATAACCCGCACCTGACTGGGGTCCCTGTTGATGGCATCCAGAGGTTGGGTTTCAAAGAGCCAGCGGGCACACCTCACTGCATTGCTTTGGATTTCCTCCCGACATGCGGCCTTGACCTCGTGGATGGCACCTTCTGCATCCTGGATGGCACACAGTGGCTCTGTTTGGAACAGCTTCACTGTCTTCTTCACATCGCCCTTCAGCTCCTGGATCTCTGAGCGCAGCTCCAAGGGGCTCTGCTCCTGGATGGAGGGGCGGGAGCCCAGGCGGTCCAATGGCCGCGTCTCAAAGAGCATCCTGGTACCCTGGACATCCCCGCTGGCCTCAGGCTCCCTTGCCGTAGCCCCCGATGCCTCAGCCTCACCAGTCAGCTCATCCAGTGGCTTTGTCTCAAACAGCCGGCGGGCTGCACGAACATCCCCTCTCGATGGCAGAGGTCCGGCTGGCTCCTGGTCCGTGCTGTTGACAAAAGAACCTTCCTCAAACTTGCGGGAGGTAGCCTGGACATCACCGCCGGTCACAGGCTCCCTGGCAGGCTGCCGCTCGCGGTCCCCAATGGCATCTAGCCGCCAGTTCTCAAAGATCCAGCGCATGCACTGGACATCACCCTCTGTGGGCTCCTCGGAATCCAGGACGTCAGCCAGGTCTTCAGCCACGGCCTCAGCCAGATTCTTGCGGAGCTCAGGGTGTATGTGCTTGTAGAGGCGGCGGAGCTCGCTGGCTTGTCTCTGCTGGTGGAACTTGGAGAAGGACTCCTTGGGCGGGGGCGGGGGCAGGTCCTCCCGGGCTGGGGGTGGAGGGAGAGGCAGGTCCTCTGCGGTGGCCATCGGAATGGTCAGCATGGGGGCTGCCTGCGTCTGGGCTTTGGCCATCCTTCAGAGAAGGGGCAGCAGAGACGAGGATGGGGCTGGTTGCTGGGAGAAATGATAGCAGGCAAAGCCTTAGGGTAGAGTCGTCCCATGGCACCTTTTGTTGAGACTCCCTCCCTCTCCAGACCCCACCTGGCTATCACCCTACCCCCTGCGGGGTTGCTATGTGACAAGTCAGAACTTAGGGCATATGGAGCCACCCATCAAGGTGGGTCCTGCTTCCCCAGAATTACCTGGTTTGCTAGGGAGCAGGCAAGGCACTAGTGACCGTGAGTTTGTCCTTTAGCCCTACAAGGGATGCCGAAACCTCCAATAGGCAAACTGGACAAGTTCCATCCTCACCTTCCTTTACCAAGGTCGGTTTTCCCCTTGTGAACTCCCAGGTGAATCCTGACTGAGGGGTTCCTAGTCTGGGAGAGGCGGTTCCCTAAGCTGGGGACTTCTTCCCATGGAGAAGAAATTCCCTTTCACAGCACCAGAGGGCGCACTTGCCACTTTGCCGGGAGTCCTGCCCAGCCTCTAAGGTCTTCCCTCCTGACCAGCTCTCCAGCCTTCTGGCCCCAGGGGGTTTAGCAGGGGCTGGTGGCCTCTGCTACAGCAGAAGCAGCTAAGGCTCTGTGAGGGGCAGTTGTTCGCAGGCTCTCTTAGGGTTCCACGGAGCCAGATTCTAAGTGTCAGGTAGGGGTTTGGGGTCCATTATCCCAAGCTTCAGAAGGTGGGAGTGGGGTGGGGGGCACTCAAGGGCCTTCTAGTCCAGCCACTCACAATTAAAGACAAGGAAACTGAGTCATGGAAAGAATCAGGTGAATGAGTGGCAGGTAGTGCTAGCTCGGGGTTCCTAGACCTGATTTGCGACCCTGCTCCCAAGAAATAAGAGGGAAAGGGGCACGAAGCTTTCTTATTGGCTGTGGTGCCCCTCTGTTTTCCAGCACCCACGCCTGGTGTGAGGGAGACACCCACACGGAGGGAAGGCACTGGACAAGAAGGCTTCCTGAAGAGACCTCCTTGCCCTGCCTCTTGGAGATTCTTCCCCAGCTGTAGGCCACCAGGCCCAAACTCCTATACTTCTCTCTGTCCCTCTCTCTGTCCCTCTTAATGTCAGTCAGCTTCCATCAAGGGTACTGCTTCCCCCCAGCTTCCCCATTCCCTTGCCTTAGCCTTCCACCGCACAAGCCCTCCTTTGCTCTCCGTCCTCTGTGTCTTATCTGTCTTGTGACAGGTGGACTGACAGTCCCCAGAGGCCAGCAGGGAAGGAATGGGAAGCACGTCTCCCACCCCCATCCCCGCCCCACTGCCCCTGACCCACTGCTCTGCTCCACACTCATGCTAAATATAGCTGCTGTCCTGGCCTCGGCCCAGAGGCCCTGGGCTCAGGAGGGAGGCCCAGGCTCAGCCACTGGGACCGTGGGCTCCCTCACCCAACTTATCTCCTTTGTCCTTTGACCCCCCTTCTGAGATAGCCATCCAGTCTGCCCACCAGACTTCAGAGACCCGATGTGGGTAAAACTCTGAAGCCTGAAGCCTGAGTCTCCTCACACACTCTGTGTGGTTCCTTTCATCTCTGAGTTCTGATGGGAACAAAGGCAAACCGTGACTCCCAGTCCAGTCACAACCATGTGGCCTGAGCAGTTGGCATGTATGGACCATGAGCTCCACCCCACCACTGACCCCAGGAATCTCTAGAATCCCTGCTATGGTTATAAATTGTTAGCATCATGGAATCCAGGGATGTCAGAACTGTGGACCCTCAGAGGTTAAGGAACCTAACCCCTCATTGTTTAGACAGGGAAACAGAGGCCCAAAGACAGAGAAGGAGCTGTTCTGGGAGGCTCTGAAAGGTGATAGCAAGACCTGAAGCAGGTTTTCTGCCCTCTGGCCCTTCCACCCTTGCACCTGCCTGGGGCTTAAGTTCTACGGGACAGGAACAGGGGTGGGGTGTGGGTAGAAGCAGAATTGGGACCACCACACTTAGGGTCAGGCCTGAACCCCAAGAAGTACACCAGAGCTTGGCCTATCCAGGGCTGAGCCAACCTCTCAGGGAGACTCCACCTTTGCTGCCACGTCCGGTGCTCCTTGGTTCAGTCTCCACAGGTCTCTACATCTTCAGATCCTGTCTCCCCTCCTCATGTCCCCAGATTTGCCTCAAGGGCTTTCCCACTGGGTAAGACTATGGTCTGGGGCAAAGTCTGCTCTGTACTTCAGGCCCTGGGCATTGATACGTTGGGAGGTGGTCTCAGAGGCCAGCGCTGGGGAGATATTCCTGGTTCCAGATATGCCAAGACTTTTGCCCACAACAGCTACACATGGGGTTTGTCCTAGCAATGCTGAGTCAGGCCTATGTCCCACCCTCCAGCCCTATGTCCTCTGATCTCTCTTGTGTCTCTCTTTCTTGTGGACACTGGGCCTACCTGGGCTTCCCTGAGAGGAATCCCTGAAGCCTGGGGAGCTCCATACCTGTATTTTAGAAATGGCAGCTCCAGGCCACCTTCTGCTGAAAGCCAGACTGGTAAGAACCTGTGTCTTTTGTGGGACTCAGGTCTGTGGCAACCACTCTGAGAGCTCCCAGGGGGCTCATGCTAATGCTCCTTTAACTTCCTCATGGACTTTTTACATCAGGGACCCCCACCCCCCACTCACCTCCTTCCTCCACCTGTGACTGTGACCTACACTCCCCTGTGAGCCATCCCACATTGCCCATAGGGGACCCCAGCCTGCTGTGGAAAGACAAAAGGCCAGGTCACTCACCTGAAGGTCCCGCTTGGCTGAGGGGATGCTCAGGTCTGTGGCAGGTGTGATCTAATGGTCTGTCTTTTCTCTTCGGCTTCTTGTTCAGGGCTGGTCCTGCTCTGCTGGCCTCGTTAGACGCCTTCTTGCTGCTCTGGCTCGGGTCTCTGTCCTCTGCCAGCCTAGCAGCTGCCTTTATCTTGCTGACTAGGGGGTGGGCCAGGTGGGGGCGGGTGGGAGAGGCTAAGTTCAGAGTATGAAGTGGCTCAGTTATTTTTAGGGCTTGGGGAAGTTCCCCGTCCATCCCAGGGAATCAGTTACATGTCCTTTCTGCTGCAAGGGGAAGAGGAGTAGGGACCGCTTTCTTCATTCAAGTCTCATCTGAGGACTGGGGTCAGTGACTCAGCCATAGTGTGGGGTGCAGGTGTCCCAGACTATTTTGAGGGAATGAATCAAGAGGGGCATCTGACACCTAGACAGCCCTACCCCCTTGTCCCACGTGGCCCCCCTCTCTGCTCTGGACTGGTCTCTGACTATTCCTGATGTGTGTGTTCATTGTGCCAGGGGACTGGAGGCCCCCTGAGGGCAGGCCTGGGTCCTCTCTGGAGGCTCCTGGCCTGGACACTTCTGAGGGTAAGCCCAGCTCTCCTTCTCCCCCATTCCCTCTGCACTAAGGATTCCCCTCTCTTGTCCTAATTCTTTGTGCCCCATCCACTGGGCTACACAATCCGGAGTGCAACTGGACTAGGGGAAAGACATCTGAATTTCCAGGCTTCAACTCTTTACTAGGTCCTCGACTTATCAAAGAATTCCACAGAATGGTTCTGTGGTTTTCATAGCCAATGATCTGGGTCCTTGTTTACTTTTGGACTCTTCCCTCTGACTCAGGGCCCAAGCTTTCTGGGAATGGGGGAGGAGAAGGGAGGGGTGGCACATGGCAAGCTGACTGTGGTGTTATTTCTGACCCTGGAGTCATCAGCTTCCCAAGTCACAGACAACTGCGGGGGGTCATGCCTCCCCCTTCTTTGCTTCCCAGAACCCAAGGTGCTAGCAGGGACCAGAGGTCCTGGTGTTCCAACCAGGAAGGGTAAGGGCGTCAGGAAACCATCCAGAACACTCAGGAAGGGGGCGTTTTGCCCAGGTGGTGGGTCTAAGGCTGTGCAGGTGCCTTCCGTGATCTGGCAGCGCAGGGTCTCCTTCTGACATCCGGGATGCCTTCTGGTGCCCCGCAGTGATACCGGGCACTGCTCGCTTTTTCCACTGAGTCAGCATGAGTCAGGCTGCACTCACATGGTGCCAGACAGAGGGGCGTCTAGGGACCCCTTCTCCTGCATCCGCTCGCGCTTTTGGCTTCCCCTGTCCTTTTCCATCCCCCTACCTGCTCCCTAGGCTTTTCCTCATATCTCCTTTGTTCTTATCTAATACAACTTTCCTTTTCAGTATTGTCACAGGCTAGCGGCAGGTGCTGATTTTTAGAGAGGAGAAGGGAGTTGGGGGAAATTGGAAGGGGAGGTGAACCATGAGAGACTATGGACTCTGAAAAACAATCTACGGGGTTTGAAGCGGTGGGGGTGGGAGGTTGGGGGAACCAGGCGGTGGGTATTAGAGAGGGCATATATTGCATGGAGCACTGGGTGTGGTGCAAAAACAAGGAATACTGTTATGCTGAAAAAAAAAATTGAGTGAAATGAATTAAAATAAAAAATCCAGTTCTCCATCACACTAGCCACATTTTGAGTGCTCTATAGAGACGTATGCCTAGTAACTACCATGCTGGACACATCCCGTGGAAAGTTCTATTGCACTGCTAATGCGATCAACACTGAAAGGAGCTCAGGAAACTCTGAGCTACGTTCCTAGTCTAGCAAGTAGGCTTTATGGGTTGCAGTCTGTTTAATGATGATGACCAACTGCTGCCTGTCTGAGGGGTTCTCAGAATAAAGGACTTTCAGTTTTAAAGCTGGAAAACTGAAGAAAAGCAGAATGAGTCATCCCAAGTGTAGTGATCCAATGGTGCCACATCACGAAGGTATCAATTACAAGGCCTCTGAGGCATGGTTTATCAGAGCATCTTTAAAAAAAAAAGGATTTTATAGGGGCGTCTCGGTGGCTCAGTGGGTTAAGCCTCTGCCTTCAGCTCAGGTCATGATCTTAGGGTCCCGGGATCAAGCCCCCTGTCAAACTCTGCTCAGCGGGAAATCTGCTTCTCCCTCTTTCTCTCTGCCTGACTCTCTGCCTACTTTGTGATCTCTCTCTCTTTCTCTCTGTTTCAAACGAATAAATAAATAAATCTTAAAAAAAAAATTTTTTACTTATTTGACAGAGAGAGCATGCATGAGCTGGGTGAGAGGCAGAGGGAGAGGGATCCTGCTCAGTGTGGATCCCAGTCCTAGGACTCCGAGATCATGACCTGAGCCGGAGGCAGACACTTAACGAACTGAGCCACCCAACCAAGTGCCTTTATCAGAGTAGCTTTGGTGGAGACATTGCACATCTCTCTCTTTCGGCTCCCTCAGATCATCTTGGGAATGAGGCTGGGAATAAACACACTGAGGTTGAATAGCTGTGCTGATTAATGGAACTTAGTCCAAAGGCAGAGCGGCCTTGGGGGAGGGGTGGTCGTTTCCGGAGGATGCCAGTCCCTCCTTCTGGAGCCCACTGCTCCTCAGTCTTGAGGGCGCCTTCCCTGGTCAGCCCCTCCCTCCACACAGGGCTCCGCCAAAGGTCAGAAGTTCATGGTCTCCCCGCTAAGCCGGCATGAGATGGCAGAGCTCAGTCAGGAGTTGGTGGCAAACTCACCAGAAGCTTCAGGAGAGACAGGATCCACGGATGATTAGGGGCCGACTGCCTGAGTGTGAATCCTACCTGTGACACTCACTAGCTGTGTGACCTTGGCAAGTTCCTGACCCCTTCTATTCCTCAGTTTCCTCATCTATAAGATGGGGATGATAATTGTGCATACCTCAAAGGGTTGCTGTGGAGAGTATACATTTCTCTCTCTCTCTCTCTCTCTCACACACACACACACACACACACGGTGCATTTAGAGTAGGGTCTGGTGCACTACAAGCTCAATAAATGAGTAAACTCATTAAGTTTTTCCTGGATCCCTGCCAACCCCAGATTCTCCAGGTCCCAGATCCCAGTGTGTCCTCTTGGTCTGAAGACAAGTGCCCTTCAAGGCTCTGGCCAGCAGTCCTGGCTTCCCTGTAGCTGGGAAGCAGACACTGGTGCCAAGGGACAGCTCTGAGCAGGCCAGACTGGGTCTCTTCCAGGCCTGCAGGAGACAGGTCTGCTCAGCCTCCTGATAAAACCATCTGAACCCGGAACAGGGATTTTCTGCTCTGGGGGCAGCTCGGAGGGTGGGCACACTGGCGAGGATAGGGGGTGCCTCCACCCTCCTACTAGAGGAACGTGGCTACCATGTGGGAGGTAGTGGAGCATGGGATCTGTCGTCAGACTGCTGGGATCAAATCGCCGGCCTGTCTCTTCCTATTTATATGCCCTCTGAATGTCTTTCAGTTCTGTGCTGTAGTTCCTAGCTCAGGATCTTCCAAGAGTCAACCCACCCCCATCCCCTGGAGCATTTGGGAGTGAGTGAGTTCCTGGGGAGGGGAGGAATGTGCTGAGGGAGTGAAGTTAGCTGGGGGCAGGAGGAAAGCGAGTTACTACTGTGGATGGCCAGGGCTTGGTCCCACTGGGGGCCTCTGCCAGCTGGTGCAGAATGTGTGTCTCCAGGGCAAGGAGGCTGGGGTGTTCACCCACTCATCCTCGCCCCCGCCCGGACGGAAGCCCGGGGCTCTCCTATCCTTCTGGCCCGCCCCTCAGATGGAGAGATACAAGGGTTGGATGTGGGAATCTGTGAGTCTATACAGGGACTGTCCCCTGAAGTGGAGTGAGGGGGGTACGGGGCGGAGTGGGGACCAATATGTGTGTGCCCATTTTACAGGTCAAGAAATGAAGGCTTGGAGAAGTCAGGTCAACATAGGAGTGACAGGCTCAGCAAGGACTAGAACTCAGGTGTCCTGTCCCGGAGGTCAGGGTGGTCTAGCCCCTGGGGGTGCTTTGTGAGGAGGGATGTGAGGGGGATAATACAGACCTGGGTCTCACTATAGACATGGCCACCACCAAGGTGCCCGCCCTGCCTGACAGAACAGAAGGAAGCCTGGAGGCAGTTGCCCCTTAATCCTTGAGCTTGAAGAATTGTTGTCAGTCCTGCACACATTCTGGGGACCCCAGAGCACTTGCGGCCAGGGAAGGGTGCCATTGGCAGCTTCCTGGGATAGGGGCCCTGCCCTTTGACCCTGTTAGCATCCTGCTGGTGAATTTCTCCTCCTCCCTTCCTTCTCTAATACTTACCAGTGCCCCACTGGGCCAGGTTCTATGCTGGACAATTCCCAGGACATGACAGCTTGTCAGCAGTAGAGCCTGTCCTGGGAGCCCACAACTCCATGGGAACTGGACCTGGTACCAGCATGGACAGAGGTACCAGTGTGGCCCTGAGGGGCTCAGGGAGGGAAAAGCAAACTCCAAATTGGATCCCTGGGGATGGTTTCATGGAGGAGGTAGCCTGTGAGCTGAGTCCCCCAGATGAGGAGGTACTTGAGAAGAGATGGTGGGTATTAGGGGCTGAATTGTGTCCCTCTCGAATTCATATATATATATATATATATATATATAATTTATTTGAGAAAGAGAGCAAATGGGGGGAAGGACAGAGGGAAAAGCAGATTCCTTGCTGAGCAGAGACCCTGACATGGAGCTCAATCCCAAGACCCTGAGATCATGGCCTAAGCCAAAGGCAGACACTTAACTGACTGAGCCAGCCAGGCACCCCTCGGATTCATATGTTGAAGCCTTAACTCCCAGACCTCAGAATATAATTGTATTTGGAGAGAAGGCCTTTAAAGAAGTAATTAAGGTAAAATGAAGTTAAAAGAGTAGGGTCCTAACCCCACAGGACTAATGTCCTTTGTACAAGAGAAAGAGACACCAGGGATGTGTGTGCACAGAGGAAAGGCCATGTGAGGACACAGGGAGAGAGGCCTCAAAAGAAACCAAACCTGCCAGTACCTTAATCATGGACTTCCAGCCTCCAGCACTGTGGGAAAATTAATTTCTGTTTTTGCAGACACTCAGTCTGTGGAATTTTGTTCTGGCGGCCTGAGCTGATGAAGTTAGTAGGGAACAACACTTAGGTGGAAGGTATGGCCTAACTATAGGCAGGGAAGTGGGAAATCTGACTGAGCCCAGGGTGAGGAGAGAGATGGTTTGATACGGGAGTCCCAGAGATCATGGGGTCAAGTTTTATCCATTTCTGCACCCCCCCACACTGCAGATTAATTCGAGCAGGTCTTTGTGGGATGTAGTTGGCAGAATTCTAAAGATGGTCCCCCAAGATTCCTGTCCCCTGGTGATTCATCAAACGCTGCTCTAGGCACTGCCAAGAAGGGATTTTGCACAAGCGAGTCAAGTCCCAAGTACACTGATTTTAGAATAAAGAGATTATCTGGGTGGGCTGGACCCAATCATGGAAGGCTCTTAGAAGTGGAAAGCTTTCCTCTGCTGGTGGAGAAGGGAAGTCATTGAGACTGTAGACAGAGGGAGATTTGACATACCCTCCTTGACTTGAAGAAGGAGGGATCTTGTGAACCACAATTCTTGCTCTGAATTCCCCTAACTAGGAGTCGGAGATGCTCTGAGGCTCTCTGGTGACCTGGGGGTGCCAAGCACAGCTGCCTACGACCCCCTAGCCTGCCGCACAGTGGAGAATGCTGAGAATCCTTAAGGAACAGAGAGAGGCTCCTGGCTGGCAGCAAGGAAAAGGGGACCTCCGTCTTAACAATCACAGGAACCGAATTCTGTCATCATCTGGCATGAGCTTGGAAGAGTTTTCTTCAGTTTCCAGGTGAGGTTCAGTCTCTTTCCAGCCTTAGGTTTCTCTGAGCCGAGAGCCCAGCCCTGCCATGCCAGACTTCGATATTAGCTACAGAACTGTGAGCTAATGAATGGTGTCATTTAAGCTGCTAAGTTTGTGGTATTTTGCCTCACAGGAATAGAAAACTAATAAGAGTGGAAACCGGAGCAGTGGAGGGCAGATGGAAGGCCACACCTGCCCACTTGTAACAGGCACCCAGCCAGCCCGGGCGGGGCTCGGCCTCAGCATTCTCCACTGTGCGGCAGGCTAGGGGGTCGTAGGCAGCTGTGCTTGGCACCCCCAGGTCACCAGAGAGCCTCAGAGCATCTCCGACTCCTAGTTAGGGGAATTCAGAGCAAGAAGATCCCAATCTTTCATCCACCAACCACCCCTCTCTCCCCCTGCCCCACCGGCCATTTCACACCTGGGGGCTGGAGGTTTGCAGCAAATCCGGGAGTGGAGTAGTGAAGAAACCGGTTCAGGAAGCCCTTCCCTGGAATCCCAGCTCCACACTTGCCAAACCTCCAAACCTTAATTTCTGTGTCTGTACGACGGAGATGGGCTGAGGAAGGAAGGGCATCTGGCCAGAGGGAAGTGAGTGAGCACAGACTGAGGGGTGCAGATGATGTGACATGGGCTGTGTGACTTGAGTGCAAGGTGGGTGACAGAGTGGAGAGTGGTCTTGGGCAGTGGGCTCAGGGACACGTTGTGAGTTGGGGCTCCATCAAGAAGGGTGTTTTCAGGGCCAATTTGAAATTGGTCGTAGGTGGTGAGAGCCGGTCCCAATAACCCAGGCTCTAAGCAATGAAGATTTTGGTGGTGGCAAGAGAGGAGGGGATGAAGGGCTGAGCCCGCGGGATTCTCAGGAGGTAGAACAGACAAAATCCAAGTAAAAGAGCTGCAGGGTGCCTGAGTGCTGGATGAATTATCTGAGGCGGCAGGCAGAAAGCTGGTCAGTGTACTCTGTGGTGAGGAGAGGGCCCTTCAGAGGCCATCCCCAGCTGTCTGGCTTGGGGCAGTGGGTGGGCACTGGGAGTGAGGTGGGGAGCAGGGTGGCTGGTGGGGAGGGGGAGACAGGCTGTCTTTGAATCAGATGTGGTGAGGTAGGCAGAGCCATCTTCAGGGGCCAGATAATGGGATTTGGACCTCTGGACTGGGGACAGGGACCCAGCAGCCATATGTGTGCAGAGGGGGCCGCGTTCTCCCAGAGGTCTGTGGAGAGGGGCAGGCTCAGGGGCAGATGTGGGTGAAGGTGGACAGTAGTGAAGCTGCAGAAGGAAGTAGCAGCCAGGGAGGCAGGAGAAAAACCAGGAGGGGAGCTGGTCTTGGAAGATGCTGAAGGAGGAATGCATTTCAAGGAGGGAGGGGAGCGACAGTGTCCAGTGCGCCACAGAGTAGAGTGGGGACGGGCTGCCAGGTTTACCAAGAATGCCCTTGAGGACTTTACCCGAGAGCCACCTCCAGGCTGTGGAGGGCTGCGGACAGCTTGGACTGAGCATGTGGGGGCACTTGGGAGAGACCCTTCTAGTAAATAACTCCTCCGGTCTTCAAAGTTCTCACCGGTCTAGTGGGAACCAATATAGGAGTCAGGGCTCTGGTGAAAAAGAAATCAGGGTCAGGAGAGCACTCCTGGTGAGAGAGATGCCCCGTTCCAAAAGCAGGTGGGCAAGTGGTGTTGGAAATGGCTGGTAAGACCCCCCAGTGCCCAGAAGGTGGCAGCACGTCCTCGAGGGACACTTCGCCTCTCTGGACCAAGACTGCAACCAAGACTGCGTCTTAACCTCTCATTTATTTATTAGCACCTGATGAACCCTGGGTGTTACTCAGCTAATGAATCACTGAGCACATCATCAAAAACTAACGATGTAGTATATGTGGGCTAATTGAATTTTTTCATTTTTTTATTAAGTTCAGTTAGCCACTGTGCAGTACATCATTCGTTTTTGATACAGTGTTCAGTGATTCAGTGTTCAGTAATTTGTTCAGTGTTCAGTGATTCAGTTGTGTATAACACCTAGTTCTCATCACAAGAAATGCCCTCCTTTTTGTTTTTGTTTTTTTTTAAAGATTTTATTTATTTATTTGACAGAGGGAGAGAGAGATCACAAGTAGGCAGAGAGACAGGCAGAGAGAGAGAGAGGGAAGCAGGCTTCCTGCTGAGCAGAGAGCCTGATGCAGGGCTCGATCCCAGGACCCTGATATCACGACCTGAGCCGAAGGCAGAGGCTTAACCCACTGAGTCACCCAGGCGCCCCAACACGTGCCCTCCGTAACGCCCATCAGCCTGCTACACACCCCCCCACACACTGAATTAAAAAAAAAAAAAGATAATGCTTTGCACAGCTACTGTGTGCTGAGCTCTGGGCTAAGCACTGAAGATTTTATATATAGATCTCTCTATCTGTCTATCTGTATCCTCATGGAGCCTACATTTTGGTTAAAGGCCGATAAAACAAGCAAGTGAATTATCATCATAACTATCAATTAACTCTCTAAGCTTCAAAGCTTCATCTTTTCTGAGTTCCAGGGGAACCTTTGTAGAACAGGACAGATGTCCCTTCCTCCTTGAACCGAGCAGCACCATGCTTGTTCATGGGACAGACTGAACGAGTTTTCCAAAGACAGCCCCTCCAGTATCTCCCATCCTATCCCATCTCCCTTTGAATGTGACTTTGACACTCTTCCAACAGACAGAAAGGAGTCTATATCGCCATTCTCTTGCATCCACGCAGGGTTGTGACTGGTGGAAGAGCATTGTATGACTTCTGAGGTTGGCCATAAAAAGCAACACAGCTTCCAGCTGCTTCTCTGCGGACAGTGGAACCCCGTCACTGGGCCGTGAAGAAGCACAAGCAGTCTGTGAAAAGATTACATAGAGATGAACCAAGGGCCCCAGCCCCCGGCCCTGCTAATTCCACCGGACAGTCAGCATTAGTTGCCAGCCCCACGAGGAAGCCAGCTTAAAGGGGGTCTTCCAGTTTCCAGGCGAGTTGTCCCAGGGGACACCACAGTGAGCAGAGGTGAGCTGTCTCTGATTGCCGAGCTGTGGGTAAGATGATTGCTATTGTTTTAAGCCACTTAAAACTTGAAGTAGTTTGTTGTGCAGCAATAGATAGAATCAAGTCATTAAATTCATACTTAAGAGCCCAACAGTATGTTGGGCTCTTTGCTAGGAGCTGGGGATAGAGGGCAAAGAGGACAGGCACGATCTCTGCTATCATGACGTTTGCTGTCCAGCTGGGGGAACGGAGTGTGACCAAAGCACTATAATTCACTGGCTAAACTTGAAGCCATGACAAGGTTACCTGGTTCCAGGCACCTCCCCTTTTTACCTTGTCTCCAGGTATAATAAATGAATGGTTAACCTCTCTTCCCTGAGTCACTGTGAACCTCCCATGACAAAGTATCTATCGAGAACATCCAGGGCAGCCCCTGGGGTGACCTGGCCCATAAGGCTCCCAACTCACACTACCTCCAGAGACTTTGCTGCAGCCCAGGCCACTGTGTCCCACCTCTGGGATGAGACCAAAGTGTGCCAGGGCTCCCATGACTCTGAGCGAAGCAGCAGCCCCAGCTGTGTCTCCGGCCCCACCTTGCAGCACTCTCTCCTTCCCTCTTTTTCCAGCCCTCAGGATGCATCAAGCTTACTCCCATTTCAGGATCTCAGTACCTGCTGTTCTCTCTGCTGAGCTGCTGGGGACACCTCCTCTGCTCCCTCCCCTTCCCGAATATTTACACCAGAAGCAGGAGTATATATAGAGCTTGTCCTCCTCCTGTCCCTGTTCTGTCCTACACTGTGAGGGGCCTGTGTGTGTGTGAGGAGACCCCAGACTGCTGGTCCCCCTGGCATCATAAACTTCCTTCTCCATGGCCACTCTCAGGCCTTGATATGTGGGCCTGGGCAGAACAGTATGCTGTCCAGTGGATGGACCTAGAAAAGAGACTAGACTGAGTAGAAAATACCAGGGTCCTAGGTACATTGAGATGGAGAGAGACCTCTTCAGAGGCCTTGCTCAGTGGGGCTGGCTGGAGCCCAATGGGAACCCCAAAGAGAGAATATCTGTAGGGGTAGACTTCAAGGTCCAGTGGCTAAATGGGAATTATCAGGAGCATCCACCATGTCGGTAACTGCAGGCAGTATGGGGCTTGGGGGGTCCTCAAAGAACCTTCCACACACCCCATGATAGAAAGAGCCAGCTTCCTGAGCCAAGCTCAGGAATCAATGTTTCAGGAAAGTACGAGTCCTGGGATCTCTCTCCCTGTGCCATCCCCTGAACTTGGACTCTGGAGGGGTCAGAACACAAAGGGCAAGCTGGGCAGGCAGGGGAGGTGAGCAAGGTGGGATGATGGAAGAAGGCTGCCCTGGTTTAGCTTGGAAACCTGGTAGGGAAGGGAAAGGTAGTGGGGTTATCTCACTCTTTCCAAACTCTGTTCTCTTTACCCTTTACCCATCTGCTGTTACTCCAGACTTAGGGTGCAGGAAGAAGAGGGAGGAGAGACAAGGAGGGCAGGGAAAGTGTTGGTGGTGCCCTCCGGGAGGGTCAGAAGCCCATATGTTGGTGTTCCTCATGTGGACTACCCTGTGGGTGCACTGGGCAAACAGACATCATCCACAGGTAGGCCATTCCCTGATCAGGGTTACATGACCCCAAGACAAGTGCTGATGCCATCTTTCCTCCTACACACACCTCTTCCTGAGTGTGTACAGGAGACCTTCCTCCCTTTTCACTCTACTCTCCACTCAGCCCAGGGGCTGGGGTCTCCTGGGGGCGCTCTTGAAGGCCCCCATCAGACCTAAAGTGGGAGGAGGACGGCACTTGGCCTTCAAGAAACCCTCTTTGCAGTTTCATTTCTAGTCTCAAACTTCAGCCTGGAGGCACGAATTGGATGAAAGGTCAAAACCCAGTTTGGTTGCCCACTTTCTTTAAGTATTGCACTTCATTTCAGATTGGGGGTGGGGCCGCTCTTGGGTCCTTTTTTTTTTTTTTTTTTTTTTTGAACCTACAGAGCTTTTTTTTTCTTAAGGAAAAGATTTTATTTATTTGACACACAGAGAGAGATCACGAGCAGGCAGAGAGGCAGGCAGAGAGAGAGAGAGAGAGAGAGAGAGAGAGGGAAGCAGGCTCCCGGCCAAGCAGAGAGCCCGACACGGGGCTCGATCCCAGGACCCTGAGATCATGACCTGAGCCGAAGGCAGAGGCTTTAACCCACTGAATCACCCAGGTGCCCCTAAACCTACAGAGCTTTGACTAAAATCTCGGAGACAGGAAATGCCTTTTGAAAGTTCTTGTTACATGAATGGTTTTCTACCTGGAACGGTTCAAGATATACTTCAATGGCATAAAGTGATTTTAAGCTAAAAATCTCTGAATACACAGCAGCCACAGGAGAAAAACCTTATCTTAACTTTTTCTGTAGATGCGAGCAGGACCTCCTGAAAATTACAGTTGCCATGAATGTTCCCTCTCTGGTACGTTTACAGCCAGAAGGAGACTAACCATTATAACTGGCATGAGTAATTGCTTCAATAAACTTTATCTGAAGCTGTCCTACCTTCCATTTATTCTTCCATAGAAGATCTTTCTCCTTATTAAGAGGGTTATAAGCCTCTATCTTTGGATATGTGGGGAGCCAGGAAATGGAAGGCTCCCTGGCAAAGAAACGTTGTCTTCTCCCCTCTTAATCTGTTTGTTGTTAGTTAATTCACAGGCTTCCAGTACTGAACCTAAGTGAGTAGAAGAAAACTTTTTTTTTTTTTTTTTTTTAATCCCAACACATTCTTCTCTTGACAACAAATATATGGATGGTCATCTAAGATTTTCTGCCTGATACTGGATTCTATCTTCTTGCTCTGCAAATGTTACAGCACAGCAGAGTTCACTCATTTTCTCCCTCTCATGCATGTTAATTGGGTTAGAAGATGAGATGGGAGGAAAGAGCATATGAGAGATTTCACTGCCAAATTTATTACTCATTTATAGAAATCACTGTACCTCCAGTTTAGCCACAAACAAGGAAAGGCTGTTGTATTGCTAGGGAGCAGCTGTATGGAAGGAATGTTTTCTCAGTTCCAAAGTGATCATGGCCAGGATGAATTATGTTGTTTTTATTCATTTGGGTCTAATTGCTCTTGAATGCAGAATGTCACCAGGTAGCTGATTATAAATGACTGGACCAAAAAAAAAAAATCAATAGCTTGTATATTGGGCCGCCATAATGAAATACCAGCAATTGTGTGGCTTAAACAATAGGAATTTATTTCTCACAGTTCTAGAGTCTGGGAAATCCAAAATCAAGGTACCTGTAGATTTGGTCCTTGGGGAGGGCCTCTTCTTAGCTTGCTTAGATGTCAACCTTCCTGCTGGGTCCTCTCATGGCAGTGTAGGGGAGGGGAGCAAAGGCAGCTCCTTCTTCTTCTTCTTTTTTTTTTTTAAAGATTTTATTTATTTATTTGACAGAGATCACAAGTAGGCAGAGAGAGGCAGGCAGAGAGAGTGAGAGGGAAGCAGGCTCCCTGCTGAGCAGAGAGCCCGATGTGGGACTCGATCTCAGGACCCTGAGATCATGACCTGAGCCGAAGGCAGCTGCTCAACCCACTGAGCCACCCAGGTGCCCCAGGACAGCTCCTTCTTATAGGGATACTAGCCCTGTCACCAGGGCCCCCGTCTCATTTAACATTTTATTTCTTTATTTTTGAGAGAGAAAAAAAGAGAGGCAGAGGGAGGAGAAGGCAGGACTTGATCCCAGGACCCTGGAATTGTGACCCCAGCTGAAGGCAGACACTTAACTGATTGAGGCACCCAGGCTCCCCTGAAAATTATCTTTTAACATGGGCCAGCCTTTGGGAGGAGAAGTGGCAAGACTCAGCTTCCAAAGAAAGACTGTCCTGCTTCTCCATCTTGGGTCATAGTCACCCACCTGCCAGTTGTTGAGGCCCCAAAACCTCAAGGTCATCCTTGACCCTTCCCTTGCTTGCATGTCCCTATCCAACCCTGTGGTTGTCTGGATGATGGCCCCCAAAGATGTTCACATCCTAATCTCTGGAACACATGAATATGTTACCTTCCATGGCAAAGGGGATATTGTAGATGTGAGTAAATTCAAGATTCCAAGATGGGGAGATTATCCTGGATTATTTAAGTGGACCCAATCTAATCACAAGGAAAGCAGGAGGACAAGTTAGAAAAAGGAGATGTGAGCATTGAAGGGGAAGCTGGAGTGATATGCAGCCATCAAAAAACCCTGAAATCTGGGGCACCTGGGTGGCTCAGTGGGTTAAAGCCTCTGCCTTTGGCTCAGGCCATGATCCCAGGATTCTGGGATCGAGCCCCGCATCGGGCTCTCTGCTTGGCAGGGAACCTGCTTCCCTTCCTCTTCTCTGCCTGCCTCTCTGCCTACTTGTGATCTCTGTCTGTCAAATAAATAAATAAAATCTTAAAAAAAAAAAAACCACAACCTGAAATCTTGCCATTTGCAATGCTGTGAATGGAACTAGGGGATATTATGCTAAGTGAAATAAGTCAATCAGAGATAGACAATTATCATATGATCTCTCTGATATGAGGAGTTTGGGAGGGAGGGAGGAGGGGGCCGTGGAGGGTAGGGAGGGAAAAATGAAACAAGATGGGACCCGGGAGGGAGAAAAACCGTAAGAGACTTTTAACCTCAGGAAACAAACTGAGGGTTGCTGGGGGTGGTGGGGAGGGATGAGGTGGCTGGGCAATGGACATTGGGGAGGGTACGTGCTATGGTGAGTGCTGTGAAGTGTGTAAGCCTGATGATTCACAGACCTGTACCCCTGGGGCAAATAATACATTTTATGTTAATTAAAAAAAAAAAAAAGAAGAAGAAGCTGGAGTGATGTGCTCTGAAGGCAGAGGGGGTCGGGGAGTAGGGCATAAGCTGAGGAACACAATGGCCTTGAGAAGCAGAAAAGGCAAGGGAATGGAGTCTCCCCTCCAGAGCCTGCAGAAGGAACCAACTCCCCAAACACCTTGGTTCTAACTCTGGAGGCTCTTTTCAGGGTTCTGAGCTTCAGAACTATAAGATAATAAATTTGTGTTGTTGTAAACCAATACATTTGTGGTAGTTTTCTAGCAGGAATAGGAAATGAATGCAAACACCCGAGCAGATAATGTTGGTTTTATCTTTGAAATGTAGCCAGAAGCTGACCACTTCTCCCCAGTTCACTGCTGGCATCTTGGGCCAAGCCAGTTCCAACCGTTGCCTGGGTTGCTGCCATCACCTGCTTACTGGTCTCAGCATGTCCTGCCCTGCAGGCTTTTCTGCCCTCTGGATGTAGGAGATGAGAGTCTTTACTGCCAAGAAGGGCCTCTGGCTTTCCCCATTGGTGTACCTTAGAAGCCACTGCAGCCGCATCCATTTCTGCTGTCCTTACAGTTACTAAAGCTACTACTTCCATACCTCTGAAGGCCTGATCTGTTGCACCCATCAGGGCTTCCCCTCCCTCCCTGCGCCATCCCAGTTCAGCCCCAGGGACGGTTCAGACAACTGCACTTCTGTGGCTTATAGGTGGTTTGTACTTACAGCAGCAAGATAATCAGCTCCAAAGTCCCATTTCACGTTTGCTTTCTCAGCACGTGCTTGTTGCAGGTCACGTTCCCCAGGACTCAGACTCTGAGTGCAGATTCGCACGCAGGAAGCATTCTGGGGAGTACTCTGGAGACCGAGAGCTGTGGGTGAGGGATGGGAGGAGATGGACTCCTGAGATGAGTGGGGCACAGTGGAATTGTAAGGCCCCCACCATGAGGGCCACAGCTGTCAATCCTGTAAACAGGTGTGCAGCTGGGGCACTCATCCATGTTGTCTACACATGGGGCAAGAGGGCCAGCATTTCCTGTTCCTTCATAGGTGCATGTGGGTTGGCTGCAGGAAGGGGTACAATCGTGGGCAAGGGAGTTTTTCCCAGCCCTAGGCAATCCCAAAGGAGAGTCTCACCTGAGACTCTCACCAACCTTCTCAGCAGCTGGTGCGGAGATGAGTTCAGCAGGGATGAAGGGGGAGGGCTGGATGCCGTCTATCACACGAACTTTTATTAAAGCTAGCGTTTTGGTTTTTTTTTTTTTTAAGATTTTATTTATTTATTTGACAGACAGAGATCACAAGTAGGCAGAGAGACAGGCAGAGAGAAAGGAGAGAGGAGGAAGCAGGTTTCCCGCTAAGCAAAAAGCCTAGTGCGGGGCTCAATCCCAGGACCCTGGGACCATGACCCGAGCAGAAGGCAGAGGCTTTAACCCACTGAGCCACCCAGGTGCCCCTAAAGCTAGCAGGTTTTATCACCATCCTGCTTAAAGCCTTCTAATGACATAAGACAAAATCACATGCACTAGGCCCAACACTCTCCAACATGAGCTAACCAGGCTCCCTCTGGGTCACCAGGCTCTGTCATATTAGCCTTCTTTCTATTCATTTGCTCAATATTTGCTGAGTATTTACTATGAACTACACAATGGTCTAGGTCATAGATGACAAAACTATATTTGTAGGCCAAATTGTGAGGCCGCTTGTTTTTATAAAAGTTTTAGGGGCACGGGGGGGTTCAGTTGTTTAAGCATCTGCCTTTGGTCTGGGTCACGATCCAGTTCGCATTACTCTTTGCACACCGTCACATTCTGTGGCTGGTTGGAGAAATGCATTTGTCTGTGGCTCCACAGGAGAGGACAATCAGAAGCTTCATGTTTGGACTCGCCCTATGCATCCCTTTCCTTAGGTAACTTTACCTGTATCCTTTCCCTATAATAAACCATAACTGTAAAAGCTCTCAGCGGATTCTTCCAGCAAGTTATCTTACTTGACCGGGGTTTTGGGAAGACTGCTGGACCTCCAGTTGGTATCAGAAGTCAGGTGGTCTCTTGTGGGCATTGATTCCTGTAACAAGTAACCTTGTCTGAAATAATCAGCAAGGCCAAAGGCCAGGCGATTCCAGTAGTTTTGGTAAGTGTCGAAATTTTAAGTTGGAGGATCCCATTAATTCTCTCGACGTTGCCTGAGGATGGAGGGTGACAGGGTCAGTGATTCCAAGATGTTTGCAAGGTTTTGTTAAGGCTCACATGATTTGCCTTGTGAATGGGCATCTTGGGTACTGGGGATTGTGGAAGGTGTGAAAGAGTGACACAACTGGAATCATTTTAGAATAGACCCAGGGTGGCCCTTACAGGGAGATCACCTTTCCCATCTGTTTAAACTGGGCCAGAATCTTTGGACTGGCCAAGCAGCTACTGTTTCACAAGCAATTGTTTGAGAAGTCAACAGGACAACAGTCATCCTGATCATGACAGGACAACAGTCATCCTGATCATGACTTTCTGAATACAGAAGAGCTAACTAACGCAGGCCCGGGATGGTTTCATGTGCTAACACCAACAGAATAGTCCCTCAGAGGGAGAGAGCAGCTCAGCTGGTTGGTCTGACAGACAATTTCATTTTCTCTTACCTAAGTATTTGCCCACGTCCTCTTTCTCATCCAAACCCCTGCTTTCATCCCCCTGGTGGGACACTTTTCTGATTATTACCAGAATCTCTGCTTCCCAAACTGCAGTTCTTTGATCCTGAATAAATACTCATTTACCTCACCATGGCTCTTTGCTTTCCAGTTGACAAAGGTATATCCCAAGAGGGACACATATTCTCTAGTAGGGTTTTTTGTCTTTTTTAAAAAAGATATTTATTTATTTATTTATTTGAGGGGGAGGGAGGGAGGGTGCGTACATAAGCAGGGGAAGCAGCAGGCAAGGGAGAAGCCAACTCACACCGAGCAGGGAGCCCCATGTGGGACTCGATCCCAGGGCCCTGGGATCATGACCTGAGCCAAAGGCAGAGGCCAAAGACTGAGCCACCCAGGCGATGGGCTTTAGCCTTAGGGCAACTATGATATGCACGAGCAACTTCTTCAAGTGTGCTATGAAGGACTTTGTCTATTACTGTGTTCCTGTGTGTGTGTTCCCAGGGCTTGATTATTCTTTTCAGGCCCAAATAAAGTAAAAGGTAGCTGTAAAGCAGGCAGTTCTTACAGAACTTATTTTTAGTCTTAATAAAACCCTGCTCGTGTTTATCTTCCCAAGGAAGGGATTCAGGGATGGAAATTTTAGTAAGTTCATAGAGTACAGAGTTGATAGAAAAAATCAGAAACCCACAGTCTATAATATCCAGCCAGGCCTAAGAATCTACAAAGCTGTATTTTAGTTGTGGGTCTGGAAAATTCCTGGATTATGCATTCTTTTGGAGATAACCAGTTTAGACTCTGACATAGCTCATGAACGATGCCTAGAAAAAATTGTAATTTTTCCTTAGAGACTTTGTGTCCTTTTTAGCTATTACAGCAAATACATGGAATCTTTTATGGGGTCTCGTTGGTGACTGAACGCAGCAAGAAGCTAACTAAACATTGTAAAAGGGTGGGTTTAAATACTCCAGAGAACAGGAGTGCTTAAGTCTTGAAGTCATAGGGGTCAAGGGCATGCTACCCTAAAATGTACCATTTTGGCATATTGATTATTTTAAATAAAAGTTACTTAAGAGACAGCCAGGGCAAGAACACTCAGACCCTCCTCTGTTTCCTCCAAAGCAGGAAACAAGTCTCTCATAAAAAATACCCTCTTTGGGGGCACCTGGGTGGCTCAGTGGCTTAAAGCCTCTGCCTTGGGCTCAGGTCATGATCCCAGAGTCCTGGGATCGAGTTTCGCATCGGGCTCTCTGCTTAGTGGGGAACCTGCTTCCTTTCCTCTCTCTGCCTGCCTCTCTGCCTACTTGTGATCTCTGTCTGTTAAATAAGTAAATAAAATCTTAAAAAAAAAGTACCCTCTTTGTACTAAGAAGTACAAAGGCATCTTTATCATCAGAGACAAGACCTTCAAAGCTGTGAAAACTGTAGAAACAAATCTCATCACTTTTTTCCTCTTCTATTACCTTAGTGTAACTTTTGCTTAGAATTCCCCGCTAATTAAAGCAGCCAAACACCTGTTTTCTTTATCCTGTCAATTCCTCACAAATTTGTTGCCTCTTTGTCTAAAACATATTGAAAACTCCCTGCCTTGGTCATATCTTTGGGCCTCAATGTCATTGTTGGGCCCCCCTGAACGTGTAATAAAACCTTGAGTTTTTTTTCTTTTGTTACTCTGTCTCATGTAAATTTAAGTCTTAGTCCAGCTGGAAGACCTTAAAGGGTAGACAGGAGAATTTTTCCTTCCCTACAAAGTACTTGGGAGTAATAAGAAGGGCCCTCGCAGAACGCCTGAGGCACAACTGTCCAGGTAAATCATTGGTTGCTCCAAGTAAAGGTAAATAGATACAGGCTCTTCACCTCCTCGGGGATGCTGAAGAAGGCTGGGCAGGGGTTTACCACAGTGCATCAAATGGTGATGAAGGATAGTTGGAGGAAAGGCAGGCAGGGATAAGGAGGTCCTCTGCGCTAAGAGAAAACCACCCTTAAAAGGACTTTACAAGGAGCCCTCCACCCTTTCCCACGTGATAGGTGATTGACAACCATCTGATTGGAGGGTTAATCAAAATGAAAACAGCCCGCCAACAAGGCCATGAAAACTAGATCTAAACGCCAAGTCAGCAACCCTCTCCGGTCCCCTCTCTCTTTGCAACCTTGCACTATGGCTCAATAAACTTTGCTTTGCTGCTACGGCTCTTCATCTGGTCTACCTCTTTGTTCCTTGAAGTGGCAGAACCAAGAACTGCAGGCCCTAAAGGAAAAGAAATCCCGAAACAGTGGAATTTCTGACAAAAGGGTGTTTGGGTGCAGAACAACTAAGAAATGGGGAATAAATGTCTTGTTAATTATCTGAAGTCCTGGACACACAGCCATCCTTGTGCATTGGATCTCTGAACTGGCGAGATCGGGCGTGTTGCAGGGACAGGCACAGGGAATGACAAGCCCGTGGGCTGTCATTGACGAGGCCTTTTACTCTGGATGTGAGGCTTTGGGTGGCCTCAGGTTGGAATAGACATGGAAGTAATTTAGGGGGAGTTTTAGTTATATCTATCTGAATCTTCATAGGTTCTGCACTTTTTATTCTTCCAATGTCAGTATTAGAAGTAGGCCACAGGGGTGCCGGGTGGCACAGTTGGTTAAGCGTCTCACTGTTGGCTTCAGCTCAGGTTGTGATCTGAGGATCATGGGATCAAGCCCTGTGTCTGGCTCACGCTGAGCATGGAGTCTGCTTGAGATTCTCTCTCTCCCTCTACCCCCCCACTTGTGCTGTCTCTCTCATTCTGAAATAAAAATCTTTAAACAAATTAGGCCACGGATTTTCAGGCACCTCAATTAAATTAGGGAACTTTTGGGGGGAATTCTTCCTCTTCTGTGTCAAGGACGGACTGTAAGGAACATAAAAGATCAGGTTCGACTTGGTCAGGAATTCTAAGGTGAGGTCTCCATTGGAGGTAAAAACCCATTAGCCCTTTCATTTTTCATTTTTTAAAAGATTTATCTATTTATTCATTTGAGAGAGAGAAAGAGAGAGAGAACATGTGTGAGCACGTGGTGGGCAGAGGGGCAAATGGAGAGGGAAAGAGAGAATCTCCAGCAGACTGCCTGCTGAGCAAGGAACCCAGTGTGGGACTCAGTCCCATAACCCTGAGATCATGACCTGAGCCGAAATTAGGAGTTGGATGCTTAACTGACTGAGCCACCCAGGCACCCCAACATATGCCCTTTTAATTAATTATTTAAAAAAAGATTTTTATTTATTTATTTGACAGAGATCACAAGCAGGCAGAGAGGCAGGCAGAGAGACAGGGGGAAGCAGGCTCCCAGTTGAGCAGAGAGCCCGATGGGGGCTTGATCCTAGGACCCTGGGATCATGACCTGAGCTGAAGGCAGAGGCTTTAACCCACTGTGCTACCCAGGCGCCCCTGCCCTTTTAATTTAGACAGAAGATTTCTGCCTGGGGATAGGCTGAATCACATAGTAAGAAGTGTTTTTCAGTAAAAGGTCCCAGAGCCGTTTGTACCGACTGTGATAAATTCTTTCTGAACTTTTTTAGATGACCCCATCACAGAAGCTTCCTTTGTACTCTGAGGGATTTGTTGTTTTATGAGTGTGGTGTTTAAAGTAGAAAGCATAGTTCAACTAGAATTTGATAAGGTATCCCATTAATTTTTATTTTAGTTTCCCCTTGGCTGTTCAGGAGAATTATTGGCAATAGTTTACTATTGGTAACAGTTTAGAGCTCATCAGCTACGGGTGAGGCTCCTATGGGATCCCTCCTTTGAAGGTAGACATGAGGAAGTTTGAGAATTTACATAGGAACTTTGAGGACAATCTCTTTTCCAGTGTCCAGGTGCCTTATACCTGAGGCATTACTCTTTGGACCATTGATTTTCTAATGATGGACCTCTAGTGGGATGCAATGGGAGAGGTATTGAGTTTCTGCCCTTGAAGCTCTTGTAGCCATGAAGCTATTAGTTTGGCGGATTTTTGTTTGTGATCTTTTTCAGGGTCCTTTCAAAATGCTCATCTGTGGTCACGAATTCAGTCAGGCAACGGCCTCTTATCTTATATTCAACCACTGATTTTAGGAGATGATCCGTTTACAAAAAGGGCAGCTGAAGCAGGCTGGGTGAACTCATGTATTGTATGGAACCCAACAAGCCATAGAGAAAGGTCTTTCAAATGAGCTTGAAAACCTGCCACAGATTTATCTTTATTTTGTCTGCATGTTTGTATCATATACCAATCAGCATGAGCAGGAAAGACTCTAGGAATGGCTTATAAAATGTTCAGTTGCTATTCTGCCAGTCCTTTCTGGTCGAGGATCTCTAGTTCATCGCTCTTGGGGTTTTGCCATCTTGCTTCCTGCATCCATCTGGGCTTCCCCAGGACCTGCCAAAAGTGTACAAGGTGCTAAAGATCTGGCAGCCCAGGGTCACTGGCCCAGATAATGGCTCCACAGTCTTCAAAAAACTTTCAAGTTTTCCTCTGTAGGTGTAGGAAATTCCGTAACTTTGACCCTATCATTCATTCAGTCTTTGACCGAGGGCTGTCGTTTGTCAGTGGGTAGTTTTATTTTAAAAAGGCAATGTTAGGGTACGGAGACGACCACCCCTCAATTAGACAGAGAACACTCTCGATAATGCAAGTCACACAGCGAGGTTTATTTCCAGCTAGTTGGGGTCCAAGTATCTGCCCGGCGCAGCGGGTTTCAACAAGGACCCCAAGCACTCAAAGCCAAGGGTTTATATAGCATCTTCAAGGCACTTTTCCATAGCTACATACATATCATGCACCCCACTTTGACAGTTTACCTTTGTTTAACCTTTTGCCACCCCTGCACCACCCTGGCGCCATCCTGGCGGTTAAGTGAGATTAAGGTGTAGAAGAAATTTTTTTTTTAAGATTTATTTATTTATATATTTGACAGAGAGTTCACAAGCAGGCAGAGAGGCAGGCAGAGAGAGAGAGAGAGGAAGGGAAGCAAGCTCCCCGCTGAGCAGTGCCTCAGCCTCCCTCAGTTTTATGGTGGGGAGGGCGATCTTAGGCCTCGAGGTACTGAACCATTTGTCTCTGGAAATTGGGCCACTGAAAGGGAGGATAGTGATCTCTGCAAGTTAACTATTTGTTTTTCTTTAACATTTGGTCCACCACCTAACTGTCCTGGTGGTATATGATTAAGTTGGTTTTTTTTCAGGTTTTAGCTACTTTCTCTTATCTCAAATTACATGCACCTTGTGGGCCGGTTAGGGACGCTCAGTAAAATGGCTTCCTGGCCTTCAGGATGGCCATTCTGATGCTAACCCACTCTTACAGTGCAAGGTGCCAGCTTTTGCTTTGCCAGGATGACTGTACTTATGTCAGGGCTAGACTCGAGGTGGGTACAGCCTTGTTTTTCTTGGCCTCCACATCTGGAGCTGGTTTCCAGGACTTGTTTTTAAGTCCCCCGGGAGAAGGGGAGCAGGAACAGTTAAAGAGGTCCTTACAGTAACTGTCTAGGGGCACCTGGGTGGCTCAGTCAGTTAAGTGCCAACTCTAGATTTAAGCTCAGGTCATGATCTCAGGGTTGTGAGATTGAGCACCACATGGGACTCCTTGCTCAGTGGGGAGTCTGAGCTTCTCTCTCTGTCTCCCTGTGCCCCTTCTTCTCTGTGCACATTCAACATACTCTCACTCTCTCTAAATAACAATCAATCAATCAATTAATCATCAATATTAAAAGGTAACTGTCTAATAGTCTCTTTAGGGAGGAAAGGCAGTTCAAACAGAGAATTTGGTAAATGTGAGCACGCAGGTGAAGAGACTGCAGGGAAGTAGTAGGAATCACAGCAGTCCTATTGCCTTGTGTTTTAGGTACCTCTTGAGTCTTTAATTTTTCATTAGTCGTTTGTAATGAGTCTCTTAGTAAAGCTATTTTGGAATCTTGAGGACTTTTGGAAGTTTCTGCATACCAATTACAGCAGGTATCCCATTTTGTTTATTCAACTTGGAATCCCTTGAGCATTTCTCAAATGAGCAATCTTGTTTAATTGGAATGTTGCCCATAATGGCCCTTGTAATACTACATGACTTTTAGTAAACTTTTGCCATTTTGCCAGATATCTGCAACTTCCAGGATTGTTGCTCTTTTGTTGTTGTTTTCTTGTTTGCTTTGTTTTATTTTTGAGAGGGAAGATTATTTTTTTATTAATCGAAGCTCAATTTATAAACTTTTTGTCATTAAATTAAAGTTTAAGATGCAGAGCAAGAAGTTCTGTTTGATGGATCAGGAGACTCATGGGATGATAAAGCGAAGTCAGTTCATGTCCTATCCTCCTTGGGACCGAATCTCCAGCGAGGTAACAGAGCCGTGTCTGCCTTATGTTCCCATTCCTCACCACACTTGAAAAATCTGCTGGGAAGAATCTGTATACTGCTTGTTCCTCCAGTTCCCCTCTGGTGGGCTGGGACTTGTGCTTCAGCACCCAATGCTGCCAGAGACCAGCTCCTACTGCTCATCCTTCTGTTCCAGATCACCCACTGCTCCATCATAGAATGGGAGTTGGCCAACTAGAGCCCGAGGTCGAGGTGTCTGTATATTTCTCTGTATTCCGGCAGTCCAGTTCTGGCCACCACTGTCCACTGGCCGTACCTGTCTAGTCGTTGGTTCAGCTAATGCCTGCACAGATGAAGCTGACATCTGATCCTTCATGCCCCTGACAATCTGCCAAGTACTTGGCACGAAGGTTTATCTTATACTTCATTCAGTTGCATCGAGTTTGAATTTTCTAGCATTTGCTTAAACTCTGCTATGATCTCATCAAGGTCCTCTAGATCCCATTCTATGCTCCAGAGGTTGTTCCTCAGCTCATCAGTGATCTAGTGGATTTCTTCCCTCGTTGCTATGGAGGGGTCCTGGAGGAGCTCTGTCCATCTCTGGAATAGTCCCTGGATGGTGTTGACTGCTTTCTGTACTTCTCCTTTCACAAAGTAGGAGTTCTCCATAGACATGGGGCATCCCAGCCCCTAGCTGCCTCACGCCTGCTCCGTGCACAGGACAGCTGTGCCCTCTGGCCCTCCCTCTGCTGACCCCACAGGCCCGCCACAGCCATGCCACTTCCTCAGCCTGGGGAACCCAGAGTAGCCTATGCATGCAAGCCAGTGCACATGGGGCTGCTGTGGGTCCAGCACTTGATCGCCCACAGACCGAATCCCAGACTCTGATGCCAGCCCCCTCACCCATCTCCTCCCCTACCAGGACTATACTTCTTGAGCGTAAAGGAAGCACAAGTACCAGAAGATGGCATGCTCAGATAGGCATTCTTCAGATAGGAAGAAACCTATTCAATCAAATTTTATTCGCCTGAGGCCTCCTGCTGAACCCCAGTCCAGGTCTTAAACTGGACCCAGTTTTAGCACGGCGACAGTTGGAATTTTCCACTCAGAAACCGGGAACTGAGATCCAAAGCACTTAGGGCTTGGTTCCAGGCAGAACTGTCTGGCACCTCACTTGGTTCTAGGAAGAATCCTCTGCCAGTTCAATCTGACCTACCCTGAAAGGAAAGTCAATTGGACTGGGAGCTTGGTATAGAGGGCAGACCTCAGAACTGAGAGGAACTTACCTATGACCCTCAGAAATGGCAAGAAAGAGTGTGAACTCGAAGGTCTTGAGGGTACCATGCCTGTGTTTCTCACTGAGCCCAAAATGCCCCTGGAAGACCACTTCAGATCTAGTCACTGTATCAAATCTGTTGAAGGACAAAACTTTGATGTCACTCGGAGTTCGAGTAGCTATATGAGGGTATCAAAGACAATAACCAATGACACACTAAGAGGGCAGAAATCCAGAAATGCATTTCATAAAGCCAGCCAAAAAAGCTTTAGACTCAAGGCAGGGGCGCCTGGGTGGCTCAGTGGGTTAAGCCTCTGCCTTCGGCTCAGGTCATGATCTCAAGGTCCTGGGATCAAGCCCCGCATCAGGCTCTCTGCTCGGCATGGAACCTGCTTCCTCCTCTCTCTCTTTGCCTGCCTCTCTGCCTACTTGTGATCTCTCTCTGTCAAATAAATAAATAAAATCTTAAAAAAAAAAAAAGACTCAAGGCAAAACAAAACCAATTACCACTACTCCTAAGATAAACATTGTGAATGATGAAAATGTTGACTGAATAAAGCTTGTGTAGATATACAAAAGGAACCTGCACATTTCTCAACAGCTGATTCCTCAGCAGTGTCATGAAAATGTTGTTGAAGTAATTAATGGTCAGTTTTGATACACTGGTGATATATCAAATATCCCCAAAAGACCAATAAAATAAATGCTTTATTTTTAAAAATCTTGTTAATGTACAGGGATGGGCACATTTTTCAAAAATATTTATTTATTTATTTTAGAGAGAGTTGGGGAAGGGAGGAGCAGAGGGAGAGGGGAAGGAGAGAGAATCTCAAGCAGACTCCCTGATGAACTTGGAGCCCAACACGGGGCTTGATTCCCATGATCCCGAGATCATGACCTGAGGTGAAATCAAGAGGCAGAAGCTTAACTGACTGATCCACCCAGATGCCCTGCCATTGGCACATTTTTAAAACAAACTACAGGGACGCCTGGGTGGCTCAGTTGGTTAAGCAGCTGCCTTCGGCTCAGGTCATGATCCCAGCGTCCTGGGATCGAGTCCCACATCGGGCTCCTTGCTCAGCAGGGAGCCTGCTTCTCCCTCTGCCTCTGCCTGCCATTCTGTCTGCCTGTGCTCGCTCTCGCTCTCTCTCTCTGATAAATAAATAAAATCTTAAAAAAAAAATAAAACAAACTACACACACAGACCTCTCCTATAATCTAGGAAAGTGGAATGTCAGAAGTCAACAAAATGTGATAAACTTAAAAACATTAAAACAGAAGGCACCTCACAAAATCTGTTCACTGTAACAGCTGATAGACCCTCATTTACATCCTTCACTTTATAAACGGGGTGAATGTGTGTCTGGGTTGGAGGACACACAAATATAGACAGTTTCATGGAAGTAAAAATTGTAAGGCAAATGAATACTGAGTCCTTGGTCTTTTTTTTTTTTTTAAGGTTTTTGATGACCTTACGTCTACTTTAACTTTTCTCTCATTAACAGGAAAAAAACAGAAGGATTCAGAATCGGAAGAAAAGGTGGAAGCCCAGAATGTAATTACTTGTGGGTGGGGGAATTGGTGGGTATTAAATCACTTTTTTCCCCTGCAAAAAAAAAAAAAAATTGAGCTGAGTTACACTGAGACCTAATTGGCGTCATTCAACAATCCACAAACAGGGCAGCATCCCACCTAAGAAACAGACAGGACTTCCAAGAAGCTGTATGAAATGGAAGGCTTCTATAGGAAGGAGGGTAGAATAGGGAGGCTATTAGCGAAAGGATAAAAAAAAGGATTATTTCAGGCATGTTACCTTCCCTGGGGGAAAGGCTGGGGTCTTATCAGGCAGATGACCTTACTAATGCTGACCAGGAAATGCCAGACAGATTGGTCTAAAATTCCACTCCTGGGAGAGGTTGAAACTACAATTAAGTCTTGGTTTGGTATCCTGGGGGCAAATGACTCCACCTTGAGCCTATTATTATTTCTTTTGTTTTTTAACAGTTGAAAGAGTGATAAATGTACAACCTAGACATTCAAATCTAAAGAAAGGTATGCAATCAGCAGTAATTAAAAGTAAAACTTTCTCCTATAATTTGCCTTCATCATTCTCCTGAGATGGATTAATTATTTCTTGCCCCCCCTTTTCCTTTGTTTATTCCCTTATTTTGTTGGGATACACCCCAATACTTCGAAAGGTGTGTTTATGCTACTTTCAAGTTATATTGGTCATTGAACTGGCTCTAGAATTCTAAAATTTTGCAGGGTTGGTGTTTGGCTTCTAGCCTTCAGGGTTGCTGATGACAGTCTGATACTCCTTTCTTTGCAGGTGACATTTACTGCTGTTAAAATATATAGTTTCATACCAGAAGATTTTAGATTGCGTTTGGATGCCTAGTTCTGAGACCTGACCGTGTGTCTAGCTGTGGGTCTTCTTTCATTTAGTCTGTGCAGCCCTTGGAGGGTCTTTCCAACTGAAGAGTGTATCTCCAACCACCTGAATTAACCTAGCCCTTCATTTCAACCATGAATAGGCAATGACTAACCACCAGACATCTCTGCAAAATCAACACCAAAACTGATGAAGGACCAAGAAGAACAAACAAGAAACAGATATAATTCAGGGAACTGAAAGTTTCAAAGTGCTGACTGGTCTCTAACTTCGTGACTACCAAAAACCTCAAGGGGCCCAGCATGCTATTCAGTAACTGTCCTTTTCCTTATTCTACTCACTCCCTTCCTCCCCTTGACAATGACTTTATATCTTTATCTCTTCCATCCTCATCTGCAGATAACTACCTTGATTTCCCTGAGAATTAGAAGAGTCAGAAGAGAATTCCCATGAGCTCCCAAATCAGATCTACCCAACTACCTGATCCTCTATCTTCCTCTTATTATGAAGGCATCATCTCTGGTCTTAAATCAGCCCAGCTCCTTCCCCTATGCCCTTAGATCCCATTCCTTCCCTCCATCCTAGGGATACAGCTTCACCACTGCCTCCCCTCTATCCTGTGTCATTACCCCTCTACTGTATCATTCCCATCAGTATGCAAACAGGCATTTCCACACCTTAAAACACAACAAATAATCCTCTGCTTCCCTTTCCAGGTACTGCCTTTCTCTCCTCCCCTTGTTGCTGGGGAACTTGAAAAACTCGTCTAATCTAGTCGCTTTTGAGTTTTCATCTCCCATTCTGTCTTAATCAAAGATTTTGCCCTCACCATTCTGCCAAAATAAATCTGGTCAAGATCAACAATGATCTCCATTTACATACATCTAATGTTCAATTCTCAGGTCCCATCTTACATTGAAGGCAGGCAATCACTCCTTCTTTGAACACTGTAACCACTTGGCTTCAAGCACTCACATTCTCCTGGTTGACCTCCGACTTCACTGGCAGTTCCTCCTCTCCATAGCTCATTCACCTTTCTATGGAGTCTAATGAGACTCCAGCTCATTCACTGGAGTCTCCAGACTAAGTTCTCGAACTCTTACCTACACTTTTTGTGAACTTCTTTCTGACAATCATCTATATCAGTATCTACAGCCTTAACTTTTCTCCTCTGATCTCTCTTTTTTTTTTTTAAGATTTTATTTATTTATTTGACAGACAGAGATCACAAGTAGGCAGAGAGGCAGGCTGAGAGAGAGGAGAAAGCAGGCTCCCTGCAGAGCAGAGAGCCCAATGTGGGGCTCAATCCCAGGACCCTGGGATCATGACCTGAGCCGAAGGCAGAGGCTTTAACCCACTGAGCCATCCAGGCGCCGTCTCCTCTGATCTCGACTTATCCATTTAACTGCATATTTAATATCTCCTTTTGGATGTCAAATAGATACCTCACGCTCAGCAAGTCCAACATTGAGCTCCCCATCTCATCATCCCCTCTTCCCAAATAGCTCCCCCTGAAGTCTTCCTTCTTATTGCTGAAAACAGATCAGCTTTCCTAGTACTCTACCTAAGAACAGGAGAATCCTCTCTTTTCCTCTCATGACACATCTCATACATTATATATTATATAACATACCCATTTTATGTCCAGAATATGACATGTAATAATCACCCCCACCTGGGCCATACGACAATCATTTCACATCTGGACCTTCTGGAATAATATCCTAATTAGAATAACTACTTCTTTCCAGTTTGGCTGGTACTCTCCTGATTTTCTCATTGCAGGTTCAGTTTTGGGAAACCCCCTCAGCCCAGGGCAAACCAGAAAAATTTTTAATCTTGCTTTTACCATGGCCTCCCTACATCTATTCTCAGTGGAGATAGGCTGATTCTTTTGAAAAGAAAATTTTATCATGTCACTTCTGTGTTCAGAACCTTCAGTGGCTCCCCATTCCACTCAGAGAGGAAACTTGCTTTCAGTGACCTCTGAGACAGGGAGATCCATGGGCTTGAAAGCGAAGATGGAGAGTTCCATTTTGATCTGGCTGATATGGAGGCATGTGCTTGTGGCATGTGCAATTGGCATATTCTGTAAAACAAGAAAAGACGGTTATGGGAAAAGTTGCAAGTAAGAATTCTAGAAAATTAGAAATACTTGCTAAATTGAAAAAATATCATAGTGGGACTGAAAAAATTACATAATCTATCTTAGGTATACTAATGATAAATAAATGTCATATACATGTAGTTGGCTCCTGTAGTATTTCAAATCCAAAATATAAAAGTTGTATAAATATATATCTTTGTAACACAATACCCTAAACTCCCAGAATCTCCGGCGTGCCTCTTCTCAAAGCAAGGACATATGACCCTCCAAACCAGGACATCAGAAGTCAGCATTGGTATAATGCTGACATCCTATCCAAGGATCATTCAGATTTCACCAATTATTCAACAATGTCTCTTTCCTGTTTGGTTCATGTTTTTCACTTAATTATCACATGTCTTTTGTCTCCTTCCATCTAGAACAGTTCTTTAGTCTCTCTCTGTCCTTACAACCTTATTAAAGAGTACAGACCTTTCATTCTGCAGAATGTAGATTGGTGTAGTTTCCTCAGGACCAGACTCAGATACGCCTTCTTGGGAGCATTATATAGAAGTGATGATGTCCTCTTCCTGTTTCATCACATCAGGAAACTCCTGATATTGACTTGTTTGACCGCTGGTGACATTAATCTTGATTGCTTGGTGAATTTGATATCTGCTAGGTTTCCTCGAGTTTTTCTCTTTGTAATTGATAAGTATATTGTGAAAAGATACTCTCAAACTATGCCAATAGCCTCATCTCACTAAACCTCCATGCATTTGACTTAGCATCCATTGATGATTCTCGTCTGAATTAATTACCATTGTGTTCGTTGTTTTTTTTTTCTCTCCTTCATGATTTGATTTATTTAGGTCCTTTCTGTTTTCTTTTTGATAAGTCTGGCTAAGGGTTTATCAATTTTATTATTTTTTTCAGAGAAGCAGCTCCTGGTTTCATTGATCTGTTCTATTGTATTTAGTTTCACTATCAGAAATTTCTGCACTAATCTTTATTATTTCCTTCCTTCTGCTGGCTTTAGGCTTTGTTCATTTTCTAGCTCCTTCAGGTGTAAGACTGGTTGTTCATTTGAGATTTTTCTTGCTACTTGAGGTAGGCTTTTATTTTATTTTTATTTTTAAAAAAGATTTTATTTATTTATTTGACAGAGATCACAGGCAGGCAGAGAGGTAGGCAGAGAGAGAGGAAGGGAAGCAGGCTCCCCGTGCAGCAGAGAGCCCAATGAGGGGCTCCATCCCAGGACCCTGGGATCATGACCTGAGCCGAAGGCAGGAGGCTTCAACCCACTGAGCCACCCAGGCGCCCCGGCTTTTATTACTAAATACAGCTTCTTAGGTCTGCTTTTGCTGCATCCCAAAGGTTTTGGACTGTGGGGTTTTCATTTTCATTTGTTTCCATGTATTCTTTTTTTAATTTCTTCTTTGATCCTGGTTGACCCATTCATTGTTTAGTAGCATATTGTTTAATTTCCATGTACTTGTGGTCTTTCTAGACTTTTTCTTATGGTTGACTTCAAGTTTCATAGTGTTGTGGTCAGAAAATATGCACGTATAATCTCAATCTTTTTGTATTTGTTGAGGCCTGATTTACGACCCAGTATTCCGGAGAGTGTCCCATGTGCACTTGAAAAGATTGTGTATTCTGCGGCTTTAGGACAGAAAGTTCTGAATATATTTGTTTAAGTCTGTCTGGATCAGTGTGTCAAAGCCTTTGTTTCCTTGTTGATTTTCTGTTTAGATGATCTGTCCTTTGATGTAAGTGGAATATTAAAGTCCCCTACTGTTTTTGTAGTATTATCGATGAACTCAAACAAACTTTCTGTTTGTTATCAATATTTTTATATATTTGGGTGCTCCCATGTTGGGGGCATAAATATTTACACTTGTTAGATCTTCTTGTTGGATAGACCCCTTAATCATGATATACTATCATTCTTCATTTCTTGTTATAGTCTTTGGTTCAAAATCTAGTTCGTCTGATATAAGAATGGCTATTATGGCTTTGTTTTGACTTCCATTTGCATGATAAATGTTTCTCTGTCCCTTTACTTTCAATCTGCAGGTGTCTTTAGGACTAAAATGAGTCTCTTGTAGGCAACATAAAGATGGGTCTTGTATGGGAACATGGATTTTTAAAATTCACTTTTTAAACATTACTTTTTTTTTGAACTCTTTTTTTAAAAAAAGTTTTTATTTATTTATTTGACAGAGATCACAAGTAGGCAGAGAGGCAGACAGGGAGAGAGGAGGAAGCAGGCTTGCTGCTGAGCAGAGAGCCCGATACGGGGCTCGGATCCCAGGACCCTGGGATCATGACCCGAGCTGAAGGCAGAGGCTTCAACCCACTGAGCCACCCAGGTGCCCCTTTTTTGAACTCTTTTTAAAATAATTTATTATTTTTTAAATTTCTATTCAGTGTACCAGAATTCATTGTTTATGCACCACACCTAGTGCTCCATGCAATACATGCCCTACATAGTACCCATCACCAGGCTCACCCAACTTCCCACCCCTTGCCCCTTCAAAACCCTCATATTGTTTTTCAGAGTCCATAGTCTCTCATGGTTCATCTCCCCCTCCAATTTCCCTCAATTCCTTTCTCCTCTCCATCTCCCCATGTCCTCTGTGTTATTTCCTATGCTCCACAAATAAGTGAAACCATATGATAATTGACTGTCTCTGCTTGTCTTATTTCACTCAGTATAATCTCTTCCAGTCCCATCCGTGCTGATACAAAAGTTGGGATTCATTCTTTCTGATAGAGGCATAATACTACATAGTGTATATGGACCACATCCTCCTTATCCATTCATTCGTTGAAGGGCATCTTTCCAGAGTTTGGCAACTGTGGCCATTGTTGCTATGAACATTGGGGTATAGATGGCCCTTCTTTTCACTACATCTGTATCTTTGGGGGTATCCAGTAGTGCAATTGCAGGGTCATAGGGAAGCTCTATTTTTAATTTCTTAAGGAATCGCCACACTGTTCTCCAAAGTGGCTACACCAACTTGCATTCCCACCAACAGTGTAAGAGGGTTCCCCTTTCTCCACATCCTCTCCAACACACATTTCCTGTCTTGTTAATTTTGGCCATTCTAACTGGTGTAAAGTGGTATCTCAATGCGGTTTTGGTTTGAATCTCCCTGATGGCTAGTGATGATGAACATTTTTTCATGTGTCTGATAGCCATTTGTATGTCTTCATTGGAGAATTGTCTGTTCATGTCTTCTGCCCATGTTTTGACATGATTATCTGTTTTGTGTGTGTAGGAGTTTGAGAAGTTCTTTATAGATCCTGGATATCAGCCTTTTGTATGTACTGTCATTTGCAAATATCTTCTCCTATTCTGGGGGAAGCCTCTTTGTTTTGTTGACTGTTTCCTTTGCTGTGCAGAAGCTTTTGATCTTGATGAAATTCCCAAAATTCATTTTTGCTTTTCTTTCCTTTGCCTTTGGAGACATATCTTGAAAGAAGTTGCTGTGGCTGATAGCATAGAGGTTACTGCCTATGTTCTCCTCTGTGATTCTATTTAATCCGTCGAGATTTTTTTTTTCTTTACAGTACAGAGGCAGGAATGTCTCTCAATCTCTTTCAAGTATAGCAGTCAAGTGTATTGTTGAAGAGTTTGTCCTTTCTTCTGCTTTAATCACAATTCCTTTGGCTGTGGTTTGCATAAGGGCTCAACTCAAGAATGTGGGGGCAGTTAATGACTCATGTTGACACTAGCACAGGAAAGTCAGGAACTGAAGGTACTCTACATCTTTCAAGAGCCAAGTAGTTTGTCATCTTTCATGGGCCACGGGACTTACTCATCACTGCTTCTCTCTGGCTCCTCCTTTTTGTTAGCACCTGCTTCTGCTTGCACATGGCTATCAACGTCAATCTGTCTGATTTGGTCACTGGACTGCACACTGTTATTGACTATGGGGTCTATACAATTCCCATCTGAAAGGGATAATTGGCTTGACCCAGTCCAGGCTATGGATTGGTTCATCTTAAGTCTAGGGTCTATCTCTGGTCCAGTCACATTGGGTCAGGGTGGGGAGCAAAGTTAGAATAGCTCCTGGGGAGATCCGCCTCAGGGCTCTAGATAAGATTAAGCAATTTCTTTAAGAAGGATGAGTCCTATAGAGGACACGGAATCTATCTACTAATTCTAGAATCATACACTAAGTTCTCATAAGAAAGGTTTTTTAAAAATCAACTTATAGGGGCACCTAGGTGGCACATTTTGGTTAAGAGTCTAACTCTTGGTTTTGACTCAGGTCATGATCTCAGGGTCCTGGGATCAAGCCCCGCATGGGGCTCCATACTCAGCATGGAGTCGCTTAAGAGTCTCTCTCCTCTTTTCCTCTGCCCCTCCCCACCATAAAACAAATAAAATCACTTATTTGACAGACAGAAAGAGAGAGAACAACAGGAGGAGCATCAGGCAGATGGAGAGGAAGAAGTAGGCTTCCCATTGAGTGGGAAGCATGACACAGGGCTTGATCCCAGGACCCTGACTGAGATCATGACCAGAACCAAAGGCAGATGCTCAACCAACTGAGCCACCCAAACACTCCAATAAAATCTTCTTAAAAATCAATTTATAGATTTTAATCAGTGAGGACATTTGGTAGAGGTTTTGTGAATCTGAAAATTAAGAATTAGTTTGAGTTTGTAGGTCATTATTGAGAAACACTGACTTAAGTCCAGCACTGCAACTTCTTAGATGAGCAAACTGAGGCCCAGAGAGGATGAAGGATTTGCCCTGGTCCACATGGCCTGTCAGTGCAGACCTGGTATGAGAACCAGCGTTGGCAGTACCATGAGGCAAGCCAATGTACAATTTAAGGAGGCCTTCACTCTCAGAGTCATGACAGTGACCCAGGTGACTCCCTGGCCTCACCATCAGCCCCAGCCCTGATTAGAACTCTAGGATCCTGACTACCAGGAGGGACAGATCAAGCACATCTGATTTGAAGGATTTGGGTGAGGGGGACTTATGGAGAATTTTCCTGCATTGCTATCTTCAGAGAGAAGTTCCTAAGGAAGATTGGGTAAGCTGGTTTCCCCAAGGTGAAGGATCTGATCGTTTGGGATGGCTGCTCACTGGAGGAACCTGAAATATCCTTTCTTCCCAGAGCATTGAAGGCCCCCAAGTCTGGGCACAGAGTTCCTTGCCTGGGCTATCTTTAGCTGGTTGCTGAGGGTTGCAGCATTTCTGAGACCTGGTGATGGATACTTCTCTCTTCCTCCTTTCATAAAAATAGGTCTTCAGTCCAACCAGTCTTGTAAGCTCTGTTCTTGCAAAAATGGAACATGAAGGGTTTGGGTTTCTCTTGTCTTCTGTCTGGTATCTGTTTCCTTCATGCAGAACTGCTTACTAAGAATTTTACCTCAGGAAGATTTTAAGAAAGTTAGTGCTGCCCTTGTTGTTGGTCAAGGGGAAAAAAAAATTCACCAAGAAGCTCATTAAGACAAAGAAGAAATAAAGGAGAGAAGAACAAAAGAGAAATGTCCTGAATCAGTTTGTGACCCTTTCTCTACTCCCACCAGCTCCTGCCTGCTCCCACCTACTCCCACACACAATCTTTTCCACCTGGACTTCTGCTTTTCTCTCAGCCTGATTTGGTGTATTCTCAACATGGAAGCCAGAGGGATTTGTTAAAATATGAGTCAGGCAAGAAAATGAACTAACGAGCATTCTGGTTGGAAAGGAAATGAAACTAAGTCTATTTGCAGATAGCATGATCTTATATTCAGAAAATCTAAGATATACACTGAAAAACTATTAGAACTAATTAATGAGTTCCCTGAAGTGATAAGATACCAATGATAAGATCAGTTGTATTTCTATACATTTGTAATGAGCAATCCAAAAATGAAATTAAGAAAACAATTTCATTGATAAGAGCATCAACAAGAATAAAACACTTAGGAAAAAACTTAACAAAGGAAATGCAAAATCTTATATTCTGAAAACGACAAAACAGAGTTGAAAGAAATCAACGAAGATTTACATAAATGGAAAACATCCCAGCTCATAATTCAGAATATTAGTAAGATCACAATAGTTTCCAAATTCATCTATAGAGTTAATGCAGTCCCTATCAAAATCCCCACTGGTTTCTTTGTAGAAATTGGCAACTGATCCTAAAATTCATATGGGAATTCAAAAGCCCTAGAATAGCCAAAACAATCTTGAAAAAAGGAGAAAAAGTTGGAGGACTCTCATACTCTCTCTGTCTCAAAGGGATAAATAAAATCTTAAAAAAAAAAAAATAAAAAGACTCCCAAGTTGTTCCTCTCCAAGGAAATCTCGAGTTAAAAAAAAAAAAGCCAAAACTCTTTAAACAGTCTGAAAAACAATCTGAGGGTTTTGAAAGGGTGGGGGGTGGGAGGTTTGGGGATCCTGGTGGTGGGTATTATGGAGGGCACATATGGAGCACTGGGTGTGGTGCATAAACAATGAATTCTGTTACACTGAAAAGAAATTAAATTTAAAAAAAAGAAAAAAGAAACACAGTTGTAAATTTTCATGATCTTGGATTTGGCAACCTATTCTTTGCTACAACACCAAAGGTATAAGCAATAAAAGAAAAAAAATAGATGAACTGCCCTTCATCAAAATTAAAAAAAAATTTTTTAAAGATTTTATTTATTTGACAGAAAGAGATCACAAATAGGCAGAGAGGCAGACAGAGAGAGAGGAGGAAGCAGTCTCCCCACTGAGCGGAGAGCCTGATGCGGGGCTCGATCCCAGGACCCTGAGATCATGACCTGAACTGAAGGCAGAGGCTTTAACCCACTGAGCCACCCAGGCGCCCCAAAATTAAAAATTTTTGTGCTTCGAAGGACACCATCAACAAAGCAAAAAGGCAACCCACAGAATGGGAGAAAATATTTGCAAATCTAGGATATATAAAGAATTCTTGTGACTCAATAAAAAGACAAATGACCCAATTAAAAAAGTACATGAGAGATTGGAATAGACAGTTCTCCAAAGAAGAGAAATAATAGCCACCAAGCCCATGAACCGATGCTTAACATCATCAGTCATCAGGAAAATGCAAATCAAAACCACAGTGCAGTAACAGTTCACACCCACTATGATGACTTGTATAAAAATATGATTAAGTGTTAGCAACAATGTGAAGAAAGAACCCTCAGGACTGGTGTGTAAAATGCAGTCACTGAGAGAAACAGTCTGGCTGTTTCATGAAAAGTGAAATGTAGCTACCAGCTGACTTAGCAGTTCCACTCCTAGTATATGCCAAACAGAAATGAAAACATAAGCCCGAATAAAAACTTGTATATGAATGTTCAGAGCACCATTATTACTAACAGCCAAAAAGTGGAGACAACCTTGGATTCTACTATCAGATGAATGGATAAACAAAATGTGGTATATACAGACAATGGAATATTTGGCCATACAAAGGAATGAAATACTGAAATGTGCTGCAACATGGATAAATCCTGAAAACAGTAGGGTAAGTGAAAGAAGCCAGTGATATAAGAGCATTTATCATACAATCCCATTTGTTCCAAATGTCCAGAAGAAGCAAATATTATAGAGCTAGAAAGTAATTGGTGATTACTATGGTTTGGGGTGAGGGCTGGTGAAAGGATTAGGTGACATCTGAAAGGAAGGGCTTGCCTTTTGGGATGATGAAGATGTTCTAAAATTGACCTTGGTGATGGCTATACAATTCTGTGAATATACTATAAAGCAGGAAAGTACTTTACTGATTGAATTATATGATATATAAATTATATTTCATTAAAGTCATCCACACCTACATCTGTATCTAGAGATCTGTGATCACATCTTGCCTCTGCCAAACACTCTCCAAGGGCTCTCATCTCACTAGCATCAGTTTCAAAGCCCTTGTGAAGTCTACCAGGATGTGGCACCCCACTATTACACTGCTCTCACCTCCTGCTCCTCTGCCCCCTTTGCTGTTCCTCTAAATAGACAGTTTCCTTCCAGATAATTGCAAGGCTCATTCCCATCTTTCCTTCAGATCTCTGCTCAAATGCCACCTTCTTGATGAGACTTAATTCTGATCATTCAATTAAATTTCACAGTTCTTATCAAACTGCCTTGCTCTGTTTTTCATTTCTATAGCACTTACCATCTTCCTAGCAGGAAGGACATTCAAAATATTTATCAACCCATGCTATAGGTATGGAAATATGGTATGGAATAGAGTATAGACCCTAGAGACCCCTGCTGGGCTAGTATCAATCCTTTAGGGTCATAGGGAGATGGGGGCAGGTGGTGTTCCTGGGAAAATCAGGGCAGCTAGGAGGTACCTAAGCTTTAGGGTAGATGTACAGAAATATTTTAACTGCTCTGGCTTACTACTATATATCATGATGATCAGCTCTGTTTGCATCATATTATATCAGTTTCTTAGATTTATCATCAATCTCTCTCATGGGTGCCGAGGGCAGACCACCCTAAAATGTACCACTTTGGGGGCACCTGGGTGGCTCAGTGGGTTAAGCCTCTGCCTTTGGCTCAGGTCATGATCTCAGGGTCCTGGGATCGAGCCCCACATCTGGCTCTCTGCTCAGCGGGGAGCTTGCTCCCCCCTCTCTCTCTGCCTGCCTCTCTGCCTACTTGTGATCTCTCTGTCAAATAAACAAAATCTTAAAAGAAAAAAAAAAAAGAAATGAACCACTTTGGCATATTGGTTATTTTGCATTAAAGTTACTTAAGAGGGGCATCTGGGTGGCTCAGTCGGTTGAGCATCAAATGCTTGATTTTGACTCAGGTGTTGATCTCAGGGTTGTGGGATCAAGCCTGAGGTTGGGCTCCAAGCTCAACAGGGAGTCTGAGGATTCTCTCTCTCACAATCCGTCTGCCCCGCCCCCCAATTGTGTGTGCTCACTCTCATTTCTCTCTCAAAGAAAACAAATAAAAAATAAAATCATTTAAGAAATGGCAAATGCAGGGGCGCCTGGGTGGCTCAGTGGGTTAAAGCCTCTGCCTTCGGCTCAGGTCATGATCCCAGGGTCCTGGGATCAAGCCCCACATCGGGCTCTCTGCTCAGAGGGGAGCTTGCTTCCTCCTCTCTCTCTGCCTGCCTCTCTGCCTACTTGTGATCTCTGTCTGTCAAATAAATAAATAAAATCTTAAAAAAAAAAAAAAAGAAATAGCAAATGCAGAAAGAACACTCTGACTCCTGCTTTGTTTCTAGAAAGCAGAAAATAAACTCCCACGTAAAAGGTACCCTCCCTTCACCAGCAGGTGGAGAGACAGCCTTATCGTCAGAGACAGGAAATTTAGGGCTGAAGAAGCTTATATAAACAAATCTTGTTACTTTACTAATTTATTACCCCAGCCCAAATTCTGCTTAAAATTTCTTGCTAATTGAAGTCCCAAACATAAGTATTCTTTGTCCTGTCAATTCCTCCCTAAATTTATGTTTCTTTATCTAAAAATTATAAAAGCTGCCTGCCTTGGTCATTTCTTTAGGTCTCAATTTCATGATTGGGTCTCTGTGTACACATAATTAAACTCTGTTCTTTTTTCCTGTTGATCAGTCTCATGTTAATTTAATTCTTTGGCCAGCTAGAAGAAGCTTCAAGGGTGGAGTGAATGATTTTGTTCAGAGCTCTTTGGTAAAACCATGTGAGCAAAGTTTGATTGGAATGCATTTAAGACAGCATGGAAGGAGAGAAAGAGGAGTCAGGAAAGAGAAAAGAAAACTTTTTTTTTTGGAAAGAGTTTTTCTATGAAGGAGAACACAGGTTAATTGGACTTCCATCTTCCTTCTAGGCTGGGATCAGTCTGAATTCTAAGCTCCGGGCTGAGGTCTGTTTCCTTCTTCTAGATCCTTCCTGGCTTTGGTCTGCTGGCTGCCTACTTCCCTCTGCTATCAGCCCTATTTTTCTGGCTTTAGAGGTGGGCTGTAGTATAGAACAGGGAAGTGGTGTCAAGAGGCATTTTTAGAATTAATGCTTTATAATTTTCTTCCATCAGTTTAACGTTTTTTAAAAAGATTTTATTTATTTATTTGTCAGAGAGAGAGAGCACAAGCAGGCAGAGTGGCAGGCAGAGGCAGAGAGAGAAGGAGGCTCACCACTGAGCAAGGAGCCCAGTGTGGGACTCCATCCCAGGACCCTGGGATCATGACCTGAGCCAAAGGCAGAGGCTTAACCCACTGAGCTTAACTGACTGAGCCACCCAGGTGTCCCAATATTTTTTATTTTTTGATTTAAGTTTTTATTTGAAGGTAGTAGTAGATCCACATGCAGTTGTAGAGAATAACACAGAAAGACTCCTTTTCCCAGTTTCAGGAAACTGGGAAACATCTTAATACTATGCAACAGTATCTCCGTATCTCAGTCAGGAAGCTGACATTGACCATCAGGACACAAAGTATTTTCCCCACCACAGAGATCCCATTAAGAACAACACCCCATCCTTAACCTCTGGCAGTTGCCAATCTATTACCCATTTCCAGAATTTTGTAATTTTGAGAATATCACATAAATGGAATCATAAAATATGTACACATTTGGGATTGGCTTTTTTCCACCTAGCATAATTCTCTAGAGATTCATCCAAGTTGTCTCTTATATTTAGTTTTATTATTTACTTATTTTTAAAGATTTTATTTATTTATTTGACAGAGGCAGAGATAGCGAGAGACGGAATACAAGTAGGGGGAATGGGAGAGGGAGAAGCAGGCCTCCTGCTGAGCAGAGAACCTGATGCAGGGCTTGATCCCAGAATCCTGGGATCATGACCTGAGCCAGAGGCAGACGCTTAATGACTGAGCCACCCAGGCGCCCCTGTATTTCTTTTTATTGCTGAATAGGACTCCATGATAGTATTATATACCAAAGTTTGTTTTTTTTTTTTTTTAACCATTTTTCTGTTGAAGAATATCTGGGCTGTATCCAGTTTTTGGCTTTCACAAATAAAGCTCTTATAAACGTTTGTGCACAGGTTTTTTTTTTTTTTTTTTTTTTTTTTAAATGTGTGTGTGTGAACATAAGTTTTCATTTCTTTAGGATAAATTCCTAGGAGTACAACTGCTAGGCCATATGGTAGCTGTACATTTAGCTTTTAAAGACCTTATAAATTGTTTTCCAGAGTGTCTACACCACAGGTGATGCACGAGTAATCTAGTTTCTTCACATTCTTGCCAGTATTGGTTTGTCACTGTGTTTTATTTTCACTAACCTGATAGATATATGAGAGTATCTTATTGTGGTTTTAATTTGTATTACCCTAATGGTGAACCTCGTGGAACATCTTTTCATGTGCTCATTTGTCTTCTGTATATATTTTTTAATGAAATGTCCTTCACATGGTTTTCCCACTTTCTAATTGGATTGTTTGCATTTTTACTGTTAATTTTGAGTCTGAAAAGTAGATTATTGCTCTCAGTCTCTTGTTGGCTATGAGGTTTGCAAATATTTTCTCCCACCATATAGCTTGTCCTATCCTTTTTGCAGTTGTTCAATGCAAAAAAATTTTACAATTTGATGATGCCCAATATATTGATTTTTTTGTTTTATGGATTACACTTTTGGTGTCAAGTCTGAGAACCCTTTGCTTAGCCCTTGATTCTGAAGATATCATTCTAGGTTTTTATTTTTTTTCCACAAACATTTTATAGCATTATGTCTTACAGTTAGGTTTCCCATTTGGAGTTTCTGGTGTCTCAAATCTGTAGATTTATGTCCTTTGCTAAATTTGGGAAGTTTTCAGCCATTATTTCTTCAAGTACTTTTACAAACTTTCCCTATTTCTATTTTTTCTCTGGGGCTTCCATGACGTGATTATTAGATCTCTTATAGTCTTGCATGTCCCTGGATCTCTATTATTATTAATTAATTAATTAATTAATTAATTTTTTTGTCTGTTGTTCTGTCTTCAAGTTCATGAATTCTTTACTTTTTCTCATCCATTCTGATGCTAAGCTTACCCACTGTTTTTGTTTTTTGTTTTTAAAAATTTTGGTTATTGTATTTTCTAGTTCTAAGATTTCCATTTGGTTCTTCTTTATATCTTTTATTTATTTACTAAAACTTTATATTTCCTTGCTGAAAACTTCTACTTTTTTCCCTCTTGTTTCAAGCATGCTTGTAATTGCTTATTGAAGCATTTTTATGATGGTTGCTTCAAAATCTTTGTTAGATAATTCCAATGTTTTTGACATCTGTGTGTTGGCAATATTTTGACATCTGTGTGTTGACAGTCTTGATTCAGTATGAGACCTCCTGGTTTTTGATATGGTAAATGATTTCTTATTGGAACCTGGACATTTGGGGTACATTTTATGAGATTCTAATTAAGCCTTCTATTTCAGCTGGCCTCCACTTGATACCACTCAAGCAAGGGAAGGGGTGGTATTGCAGCTGGTGAAGGTAGAAGCCCAGATTCCTTACTTGTTCTTTGTTGGCACCTGAGGAGGGACACTCCTTGTTGCTGTTGGCTATGCTTGTTGAGTTCTGGCTCCCACCATCCTTCCACTGATATTCCTTTGGCCACAGGAGGTGGGAGGGCCTTGTTCTGCTCCCCTCATGAACTTCAATGACACACAGTAAGTGGGTGGCATCATTATCACCAGGCAGTGGCAGAAGTCTCCAGTAGACCTCCACCAACACTACCCCAGTAGGGAGGAAGCAGCAGTCCGGATCCCAGATGATCTCCACTAATACCACAGAATGTGGGGGTTGGAGGATAAAGCTTGTTTCAGACAAGGAGGGTCAAAGTCTAGGATCCCCCACTCCCATTTGCTGGCATGAGTAGGAGTGGGGCCAGTGTGTTTTCTGTGGTGTGGTGCTAAAGTAAAGTCATTATTTAAAACTTTCTGTCTTGGTAGGCTGCCTTTTTCCTGGTCCTTAGGTTAGACAGAAAAGCCTTTTCTTGTTTTTGTTTTTGTTTTCCTGTCTGTGCTCTTTAATTTTTTGAGTTTTCAGTTTTCTTAGCTCTTGGTGAGGATATATGAGACAAAACACAAAGCTAGGGAGCTTACTATCATGTCCTCCCTTGGGTCCTGAGGTCTTTAGATAGTTTGCCTTATTCTCTCACTGCTCAGAATTTCTTGTTTCCCACAACACCTTTACTTTTCCTTGACAGCTTCCACTCAGCCTTTAATTTCGGTCTAGGTTCAGCTCCTAAAGGGCAGTACCTCTTTCCTTCCTGCTTTGCAGCCTTCTTCCCAGAGAGGCTGGAAGCTTGGTTTCCTGGGCTGTGCTGACTCTGATATAACCAGCACCACAGCAGATATAGGGTCATTTATCATGCTGGTTTTCCTTGGTGATGGTGAACTCACTAAAAGCAGAATCTTTTATTTTTTTATTATTATTTTTAAAGATTTTATTTATTTATTTGACAGAGAGAGATCACAAGTAGGCAGAGAGGCAGGCAGAGAGAGAGCAGGAAGCAGGCTCCCTGCTGAGCAGAGAGCCGGATGCGGGACTCGATCCCAGGACCTTGAGATCATAACCTGAGCCGAAGGCAGCGGCTTAACCCACTGAGCCACCCAGGCGCCCCAAAGCAGAATCTTTTAATGGCTCTGCCTCCTGGCTTCAGTCAAACTGTGTGGGAGACATATTAGGTAAAATAAATGCCTTTCCACTCCATCCAGGGAGGTTCACAGGTTGAGCTGAGAACTCTGATTTAGGATTTGGAGAATGGGCAGAGCACTCTCTGCAAGGAGGAGGGTACTGGCAGGGGGAGGGGGACACCTGTGTTCTGAGTTTTCCTGTCTCTCTCTGAAGGAATGTAACCCATGCAGACAACTGATGGGCCTGTGCAGACCACAGAATTTGTGCTGGAGAGAAATGAGTAAAAGTAAATGGGAAAATTGCTGACTTTGGAAGGTACTGAGTGCTTACTCAGTGATAATTCAGGACACTGCCCTCTGTCTTGAACAATCTCAGTTAACATTTATTTGAAAAGGGGCTGGGGGGGGGGTGCCTCGGTGGCTCAGTCATTTGAGTGGCCGACTCTTGATTTTTGGCTCAAGTCATGATCTCAGGGTTGTGGGATGGAGCCCTGAATTGGGTTTTTCACTCAGTGGGGAGTCCACTTAAGATTGTCTCTCCCTGTCCCTCTGCCCCTCTCTTCACCCTTGTACTCATGCTCTCTCTCTCAAATAAATAAATATATCTTTAAAAAAAAGGGGGGGGTGGTGAAGGAGGGAGCGAGTGGTTCTATTTCCTGCCAAGAGCTGTGTGCCTTCTGAGACCCTAGCAGCAGGTGGGCGTCTCCTTCAGCTGAGAAGTGAGAAAAACACACCCTGTGTATTGTAGGGGACACTCCAGAGTTGCTGTGTGCCTCTTCCCTCCTTGGTAGGTGTGCCTGGCTGGGTGAGGCGTCCTTGCATCTAGATGCAAAGACTCCTAGCTGGAAGGATTTGAGCCATTGTTCAACTGATGGTTACAGATGCACCATTTTGGATGAGGTTCCACAGTTTAGGAAAAAAAGGCATCAATAGTGACCAATAAATTAAGAGAAACTGGACATTTAAGGATGTTCTTGATGGACAACTGCAGGAAATAGACTTGGGAATTTAAAAAAAATTATTTCTTTATTTGAGAGAGAGCATGTGCAAGAGGACATGGTGTGGGGGGGCAGAGGGAGAAGGAGAAGCAGACTCCCTCCTGAGTAGAGAGCCCAGTGGCAGCGTGGGGAGGGGAGAGAGCTCAACATGGGGCTCAATGTGGGATTCAACCCTAGGACCCTGGGATCATGACCTGAGCTGAAGGCAGCCACCAAACCAACTGAGCCCCCCAGATACCCCATAGATTTGGGGGCATTAAAAACATTGCTCATCCCAGAGAGGAAAGCAAGAACTGGTCAAGAAATGGGGGCTAGGGACACCTGGGTGGCTCAGTTGGTTAAGCGACTACCTTTGGCTCTGGCCATGATCCCAGGGTCCTGAGATCGAGTTCCACATTAGGCTTCTTGCTCAGTGGGAAGCCTGCTTCTCCCTTTACCTGTTCTGCTTGTTCTGCCTGCTGCTCCCCCTTTTTGGGCTCTCTCTCTCTCTGACAAATAAATAAATAAATTAAAAATAAAAAGTAGTGAGGGCTAGTGGGCACCAAATGGTGATGGAATTAATGGCCTTGGATTAGGAATGTGGCAATCAGAGCAGAAAGTAGGGTTGGGCCTTGAGAATAGCGAGGCAGTAGCTGAAACATTCACAGATTCTGGGAGGAGAGCAAAAGATAAGGATCTGTTTATAAAAATCGATAACCACCACCTTTATGGGTTAAGAAAGAGTATGAGATCTTCTGTTATTGTTTCCTGTCATTAGAGGGGAACCAGATAAGAAGAGGTACTTTTTTGTGTTTTCAGCAAAATTGAGGAAGAAACTAACGGAGTTAGCAGCTAACAAATCATTAGAAATCATTTTGATGAGGTGGGATGAATGTTACTATGAGGTATTTTTTTTACATGTTATTAATATTTAAACCAGTAAACTTTGGATAAAGCAGATTACCCTCTGGATGATAACCTTCATTTCAAGGATGAGGCCCACTCTCGTTCAATCAGTTCAAGGCCTTAAGAGAAAAGACTAAGATTCCCAAAGGAAAAAAGAATTTTGTCTCCAGACTGTCCTGCAGATTTCATATTTGCTAGTTCCTACAATCACATTAAAATAAATCTCTCTCATATAAAACCAATAGGCTATGCATATTATATATAATATGTATATTCTATTGATCGTGTTTCTCTGGAGAACTCTAACTAATACAAGTCTCAAACTAAAGCATGCTTTCACACAACATAATTTATTTCATTTGATGTTCACAACATTCTGTCACAAGTTAAGTACTGTTGAGATGAGACCAAGGTGTGAGTAGAAGTGTGCATCTTTACTCCTCTGATCCTTCTATCCTGTTCTTTTTCAGGCTGTCCTTGTTTATCCCCTCCCAGTAGCAGTCATCCAGAGACCATCAGGGAGCAGAGCTGAACTGGACAATGGCAGGGTTCTGAGCACACAGAGCCCCTCTAGGTAAGGTATGTGAGCAGCTTGGACAAAGATGCTTTGAGGCAGAGATGGTTGGGAAAGTCTTAGTCTTTAAAAGAGCTACCTCAAGGGGTGCCTGGGTGGCTCAATGGGTTAAAGCCTCTGCCTTCAGCTCAGGCCATGATCTCAGGGTCCTGGGATCGAGCCCCGCATCGGGCTTTCTGCTTGGCGGGGAGCCTGCTTCCCTTCCTCTCTCTCCGCCTGACTCTGCCTACTTGAGATCTCTCTCTTTCAAATAAATAAATAAAATCTTAAAAAAAAAAAAAACTTCTAAAAGAACTACCTCAGGGTGAGATTCTGTTCCATGTTCTTCATTGCCCAATTCTTTAGCTTGCAAGCAATCATGCTGAAGTAAATAAAAAAGGGAATTTACTGGCTTATGTAATGAAAAGGCCAAAAGTTTGGGTTTGATGGGATGCTGTTCTTAAGCTATGTCATCAGGACTTGGTCTCTCTTTCGTCATGTTTTGGTTCTGCTTTTCTTTGTGTGAACCTCATTCTATAGCAGATTTTTCCCAAATGGTAGCAAGACACTGATGAACATGTTTGGATTTCCATCCTACCAGATGAGGATTTGTAGCAGAGAGAGAGAGAATATTTGCTTCCCAGTGGTTCCCACAAATGTTCTGAAATGGACTCTCATTGGCCTATCTTGGAAAAGGTGCTTACCCATGATGAATCTCTGTGGTCAGAGTAGTGGAATATGTTGGGTTTCCCACTGGGTTCCATCCAGTCTCTGGACAGCCTAGAGTATATCAAAATCCTTTCTGATTCTCTGAAAAAGAATTGATAAAGGAAGTAATTAGTGGATTTATCTAACTGAAAATTAAAAGTGTTTGGATGTCAACACCCATGATAAAAGTGAACAGAGAATTGAACAAAAATATTGTCAAATTCATGGTTAATAGTCTATTATAGTCTTAAAATATAGAGCACACACACTGATGAGAAAAACACTGCCTCTGTGACTTAGAAAAATGGTCAGTTGGCAGCACCAATAAGATATCCCACAAATACCCCAAAATCAGATTGCAAAATGGACCCCATCATTTGTATCAGTTACAAGTAACAAAAACAAGCAAGTAACAGAAAAAGTTACTCATACTAGTTTAAACTATAAATGCAAAGACCAGAGGTACAGTGTACCTCTGGTCTTTGCATTTATAGTGCAAATATTGATCAGAGCTCTAGTTTTATCTGAGATTCCCTTTGCTCCTCCTCTTTTCCCATGTCCAACTTCTTACTCAGGCTGGCTGCTCTCATGTTAACAAAAAGGCTGCAGTGGCTTCAGGGTTTCATAGGTTGACATCATTCTCTCTGGATTGAGAGAGAGTGTGTGACCAAGAATTCCAGACAAAACACTTGATCTTTGCATTGATTGGATCATTCTTAAGCCCAACCAAGGACAAGGAAATGCCATGGGCCAATTAGCTTAGACCTGCTTCCTGAAACCGTTTCTTTGGAAAGAGGTGAGATTATCCTGTTCCATCTAAGTTCATCAGAGTCCACCTAGGAGCTGGGTGAATTCAAACCCACCAAACTTCATGGCTGTTATAAAAATGAGATGAGAGAGGAATAATTGTTGGGGAGATAGCCATAAAGTCCACAATATCATCAATGTCTCCAAACATGCCTCCTCCCTTATATTCTCTATCAATCTGCGTTGAGGCCAGAGTTATCTTTATAAATCTTGCAAAATCCCTTGTGTAAAACTTTTTAATGGTCCCATGCCACCTATATGATACAGTCCCATTCCTTCATTATCACTTAAAAAGTTCTCCAAGAACTAGCTGTTAGGTCTCAAGACTTGCCTTGCAAGTCTCTCTAGTCTCTTCCCTTGCCCTATTTCCCCGTCTCTCATCCTTTCCATCTACTTTCCAGTACACTGATCTTTTTTCCTTTTCTTTTATCCTTCTTTCTTTTTTCTTTCCCCCAGAGCTTTATGCATACCTTTTTCTTTTACCCAGAGGACTTTTCCCTCACATCTTCAGGGAAATTTGTTTTTACCTCTAAATTTTCAGGTTAGGTGTCCCCTTCCCCTCAGAAGACTATACTGATCTTTTCTACTCCAAGGCTGGGTTAGGTGTCTCTATGCTTTACATGTGTCATCTATCTGCCCCCCTCCTGCTTGTCAGTTCTGTGATGACAAGTTGGTCTTGTTCACTGCTGTACCCCTAGTTTCTTCCAATGTTCTCTGACACAAAGAGCATGTACAATAAATATTTGCTGAATAAATAAATGAAATAACAAAGAAGAAAATATAATATTTGGGGTTTCCTGGGTGGCTCAGTCAGTTAAGCATCTGACTCTTGATTTCAGCTCAGGTCATGATCTCAGGATTGTGAGATGGAGGCCAGTGTTGGGCTCTGCATTGAGAGTGGGGAATGGCTTAAGATTCTCTCTCTCTCTCTCTCTTCTTCTGCCCCTTCCTGCACTGTCTTTCTTTAAAAAAAGGTGTGTGTGTGGGAAGAAAATATAATAGTTAGTAAACCTATGTAGAGTATTTATCTTTGGACAGAGTCCTCAAGGATAATTTTTTTTATAGTTTTCTATAATGTTCCAAATTTTCTTCTGTAAACCTTTATTACCTAAATTACAAACAGTACAGAAAAAGGTAAGTTATTCCAAATATTAATTGGAGAGTTGATTTCTGGTAACCTCCTCCACTGATCCTGGCCCTGACCCTGGGAACCTTACAGAGCATATCTGTGCCTTTTGGCACAGAGACATCCATGTTGTTAGTTTTATGTCTTGAGGAGAAAAAAAAACAAAAAGGAACAAGTGTGGTTCCCCTCTTTTTTTTTTTCTTTCACTCAGACATTCCTGGGCTGATAGGAAAGGAGAATGAACAGAGCTGATTTTAGAATTTTTTTAATAATCTTTTTAAAATTGTGAAACATACTCTATAGGCAGAACAGTTTATGAAGATATAGTGGAGTTTATAGAAAGACAATAAAAGGAACATCCATGTCATTACCCAGGCTGAGAGATAAAACATTAGCTTATGTCAGAAGCCCCTGAGTATTCTCCCCAAATGTGTTCTTTCACCTGGTCTCAGAGCTAAGGACATCCTGAATTTTATTTATTTATTTATTTTTATTTATTTGACAGAGAAAGAGATCACAAGTAGGCATAGAGGCAGGCAGAGAGAGAGGGGGAAGCAGACTCCCTGCTGAGCAGAGAGCCCCATGCAGGGCTCGATCCCATGACCCTGGGATCATGACCCGAGCTGAAGGCAGGGGCTTTAACCCACTGAGCCACCCAGGTGCCCCATCCTGAATTTTATACCAATCTGTCTCTCATTTGGCTTTATTATATTTTTTACCACTTGGGCATGTGTCCCCAAACAAAGTTTATTTAACTACTGGCTTAAGGTTCTATATTTTTTAATATCTGTTATGTTTCTTGTCCTCTTTTCTTTGCCTTTTTCTGGGTTGAATGTTTCAATCACTCAGTTTTCCCCTCTTTACTAATTTGGAGTCCAATTGTATGTATCTTAGACAATTTGATAAGACTACATAGGTTCCTGAGGCTCTATCATTTTTCCTCATTATTTTCCCCTCCACTCTCATATTGGATAATTTCTATTGGTTTGCCTTCAAGGTCTCTGGCTTTTCCTTTTGATAACCTCCAATCTCCTGCTAATTTCATCAAATGAATTTTTTAAATTTAGGTATTACAATTTTCAGTTTTAGAGTATCCATATCTCTGTTTTTATAGTTTCTATTTCTCTGTTAATATCCCGTATCTATTCAGTCAGTAAAACCAAATTTTACTTTAATTCTTTGAACATAACTTTTTTGAAGATTTTATTTATTTATTAGAGAGAGAGATAGTGAGAGCAGCACAGGTGGGGAGGAGAGGAAGAAGCAGACTCCCTGCAGAGCAGAAAGGCCAATGTGGAGCTCAATCCCAGGACCCTGGGATCATGGCCTGAGCTGAAGGCAGCTGCTTAACTGACTGAGTCACTCAGGTGACCCTGAACATAGTTTTTCCATCCAAATTTTGAAATGTATTTTTTCCAGGTTGAGAAATATTAGTTGACAGCTATTTTCTCTTAGGATATTAAAGATCCATTCGTGCATTTATTCTTTCAATAAAGATTTATTGTGTTTGTTAAATACTGGGATAAATAAAATAAAGCATTTCCCTCACGTGGGCACAATCTGGGCCATGTAAGGAAATTATTTCCTATAAGTACAAAAGTAGAGTCATGAAAAGGTATACTAATGGTACAGATGATCAATCTGACTGTCCATCAGGAAAGATGTCACAGAGAAAGGTAACATTGAGTTGGGTCCTCTAGTAGAAATACAAGTTTACTAGGTAGATAAGAATTGGGGAAAATTCTGGACATACAGAATGACATGTGAAAAGGCATAAAAGCATGAAACAGTATGCTTACACAGCTTAAAACTGTACAATGTATTACTCTTTCAGATGAGGCTGGAGAGGAGATTTCATCTCTCTTATACTTCCCTTCTTTAGGTAAGCCAGTCCATAGACCTGAGCCTCAATTAACAACCAGTATTTCAAATGATCTTATTCTCTTTGTTTTCTTTTTGTTTTTTTTTTTAAGATTTTATTTATTTATTTGACAGACAGAGATCACAAGTAGGCAGAGAGGCAGGCAGAGAGATGGGGGGAGCAGGCTTCCCTGCTGAGCAGGGAGCCCGATGTGGGATTCGATCCTAGGACCCTGGGATCATGACCTGAGCCGAAGGCAGAGCCTTAACCACTGAGCCACCCAGGCGCCCTTTTCCTTGTTTTCTTAAATCCCTCTTTAATGTTTTCGCTCTCTATCTCTGTGGCATGCATTTTGGTTAAGTTCTTAAGTTCTATCTTCTAGTTTTCTAATTCTCTCTTTAGCTGTATTTATCTACTGCTAACCCGTCCTTTGAGTTTTTAGTTTTAAAGTTAAAATTTTTTATCTTTAGGAGATCTATTTGGTTTTATTCTAAAGCTGCTTTTCTTTAACTCACATTTTCAAGTTTCCCTACTGGTTTCTTAAAACAATTAAATATATATTATTTTCTCATTTTGATAGTTCCAATATCTGAATTTCTTTAGAACTGATTCTTCCATCAGTTTGTTTCCTGCTAGCCTTTCCTCATGGTGTCTTTTTGCCTTGTATGTTTTGCTTGTTTATTTGTTTCTACTTTTCTTAGGAATTTGTGGACATTCTTTCAGAACTAGGATAGGAAAGTTTCCTCCAGAGATTTGAGTTTGCTTTTACCTTGCACTAGAGTAACTATCTTTCCAAAATCACTTTATGTCAAGTTATTATCTGAGGTTTTGTTAATTTGGGGCTTCAAATTCATGTGAAATAATGGGATGTGGTTAAAAAATTATGAGGGAGATAGTTCTTCTCTCTGTTCCACCCTAAGGATTGAAACATTCACTTTCCTGGGAATGTAGGACTGTAGGCAGGTCTGTATTAGATCACTGTTTTACTGTGGATACAGTCTTTTGAGAATCCAGCTTTAGAGCTGTTAATCTCTTAGACTGTCTTGGGCAGATCACGAGTTTCTCTTCCGTCTCTCTGCTCCTCAACTAGAAAAAGTCATACTCAATTTCACAAAGTTTTATAATGCTGTTAAGACTGAAGCTGGCATCGGGGCTCTATTTATATATACTAAATTAGTCCCTGCATGCATATTCCTCTTTTTTCAGATCATGTATTCCTTTAAGAAGGTGGATTTTGTATTTTATTCAACTTTTTTTTCCCCCTCAAAGTTTCCACTCACCTATTTAACAGAGAGAGACACAGCAAGAGAGGGAATACAAGCTGGGGGAGTGAGAGAGAGATAAGCAGGCTTCCAGCAGAGCAGGGAGCCCAATGCAGGGCCTGATCCCAGGACTCCAGGACCATGACCTGAGCTGAAGGCAGACACTCAATGAGCCACCCAGGTGCCCTTTTATTCAGCATTTTTATTTGTTTTTACTGTGAGAAAAGGGAAATACAAATATGGAATGGGGGACCTGTAATGTTAGCTTGAAATCAGTATCAATGTGGACTCTTGATTTTACATGTGTATGTGCATTTGTGTGTGTGTGTGTGTGTGTGTGTGTTTATCCTAGATCTGTCCACTAAAAGAGTCTAGAAGCAATAATATCCCATAACACATAGATGCCTAGCATCCAGATTTTGGTTTCTAAATTCCATTCCTCACTGAAAGAACTAGGACTCTTTGAGAAAAATTGCTAATTCCATGTCTGAGGAAGTGAAAGGGTATTTGGAGCACTATTTGCTCCAGAAAGCATTTGTACTCAAATACAAATAGAGACGTGTGAAAAGAACATACGAGACAGTCTGAAGGGGCTCGCGCTGGCCAAATCTGGGAAAATTTGAGCCGGAATAACAGGAATAACAATGGAAATGGAACATAAAATACTGAATAAAACCCCCCATGAATCCATAGTAATACTTTGGATGGAGGGATGGAAGAAGGGAAGTTTGGGAGAAAGGCCCCTTTTATAGAAGAATAAAGGTCACAGATTAAGTTTCCCAGACTGGAGAATAGAGATTTGTATATAGAAAGTTCATGGGGGAAGGCTTCTATGATCAACACTCTGGGCACCTCAGAAAGCAGGACTGGACAGACTGGGGAGGTAATCTGTAATGTCATCATAGCTGACTAGTAGCTGTTTTCTTTTTCTTTTTTAAAAAATTGTATTTATTTATTTGACACACAGAGAGAGAGAGCACAAGCAGGGGGAATGGCAGGCAGAGGGAGAAGCAGGGTCCCTGCTGAACAAGGAGCCTGATGTGGGGCTCAATTCCAGATCCTGGGATCATGATCTGAGCTGAAGGCAGATGCTTAACCCACTGAGCAGCCCAGGGGCCCCAACAGCTGCTCTCAATAGGGAGTTCTGGGGTTGGAATGACTCATCAGAGTTGTCCCAAGTTGGGGCAAAGGTCCAGCAGTTGTATTCCCTCCCACTACATTCTTAGAGATGAGGACCATCCTCAAGGAGCAGCAGTAACCTTGGAGAAAGTAGTTTCTTTCCATACAAGGTGATTTTAGGGGAGGGTCTCACCTAAGAGCTTTCAGCAGACAACACCGACCAGCTGGAGGAGTAAGTGCCTGTCCTCAAGGGGGAACCAGGAAGGCATACCACCACATCCACTATGCCAGATGATAAATGTGGAGAAATGACAGAATTTGATAATTATGATTTTGCAAATGTCAATGTATTCATTGGCCTAGGCTAAGATTATCAACTCCTGGACCATCAATGCTAAAAGGATTTGGTGAAAAGTTATGGGGGAACAAAATGTTCTCATGGTTCTGAAATTTATCCTCACTTTTTAGTTATTTTAATTTAATTACTTTTTAATTATAAAGAAGGAAAAACTACCTTTACAAGAGAGATCTGACAGAGACCACTTTAAGAGATCAAACTTCATCACACCAGTAATGGGACAAACTGACCTTACATGCCTCCTGGTGTGATGTAATGTGAAGTCCACAGCTTCTTCTATCTTGAATTTTTGCCCACCATTCTAACCTTATCTTTTTTTTTTTTTAAGATTTTTTTATTTCTTTGAGAAAGAGAGAGAAAGAGCATGAGTTGGGGGAAAGGTAGAGGGGAAGGGAGAAGCAGGCTCCCCTGAGTAGGGAGCCCGACCTTGGGCTTGATCCCAGGACTCCAGGATCATGACTTGAGCTGAAGGCTGATGTTCAACTGACTGAGCCACCCAGGTGCCCCTATTCTAATCTCATCTAATCATGAAGAAACAATCAGGAAAACCGTGTATGGGATATTCTATAAGACAACAGGCTTGGACTCATCAAAAATGGTGATGTCGTTATGGACAAAAAAGATGGGAAGAATGACTTAGATGAGGGTTTGACAAACTGTAATTCATAGGTCACATCTTGACACACACCCACACCCATTTGTTTGCAAAGGACCTTGGCTGCTTCTGAGCTACAAGAGCAGAGTTGAGTCATTGAAGCAGACACCTATCTGGCCCTTCACAAAAATGTTTACCAACTCCTGCCTTAGATTAACGATGACTAGAAACATGATGATCTATCAAGTGTATAAGGCTGAACCTTGATTGGATCCTGAATATTTTAAAAGACTGTACAAGAAAATCTGGGGAAAACTGGAGAAACTTCGAATATGAACTATATTGTTATTTATCATATGTTAAATTATATTATTGAATTAATGTTAAGTTTCTTGGGTGTGGTAATGATTTTGTGGTTATGTGGGAGGAGTCCTTCCTCTTTGAAGATATGTGCTGACACAATTAGGAGTTTAATATCAGGATGTCTGTAACTTATTCTTCAGTCAAAGAAAATTCTGTGTGTGTGTGTGTGTGTGTGCGCGCGCGCGCGTGCGTGTGTGTTTATAAAGAAACAAATATAGCAGAGTGTTAGAATTGGTAAACCTAGATAAATATTATATGGCATTTGTTATGGTAACTTGTTTGACTTTTTACCTTTGAGCTTTTCCAAGTAAAATGTTGGGAGAAGGGTGCTGGGCTCCATTGGTTGAGTGTCTGCCTTAGGTTCAAGTCATGATCCTGGGGTCCTGGGATCGAGTCCCTCATCAGACCCCCTGCTCAGCGAGAGTAAGCTTATCTTTTTCTCTCTCCTTCTGCCTCTTCCACTGCTTGTGCTTGTTCTCTCTCTCTCTCTAAATTTATAAATTTAATTTATAAATTAATAAATTAATAAATTTATTAATTAATAAAATCTTTTTAAAAAGCTGGGAGAGAAAGTGAAAGAAAACTTTCTTAATTCTTAATTCTTAATCTGGTTAAATATCCAGAAGTCAGTTTTCAGACTTAAAGTGATTCATTTAATTTTCTCAGAATGTAAAGTTGAAAAAATTTGAAGGGACAGTTCTCAGGCTTTGGAGGCTGCCCTGTGGTTGGATAACAATCAGGCCAGGGACTGTGGAAGAGAGAGGGAAAAGAATAAAAAAAAGGGTGGGGGCATTGAAGTCCAAGGAGCAGGGAGAGTGGGGAGAAGGAAAGTGGGCCCAGAAGGATAGAAGTTGGGGACATTTCTGTAGATCTGACCCAGGTCCACTCTAAGTCCTCTGACCAGAACCAAGCAAATGCGTATATTCTCATGATAGCAGGTGCGAGAAGGCACCAGCCAACCTTTCTCAGACCTCTGGCTGTGGGGGTATTATGGACCACTGTGCTTTGAGGTGGCACCCAGCACCAGGGCATCTCTTCCCAGGAAACACGGGGCTCTTCTGGCAGTGACTTTGGCTCCATGACACCCAGTGGCCTTGCCCCAACTATCCCTCTGTCCAGCAGGGGACATAGTTACCTGATGATCTGAAAGCTGTCCAAGCTCCCCATGCTTCCCAACTTCCTCGCAGGTCCCTGTGTATCTCATCCCTTCCCAGCCTGGCTCTGCCTCTCTGAGGGCCTGAAGTAGCAGAAACCCTAACTCTAGGCAATAGTGTTAGGTTTATTTGCCATCTGGGAACACCAGGGCACATAGAGCTACAGTGAATTGCCTCAAGTTCTGCAGCCAGTATGAGGGCACACTGAGACTTGAACCCACCTGCGTACCCACCATCTGCTCTCAGTTACCCTTTCACACAGGGGGTGATAGAGTCTGAGGCAAGTTCAGAGGCGAACCCGCTGTCATGTAGCTACTGTGGCCCAGATGCCCCAGAGTATGTATTAATCCAGTAAACAGCAGTCTCTCAGCAGTCTGGGGTCTTGGGTTCCCTTGGGTGGGGATGACATCTCCCTGTGCCTTCCTGGAGTCACAGGGGCAGCTCACAGGTGTTAGGGTCTAGGGTCAAGTCTGTGCTCTTGGATGGCATCCCCCATGTTTCACCAGACACCAGCCATCCCCTGCCTGGCATCCATGTCTCCTGGGAAGCTGTACGCAGGATACCTTGGAGATTCTGAGTATCTGCGGGCTTGCTGGCTTCCATGTGCATCTGGGGAAACTGTCTTGCTCCTCAAAGGGTCTCTGGCAAGGTCCCAGAAAGGGCTGGGGCCACATGCCTCCTGCTTCTCCTTCTCCTTTTGCATCACCAGGCCCACAGAAGCAGGTACTCACCAGTCACCCCCCAAAAGACTGTATCCTGCTCACCAGGGAACAGTGCATGTCTGGGTTCTGGGAGGGCTTGGACGGCCTATTCTGTCCCAGCAGAGGTTCAGATTTGCATCTGCCTTGGTATATGAAAGCCCTGCTCCTCTAGGAATCAGTGCTGGAAAGACCTGGAAGACAGGGAAGTAACAGTAGCTAGTATACAAAATGATGACTTGGATATGGGGATAGCAATGCACATAAACAAGGAGAGAGAAGAAGACAGAAGGGAGGGTACATCTCCAAAGACGTCAAGTCCCCACCCAGAGCAGGTCCTTCAGATGGCAGCAGGCCCAAGGGATGTTTGCTTGGCTTGTCTGGACTTTGAGGGCTGCTGGGTGGGTTTGCCTGCATGTCAGCCAGAAGTTCTGAGACCCCAGGATCACTGCTCTCTTCATCCATCGCTGACCTTCTCAGCTCGCTCGAGGTTGGGTTTTTATGGGGCTGCTTTCTTCCTCTTCTGCAGACAGAAAGTCCACACTTCCAAGTTATAAAGCCACTGCCACTGCCCTGTACCAACTTGCCTTACTTTCTGGCTTGTGTGTGTGTGTGCATGTGCACGTATGACTAGGTGTGTGCGCATGCGTGTGTGTTGTATCTGGGGCTCTCTCTCTGCCCCACTCGCTCCTGGCTGCACAGCCCCCAGGACAGGAAGAGTGCTGGTGGGTCTTTTAAAGAGCTGACACAGAGAAAAGTTTGCCCCACAAAGGCGAACCCTGTGTCCTCTCTCAGGCGGTGGCCTCTGACTGCAGTGGCCTGAGGAGGAGTGGCTGTGAGGTCTGGACTGGGCTGTAGGAAGCTAGAGCAAGAGATTGTGCTTTGCAGGAGGTCAGTGGGCAGTGCTGGGAAGGGGAGGCCAGCCTCATGGGCCCCAGAGGTAGTGCATCTGGCAGATGAGGGAGCTGTGAGTGACAGCAGGGAGGGGCTGTTTGGCCGAGGGTCCAGGAGTATGGGACAGTGGTGAGCAGGCCACTCTCAGGGCTGGCTGTGGAGGGGGAGAGGGGCAGGACCCAATGGGTCCCTTCAGCCCCCTGTGTCTGGTGACTGTGTGGTTCCTCCTCCTCCTGTGCTGTGAGACCACACTTAGCACACCAGCCTCTTCCTCACCAGGCTGAAAAATTTCCCATCTAGCTGGTTTCTAAGTCTGCCACCACAGTACCCACATTACCTAACACCTCTGCCTACCACCTTCCTCCTCTGACCTTGGACAACCCCCCCTGAGGCTCTGCCACCCTGGGGTAGGGGCACACACTGTACATCTTTTCTCTCATTCCCTCTCTCCAGATCCATGCCATTTGGAATGTGTGCCAGGCCCTATAGGGCAGGAAAAATCAGGGGATTTTCACCTAATATTTTTCTGGTTACCTTTCAAACACTTAAATTTCTCAGGCAATGGTAAAAAGGGAAGTTTCTGTTTTTCTTTCTGTCTAGAATCTAAGAAGATTCCTTGGGCAGGAGGAGGACGTTGGGAATGTATAGACATTGGTCCCAAAGAGAAAGGCACAGTCCTTGCCTCGTGGCAGAGGCCTGGACATGCTGCAGGGTCTTTAATCGTCCGGAGGCCTGGGGACAAAAGGGATCTGTGCCCTGCTTCCTGGTCAGAGGCCTGGAAAGGAGCAGACCCCTAAACAGGGAATGGATCTAGGCAGATAGGGCCATAACCAGCATAACCCATACTGGGTTGTGGTGCAGCACAGGGAATTCTGGGCCCATGGGTGGCATAGACAAGTGAGGACAGAAGGTGGATGGGAAGACCAAGGCAGACCAGAAGGGGAGCTGGTCTACTTGCATGGCTCAGTGGCTGGTGTGTAGAGGGAAAGGTGGCTGTCTGGTGGGCACGTGCATGGAGAGAAGGTATGAAGGCAAGGACAGCTACTGGGTAGTATTGCAAGCAGCTGCAAGCAGCAGAAAATCCAGCTCCTGGTGGCGTCGACAGCTTTATGACTTCCACACTAGGGCAGCCCAAGTGCATACAGCACTGTCAGTGTCACGCAGGCCACCGGCACCTCACCCCTTCCTTCTTTATCATCCTTTTTCTCTGAAAAAGAAGGAGCAAGCTGTGGGTTTTGATTTAGGAAATAAATTTAGTTCACACAACTGATACACCCTTAAAAAATGAATTAGGATTATAGAAGTATATTCTTCTTTGGTTATATTTAAATATAGTTCACAAATATGAGCGAGCTAACTATAGCTACTTCTGTAACTTCAAGTTGCCTTCTACTCAGCCAAATGGCAACATTGTAGCAGTGGAAAAAGTCACTATTTCCCCTCTTCTCCACCCTCCCACCACCTGCCCAGCTTTATTGAGATATGATTTACATGTAACATTGTATACATTTAGGATGTACAGCCTGGGGGTGCTTGGGTGGCTCAGTGGGTTAAGTGTCTGCCTTTGGCTCAAGTCATGATCTCAGGGTCTTGGGACTGAGCCCCTCATCAGGCTCCCCGTTCAGCTGGGAATCTGCTTCTCTCTCCCTCTGGCACACCCCCCTTTCTGCTCGCTCTCCCTCCCTTCTCTCTCTCTCTCAAATAAATAAAAAATATCTTTATATTGGGGAAAAAAGAATGTACAACTAGATGATTTGACACACATAGATATTGCAAATTGATTACCACAAGTACCCATCACCGTACTTATCTTGCTTTGTGTTTGGTGAGAAATGTTTAAGATCTCCTTTCTTGGCAAAGTCCAAGTATTGTTAACTGTCATCACCATACTGCAATTAGATCCTCAGAACTTACTAGTCTTACAGGTAGAAGTTCATATTCTTTCACTAATGTCTCTCCATTCCCCCTGCCATCAGCCCCTGACAATCCCCATTCCACTCTGTTTCTATGAATTTGGCTTTTTTAGACTTCACATATAAGCGAGATCATACAATATTGGTCTTTGTGTGTCTCATTAATTTTTTAAACATGATGACCTTGAGTTTTGTTCATATCATCTCACGTGTCAAGATTTTCTTCTTTTTTATTGTTGAATAATATTCCATTGAATATATATATCACATCTTTTCTTATCTATTCACCCATCAATGGACACCTAGTTTGTTTCCATATCTTGGCTGTTGTGAGTAATGGAATGAACGTGAAGGTGCAGATATCTGTTTAAAATAATAATTTTATTTCCTTCAGGTAAATGATCAGAAGTGGGATTGCTGGGTCATATGGTAGTTCTTTTTAAAATTTTTTTGTGGATCGCTTCTTGGCCCTTTGGCTAAGATCAAGTGTAAAATTTTTTTTTTGTGGAACCTCCATACTGTTTTCCACAGTGGCTGCACCAGTCTCTTATCTTTTGATACTAGCTGTTCAAACAGGTGTGATTTGGCATCTTGTAGTGGTTTTGATTTGCATTTCCTCAATGATGGGTGATGTTGAACAACCTTTCATGTATCTGTTGGTCATCTGTATGTCTTCTTTGGAAAAAAGTCTATTTGGGTCTTTTGTCCATTTTCTGCTTGGATTATCACTATTTTTAAAAAAATATTTTATTCATTTATTTGACAGATCACAAGTAGGCAGAGAAGCAGGCAGAGAGAGAGGAGGAAGCAGGCTCCCCGCTGACCAGAGAGCCCGATGCAGGGCTGGATTCCAGGACCCTGAGATTATGACCTGAGCCAAAGGCAGAGACTTTAACCCACTGAGCCACCCAGGTGCCCCTAATTTTTTTTTTTGCTCCATTTATTTTACCCCTGTAAATCTTTACTACTTTACCAACATCTTGCACATTCTAAATAGCAGCTGCTGAATGTACCCAGCATATGTCAGTCAGTAAACACAGAAGTCATGTATTTCCAAGGGTCAACTTGTGCTAACTACAGAGCAGAATAACACCTCTTGCATTTCTCCCTGAATATTCTGGTAAGCAAAACTGTGTTCATGAAAATACATGCAAAACTTCAGGTCCTGCCTGAGACCCGTGGTGGGTCCAAACCTGAATATGCAGCTCTAGGACTTTGGGATACCACCAAAGGTTCCTTGGGATACCTGTGGACACGAGGTCTCATGCTACATATTCTCACTCCCACTCTGTTCTTATGGAGGGAAGAGAACCGAGATGCCCATGGGAAGGGTCCTAAATACTGGAATTAAGGCCAGTAGGGCTTGAGGTAAGAGCAGCTCAACTGTGCCATCTGGGGCAGCTGACAGAGGAAATGAGTTGTGAGTCTGTGTTAGTCCCTCCCTTGGGCTAGACACTGGTGCAGCTGCGTGCATAGTGATCTCTCATTTTCTCCTGTGTATATAGGCACCAACACCCCATTGTTCTGATGAGTTAAACACAGTCAGAGCAGGGATGCTTAACCTTCAAGTCCAGGCTCATTAGGAAGGGTGAGGGTAGATTTTCAGGGAAAAGACTGTAGCAAGATGACCCTGGGCTCTTTCTGGTCTCACAGAAGGCTCTGCAGAGCAGAAGTGCTGGTCTCAGAGGTGGTACATCTGTAATATTTGGAAAGAAGAGGGAGTCTGTGGGGCAGGCATTCCCTTAGGCCTGCGAGTAGACAAAGGTTATCAGGGTAAGTGGAATAGAACGTCCTGAGAGACTAAGGTTAATTACCTGGGTCCTTACATCTCCTAGGGTTGCTCTGACATTACATTTAGTGTCTCCACACAGTGCTTTTATTGTCCTTTGTGGCCAGTAAGGTACAGATTTCAGATATTGTCTCAACTCTACACTATTGCCATTGCACTATCCCTAGACTGAGCATTTTCAAATATCCCTCCTTCTGTAAGGTTCTGCTGCGATTTTACTGGTTTATGTCTCTTCAAGTAAAATACCTGGATGCCTTAAAGTGTGACAAACTGACTGTGATAAACACTCCAAAGAATGGGCATCAGCATTCCATGGCCATTATTCCCCAGACTGTGTATCTGCCTGTGCTTTGAGTAATGATGAATTAATGCAGTATGATTTCTGCTACCTCTGATTAACTGAGATCGTGACCATGATAACCAGGTTGTAGCTAAAGAGTCATTTTCTTTTTTTTTTTTTTTTTTTTTTTTAGTACCCAGATTTTTATTTATTTTTTTAATTTCTTTTCAGTGTACCAGGATTCATTGTTTATGTACCACACCCAGTGCCCCAGTGCTCCATGCAATACGTGCCCTCCATAATACCCACCATCAGGCTCACCCAACCTCCCACCCCACGCCCCTCCCTCCAAAACCCTCAGATTGTTTCTCAGAGTCTACAGTCTCTCGTGGTTTGTCTCCCCCTCCAATTTCTCCTAACTCCCTTCTCCTCTCCATCTCCCCATGTCCTCCGTGTTATTTCTTATGCTTCACAAATAAGTGAAACCATATGATAACTGACTCTGCTTGACTTATTTCACTCAGCATAATCTCTTCCAGTCCCGTCCATGTTGATATAAAAGTTGGGTATTCATCCTTTCTGATGGAGGCATAATACTCCATAGTATATATGGACCGCCTCTTCCTTAACCATTCATCCATTGAAGGGCATCTTGGTTCTTTCCACAGTTTGGTGACTGTGGCCATTGCTACTATGAACAATAGTAGGGGGGTACAGATGGCCCTTCTTTTCACTACATCTGTATCTTTGGGGTAAATACCCAGCTGTGCAATTGCAGGGTCATAGGGAAGCTCTATTTTTAGTTTCTTAAGGAATCTCCACACTGTTTTCCAAAGTGGCTGCACCAACTTGTACTCCCACCAACAGTGTAAGAGGGTTCCCCTTTCTCCACATTCTCTCCAACACACGTTATTTATTGTCTTAATAATTTTGGCCATCCTAACTGTAAGGAGTAAGGTGGTATCTCAATGTGGTTTTGATTTGAATCTCCCTGATGGCTAGTGATAATGAACATTTTTTCATGTGTCTGTTAGCCATCTGTATGTCTTCATTGGAGAAGTGTCTGTTCATGTCTTCTGCCCATTTTTTAATGTGATTATCTGTTTTGTGTGTGTTGAGTTTGAGAAGTTCTTTATAGATCCTGGATATCAGCCTTTTGTTTGCACCATCATTTGCTAATATCTTCTCCCATTCCGTGGGTTGCCTCTTTGTTGTCACCAAAGAGTCATTTTCTTGACTCAGGTTTGAAAGGAATCTGGCTAGCAGCCTCTGGGACAGCTCCTTGCAATATTTCATTAAAATGCTAATGAACACATAGGACAAACTGGAAATGCCAAGTAATGCCATGGATGAAGACTAAACCCAACCTTGACAGAATAGGGGAGAAATCTGCATTGACTATAAGGCAGGGTCAATTGAAAAGAGAAACTACTGTGACTTTTGCCTTATGAAACAAAAAAATAGTGAATGACATCAGGTAACAACATTTGTAATATATATGAAAGACAAAAGATAATTCTGTTTCCACTGTAACAAGCTCCTAAAATTCAATTTTTATGGACAGAAAAGCAGGAGAATGAAACTGGACCACTTTCTTATACCACATACAAAAATAAACTCAAAATGGATGAAGGACCTAAATGTGAGACAGGAAGCCATCAAAATCCTAGACACAAACACAGGCGGCAATCTCTTTGACCTTGGCCACAGCAGCTTCTTGCTAGACTTCTCTCTGAAGGCAAGGGAAACAAAAGTAAAAATTAACTATTGAGACTTCATCAGGATAAAAACCTTCTGCACAGCAAAGGAAAATAATCAACAAAACTAAAAGGCAATCTATGGGATGGGAGAAGATATTTGCAAATGACATATCAGATAAAGGGCTAGAATCCAAGATCTATAAAGAACTTATCAAACTCAACACTCAAAGAACAAATACTCCAACCAAGAAATGGGCAAAAGACATGAACAGACACTTTTGCTAAAAGACATCCAGATGGCCAACAGACACATGAAAAAATGCTCAATATCACTCAGCATCAGGGAACTACAAATTAAAACCACAATAAGATATCACTTAGGCGGCTGCCTTTGGCTCAGGTCATGATCCTGGTGTCCTGGGATCGAGTCCCACATCGGGCTTCTTGCTCCGCAGGGAGCCTGCTTCTCCCTTTGACTCTGCCTGCCACTCTGTCTGCCTGTGCTCGCTCTCACTCTCTCTCTTTCTCTGACACAATAAATAAATAAAACCTTAAAAAAAAAAGATATCACTTCACACCCATCAGAATGGCTAAAATGAACAACACAGGAAACAACAAATGTTGGTGAGGATGCAGAGAAAGGGGAACCCTCCTACACTGTTGGTGGGGATGCAAGTTGGTGCAGCCACTCTGGAAATCAATATGGAGGTTCCGCAAAAAGTTAAAAATAGAGCTATCCTACAACCCAGCAATTGCACTACTAAGTGTTTATCCAAATGATTCAAAAATAGTGATTCAAAGGGGCACATGCATCCCCCAATGTTTATAGCAGCAATAGCCAAAATATGGAAAGAGCCCAGTTGTCGTTTGAAAGATGGTAGATAAAGAAGATTTGGTGTATATATACAATGGAATATTACTCAGCAATCAAAAAAATGAAATCTTGTCATTTGCAATGACATGAATGGAACTAGAGGGTATTATGCTAAGTGACCTAAGTCATTCAGGGAAAGACCAACTATCTGATTTCCCTCATATGTGGACTTTAAGGAAACAAAACAGATGAATATAGGGAAAGGGAAGGAAAGATAAGATAAAAACAGAGAGGGAGGTAAACCATAAGATATTCTTAATCATAGGAAATAAACTGTGGGTTGCTGGAGGGGAGGTGGTTGGCAGGATCTGGTAACTTGTTATGGGTGTTAAGGAAGACACATGAGCACTGGGTGTTATGTACAACTGATGAATCACTGAACTCTACCCCTGAAACTAATAATACATTGTATGTTAACTAAATTGAATTTAAATTAAAAAAATTAAAATCAGTGTTAAAATGTCAAACATACCAATAAGCATGTGCAAAAGCCACCAAGAGACAATCCACACAAAAACATAAATTAATTACCTCAGTAAATGTTTGTTGAGTTCCTACTATGTGTCAGACACCATTTGAGGGACTGTGGATCTGGTCTTTCCATGCTAATGTGGAAGAGAAATCAGAAATAGGCAAATAATCTAATAATGTCAGGTAGAGATAAGGATAAGAAAACATATAAAGGTGGGGATAGAGATAGGGAGTGAGGATGGTGGAAAGGGGTTATATTTTAGACAGGGAGATTTGTAAAGGCCTATCTGCAGAGGTGACACTGAAGCAGAGACTGAGTGAAGATAGGTTGTAAGCCATGCACAGATCTGGTAAAAGATACTCCACACAACTCCCAAGAAAAGAAGTTCCCAGAGAAAGGGGCAAGTACAAATGGCCTGTGGTAGAGAAGAACTCAGCCTGTTTTAAGAGCTCAGGGGCCAGAGTGACTAAACAGAGATGGGAGGAAAGTTTGGGATGTGAGACTAGAAATTAGGCTAGGCCTGGATCCCAGCAGAGGGTTGGGTTCATCCTAAGGGAGGAGGTAGCTTCTGGGTGACCCCGAGGAGAGAAGTGACATGATCTGAATGGAGCATGAAGAGCCCCCCCAGGGCTGGGGCAGTGAAGGGACTGTAGAGTGAGAGCAGAGAAAGAGGAGCCTGTGGAGTGTTCTAAGGGAGAGACAGATAAACCAGATAGCAGAGCAGTGCTGGACGTTCTTGAGAAGCCATCTGATACATGATTGATTTGGAAAAAAAGTGCTGGCTGGAATATGGTGGAGTGTTGGAAATGGAAGAGGGCAAGAGGGGCATCCAGGAGAACTCTAAGGCTATTGACCAGAACAACTAGAAGAATGGACTTGTCATTTATGGAGACAGTGAAGACTGTAGGGTTCTGTGATAAGGGCCAGGAGATGCTTATTGTCTATCCAAGGGAAGTGGGTAAGGAATTGACTATAATGTCTGGACTTTAGAGAAGTATGGGATGGAGAAAATTGTTTGGATGTTGTCAGTGCAGAGAGATGGTGTTTACAGATTTGCAGCTGGCTGATCCCTCCAGGGGAGTGAGTGTAGATAGAAGAAGTCTGAGGATGTACCTCAAAGCCCTCGTTGCTTAGAGGTCAGGGAGGCAGAAAGGAACCAGAGAAGACTGGGAGGGTGGCCAATGATGGGGTCAGAGAAGCAAGAGGGAGAGTAGTATCTCCAGGGCCAAATGGAAAAGGTGCTTCAGCAAGGAGAGAGAGATAAACTTTGTCAAATTCTGCTGTTGTGTGGCTGAGGTGGGCCTGATCGTGGACCCTCTGATCTAGCCACTTGGAAAGCATCTGTGACTTTGCTAAAGGGGAAGTGTTGAGGAGCCAGAGCAAGAGAGAATGGGGGCCAAGGGACTAGAGATGCCTTTTGGATGTCTCCAGATGGAGAAGGGAAAGCAAGTATCACTGGTGGGGGTATGGAGTTCAGAGGAGGTTCTAAAAATGAGAGGCACTCTGGTCTGCTCATGTGCTAACTGGGAATTCTTCAGCAGAGAGGGGAGGAATGCAGGAACGCAATTCTTGGGGAGGTAAGATGGGGTGAATCTAGTGCATAACTGGAGGGTTTGGCTTTAGATAAGAGCAAAGAAAATCCTCCCACTGAACCTGGAGAGAAGGAAGAGCAAGTGGGAACAGCTGCAGGTAGGTAGATGTGATTTGGGAAGCCTGTAGAACTCTTTTCCAGTTCCTTCTATTTCTCAATGAAACAAGATGCCTTGAAATGGGCACTTATCCCTTATCAATAAAAGTGTAAATTAGCCATTTGGTATTGGGCTTCCCAGCTTGGCAGCTAGGCATCCTCTTGTCCCCAAACATGGCTACCTGGATACACCAGGGCTACCCAGTTGGCACAAATGGGAGTTCCCTGGCTCATTGGAGCCATCATACCTGTCAGCAGAAGCCCAAGATATAGGATGTCCATAAGCCATTGTGGTTTGGATTTGTAATAAATTCACTTCCATGTAAGGTATAAACAATTTGTGAAATACATACTGAAGAGAATTTACTAGAGATTCAGATAAAGTTCCCTGTGCTTTATTTTTTTCCTTTCTTTCATTTTTGTAGGTAACAAGCTCCCCATGACACTGAGATGACTCTATCCAAGTGTATCCAAAATGATAGTGGATATAAAAACCAACACCAAAGAAATACAAACAATTATAAGAACATATTATGAGCAACTATACGCCAGCAAATTTGACAATCTGGAAGAAAGGGATGCACTCCTAGAGATGTAAAAACTACCAAAACTGAACCAGGAAGACATAGAAAACCTGAACAGACCCATAACCAGTAAGGAGATTGAAGCAGTCATCAAAAATCTCCCAACAAACAAGAGCCCAAGACCAGATGGCTTCCCAGGGGAATTCAACCAAACATTTAAAGAAGAATTAATACCTATTCTTCTGAAACTGTTCCAAAAAATAGAAATGGAAGGAAAACTTCCAAACTCATTTTATGAGGCCAGCATTACCTTGATCCCAAAACTAGACAAACACCCAACAAATAGGAGAATTACAGACCAATATCCTTGATGAGCACAGATGCAAAAATTCTCACCAAAATACTAACCAATAGGATCCAACAGTACATTAAAAGGATTATTCACCATGACCAAGTGGGATTTATTCCTGGGCTGAAAGGCTGGTTCAACATCCACAAATCAATCATTATGATACTATACATTAATAAAAGAAAGAACAAGAACCATACGATACTCTCAATAGATGCTGAAAAAGCATTTGACAAAGTACAGCATCCTTTCTTGATCAAAACTCTTAAAAGTGTAGGGATAGAGGGTACATACCTCAATATCATCAAAACCAGCTGTGAAAAACCCACAGTGAATATCATTCTCATTGGGCAAAAACTGAGAGCTTTTCCTCTAGGGTCAGGAACATGGCAGGGATGTCCAATATCACCACTGCTATTCAACATAGTATTAGAAGTCCTAGCCTCAGCAATCAGACAACAAAAAGAAATAAAATGCATTTGAATTGGCAAAGAAGAAGTCAAATTCTCCCTCTTTGCAAATGATATGATACTTTATGTGGAAAACCCAAAAGACTCCACTCCAAAACTGCTAGAAGTCATACAGGAATTCAGTAAAGTGTCAGGATATAAAATCAATGCACAGCAATATGTTGCATTTCTATACACCAGCAGCAAGATAGAAGAAAGAGAAATTAAGGAGTCAATGCCATTTACTATTGCACCCAAAACCATAAGATACCTAGGAATAAACCTAACCAAAGAGACAAAGAATATGTATTCAGAAAACTATAAAGTACTCATGAAAGAAATTGAGGATGACACAAAGAAATGGAAAAATGTTCAACGCTCATGGATTAAAAGAACAAATATTATGAAAATGTCTATGCTAACTAAAGCAATCTATACATTTAATGAAATCCCTATCAAAATACCATCAATTTTTTAAAGAAGTGGAACAAATAATCCTAAAATTGGTATGGAACCAGAAAAGACCCCAAATAGCCAGAGAAATGGTTGAAAAAGAAAACCAAAGTTGGTAGCACCATAATTCCAGACTTCAAGCTCTATTACAAAGCTGTAATCATCAAGACAGTATGGCATTGGCACAAAAACAGACACATAGATGGATGGAACAGAACAGAGTGCCCAGGAATGGAACTTCAACTCTATGGTCAACTGATCTTCAACAAAGCAGGAAAGAATGTCCAATGGGAAAAAGACAAGTCTCTTCAACAAATGGTATTGGGAAAATTGGACAGCCACATGCAAAAGAAGGAATCTGGACCATTTCCTTACACCACACACAAAAATAGACTCAAAATGGATGAAAGACCTCAATGTGAGAAAGGAATCCATCAAAATCCTTGAGGAGAACATAGGCAGCAACCTCTTCGACGTCAGCTGCAGCAAGTTCTTCCTAGAAACATCACCAAAGGCAAGGGAAGCAAGGGCACAAATGAACTATTGGGACTTCATCAAGATCAAAAGCTTTTGCACAGCAAAGGAAGCAGTCAGCAAAATCAACTAACAAAATGGGAGAAGATATTCACAAATGACATATTAGATAAAGGGCCAGTGCCAAAATTTATAAAGAAATTATCAAACTCAACACCCAAAGAACAAATAATCCAATCAAGAAATGGGAAGAGGGTGTACCTGGGTGGCTCAGTGGGTTAAGCCTCTGCCTTTGGCTCAGGTCATCATCTCAGGATCCTGGGACTGAGCCCTGCATCAGTCTCTCTGCTCTCAGCAGGGAGCGTACTTCCCCCCCCCCTGCCTGCCTCTCTGCCTACTTGTGATCTCTCTCTCTCTCTCTCTCTCTCTGTCAAATAAATAAATAAATAAAATCTTTTTAAAAATGGGCAGAGGACATGAACAGACATTTTTGCAAAGAAGACATCCAGATGGCCAACAGACATATGAAAAAGTACTCCACATCACTCAGCATCAGAGAAATACAAATCAAAACCACAATGAGAAATCACCTCATGCCAGTCAGAATGGCTAAAATTAACAAGTCAGGAAACGACAGATGTTAGAGAGGATGCAGAGAAAGGGGAACCCTCCTACACTGTTGGTGGGAATGCAAGCTGGTACAGGCACTCTGGAAAACCGCATGGAGGTTCCTCAAAGAGTTGAAAATAGAGCTACCCTATGACCCAGCAGTTGCACTACTGGGTATTTACCCTAAAGATACAAATGTAGTGATCCGAAGGGGCATGCGTACCTGAATGTTTATAGCAGCAATATCTACAATAGCCAAACTATGGAAAGAATCTAGACAACCATCAACAGATGGATAGATAATGAAGATATGATACACACACACACACAATGGAATACTATGCAGCCATCAAAAGAAATCAAATGTTGCCATTTGCAATGACATGGAAGGAACTAGAGGGTATTATGCTGAGCAAAATAAGTCAATCAGAGAAAGACAATTATCATATGATCTCGCTGATATGGGGAATTTGAGAGTCAGAGTGGGGGGTTTGGGGGGTAGGGAAGGAAAAAATGAAACAGGATGGGATCGAGAGTCAGAGTGGGGGGTTTGGGGGGTAGGGAAGGAAAAAATGAAACAGGATGGGATCGAGAGGGAGACAAACCATAAGAGATCCTTAATCTCACGAAACAAACTGAGGGTTGCTGGGGCGGGGTGTGGAGAGGGTGGTTGGGTTATGGACATTGGGGAGGGTATGTGATATGGTGAGTGCTGTGAAGTGGGTCAGCCTGACGATTCACAGACCTGTACCCAATAAAAATAATTAATTAAAAAAAGAGAAAACTGGATTTAGGTTGTAAATGGCAAGAAGTTATTTAAACTGAAATAATGATTACAAAAAAAAGAAACAAATTAAAATTTATTTTTGTTTCTACCTCAGTAAATGAGGAAATATGAAGGAAAAGAGTAATTTTCCTGCTGAACATGTTTTGTGGTTTCTAGAGCTGTCTAGGGTGTGTCTGTGGAGGAACTGTGGCTGTTGCCTAATAACATGTCTTATTCAACAGAAATGGAAACATAGTGCCTGTATCCTTGAGAAAACAAATTGGCCCTCCTATGGATGGAGAGTGTCTTGAAGGGAAACCGTATATTCCTATTTGCTAAGAACTATGTTTGTCACTTGCTGTCAGATAGTACCACTTTGGGGTAGCCCACCATGGGGTTGCCAGCGTAGCTATATTACAACTCATGTTGAAACTGGTTTGGTCCTCACGGGCCAGGGAAGTGGGTGTGGATGGAGAAGAAAATTCACTTCTGGTTGGGACAGACTACCCTAATTTTGAGGGCACTAATGAGGCATCAACTTGGGGCCAGGTATACCCAAGGTGGACTTCTCAGTCAAGTTGCCATATTCCCATGAATAGTTGGTGGCTTTGTGGGACCAGAGGTCAATTATCTCCTCAGGGATAGACTCACACAGAGAGAGAGACAATGGAAAGCCCACCAGACCTTGTATACTCTCCAGATACAGTGGATTATAGAGGTAGTAGCTCTTCCCACCAATTCAAGGAGTGTATGCTCCACCTTTCTTGGTGATGACATCCTTGCAAAGACGACTTCTCCCTCAGATGGTCATTTGATGAGCATAAATAAGCCTAATGTGTGTACGATTATCTGGAAGGGGCTGAGCATTTCCTCCAGGGTGGCCATCCTTGGACAGTGGCCCTTCTCAACTAAGACTCTGCCTACCAACTCAGATCCTATTGATAGATTTCCCTCTGGGAATCCTGGTATCCTTGCTGATGAGTGTCTGTTTACCACCTTCATTAGAGATACTGATATCACAGAAGAGCTATTGACAAAAGCTGCCCCACCCAGGCTGCCATCTGTCATTGTGAGTGGACTGATTCTGTTAAACTTGGCATTCTGAAGGGCAGACCTCCCCTCCCAGATCTGCAGACCTTCCTTCTGGATATTTTTTTTCCTGCTCACCTGTGTTCTCTGCTCTCAGAGGCAGGGGTTGGTCTGATTTTTTCCCAGCTTTACTGAGATATAATTGATATATGACATTGCATAAGTTTAAGGTGTACAACGTAGTGATTTTATATATGTATATGTTACAAAATGATTACCACAATAAGGTTAGTTTAGACATTTATCACCTTACATAGTTTTAGTTTTGTGTGTGTCATCAGAATTTTTAAATCTACTCTCTTAGGAACTTTAAAATATACAATACAACATTGTCAACCGCAGATAATAGGATTGGGTTCTATTTTTATCAAGATGAAAAAAAAATCAGTAGATAGAGTATCAAAGGATCTACCTCTTTCGTTAATTCCTTGCATGATCTTGGACAAGCCTCTGCCCTCATCTGGGTCTCCTGTCTCCCACTGACACCTACAATTCTGCGATTCTGGGACTAAGAGTCCCAGAGGCAAGAGCAAGAAAGTAGGCATTTCTTCACTGGGAAAGTTTCAACTGAAGGAGAGGGAGGAGGAGGAGAAGAAGGAGGAGAAGGAAAAAAGAGGAGAAGGAGGATGACGAGGAGAAGGAGGAGAAGAAAGAGAAGAGGGAAATATCCAAAAGTTGTCACCACCATTTATTTGATCTTGCTTTGCCAGGTGAGCTTGGTGAGCATTGTGAAGGCAATCTTACTAAATCCTCCAATAATCCTAGGTGGTAGGCACTACTTTTGTTCTTATTTTTCAGATGAGAAAACTGAGCCTCAGAGGTGTCAAGTAACTTGCCCAAGCTCACAGAGTTAATATGTTGGGACACAATCACAGATCTCTCTCTGTCTTTGGAGTCCATTTCCCTCTGCTTTTGGGAAGCCTGGAACTCAGAAACAGTAGTGGGTCTGATCCAGCTGTGCTCTTAGGACCAACTGTCTTTTTCAAATGTGCCTTCCTTTAGCCACCAGCATCATTGCTATTTAAGGTTTTCAATGAACTTCCCTATTTTCTCCTTACTCTGTCTTATTCAGCAAAATGACTGACTGAATGTTTCTTATGATACAAATTTAATTTCCATTTAGAAATGAAAGTACTTATCTCTCTACTTTGATTTTTTCAAGCCCAAAGAATTTTTCCCTCTTTTCTTGGGAGTCCAGAAATAAGCTAAAATTTATTTAAAGTTTTATGATTCAGCAGTTGCAATGAGGTTCAAGTGATAACGAACAAACCTGTGGATAGCCTGAAGAGAATATGCCCCTCTGTTAGTTGTTTGAGCCAATGTTCCAGAAGAGTCTTCCCACCCATTCTGCTCCTAATGCATTTCAGTATTCACATGCTTTTCTTACATCTTAAGATCCCCATGCTCTCATATACCCCCTTTACATATGCCATTCACTGAGCCTAGAATGCCATCTCCTCCATTGTCAGGAGAGCTCCTTACCCTTAAAGACTCAGGTCTGACTGCTCCTCTGTGACCAATTAATGCACTTCTCTGTTCTGCACCTGAATGTTAAATCAAGGCAGGCAGAGGCCTTACTCATCTTTGGAACCACTCTGGATCTGAGCCCACATAATGCATATAATTTTTGTGCAATAATGATTTCATAATAATTTTGTGTGTATGTGTCCAAAGCCAAACATTTCCTGTGCCTTCATCCCAGTGACCCCCATGATGAATAATCTATCCAAAGGAAATCATTGAAGAGGAGAAAAGGAATTACACAGACATAAGTACTGTAATATGTATTTGTTAAATATTGGAAACAAGTTTATCAAAGGATAATGGTGAGTAAATTACAGTACTTGATATTGATGGAACATAATTCATTCTCTCGTTTAAACCAACTTACTGACTTTGCCAAGAGGGTGTCAGAAATACAGCGGTGAGTCAGTTGCCTTCAATGAGTACACAACCTGACAGAGCCTTCTAAAGCCATCATTAAAAACTATACAGAAACGGAACTATTTGTGGTCTAATGTTAAGAGAAAAATAGCAGATTACAAAACATTCTGTACATGATGCTTTCAACTCTAAACGTGAAAGTGTGAACAAGTTCTGGGTGGAAAAATGAAGGTATTACATGCTTAGGTTATAGGTGACATTCTCTTTAGCATTACAATTGTTTTTCAAGCTCTAAAGTATTAGAACAACCCAGATGTCTACTGAAAAGGGGAGAAAGCTGCTCCTGGGACCCTGGCTCTCCAGGTTGGTAGTGGCATGAATGATGGAGGTTCTCTCCAGATGGGAAGGGGCTTGCCACAAGGCAATTGGAAAGAACATTCAAGGCAGTCTGGAGGGCTGGGTCAGGGAGGACCATCAACTTATATATCCAGGACTGTCCATTGAGTGCCACTGTAGGAACCAGCCTCCTCTGTATCTGAGCTCCCTCGAATAACACAGCCAAGTCTGCCAACACTGCCCCTTAAGCACTGTGCCAGATAGAGGGGAAAGCTGAAGTCTGGGAACCAGATAAGAGGGATACGACCTGCAAGAGTTGGTGGCTGGCTCCTCATGCTGGGAAGGATGCTCCTTATGTGAAAAGTACCTCTATCTCCATTCTGCAGATGAGGAAGCTGAAGCTGTCTTCAAGCTACTACTCAGTGGGCCAAGTGTTGAGCTGGGAATGGAAGCCATCCCTTCTTAGTTTGGGCCAGGGTTCTTTCTATTTATCTTCCTGGGTCTGGAAGCAGGTGATGATGCATATGGCTGGATGGAAGAGACCTGGCTGGCTGAGAGGAGGGATTCTTTCAGAAAGGGGAAGAAATGGGAAATCTGTTGGTGGGACTGCATGATGGAGGATCTCAAATTTGATGCAGTAGGCACTGGGCAACCATTGTAAGTTTGGGGGCATGATAGAAAGGGGTTTCAGGGAAAGGAGATTGGCAAGGTGTGCTGGCTGGTGTGATCAGTGAGGAGGTTGGCCCAGACATATAGGTTAATGGACAGCTCTTGTTCTATCAGATCAAAAAAGCACCCAGCCCTCCAGCTTCTTGGAACTATGTCTCTCTGCACTTTTAACCATGAGATTGGAATGGAAGCTGCCATATTATCTATTCTCCCTGCATAGATACAATCTGGTCTGGGGATGGACATCTGATTCAGACTTGGCCAATGAAAACCCTTCCCTGGGAATTTTAACCTTGGGACCAGAGAGGGATGGGTCTCAGTGTCTCATTATTGGCTAAGCTGTGTCACCACTCAGAGAGCCGAGAGCCAGAGAGAGGAAATTCTTGCTGGACTCAAGCCCTAGTTTCTACTTTGAGGGCACAGCCACTCTCTTGCGCAAGCCACCATATGAATAATACTCCCCACCTCCTCTTTCATTAAGGTAGTCTGAGTTAAATTTTTATCATTTGTAAACAAAAAGCCCTGGCATTTGCAGTTGGCATTCTTACATTCTCAAAAATGCTTTGGGGTTGTTTTGGGGCATTCAGTTCATCAAGAGATAAGACTTTGGGTATTCCTTCTTTCAGAGAAGGATGGACCCATCTCCATCACTGGTGTGGTAGGTAAAATTGCTGCTCAAAATGCTTTCCCGCCTGCTCATTTGTGATTCAGTTGGGGAGAAACTGACGTGGACAGGATGGCCACACAGGACAGCCAGACATTTCCGATATAAGTGGTTAAGGTATCTTCTGAACTTCTCTCCAGCAAATGCGTAGATAAATGGATTGAGGCAACAGTGGATAAATGCAATTGTCTCGGTCACACTGAGGGCCAACCTCAGATCCCTCTTCATGTCACAACTGGGAAAGAAGTTATAGAGATTAAGAGTCTCTAAGAAAATCATGATATTGTAGGGTGTCCAGAAGAGGAAAAACATGATGACCACCAGAAAGATCAGTTTGATGGCTTTGGCTTTCTTATGGTTCTTACAGGAAAACAGTGTCCGCATGATTCTGAAGTAACAGTAACTCATAATGAGCACGGGTAGCAAGAAGCCAAGCAAATTTGCCTCCACGTTGCGGAGCACAGGCCAGAGATCCTGCAGGACCTCAGGGTAGTCACCGAGGCATTCATTTTCTCTTTGTTTTGTGAACATGAACTGAGGTGCTGCCACCAAGATGGCTGCCGCCCAGACACCTAGGCTGATAGTGACACCATGCTGCATGGTCCGGTTGTGCATGGAGTTGGCAGCTAGGACAATGGCCAGGTACCTATCAATGCTGATGACAGTGATAAAGAATATGCCTCCAAAAAAGCCAATGAAGAAGAAGGCGGTGGTGAGTTTGCACACAGCATTGTGAAGGCCTTGTTCACTTATTAGGTAGTGAGTCCAGAAGGGTAAGGTGGCTACAAAGAGCAGATCAGACAAGGCCAAGTTCAGGAGGTAAATGTCAGTGATACTCTTGGGCTTCTGGCTATTGGTGAGGGCAAACACCACCAGCAAATTTCCCAGCAGGCCAAAGGCAAAGACAAGGGAGTAGAGTATGGACAGGAAGACGGTCCCAAAGGCCACGATGTTCCCCATATCACAGGCTTCAGCAGACTCATCGTACTCAAAGTCTTCCAAAATTGATTCAGGGGAGTGTGTGGGCATGGTGAGGGCCTGGATCAGAAAGGAAAACAAGTAACAGCATTAATTCTCAGAGAAACAAAGTTGGGATTCTGTCTGGTCCCACATATAAGCAGGCTGGAAGAAACAAATATTGGTTGGATGCCTAATGAATGACACTTCTCAATGTCACACATGTCATTTTGTTTAATCTCCACAACAGACTTTTGATGGAAGCTGCAATAGATTTCTCTGACAGAAGAGGAAATCAGGTCTCTGAGAGATTCAGAGACTTGCCCAGACCTACACAGTGAATGGCTCAGCTAGCATTTGAATCTAGACCTTTTGAAGCTTGAGACAGATCTTTTCTTATTTGATTTTCAAACAACTATCCAGAAGGCTGACCAGTGTGTGGATAACGGGAGAGAGAACTATGGGTATGGCTAAGAGGTGATACAGCCATAATTCCCATGTCTAGTCCAAAGTTCCTTGAAACAATTCTCCACCTCCCCTACCCTCTGGATCCCAATTTCTCCTGCAGGAGACAGACTAAAGAGAGAGGTCTCAGACACTCTTCAGACACACAGAGCCCTGAGCAGACCTGTACCCAGAAGCCCCTCATCTTTGTTTTTGAGAGCTCTTTCTCTTTTTCTTCCTCTTGGAACCAACAGGTCCTTCTCTTCCTTAAGGGATAAGACACAGAGTTGTACACTCTAGAGTGACCACCTGTTCTCGGTTTGCCCTGGACTTTCCTGATTTTAGCATCAAAAGTTGGAAACCCGTCAGTTCTAAGCAGACAGCCATGGATGACCATCCCACAAATTCAAATGAAGAGGAGTGTCGCCATTGCCTTCAGAGGGCCTCTGCTGTTATGAAAGGAATGCCTGATCCTGTATGGACCTGTTGTACTGGGTCCAGGTGGCTAATTCATCCCATAATTACCAGCCCTGCACTCACTGTGCCCTAGTGATTCATAAGAATTTTGTTCTTTCAGGACAAAAATTAAAAGAGAAGATATTTCTGCACAGGTTGAGAAGTAACACTTGTCCCCTTCTCTCTTCAGCTCTTCAGCCAGGACTCGCTTGTCACTCTAGAGGCAACAAGGGCAATCCTTTCACTCTGGCCCACTGGGGCCTCCTCCTCATTCTTGTGATGCCCCATACAGGCATCCCTGAGAACCCCCAAGTATGTTCAGAGCATACCTCCTGATTGTCACTGCCTCCCTCTCCACCACAACTAAAAACAAAATTCACACCTCTTTAACCAATGGAGTTCCCACACCCCACTGCATCCTTTTCATAGTGGTTTTACCAAGACTGTGTCTCTGCCAAGGTGAGTGTCCACCCTCCCAGCCAGGGCTTTGCTACTCCCTTCCCAGCCTCTGCATTGTGTTCTGGCCCATCTCTGCATCGTCCCCAGAGTCTTCCAGGAAAAAGTGGGTTAAGCCTTTCTGACTTGGGCGTCTCAGGCTGGGATGGACTTCTCAACCCCCAGGGAGGGTGTATGCTTTCTTTGCCTTAAGCTGCAATGCCCTTTTCTCAGAGATGAAACCCTGGCTGTGACCTTAATCAATAATATTCAGTTAACATAAAATGGCTGATATACTGCCCCTTTTGAGATACACAATGTCAGTTTCAAGCTGAGATATGGGGAGATGGGGAAATTCCTACTCCATGCAGGTAGCTTATGTTAGCGGCACATCTTCCCAGACACACAGCTTTGTGAGAGTGGAAATTGTCAAGCCCTCAGTGATCGTAAGTTTAGGAACCTAGAGCTACCATCCTTTTCCTCCTTCTATTTTCCCCAGTGAAAGAGCTGGCACAGTTGGCCTTGAGAGGAGGCCAAGGATAAGGAAGATTGTGTGGTATCTTAGTGCTCAGTGCTCAGGACTGTGCTCAGTCCTGTGGCTCAGGAACATTGTGCTGGTGCATTGGATTGATTTTGCCAAATCTGCATGATATAGGTTTAATTTCCACTCTGGGCACCATGGCTCATACACAGGGACCTCCTCTAAATCTTCCAGCGTGTGTCCCTGGGTCACTGAGGAGGGAGAACAGACAGGTGGGCAGACTCGGGCTCTCCTGAGGCTGAATCTCATGTCTGTTTCTCCAGCCAAGTGACCTTGGGTGAACTTGGAACCTCTGAGTCTGACGTTCCTTATCTGCAAGACTGCAACTCATTCTCATGTCTGTGCTCAGTGCTATTCTGAGGAGCGCACCTGGCATGGTGTGTTACATATAGCAGGCTCTTAATAAATGCAATTGGCAAGGAAGCAGAAGCACTTTGGACCTTTGCAATCATCCAGGTTTCCTGTGAACTCTTGTATTATGGCTCACTCCCACCCTAGGCATTGGTCTGTAAAGTTGGTTTTATTTTTTTTCCTGAAATAAAAAATATTTTCTTTTCAGATTTTTTTGGGGGTATGGGGGAGGAAGGGAGTAAAGAATACTTTTACTGAGTTTTCACTCAGCTGTCAGGTTCATTGCTAAACACACATTACTTATTTTGGGAAAAAATTCATTAATTGACTTGAAATTTAAAAAAGTAAACATACACAAAAATATGAGTTATATGAAAAATTAAAATAAATAAACAAGCAAATAGTTGAATAGTTGAATATGATAACCAGCACATAGTGCATGCTCAATAAATGGTAGCCAACACGTAACAGTATACTTACCTCTACTTTATGGGCAAGTAGATGCACTCAGAGAGGGTGAGTAACTTGCTCAATGCCACACAGCTGGCGTGTGGCAGGGCTGCCATTTGGGCCCACGTGTGGCCAGCCTATCTGCCCTGCCTGCTTTCGACTGGGAGTTCCTGAGGGAGGAACAGGATCTTCTTCAGCTCTGCAGACTAGTATTTGACAGAGAGGGAGAGGCCTAGCACCAAGCAAATGCCACAGGAATATTTGCAGGAGGCTAAATACTGTCTCCTAAACTTTCATTCCCAATTGTTCTGTGGGAGAAATAGTGACAGTGGCCTTTTGATTGTCTAGTTCCCAGAGGTGCCCACAGGGCCCCTGAGTGTCCTTTCTGATCCCAGGCCAGGGACCCTTGTTTGAACTCCTAGTGCTTAGTGGACGCCTAGTGTGTTGAATAAAGGAATGAGTGAGTGAGCAAATGAATGAATAGAAGACATAGAGAAGCAGAAGTCACTTTCGCCACACTGCAGAACCCTTGGAGACAAGCACAGACCCACCAGCTCTCCAGGGTCAGAAATCACAGCTTGCCGTGACAAAACGCTCTTCCATGCCAGCATCAGGGCCCAGCTATGCCTCACTGCATGGCTGGGAGTGGCCCAGGCTTCTATGTAGTCTGAGCCCACCACCAGTTTGAACCCAGCTTTGCTGGTTAAGAAGCCTAGAGCATGCGAGGGCACCATTTACAACAGAAACCTGATGTCCAGGAAGGATGTCACTGAATTATTCCACTGAACTTGACAGACTGATCAAGAGAAGGACCTTTTTAGGAAGGGTAGGCCTGAGCTTATTATTCCTCTTATTATTCCTGGATCCTCTGAGATGTCCCATGACTGGGAGACAAGCCTAATGATGGGGCCTCCTGGCAATAGACGGGAGCAGGGCCAGTCCTTGACAGTGGGCTTCTGGGCAGGCTGAACAGCCACCAGGGATCTGATTGGCTGGACACAGGCATTCCTGGCCCCTGAGGACAGCAGGAACCAAGTGCAGGGATCCAAGGAGATAAGCCTTCTTTGCAAGGCCTCCTCAGCCTAGTCTCCTACAGATGGGACTGTGAGACGAGAGATGCGTGCGGGACAAGCTAAATGGTGTTGAACTGCAAAAGTCTGAGTTGAGCCCAGACGCAGAGCTCTGAGCGCACATGTGCTGAGCCCAGACGCAGAGCTCTGTGCACACGTGTGTTTCATACTCCAGTAGAAACGACCCTGCTCTGTCAACTTGCTCGCTTGCCTCTGTCTCCGCTCCTTCTCTGCTTCCTCCGGCCCACTTCCTTTTCTCAGGTCTGCTCGTTTATTTTTCAACTGTTTTTGGGTCATCATTTACCCATTGTTTCCAATCAGCTTCCTTGTTCTCTACTTCCCCTTTCATTTATGTGGCCTGCATCCACTTTCCTCTTCTGTTCCACATCCTTTTCAGGCTGCTTCCCCCATCTTTTGGCTTCATATTCTGCTTACTATCTGCTAGACCCCATGCATCTTTCCTTGTTTTGTGTTGGTTGGCTTTTTCTCCTTTGCTCTCTGCTTACGGCTTTTTAGAACCCTGAGTGAAGACCAGGTTTGAGGTTCTGTTGGTTTCTAACACCAAGAAAAGTTTTTCCTTTGCAAAGGAAATTAGAGGATGGTAAAGATTGCTCAAGCCCGGACTCCAACATTCTCCATGGGGGTGACACCATGCTGAGAATGTTCCAGAGCCTGAAGCTATCCTTGGCAAGCCCAGTATGGAAGGGGAGGAGGCTGCCATTCTCGGACACCCCGAGTGCCTCGCTCTGTACACAAGACCCTATTTCTTTCCCTCAACAGCCCTCCATGAGAATGGTTGCCCTTCTTGTGTGACAGAACCAACAGCAGCTAGGAGAGATCAGGACACTCGTCCAAGGAGCAACCGAGCCCATATTTCAGCCCACATGAGCCTCTCCACAGAGACATGCTCCAGGCCTGACACCAGGCTCTTCCTGTTGGAGCAGAAGCCTGAAGCTTATCGCAGACCACTTCTCTAGATCTAGAATGGAGAAATAGTAGACTCAGTCCCCACTGGAAAGAAGATGACCCGTGATGCCAGCCTGAACACTTGTGCTGGGTTTCTCCCCTCTGGACTCAGAACCCATAGGGCTGACCCTGGGGGGAAAGGCTGGTAATTGGGAGATGAAGTGGGGAGATATTCACCTCTCCAGCCATGACTAGGGGATCCTCACTGCCAGACCCCCAGAATATAGCTCTCATCAATGCTGGCAAAGAAAATTGGAACTCTTTTCTCCAGAGAAGAGGCTGAAAGCTGTAGGCTAATATTCTGCCTTCAACTATATGGTGACGCATATCCTTCTCATGATGAGCACTGAGTAATGAATGCAATTGTTGAATCACTATTTGGTACACCGGACACTCATACAACATTGCATAGTAACCATAGTGGAATTAAAATAAAAAGTTAACAAGAAACAGGGCAGGGTGATGCTGTTCTGAGCCATGTGCTTCACAGGGGCCCCACATCCCACTGACAGCTCAGAGACCCTGGGCAGCTCACTCTGACTCTGCCTCAGTTTCCTCATAGGTAACATGAAAGCATCGGACCAGACTGTCCCTAAGGGCCCAGCCAGCTCTGGCATGCTTACATTTTCAACAAGAACCAAGCAGAAGGAAATAGTCTCCAAGCACAACACAAGTCCTGTGTCAGTGAGAGCGTGGCCTAGCGTCAAGGGAAGTGACTGCTCATGAACATGAAACTTCTGGGCTCACAGTCTGCCAGCATTCAGGGGGTTTCTGTTTGGAGACAGAGAGCTGGGGCAGTTGACTCTGGTCCCGACAATTCTTGAGCTTTGCCTTGTCGTAGATAGGAGGCTTTTGGGTCTGAGCCCAAGCCCACAACCCCCGCTGTTTGGGCGCGGGAGTCTTACCAGATCCTGATGGTTTTCCCATGTATAAAGACAGCCAACTTTCTGAGGCACCCTGTGGGATGCAGGGAGAGGTGAGGAGGAGAAGGGAAAGGAGAGGCAGGTTCAGGGGCCCCAAACTGCACACAGAGGAACTCTAAAGGGCCATTTACACCTAGGAGCCCCTCCCCTGTGCAAGTGACCCAAGTGGCTCTCTGTGTCAGCAAGCAGCCCACCTGAGACAACGTGGCCTCACCCACCCACCAGTGTTTGCACCCACCAAAATGGACACCTCAAGTCAAGACCAGCAGTGGGAGAAAACAGCCCTGAGGCTGCTCGATGAGCCAGCCCCTCATCCAAGCCGCAGTGGGTTAGGGTTTGATACACCTACATCTCGTTTCCTCTTCTAAGAACACTAAGCTATTCACTTATCTCTGCCACACTGTGAAATTCTGAAGGGAAATACTTTAGGATTTTAAATTAATTATTAACTAAGCCAATATCTATTATGTCTCTTTTTTTAAAAAGATTTTATTTATTTATTTGACAGAGGGAGAGAGATCACAAGTAGGCAGAGAGGCAGGCAGAGAGAGAAGGGGAAGCAGGCTTTCCGCTGAGCAGAGAGCCCGATGTGGGGCTCCATCCCAGGACCCTGGGAACATGACCTGAGCTGAAGGCAGAGGCTTAACCCACTGAGCCACCCAGGTGCCCCTCTGTTATGTATCTTAACCATATGCTTGTATAAAGACAAATAAAAATTGGGCACCTGGGTGGCTCAGTGGGTTAAAGCCTCTGCCTTCGGCTCAGATCATGATCCTGGGGTCCTGGGATTGAGCCTCACATCAGGCTCTCTGCTCAGGGGGAGCCTGCTTCCCCCTCCTCTCTCTCTCTCTCTCTGCCTGCCTCTCTGCCTACTTGTGATCTCTGTCTGTCAAATAAATAAATAAACTCTTTAAAAAAAAAAAAGGACAAATAAAAATAATATCTAAGAGGCCTACTTCTCCTCCTTGAAAGTAAAGGAAGGGATTCTTTTTTGCTTACTTTGGGATTCTTTCAATGCTTACTTTAGAAAACTTGTCACCGGAAGTACATTCTCCTCTCTCTGAAATGTGGGTTTGTGTCCTTTTGAAAATGTGATCACCTCTTTTGTCAGCTTTATGACCCAGGAATCTTTCTCAAGGACCTGGGGGCCCTCTCTTCGAAAAGTAAACATCAAGAATTAGGGCCCATGGGGCTGGTTCAGTCCCTTAAGCGGCTGACTTCAGCTCAGGTCATGATCTCAGCTCATGGGTTTGAGCTCCATGTCAGGCTCCCTGCTCAGTGGGGAATCTGCTTCTCCCTCTCCCCTCCCCTTGCTTGTGCTCTCTCTCTCTCAAATAAATAAAATCTTAAAAACAAAAAACAACAAAAAAAAAAACAACGAATTAGCGCCCCTGTCACCCAGTTTCTGTGGAAGGGTAGGATACTAACTTGAGTAGGTGCTTTGTTCCAAGCTGCAAAGATACCTCTCATCATAAAGATATGAGTCTATTTTTTCTCTGGATGAAGCTAGTCAGCTAGCACAGATGGTCATCCCAGTTCCCATGGTAAAGTTAGGATGACTGTGTGTGACTGTCGAGTTCTCTCATGTGAGGACTAGGTATGTGTCTCTCATGTTATGGATTGTATCTGCTTGGCTGTACGAAAAGGTGAGGTTTTTTTTGTTTTTTTGTTTTTTTTTTACCCCATCTCTGCAATCTCTTAGCAGATTGTCTGAGATGTGCACCACATTCTGGTTTCATACCTCATTAATAATAAAAGTGTTTTCCTTCTCTATTATCTCTGTGAGAGTCTTTTCTGGATTGGAGATCTTACTTTTAATTTTATTTCCTCAACGCTAGGCACTGTACTCCATTTGGTGGAGGTAAGAATGGCTAAGATACAGGCTCCAAGTTACTGTTAATGTGCAGTAGCAGAATATAAGAAAAGTTAGGGGAAACCAAAGGATTGTATCATTTCAGCTGAGTCTTAAAGCTGGGGGGATCTTCCAGATAGACAAATGTGGTGGTGGGAAGCAGGGATGGGGGTATTGAAGCCAAAGGCACTGAGAGTCTAAACACAGGGATGTATCCCAGGACCAGGGCTCCGCAAAGGGAGTGTGAGGGAATATACTAGAAACAGACAGAGGTGAGGATGGTGGGAATAGAAGTGGCTGGCATGCTCCTGGAGTCTTCACAGAAGTCAAGTTTAGTCTGTGTGGAAGGTTCAGGAAAAGATGCAGAGAAACGACTGAGAAGGCAGAAGAGAGGTGAACAGAGGGCCCTCAGATTCCACTCTAAGAAACTGTAGGAAAATTATAGGACTTTGAAAGAGGGGGGGAATTACTGCCCTGTGCTAGTGTCCTGGCTAGCATACCTTTCAGAGCTACCTCCCCCTTTCATTGTTTGGCCAGTACACAGCTCTGTAAGTTTGGGAGACTGATAGCAATGCGATGATCTTGTTTGCAGAAATAGAAACTGTCTGGTGGAAACGTGCCTGATAATTACCTGTGGTTAGGTACCAGTTTTGCTTGAGTCTGTACATTTCTAGAAGTTTTACATCCAGGCTGGTGTCTGCTCATTGCCATTGCTGAATAGGCAGGCACCGTGTGAATGTTCCACGGTCATCTCCTCCACTGTCAATGCACCCCTGGGTAGCTGTGGACAGCACCGTCATGAACATTTGTACATGCGCATCTACATCTCCCACAGCATGGGATGCATTTTTAAAATGCAGATCCCAAAAAAGACCTACTGTGTGAATCCATGCCTCTGATGGTAAAAAACAGGCAACGATAATGCTTATTGTTTAGGGATGCGTATCTAGGTGGTAGAATTCTAAGGATGGGAGGGCAGTCAGGAAGGGACATAAAGGAGGCTGCTGGGGGCCAGCCTGGGTTTCTCCTGTAGCCTGGTTGATGGTTTGGTGGAAGTTGATTTATAAGGTGTTAACCTGCACACTGTTCTTTGAGTGTGCTGTATTTTCATAGTGAGCATAGGTTTAAGGAAAAGGGCAAAGAGGGCCTGCAAATTTTTTTTTATTTTAATATTTAAAGATAGGTGCCTGGGTGGCTCAGTCAGTTGATTTTGGCTCAGGTCATGATCTTGGGGTTGTGAGATTGAGACCCACGTCAGGCTCTGCTCTCAGTGCGGAGTCTCTCTCTCTCAAATAAAAACAAGTAAATAAATAAATAAAGTCCTTGGGGCACCTGGGTGGCTCAGTGGGTTAAAGCCTCTGCCTTCAGCTCAGGTCATGATCTCAGGGTCCTGGGATCAAGCCCCGCATCGGGCTTTCTGCTCAGTGGGGAGCCTGCTTCCTCCTCTCTCTCTCTGCCTGCCTCTCTGCCTGCTTGTGATCTCTGTCTGTCAAATAAATGGATAAAATCTTTTAAAATAAATAAATAAATAAAATCTTTTAAAATATGTATTTATAGAGATGTGCTATAGGCTTTCCTCCCTGCAAAGATACATAACCCAGTAGAGTTGCTCTTTGGCCAGATCAGAAGAGGGGGTGGTTGAGGCCCGACTGTGGCACCCCCTGGGATAACCAGGGCATTCTGAGTCTCCACCAAGGGCAGGGAGTATCAGGACTCGGCTGGAAGCCCCAGCTTCGGTGCTGCTGGGCAGTCGGTGAGGCAAGTCCTGGGAATCCCTGGACTGTGCTGCTGGGAATCCGAGCAAGTTCCCAGAAAAGCCAGCAGAGAACCTGGCCTTATGCCACTCTGGGCTCTACCTCCTCCTAACAGTGACCTGTTGTAGGACAGCGGGAGATCCCGTCCCTGTCCAGCTCCGCTGCTGTGGGTGCTGACTCTGGCCATCTTCAAGGGGGAGATCTTGGGGCCTGAGTAAAACAGGGGTAGCCAAGGACTCTGTTCCAGGTCAGAGGTCAGGTCGGGGATTGGGTAAGCTGAAGGGAGGTCTTTGAGGCCAGGACCATACATGATATTGCTGCCTTTCCACAGCCCGGCCAGGGTGGGAATGAGGGGTCTCCTGGAAGGGGGTGGGGTAAGGAATGGAAGCTGGTTCTGACCTGGCTGGGGTCTGGCATACCCCTTCTCCCTGCCCCTCACAACCTCATTTGAACGTCATTAGTAGTCTTAAGGTGCACAAACCTGATCTTCAGCTTCCCACAATGACAACACATATTGTTTACTGAGCACCAGATATGGCCAGACAGTGTGGTCAGAACTGTACACACTTTGTCCTTAATACTCACAGATACACAACCTATTCCTGACTTGGCTTCATCGACGATCAACTCATGGCCAGTATTCATGTTAAAGCAATGCCCGAGGCTCAGCAAGGCAAGGGCCGAGCCAGAGCTTCATTATAAGCAAAGCCGCCTCTCCCACCCACAGAGAGAGTGACAGTTGTGGAGCCTGGCTTCGGGGATGGTCAGCATGGGGCTGACACGCCGTTGGAGCTCCCTTCTGGGGGTATGAGCAAGAGCCACATCCTGCCCGGCTCTTGAAACGTGTGAAATGAAGCCAAGCTAAGAGGCAAGCAAATCCAAACCTGTGCACGTACACATGAATACGCACACATGCACACACTCACACAGGGGTGCCCAGTTGTCACGTGGCTCCTCTTACAGAGCCCAGTCCCCTCCCAGGCACTCCCAGGCATGGGGTGAGCTGCCCCCATGCAACCCTGGAAGCCCGCAGAAGCTTCGTGGGCTTTCTTTGTTTTTTTCCTTTTGTCCTTTCTTTTTTTTTACCCCTTCCTTCCTTCTCTTTCTTTTCTTCCTTCCTTCCTTTCTTTTGTTTTCCTTCCTTCCTTTCTTCCTTTTCTTTCTTTCTCTTCTGATTCTATTTATTTATTTGAGAGAGGAGAGAGAGAGAGCACACTGAGCAGGGGCAGCAACAGATGGGGAGGGAGAGGGACAAGCAGACTGCGCTGAATTTGGAGCCCAACGCTAGGCTGGATCTCAGCATCCTGAGATATGATCTGGGTCCAAACCAAGAGTCAGAGGCTCAAACAACTGAACCATGGGTGGGGAGGCATCAGGGGAAACTTTCTAGTCTGTTTCTCAGACAATCCAGTCTTTTTTTCTCCTTTAGGTTCAACTTTTCTACCGTGAGTTTTCTACCTGAAGTATTTGAAAAAGAAAATAGCCTTTTTGCGGGGAGAGGAAATCCTAAAACTCCCTGGCCTTTCTCTGAGTGCGGCTGAGAACCTCCAGAGCAGAGACCGCAGAATCTGTGAGGCCAAGATGGCCGGATAAAGGTCAAGCAAGGAGAAATGACAGGTCTCATCAGTCCTCGCCTGGGACCTCCATGTAGTTCCTCCTCTGGTGCACCCATGAGTGCACACCATTTCTGAGCATGTGTCTGCTCAGAATCCCTGAGACTGTTTTCCCACAACACAAACCCTCTGAGCCCGAGTCCTCACAATGATTATAACAGCATATATTAATAGTGAACATCGAATTTGTGTTGGCAATTTATTCATTGAAATAGTTGTCATTGTAAATGCAGTAGGTGCTCTTTATAACAAGTGTAGGTGGCACCAAAAAAAAAAAAAAAAAAAAAAAACCCACCACCAACAATAATAAAGGGAAAAAGAGAAACAACACAGAAGCAAATGATCTACCATCCAACGTCCCAGAATCAAACACAGCTGGCTTTCACCCGTTCCCGTGCAATGGCACTTCATGTTTTTATATTTATATCAAGTGTAATTATATTTATATGTAAGATGGAAGTGCTATATTAAACATTTTTTATTATAAAAAGTTCAAACATACATAAAAGCAGAGAGCACCCCCAAACACGCCCCACACAGCTCCAATTAGCAGCTCATGGTCCCGATTTCATCTATTCCCCACTCCATGCTCTGCTAGATTATTTCAAAATAAATCCAGGTGTCGTACCATTTCACCCATGAACAGGTAAGTGTGGGTCTCCAAAAGGATAAGAACTCTTTTTAAACAAAATAATAACTTTGTTACTATTTCTCACTTTAAGAAGTTACAAAATCCTCACTCTCACCCGTATCCAATTTTAAATGATGCTTCTTTCAGGTAATACCTACCCATGAGCAGTTCTCCATGCCCCTAACATGTAATCACCGATGTTTCTAAAGGTATTTTGCATCGAACAATCACCGATGGTCTCATCACCCGCTGCCTGCCACCCCTCAAGCCCCTTGGACGTTAGGCTGCAACAGCTTTGGGGAAATGGTCTCTCTTAGCGTGGAAAGCAAACCAGCATCCATACCCACCGTGATCTCTGGCCACCATGCCCCGCCTCGCGAGCCCACAGGTGCTGGCAAGTTTTCTGCTCCTACCTGGGCAGGGCCTGGGAAGGAAACCTCCGGACGTGACAATCAACCACTCGGTCCCACAGTCCCTGCCTCTGTCACAGAGTATTTCCTTTTCCCTCCCTCTGAGGGCATCTTTATTTGCAAAGTTAGCCAATAGTAGCGGGTTTCCTGTGAGGTAGACTATCTTTAGATGTTGCCGCAGGCAGGTTCAGAACCTCCCAGGCTGAAGGCCAGCTGATGGCAGGGGGGTTTAAACTCACAAGCCTGGAGGACAGAGCCGGAGGCAGACCCACCAGGCAAGCAACAATGTGGAGGCCGTGTTATTTGCCACCTTTGGGGGAGGGCAGAGAATAGTGCAGTTCTCAGGAGCCACTAACACCCACTGAACCTCAATTTTCCCACCTGTAAAAAGGGGTCCACAGCACTCACCAGGCTGCACTGGGGTGCACAGTAAATGAACTGTAGCTTCTCTCTTCAGAGGACATATTTGGGAGCTTACTAGAAATGCAGCACCTCAGCCCTGCCACTGAATGAGACTCTGCATTTTGATGAAATTCTTAGGAAATTGATCCTAAAATTGATCATAAAATCCTAAATTGATGAATTTTGAGAAGGCTTGGCACAAAAACTTTAGTGAGTACCTGACACCTGGTAGGAGCTTCCAAATTTTTTACTCCCCACCTTCCTCCTCCAGGGCTTTTAGAGGCTCCCTCTACCTTGTGGTCAAGTCTAAGGTATATGTCTCTGGGGCAAACTGGCACAGACTTGTTCCCCACTGTCTCCCACAGCCCGCGCTGCTCCGGCTGGGGGGGAGCAGCTGCACCCGACTCTTCTGGGCCGAGCTCCTGCTCCTGGCCCTGGCAGGCCTGTTGCCCCTCTGCAGCCCAAACCTCCACCGCCACGGCCTCACTAACTTCCCACCGCTTCCTTACCCGCCTGGCTCACCTACAAGGCAAACACTACTGATGGCTCCCTCAGCTGGGGCCCACCCTGGGTCTAGCACCCCCAGCACACCTTTATTAAAGGGTCAGGGACCCCTCTAAGGCCCTCCTGGCTCCCTGCTGCATGTCTTGTAGCCTGCGCCCCAGCACCCCTGTGGTCCTCATAGCTGTGTCGTAGCAGGCAGGGCTGTCCTGTGTGCTCCCCACCTGGCCTCCTCTGTCCTGATGGCCAGGACAGAGCTGTGAGTGGGACTGCAGTGGCCCAGGCTGGGTGACCTGCTGGCGTTAGAGGAAGTCTGCAGCCGGTTTCCCTTCCTTGTTTCCCTCTGGCCAGGAGCCTGTAGCACCCCTCCCCCATGCCTGCCTTCCTCATCTCTACCCCACAGCTACCTGTCCCAGGGCCCACCCAGCGGGGCCAGCTGCTTCAACCTCCCTTTGCCTGCCTGAGACTCCCCTCCTGCTTCTCTGAATACTCCTCTCTGGGATCCTGCCAAGACACTCTCTCTTCCGGTCACACAGTCTTCCTGGACAACCTCATCCACTGCACGTCATTGACTACCTCTGTGTTCTGATTCCCTGTCTCCAGCCAGGGCCTGAATAACCTCCAGTGCCCATCTGTGTCCTTCACACCTCTTGCCCTTTACCCCATTGACCATTCTCCTCCATCTGGAAGCCAGAGAGTGCTTTCCCAAGTGCAAGTGCCTGCCTAAACCCTCCAGAGCTTCCCCTCACTGTGAGTTTCAGTCCCAGGTTTGTAAGTGTGGCCTTGGCATGATCCCACCCCTTTGGATGGCCTAACCTGTTCTAACCACCCCACCCCCACCCCAAGTGCATGTTTGGGCTGCTCTTCTCTTCCCACTTCACCAGGCTGGGGGACCTGGCTTTGATTTCACTTCCTTGATGCTAACAGGCTTTTGCTGCCCTGTAGGAGCTGGCAGCAGAAAGGACTGTGACTCACAGCCCAACGAGTGGCATGCTTGTGCCGGTTCCCTGGCCTCCCAAATTCCAGAGGGACGTGCATGGTGGACCCAGATGGATGCTTGCACACGAAGGAGGTTGCATGATGAGAGAGGAACCGTGAGCTTGAGGAGCACACCATTTTATAGCCGGCAGTGAGCAAGCCTGCTCAATGGCCCTGACTGAGGGAGACATGACCTCATTCCTCAGGCTGCAGATACCACCCTGAGAAATGGGCCAAGGAAAGGGCAGCTGGGGCTCTCCATTCTCGGTGTCCTCTGAGAGCTGGGAGATTGATAGCCTTCCCACTCAGGCCACACCTCTGCCGACCTCGGAAAAGGCCCCTCAGGTTCTACCCTGTGGACCTCCTCTCCCTGGACCCCTATTCCTCCCTCTCCAGTGCTCCCATGCTGTGCTGCCTTGGGCCTGTCTTCATCTCTCACTTTCACAGCCCCTTGGCTTCACCCTTTGTCTGAGATGTTCCTTGTGAAGGGTAACAGTGCACGAGCACCAAATTTTCTGCGTGGCTAGATCCATTATTGTGAGCTGTAGGTCCTCTAGAAGTAGCAAATGCGGAGGCGGGGGCATTCTCTGACCTCTCCCTGTCTGCCTCAAGACAGAGCCTCTAAAAGGAGCTTGGTTGTCACAGATCTTTCCCCCAGGAGCTTCGAGAGCCAGGGATCATTGACATTTGTCACAAGAGAAGGAACTGGAAGTCCCCACCACACCCCGACACACTTGGTCACAAACCAACATACCTCCCATCTATTCTTCTAAGGACCTGTTCGCTTTCCTACAAATCATTTACTCTGTCAGAAGAACAACCCCCACCCTTTCCTTAGGAAGCTGGTATTTAAGTCTGAATTCTAAACCACTCTGTGGAGGCACTCATTTTTCTCTGCCTACCTCCCATGTGTATACGACACATATGTGTTAATAACCTTTTTGTGTTTCTTTTGGCAATCTGTCTTTTATGACAACAGCCTCAGCCTAGAACTCAGAAGAGTAGAGGGAAAATTATTTTACTTCCCCGACAGTTTCTGATGACCCAGATGGGATCTCTGAGACACCTTACAGATGGGATTCTGGGAACACCAGCAAAAGTCAGTGAAGGATAAGAATTATTTGTACTCCCCATACTTGCTTGTATGTTCTTGTCACCCTCGGTTTCTCTTCCAGTTGAGATGGTAACTGCCTACCTACTGTAGCTTGATTTCTGTTGGGTGGAGGGGGAAGAGGTGCTGGGTGGGCTTCCAGGTAAGAGAAGCCGTGGGGATGGTGGGGACAGCCTGGCAGTGATGGGCACAGACACACAAGGTAGGCGAGGACTGGAGACTTGGTTTCAATAAAGCTCTGTAAGAGAGACCCGGCAAAAGGAAATGAGGATACAATTATGCCTTGAAGGCCAGGCTAGGATGTTCCCACTTTATGCTACAGGTTGAGGAGGGCTTTGGGGATAAGCACAGCAAACCTTTACATAGAATAGCAAACATGCTAGGCAGAGAGCTAAGTCCTCTGTGTGCATGAACTCACGTAACCCAGTGACCCAGAAGCACCTGTGGCACACATGAGGACACTGAGGGGAGGAGAGGTGATGAAACTTGCTCAAGGCCACAAAGTTTGTTAATGGCAGAGCCAGGATTGTATTTAGCCTTTAGGTTTCCTGGTCTGTGCCACGTATCCTCAGGGGAGGGGCGGCGGGGGGGGGGGGGGGGGGGGGTGACATCGCTTCCCAGGGGGTGACCATTGATTCGTGTGCTTTGTGTCTACTGTGCAGATACACACATAGTCCATAAACAGATAGCATATCTGTGTTGTAAAAATTTCATGAGAGGTGCTTAAGAATACAATGTGTAAAAAGACCTTCGCGGAGGACGATCATGGAAACAGGTTGAGAAACTATTGTCTCTGCTTTTAATCAGACCACAGAGCTGTGTCTCGTGCTTAAAACCTGGGGTCAGGGAGTAACTGGACAAAAGTGACATCTTCAGAAAAACACACCAGTGGTTGAGTGGACGTAAGGGGAAGTTGCTGGAGTAGAAGGGAAGGAGCAGAGGCATGTCAGGTGCTCCTTTGTCCTGGGGACTAGAATGTGTACATAGCCCGTGAGGTCTCCTTTTGATCTTCATCTTCATGTTTTCAGATGAGGAAATGAGGAGACAGGAGCAGTGAGTGCTCAGCCACCAGGGGGAAAAGGGTCAGGGCAGGGCTGGAACTTCCTGATTCTGAATGAAAGCTGGGAGAGGGCCTTGGAGCGGGTGGATGTCAGGGGAGGGTGACTTTGCTAATGGAGAGTGCACAGAATTGGTGCACTCTCCAATCGGTGAAAGATCTGGCCGATTTAGGAACAACGAGCAGCTGGGGATCATTTTGCAGCCAGGAAGTCGGTATCATTATACAAGAAGGTTTTAGAAGCAGGAGGAGGTTCCTAGTTCTTCTTCCCCCACAAAGAGAAGAAGGACCAGATGTAGAAAATTGCGAAGGTAGAAAGAAATAAAGCTAACAAAAGAAATGCTATTTACTTGTTCCCTCTGCCTTAATGTTTACATTTTAACACCACTGGTTGCAATTTCTTAGGCTTATTTCATAATTTCTGCTTAACAGGGACAAAAACATTCCTCTCTAGTGCAAAGGTAATGACCTAACCAAGAGCTCCAGGAGCTTTTTGGATAAAATATTTTTAGACATCATTAAATTATTTTCTTGGAAATATTAAAAAATTCCACTCTGGTCCCTTCAAACATGGTGTGTGTTCCCAGCCATGTAAGAACTTATTAATGGAGAATAATGGAAAATGAACAAATGAACTGCCAACTTGAGTTATAAAAATATTTTTATTTTAACACTTTGAACTACATAAGGAATTCAAACTAATTCCTAGATGTCTTTATATTGCTTTCTGATGTTCTGGAGGGTCTGCTTTAGTGAAAAAAACACAATAGCTGTCTTTCACAGGCAATGCTCTTAAACAGTTTTTTCATTGCTGCTGTCAGGATGGTCTAGGGCTCAACATCCAGGGGCAATAAAGTAGAGCTCCTGGGTCCCCATCATTGACCACCTATTGAAAATAAGCTGTTGGGGGGCACCTGGGTGGCTCAGTGGGTTAAGCCTCTGCCTTCGGCTCAGGTCATGATCTCAGGGTCCTGGGATCAAGCCCCACATCGGGCTCTCTGCTCAGCGGGGAGCCTGTTTCCTCCTCTCTCTCTGCCTACTTATGATCTCTCTCTGTCAAATAAATAAATAAAATCTTAAAAAAAAAATACTGAAAAAAAAAGAAAAGAAAATAAGTTGTTGGGATGCCTGGGTGGCTCAGTCGGTTAGGCATTTGTCTGCCTTCCGGGCAGGTCATGATTCCGGGGTCCAGGGATCCCACTCAGTGAGGAGCCTGCTTCTCCCTCTCCTTCCGACTGCTGCTCCCTCTGCTTGCTCTCTCTCTCCCTTACCCTGTCAAATAAATAAATAAAATCTTTAAAAAAAAAAGCTGCGAGGTCAGCCAGTTGCCTGTGTATATGCTCGTCTACAGGGTGAGCTTGTAGGTGGCTTCAGTGATTCTAGTAGTGGTGGGTGAACTCATATATCCAGGAGGATCTTCTTTACTTCGAGCACTGTCATTCAAAACATAACAAAAACTTCATAGAGAAGTACAAAGGCAGTGGGGCAAATCCAGTGGCAGCCCCACTAGTCTGCATCAGGTCCCCTTGACCCTAAGAAACTGATGGCAGGGTGTTATGGGGTCATGGTGTGCTGCGGGGGCTGGAGTGGGTACTGTTTAATGTCAGATTATAATTGGACCATGAACAGAAAGTGGGGTTTGATGTTCGGCGCACCCAGATTAGCCCCTGATGAACCTCCTCGGTTGGATGGACTTCAACCAAGATTTTGGGCACCTCAGATATGCTTTTTTTTTTTTTTTAAAGATTTTATTTATTTATTTGACAGAGAGAAATCACAAGTAGGCAGAGAGGCAGGCAGAGAGAGAGAGGAGGAAGCAGGCTCCCTGCTAAGCAGAGAGCCCGATGCGGGACTCGATCCCAGGACCCTGAGATCATGACCTGAGCCTAAGGCAGCGGCTTAACCACTGAGCCACCCAGGCGCCCTCAGATATGCTTTTTAATCCGTTAGGACCAATAATGTCACCTGAAGTGACTGACACTTGCATCAAAGGTACATTATAAGGTACAAAGATAGCAAAGACTGTGAAAGAAATGTTTGACCATCCAGTTTCATCACAGGCAGAGCATCTGAAATTAACAGCCATTCGGCAGCACCTGTCATTGCAAACTGGGACAATGTGAAGTTGTAGCTGTGATCATAGGTGAATACAGGCAAGTCAGATTGCAGGGTTTCTGCACAACAATTATCTTGTTACAGTGAGATGCTTTCTTCTTAGGGACTTTTGTAGGCTTTTATTCTTTTATAGCAAAAAAAAAATCTTGTTATAATAGATCAATCTCTATTTTACTCAGAGCCACCTTTGTCTCTCAATTCTGTAACAGTATATCAATATTTATTTCTGCTTCAATCAGCTGTCCAAAGAATCAGTTCTGAGTAAATCCCAGTTACATTTCAATCCACCTTTGCACGTAATGAAGGCTTGGGCTTGCATGTGCCCTTAGAGGACATTTATTGGTCTGTTGGCTATCCCATAGGGATGTTGATAGGTCCTCAAGTGACAGCTGGCAAGAAGGGCACACTTGGTGTCCAGGGAGCGATTGTGAGTCACTTTACTCAGTTGGTACACTTCTTGGTAATGGAGTCTGCAGTAACACTTCAGCTTAAACCAAGCCACATGCTGACGCCAGGCTTCCTTCAAAGGTTTCAGCATTCTATTTGGTGACTATACCTCAGACCGTTTCCGAACAGTGAGTATTTTCACTTCTGACGAATTCGGAATATCCTCAAATCTGAACTGGCCCCAAAGAGACATATCTTTAAATACTTTGAGTGGATTAAACGGAAAAGTCACTTAAAATCCCCTTTTCAAAAGTGTTTTTGGGGTGCCTGGGTGGCTCAGTTGGTTAAGCATCTGCCTTTGGCTCAGGTCATGATCCCTGGGTCCTGGGCCTGAGTCCTGCATCAGGCTCCCTTCTCAGTGAGGATCCTGCTTCTCCCTCTGCCTGCTGCTCCCTTGCTTGTGCCCTTTCTATCTCTAACAAATAAATAAATAAGAAATATTTTTTTTTAATGTTTTTGATCAATGACCAAGATTTTGTAAACCTACAATGTCAAGTTAATTTAACCTGCTTGCAAAAGACGCTGAGGAAGCCAGTACATGTCCAGCAGCTTTTACCTCTGGGTTCTGTAAAGGAGCCAGCACTGGCTGAAATCGTACATACAGCAACATAACTATAAATCCTGGATTATGACATTTTTCTGTATGGAGCATTTAAGATGCAGATTCATAACATTTCTTTATATTCCAAAGCTCACGTATATGTGTATGTGTGTGTATGTATTAGTGTGCTTTTTAAAAGTAAATTAAATCCATCTGTGATCCATCTGTGATTCATCTGTGAAAATGTGTCTGACCGAGAAAGATACATACTTGTATGATCTCACTTACCTGTGGAATCTAAAAATATCAAATTCAGAGAAACAGAGTGCAGAACAGTGTTTACCAGGGGGTGAGGGGTGAGGAAAATGGGGCGATACGGCTCAGAGGGTACAAACTTTCAGTTGTAAGATGAATAAGTTCATCTGAGCCCTATGCGGGGCTCCACCCCAGGACCCCGAGATTATGACTTGAACCGAAGGCAGCCGCTTAACCAACTGAGCCACCCAGGTGCCCCTGGAATTTTTTAAAAAAAGAAAATGTTGGGGCGCCTGGATGGCTCAATTGGCTTTGGTTGGTGTCATGATCTGAGTCCAGGGATCGAGCCCCAGTCAAACTCTCTGCTCAGCAGGGAGTCTGTTTCTCCTTCTGCCCCTCACCCTGCCAGTGCTAACTCTCTCTCACTCTCTCTCTCTCAAATGAATAAATAAAATCTTTTAAAACTTTGCATTGAATTATTTTTCAGTCTCAGTAGGTGGAGGCAGAAGTCCTAAAAGATCATTGCAAACTAAAACAGAAGTGCCCTTTTATTCCCAAACAAGTCATCATTTGCATGTTAACTGTTCAGCAGTCATTGGTAAGTCCTATGTTCTGCGTTACGCTTTTGTTCACAGGCTGTCTGTCATCTGCCTGACTCTGCTTGCTCAGGTACTTATTGCGCCATAGCTCGTACTCAGGGCTGGTTGCTTGCAGCACAAAGATGAATGGGGCAGCCTTCCACTCCCCCAGCCTGCAAAAGAGACAGCTCAGGGAATGTAACAGGCAGGGGTCAGGATGTAAGAGTGCTCTGTCTTGCCTCTGCCCAGCCAGCTCCGTTGCTCCCTTCCCCGCAGCCCCACCTCCCCGCAGTGCTCCCCAGGGTCAAGAGCATCAGGCTGAGCTGCCCATCAGCAGACACGGTCCAGCGTCAAGGACAACTTTGGTCTTCAGGACTCTTCCCAGTTCACTGGCTTTATTCGAAGCTCCTGGCTTTGTGGACCAAAACATCTGTTGCAGCTGAGTTTCCTGGGAAGGAGTGGTATGTGCGGGTGACACTGGGAGCCTTTGGATTACGATTTTATGTAGAACCTGCAGACCTACGGTTATCTGGAGTCATGTGGTGCTGTTCAAAGGCTGACCCTGCCACTCTCAAGCTGTGTGGCCTCGGTCAAGTTATTTCTCTGAGCCTGAGTGGTCCTACTGGGAAAGTCAAGATAATGAAACCCACGTGGAGGGTGGGATGAGGATTAGCAACCACACAGGTTGAGTAACTCGCACAGTGTGTGGCACATGGTGGGAGATGATCAATGATTATTCAATGCAAGGAGGTCCCTAACGGGGTCATGGGTCCTAGAAATCTGCATGCAGGTGACACGCAGAGCAAGGAATAATCTCTTCCCAAGAGGTCTTGGTGGATGCATGCACCCCATGGGGACATGCCAGCAGACGGACCACGCTGTGCAGAGGGTCAAGAGGGTTAAAAGCCTCACACAGGCCTGGAGCCATTCAATGTGTCCCCTTCTCCTTGGGTCTCCAGAGCTTTGTTGATGCGTAGCTGTCTGTCCCCTTAGAAGTCCTGTCCATCCCATAATGCTCTCTCAGCAAGGATTTCTGAGCGACGGACTCTTCTAAGTCTCAGACAGTCTTCTCCCGGTCCTCCCCCAAATTACCCTTGCACTGTGCTTAGAGAAAATTAAAGTGCAAGTGTTAATGCACTGGATGTTTGCATCCCTCCAGAATTCGTGTTAAAGCCCTAACGTCTAATGTGACTGTATTTGAAGAGATGATATTTAAACCGATAAGAACAGATAACACACTTGATCTTCTCGGTCAAAAGGCCGAGAAGCAATGGAGAGATGATATTTAAGGAAGTAATTAAGGTTCAGTGAGATCATGAGTCCACACTCATTGATCCTGGATCCAGGAGGAACAGTGTCCATTCAAGAAGGGGAAGAGACACCAGGGATGTACCTGTCAAGAACAGACCATGTGAGGGCACAGCACAAAGGTGGTCATTGACACTGGAGAAACCAACCCCACCAACACCTTGATCTTGGATTTCCAGCCTCCAGAAATGTAAGAAATAAATTCTGTTGATTAAACCACCCAGTCTGTGGTATTTTGTTTTGGGAGCCCTAGTGAACAAATACCCCAAGTTTGATGCCAATCAGAATGGAATTCCTTCTCAGTGTTTACAGACAGAAGCCTGGCAGCAACAGCGAGGGAGGACACAGGCCAGGGGAACCAGGGAGCAGCTCCATAGGGACACTTGGGAAGGACATCGAGGATCTGGGCCCTGCTGGATGAGGCTCAGGAGGGACTCAGGAGACAGGGTCAGTTCTGGGTCAGATACTGGGAGGACACAGAGGCATTCAGTGACTAGCTATTTTATGAAATTTCACCTGGGAGGAGGGGGATTGGAATTGGCCAAGAGTCTTCACTGGTAAAGAGGTGGTGTTTACTGATATTGGCCGGGGATGAGGGGTGTTTTGGTAATTTTGCAGTTCTGGGGTGGCCTTGTCTGAGCATCTTGATGTTCAAGGGGAACTTCATGGTCAGGCCACAGACAGGTGAGTTTTCCCGCTCTTTTCTTATATGAGGGAATCCCACATTGTACAGCCCACGGAATGGGAACAATGCACAGACCAGCCACAATGTCCATGTGCAGCTCAGGCCACGGTTTACATAGCTTGCCCACAGCCTCCGGCCCCTTTTCAGGTGAGGAGGTTAGAGGAATAACCTGGCTGGTAGTTTGGTGGGTGGGCAGGGAGTCCCCTGAGGTCAGAAATTTCCCTACATGCAGTGTCTGGCTGTTTCTCTTGATCTTATGGAACACAGAACAGATGCCTTCCAGGCACGCTCAGGGTGGGCAACCACAGCTCCCTCCTGAAGGGCTTTCCTCCTGGCTCTGGGAGAGCGGCCAAGCCTGGCTCAACAGGGGAATGGCTGAAATTGCCGGTGGGCGGAGGCGTGTTCTAAATGGAAGTCTTGGGGCTCCCCCTCGTGGTTGTCACATGAGCGGCGGGCCAAGCGGGGGCCGTGTGGGCGGGAGGTGGGGGGTGGGGGGAAGACCCCCATGGAGAGTTTGGGGGTGGGTGAGGGAGTGGGGGGATTCATTTGCTCCTCAGCCTGCTGACCTGTGAGCTGGGTGTTCTTAGCATGTTACAAAAATGAGAAGACAGAACTGAAATCAGAGTTAAATTGGGAAGAGAATGCTGAAGCTTGGGCTTTAAACCTCATCCAGGAAGGGAGCTCCTGGTCTAACACCGACTCCCCTTCCCAGTGGCGAATTTGTAATGGTTTTTTAACAGCAAACCCCGGGGGAGGCTGTGGAACTCAAGAGTTGATTCCTGGCTTTACAGAGGGCTTCCCTGGTTTACAAGGTGTTTCCATATTTGTCATTTCTCGTGGTCCTCACAGAACCCTATAAAGCAGGTTCATGAGATTCCCCTTTACAACCGATGGTGATAATGATCACTATTTACTGATGTCTGGTCAAAGATGGGCAGGAACTGGGACCTTTGTTCTCGACACCCTAGATCATGTTCCTTCTACTACCTCACCCTGGCTGTGACATCCTCTTGCAGTATCTGCTGGTAACAATACAGGTGAGAGCTTAGAACTCAAAAGATGACTTACAGTCAGTTCTTTGGGGAGAAGGATGTTGGAAAAGTTGGAAAGATGCATGAGAGCAGACCTGGGACTCCTGGGGAAGGGGACACTGCAACAGGGGATGGAGGTCAAGGTTGCTTTCCGGGCCTGGCTGCATGTCCCCGGAGAAAGGAAGGTCCTATCATTGCACACAAGCTGCTGTTAAGTGCTGACTGCATCTGTGAGTATGGATCTAGAGCAGCTCTGGCAGGTGACCAAAGCCTTTTCTGATGGGCCTGGGTCTCCTGGAAATTGTGGCTTCAACATCACAAGGTCTAGCACTGGCCACGTGTTAGTGATCAAGTACTTGAAGTTTGGCTAGTCTCGACTGAAATGTAAAATATTTACCAGATTTTTTGAAGACTTAGTATGAAAAAAAAACCCCGACAATATTGTCATATATATGTAATGTAATATAATGTATAATATATGTATCATATATATTATAATATAATGTAGCATTATATTTTATATAATAATATCATATAATATAATATGTAGAATATGTTACATACAATATATATGCAATAATTTTGTTAGTTGTATGTTGAAATAGTATTTTAGAAGTATTTGGTTTAAAAAATATTTATTAAAATTAATTTTCGGGGTGCCTGGGTGGCTCAGTCATTGAGTGTCTGCCTTTGGCTCAAGTCATGATTCCGGGTCCTGGGATCGAGCCCCACATCAGGCTCCCTGCTCAGCAGAGAGGTTTAATTAATTCAAAAATTAATTAATTTTAGCATTTTCTCTTTTTCAAAGTCACTACCAGAAAATTTTAAATGACCTATGCAGCTTACATTATGTTACTATTGGATATCACTGATCTAGAGCTTTGGTCCTGGTGAATTTACTTATATAAAGGCTGAAGTAAAATGAGGCCACTTATGTCTAGGGGTTTTAAAATGGAGCCAGGAGGCCATTAAAGCGATGGACCATGTATGCATCCTCGATGCACATGTTCACCATGTGAATTGCCAAGACAACTACTCCAAGGGCTCTGCATAAGCACCTGAGGCTTGTTATAGTGATGGACTTTTGCTTAGTGAGAGCCTTAGCAAAGAATTACATTTAGTGAAGATCAGCTTTCTGCCACAGCATCAGTCATAATTCTTGGTAAACAACATCTATAAGCATTCCGTTCTCCTCTGCATACCTGGGATATTTGTTCCCTACTGGGACACAATTTAGTTGCCTCCTAAACCTTTATATCCTGAACTGCAATTCTTTGATCCCAAATCAATGCTTTTGCTTACTTATTGCTTCCTGACAAATTTAGTAAAAAGCAAAATTCAACCAAGTAGATTTGAAGGTCTGATTGGCTTTCTTAAGTGATTTTTGAATGGGGCAGCAGACTGTCCAGCAACCTGAGAGATGTTCTGAGGATTTGTACAAAGTGAAAGGTTTTTATAGGAAGGAGGGTGGGGCAAGAAGATATTAGGAAAAAGAAAGAGAGGATTGTTCCAGGCAAAGTCACTTTAGTTTAGGGATGAGCATAGAGGATCTTATCATGCAGATTATGTCATCTTCCTTTGAGAGATGGGAAGCCCAGGTGACAGATTACCTCACTGATGCCAACCAGAAAATTCTGGGCTGACCAGTTTAGACTATATTTCTCAGGGAGTGTGATATTGTAGTTAAGTTAGGTGTTAAGCCTGTGTGGTGACTTGCCTAGCCTAAATTCCCATCGTAGGGCTCATGGTTTTCTTTTCTTTTAAATGATTTTTTAAAAAAGATTTATTGATTTAAGAGAGAGAGCCTGTGCTTATTGGGGTGGGGGGAGAGGCAAAGGACAAGGGAGAGAGAGAATCTTAAGCAGACTCCCTGCCGAGCATGGAGCCCGACACAGAACTCCATCCCATGACCCTGAGATCATGACCGGAGTTGAAATTAAGAGTCAGACATTCAGCAGACTGAGCCCCCCAGGTGCCCCAGGCCTGCGGTTTTCTTTTTAATACACATGTGACATATTGGAGGCCCTGGAGATATCCTACAATACAGCCCTGCTTGTTTCATTCTCTGCTGAAGTATTTAGGGGTTACTGCTGAGGTTGGAGGAGAGATGACCTTAAAGCCTTCTCTCTCTGCCAGATAGGCAAACTGAAATGTTCCTGTAGCCGGGTGACAGGGGAGCAGGGAATAGGATGCTCTACTTGGCTATCTCTCTAGATGGAAAGTTGGTTCTGTAAAGAGAACTCCCTGTCCCTCTAAGCTGTATTAGTTTCCCACCCTGTTGATTGTTTCAGTCCATCCTTTCCTCTTCAAAAGCAGAGCATACTTTTCCACTACCCTCTTGTATATGGAATGTGTTTAATGTCTGTCTGCTCATGACAGGAGCATCATGGGGGCAGGGACCAGGGACTCTGTCTGCCCACTGCTGTAGTTGTACCAACATGATCAACTTCTGGAAAAGATTTGTCATGGACTCCTGGCACAATTAGGGGAGACATGGTTCTTTGCCAGGCACCCACTCTGCAGTAGGCACTATGTCACCTTGTCATCTCTTCCCATAGCAGGCCCTACACAGAGCCACTGTCACAATTAAGTTACGGGGCGGAACACTATGTTGAGAGGGAAAGCCACCTGCCCAAGGTCACTGTGGAGTGAGTGAGTGAGCAGGACTACAAGCCAGACCTGGCAGGTTCCCACACCAGTGCTTTCCACTTCACCAGAGGTTGGCCCCTGGCTCCATTTTCCATCTCAGAGGAATTGTGATCATACCTTCAAACACAGCTCTACTCTATTCTTTGGGAGAACCCATGCTTCCCAAGGTGGACAGTATCCAAGCCCTGAAATCTCAGAGGTTTGTGCTTGTCTTGGTGACCCCACAAGCCAAGGGGAGAAGACCGTTAGCTCCTGATGGCTGGTGTGTGCAGGCAATAGGTAGCAGAATTTGCTAATCCAAAAGTATGTCTCTTTGGCATAAGGATTATTTTACGTTGATTATTCTGAAAACACTGCAAACACTGGAGAACCTCTAAAAACTGGACGTACATTACTCTTTGCAAGAGAGACATTGACATTTATAAGGGAAGTCTCAATTTTTAAGTGCATGTCCCTCACTCTACCAGGAAGAAGGGATTGACTCTAAATCTCTAGACCTCTTCTCAGTGTAGAAGCAGGGACCTAAATCTTTATAATGCCCTTACCCATGTTCACTGTCCTTTTCCTGGTAAGTTCCTTAAACAGAACCCCCACACTCAACATCTTCTTTTGTCCTTAGCTGATGATGGGGTTTAAAGGATGGTTTCTGCCATTTCGGGAGTTATTCAGTTTTTCTGGGTCTCTCCCATGTATACAGGAGGAATACATGTTATTAAACTTTTGTTTGTTTCTCTCCTACTAATCTGTCTCATATCAATTTAATTTTTGGACCAGCCAAAGAACCTAGACGATGAAGGATTAATTTTTTTTTTTTTCCCTACACAGGCAAAGAACTGATCGTGATGTGATTTGAAGTTTAGGTCTGAGAGTGAAAAGTCAAGAAAGAATTCTCAACACTCGGGGCGCCTGGGTGGCTCAGTGGGTTAAAGCCTCTGCCTTCGGCTCAGGTCATGATCCCAGGGTCCTGGGATCGAGCCCCACATCGGGCTCTCTGCTCATGGGAAACCTGATTCCTCCTCTTTCTCTCTCTACCTGCCTCTCTGCCTGCTTGTGATCTCTGTCTTGTCAAATAAATAAAATCTTTAAAAAAAAAAAAAGAATTCTCAACACTCTTTTGGTGCAAAAGAGTGTTTCTGTTATAGCACAGGGACAGGACCTGTGGGAAGAAGAGCTGCATCTGTGATTGTGGAGAATGACTGATTATATACTTTTAAGGTTGTGGAGGGAGGGAAGGTAGAGATAACGTAAGTGTTGAAGGAATTTCTGTATGAGGAAAGCAGGATCTACAGGACCTTGGATGTCTGGCTACTGTCAAGATAAGGTTGCTTTTTTAATCTGTAGCAAAACATCAACAGTAAGGCAGCCATGAGTTCCTTGAGGAATGTCACGTTCTGCACGTCTCAAGTATTTATCAGTGGGCTGCAGTTTGTGAGGAGATTAAATTTAAGCTGCATTTTTCTTACCTTTGTTCTGATCATTTTCCCCCCTGAGCAATTTTGACCTCTAAATCTTTAAAGTTGCTGACAGTGGAAGGTCTTATCTTCTGTAACTTGTTCCTGCCAAATAGGAGTGTAGAAATGTCCCTACCTATGGGTCAACATTGGTCAGTTGGGAACTTATATATAGGAGTTACCAAAGGAGGCAGCCAAATCCAACACAGACAACATACATTAACCTCCTTGGGTAGGAAGACCATCTGTTGGCTTGACGTTATGGCGGTGCACCAGGTAAGGCTGTTGGGAATTTTGTAAGCAAGGTATCAGGCTAACATTTCTAAGGGGCTATATTTGCTTCGTGCTTCATAAAGTCAACCGGAATTCCTTAAAGCTGTATAGTCATATCTGAGTCCATGCATGTCTCTCAAATACGACATTCTAGTCAAAAGACTTGGTAAAATACAAAGGTGTCTTGTTACAAGAAGAATGGATTCTTACTGAACTACGCAAATGATTATAATTGCCATGGAAGAAAGAATGTTCACTGAGAGTTTTTGAATTTCAGGTAGAGAGAAAAATTAAGGGATTCAAATTGTTCAGTAAGAAATATTTTATCATATTTGTTTAAGTCATGGATATCTTAAGAGAAAGTTTCCTTAATCCAGAAGAGCAAACAGAGAACCAGCGATGTTTCAAACAGGAGTCACAAAAACTACAATCATCCTCCTCAGTTCATTTACTCCCATGTTACTAATTCTTGTTCAATTCCAAATGAAGCTTTTTAGCTAGTTTTGGAAATTCTTATCAATTTTAGTTTTATGATAGTAAAGATATAAAATACCTATATTTATCAAAAGCCCTTTTTTATGAATCTCCTTGAAGATGCAACATGTTTCACAAGAAAATAAGAATAATAACTACAAATACAAAAGACTCAAAAACAGATTTAGTTAAAGATCTGATGAGAGTTTATTATAACATAACTGACAAGGAAATCTGGTTATTTCTGTGACACCTAGCGTTTCAATAATCAGAATATCGAGTGATGGCTGTATACCAGAACATAACATATGAAATGAGCAAGCAAATTAGTCAAAGAGACTTCATTTACAATTTAAATCTCAGGATAGTTTGTTTAAAAACCTCCTAAAGTGGGGTGTCTGGGTGGCTCAGTGGGGTAAAGCCTCTGCCTTCGGCTCAGGTCATGATCCTGGGGTCCTGGGATCAAGCCCCACATTGGGCTCTCTGCTCAGCGGGGAGTCGGCTTCCTCCTCTCTCTCTGCCTGCCTCTCTGCCTACTTGTGATCTGTCAAATAAATAAATTTTAAAAAAAACCTCCTAAAGTTATAAAGCATATGTTTAGATAGTATTATAGGTCATGACAAAACTTAGAAGTTCGTTATTTAGTTAACCAAGGTCTTAATGAGAGATTCCAAAGGCAAATATGTAGGGTTATACAGTAGTTAGCAAAACTTAGCTCCTTTAATATTGAGAAGTTTTAACTTTCATCAAAGACCTGATAAAAACAAAACAAAAAATTGGTTTTCCGGGTGTGCCTGGGTGGCTCAATGGGTTAAAGCCTCTGCCTTGGGCTCAGGTCATGGTCCCAGGGTCCTGGGATCGAGCACTGCATCAGCCTCTCTGCTCTGCAGGGAGCTTGCTTCCTCCTCTCTCTCTGCTTGCCTCTCTGCCTACTTGGTGATCTCTGAAAAATAAATAAATAAAATCTTTTTTAAAAAATTGGCTTTCCAGGCAGAAAACTTTGTTTACATTTTCTTATCAAGAACAGACCAAGAATCCAAGAAAACTTTTTTTTTTTTTTGAGAGAGAGAGAAAAGCAGAATTTCAATCTTATACTGGTGTACTTCTAAAATCCATTCATTTCAAATAAATAAATAAATAATAAATTTCTTAGTCCGTCTTGGCCACATATAAAATTCCTTTCCAAAGATTTCCCTTCATAAACCTCCTATGACATTTTCTATTCAGAGTTGCTTTCCTTATTTCCATTGTTTAATTACACTTAGCAGAATTTTAACTCTTAGAACCTGAGTCTCCAGGGGAAACTAAGTGTAACCAATTAAGGCTGTTACACCAGAATTCTTTAGATGGCAAATTTATAAATACATTTCATAATTTTAAAGACCTGTTTCTCCATAGTGCAAACTTTTAATAAAGCACAAAGCAAGTTTAACAATAGACCCAAGCATCCTCAGTCTCTCTGCAATAAGAAGTCAAAAGCATGAACCTATCTTCAATAATCAACACTTTAGTATTTTGTTTCCTTTGGAAAAAACATAAGTGTCCAATGAGTTCAATCCAATTTATCATTCAAGCAGAACTTTAAGGTTTCAGGTTATCAAAGACTTTGAAAGCTATCTTAACAATTACCCATGAAAACTTACAAAATGAGCCATCATTTTAAGTCATCTTTTTGCTGACAAATTGCAAAAGAGACTATGAGCTTATTTGACCTTCAACAAACCTTGGTAGAATAAAAGTTTTATATTTAATGCTGACAACTCCAAAGACATGCACCATCTTAATTAAGCCAACAGACTTAAATTAGTTTAAAGAGTGAATATATCCCACCTGGGTCCACCTATATGTCAATGAATTTGTTCTCCATTGTCAATTTTTACCTGGGGTACTGGCAGGAAAATCTGAAGTGGGTGGTTTAAGAGCAAGGAGCTCTTGCTCCTTGACAGTGAGGTAGGAGGAGCAGGAGCCAGTGGTGCCAGAGACACTCAGAATGGTAGAAGCTAGTTACACAGGTTGCACCCAGGGTGTTGCAGAAATAGGAGGAGGGGCAGGGGAAAGCAGAAGAGGTGAGGCACTGCCAGCAAGTTTGGAGGTGATAAAAGCTCAGAGGACAGAGAAAGAGGATTCCTGGTCTTAAAGCTCATCAGCTTAGACGTATGAAAGGACAGGTTTTCCTTCTACCAACAGGTGGAGAAAGCAGTCCATGTTGGGTTGGAGAATTCTGGGAGCTTCCACAAAACAAAAGGAGTTTGAGCAGCTGCTTATATTCTTTAAAGTTCCCATCCCAAGGTAGACTAACCACAGTTGGCTCCAGTCATCACAGCCATTAACCTGGGAAATAAATGAGGAAGAAGACCACAGGTACAGTTAGCGTAATCTGGGTTTATTAGGAGGAACGGTGAGAGAGAGAGTCAGTGTTCCCTTTGTCAGGGATTCCTCCGGCAACCTGGATTTATTTGAAAGAAACCTGTTCAGACAGTCACCATCCAATATATTAGGAGGGGGTTTTCTAGCCTGGTTAGTGGCTAAATATATTCTGCAAAAGGCCCTTAAGTCAAGGTCCCGATTTAGGGCCACAAAGTCCTGAACATTGGTTATCTCGGTTTATTCGCACTGTTTCCTACAGAAGAGATCTAATGGATGGATGGTACTGAAGTTTAATGTCCCATTAATGGGCGATTTTTCCTTGTGCCCTAAGAAGTACTGATATCAAGCAGTGTTAGAGAAGACCAGTCCTGGGGCACCTGGGTGGCTCAGTGGGTTAAAGCCTCTGCCTTCGGCTCAGGTCATTATCCCAGGGTCCTGGGATCGAGCCCCGCGTTGAGCTCTTTGCTCGGCAGGGAGCCTTTCTTAAATCTTGCAATCTGAATTGTTTCCAGTGGGTTAAAAGTCCTTGGGAACTGAAAAAGTAATAAAGAAGTTCCGTTACCAATCAAATTCCACCCAACTCCTAGGGGGCATTCCACAGAAGTATATGTCAGAGGTTCCTTGTGCCAAAGTGACCAATGGCATCCCTCTAAGTAACTGCTTAACACCACCTTGCCTTATAGGAAGGAAGCCGTCATTTCCTCACTTCTGCATTGCATCCTAGGCTACAAATGGGTGCTGGTGAATGGACTGAAATGTTGTTCCATGCCAAGAGGAACCCACCTGTTTCTAATCCATGGAAAATGCTAAAAAAAAAAAAAAAAAAAAAAAAAAAAAAAAGAGTTTACAAGGCTGGGTGCCTTGGTGGCTCAGTGGGTTAAAGTCTCTGCCTTTAGTTCAGGTCATGATCCCAGTGTCCTCGGATCAATCACCACATTGAGCTCTCTGCTGAGCAGGGAGCCTACTTCCCACTCCCACTCCTGCCTGCCTCTCTGCCTTCTTTTGATCTCTGTCTGCCAAATAAATAAATAAAATCTTTTTTTATTTTATTTTTTATTTATTTTTTAATTTCTTTTCAGCATAAAAGAATTCATTGTTTTTGTACCACACCCAGTGCTCCATGCAATATGTGCCCTCCTTAATACCCTCCACTTGGCTCCCCCAACCTCCGAGCCCCCTCCCCTTCAAAACCCTCAGGTTGTTTTTCAGAGTCCATAGTGTCTCATGGTTCACCTCCCCTTCCAATTTCCCTCAACTCTCTGTCCTCTCCATCTCCCTATGTTCTCCATGTTATATGTTATGCTCCACAAATAAGTGAAACCATATGATAATTGACTCTCTCTGCTTGACTTATTTCACTCAGCATAATCTCTTCCAGTCCGTTCAAGTTGCTACAAAAGTTGGGTATTCATCCTTTCTGATTGAGGCATAATACTCCATAGTGTATATGGACCACATCTTCCTTATCCATTTGTCCTTTGAAGGGTATCTTGGTTCTTTCCACAGTTTGGCGACCATGGCCATTGCTCTATAAACATTGGGGTACAGATGGCCCTTCTTTTCACTACATCTGTATTGAAAAAGGCTGCAAGATTTTCCCATTGAGGATGATATTTGCTGTGGGTATTTTAAATTTCTTGAGGAATCTCCACACTGTTCTCCAAAGTGGCTGCTCCAACTTGCATTCCCACCAACAGTGGAAGAGGGTTCCTCTTTCTCCACATCCTCTCCAACACATGTTGTTTCCTGCCTCGCTAATTTTGGCCATTCTAACTGGTGTAAGGTGGTATCTCAATGTGGTTTTAATTTGAATCTCCCTGATGGCTAGTGATGATGAACATTTTTTCATGTGTCTTATCGCCATTTGTATGTCTTCTTGGAGAAGTGTCTGTTGATATCTTCTGCCCATTTTTTGATATGATTATCTGTTTTGTGTGTGTTGAGTTTGAGAAGTTCTTTATAGATCCTGGATGTCAGCCTTTTGTCTGTACTGTCATTTGCAAATATCTTCTCCCATTCCATTGGTTGCCTCTTTGTTTTGTTGACTGTTTCCTTTGCTGTGCAAAAGCTTTTGATCTTGATGAGGTCCCAAAAGTTCATTTTTGCTTTTCTTTCCTTTGCCTTTGGAGACATATCTTGAAGGAAGTTGCTGTGGCTGATATCAAAGAGATTACTGCCTATGTTCTCCTCTAGGATTCTGATGGATTTCTGTCTCACATTGAGGTCTTTTATCCATTTTGAGTTTATCTTTGTGCATGGTGTAAAAGAATGGTTGAGCTTCATTCTTCTATATTTAGCTGTCCAATTTTCCCAGCACCACTTATTGAAGAGACTGTCTTTTTTCCACTGTATATTTTTTCCTGCTTTGTCGAAGATTATTTGCCCATAGAGTTGAGGGTCCATATCTGGGCTCTCTACTCTGTTCCACTGGTCTATGTGTCTGTTTTTATGCCAGTACCATGCTGTCTTGGTGATCACAGCTTTGTAGTAAAGCTTAAAATCAGGTAATGTGATGCCGCCAGTTTTATTTTTGTTTTTCAACATTTCATTAGCAATTCGGGATCTCTTCTGATTCCATCAAATTTTAGGATTATTTGCGCCAGGTCTTTGAAAAATACCAGTGGAATTTTGATCGGAATGGCATTGAAAGTATAGATTGCTCTAGGCAGTATAGACATTTTAACAATGTTTATTCTTCCAATTCAAGAGCATGGAATGGTATTCCATCTTTTTGTGTCTTCTTCAATTTCCTTCATGAGTGTTCTGTAGTTCTTCGAGTACAGATCCTTTACCTCTTTGGTTAAGTTTATTCCCAGGTATCTTATGGTTCTTGGTGCTATAGTAAATGGAATTGATTCTCTAATTTCCCTTTCTGTATTTTCATTGTTGGTGTATAAGAAAGCCACTGATTTCTGTACATTGACTTTGTATCCTGCCACATTACTGAATAGCTGTATGAGTTCTAGTAGTTTGGGGGTGGAGTCTTTTGGGTTTTCCATATAAAGAATCATGTCATGTGTGAAGAGAGAGAGTTTGACTTCTTCATTGCCAATTTGGATGCCTTTTATTTCTCTTTGTTTTCTGATTGCTGTTGCTGGGACTTCTAATACTATGTTGAACATGAGTGGTGAGAGTGGGCATCCTTGTTGTGTTCCTGATCTCAACGGGAAGGCTGCAAGCTTTTTCCCATTGAGGATGATATTTGCTGTGGGTCTTTCATAGATAGATTCAATGAAGTTCAGGAATGTTCCCTCTATCCCTATATTTTGAAGCGTTTTAATCAGGAACGGATGCTGGATTTTGTCAAATGCTTTTTCTGCATCAATTGAGAGGACGATGTGGTTCTTCTCTCTTCTCTTATTGATTTGTTCTATTACACTGATTGATTTGCAAATGTTGAACCATCCTTATAACCCAGGGATGAATCCTACCTGGTCATGGTGGATAATCTTTTTAATGTGCTGTTGGATCATTTTTGCTAGGATCTTGTTGAGAATCTTAGCATCCATATTCACCAGTGATATTGGTCTGAAATTCTCCTTTTTTGTGTGGTCTTTGCCTGGTTTGGGGATCAGGGTAATACTGGCTTCATAAAAAGAGTCTAGAAAAATTCCTTCTGCTTCAATTTTTTGTAACACCTTCAGGAGAAAAGGCATTATTTCTTCTTTGAAAGTCTGGTAGAATTCCTTAGGGAATCCGTCAGGTCCTGGGTTTTTGTTTTTTGGGAGCTTTTTGATCACTGCTTCAATCTCATTACTAGATATCGGTCTATTCAGGTTGTCAATTTCTTCCTGGTTCAATTTTGGGAGTTTATAGTTTCCAGGAATGCATCCATTTCATCTAGGTTGCTTAACTTATTGGCATATAACTGTTGATAATAACTCCTGATGATTGTTTCTACTTCCTTGGTGTTAGTTGTGATCTCTCCCTTTTCATTCATAATTTTATTAACTTGGGCTTTCTTTCTTTTCTTTTGGATTAGTGTGGCCAATGGTTTATTGATCTTATCAATTCTTTCAAAAAACTAACTTTGAGTCTCATTGATACGTTCTGCTGTTTCTCTGGTTTCTACCTCATTAATCTCAGCTCTAATCTTGATTATTTCCCTTCTTATGTGTGGAGTTGATTTAATTTGTTGTTGATTCTCCAGTTCTTTAAGGTTTAGAGATAGCTGGTGTATTCTGGATTTTCTATTTTTTGAGGGAGGCTTGGGTGGCTATGTATTTCCCCCTTAGCATCGCCTTTGCTGTATCTCATAGGTTTTGGACCAAAGTGTCTTCATTCTCATTGGTTTCTATGAATTGTTTAAGTTCTTTGATCTCCTGGTTGATCCAAGCATTCTTAAGCAAGGTGGTCTTGAGCTTCCAGGTGTTTGAGTTCCTTCCAAACTTTTCCTTGGACTGAGCTCCAGTTTCAAAGCTTGTGATCTGAGAATATGCAGGGAATAATCTCAGTCTTTTGGTATTGGTTGAATCCTGATTTGTGACACAGTATGTGGCCTATTCTGGAGTAGGTTCCATGTGCACTTGAGAAGAAAAAGTATTCTCTTGTTTTAGGGTGGAATGTCCTGTATATATTTATGAGGCCCATCTGGTCCAATGTGTCATTCAATGCTCTTGTTTCTTTATTGATTTTCTGCTTGGATGATCTATTACTGAGAGAAGCGTGTTAAGATCATCTTGGTGGATAGTCCCTTTAAGAATTATGCAGTGTCCTTCTGTATCTCTGACTACAGTCTTCAGTTTAAAATCTAATTTATCTGATATGAGAATCACTACCCTGGCCTTCTTTTGAAGTCCATTGGCATGAAAGATGCTTCTCCATCCCTTCACTTTCAGTCTGGGTGTATCCTTAGGTTCAAAATGGATCTCTTGTAGACAACATATGGATGGGTCCTGTTGTTTTATCCAATCTGCAACCCTGTGTCATTTTGTGGGCACATTTAGGCCATTCACGTTGAGAGTGATTATTGATAGATATATTTTTATTGATATATATATAGATATATATATTTTATTGATATAATATATTTTATTATATTTATATATCTTTCTTTCTGTAGATTGTCTCTATATTTCTGTTCAATGATATTCTTAGGATTTTTCCTCTTTTATAGAACCCCCCTTAATATTTCCTGCAGTGTCAGCTTGGTGGTCGCATACTCTTTTAAGCCTTGCCGGTCTTGGAAACTCTTTATCTCTCCATCTATTTTGAATGTCAGTCTTGCTGGATAAAGTATTCTTGGTGGCATGTTCTTCTCATTTAGTGCCCTGAATATATCTTGCCAGCCCTTTCTGGCTTGCCAGGTTTCTTTGGACAGGTCTGATGTTATTCTGATGGACTTTCCTCTGTACGTAAGGAGCCTCTTTGTCCTAGCAGCTTTCAAGAGATTATATTTACAATTATGATTTCTCAATTTTACTATCAGGTGCCTTGATGTTTTTTTAGAATCTATAATCTTGGGGGAGACCGTTCTGCCTCTAGTACATGAACCCTGGTTCCATTCACGAGATTGGGAAAATTTTCACAGAGAACTTGTTCCACTATATCCTCTAGACTTCTTTCTTTCTCCTCCTCTTCAGGCATTCCAATAATTCTGATGTTGGAACGTTTCATGGCATCATTTATTTCCCTGATTCTGTTTTCGTGGCTTCTAAGCTGTTTGTTCCAGGCTTCCTCCTGATTCTTTCTCTCTATTTGTTTGTCCTCCAGATCACTAATTCTATCTTTTGTCTCAGTTACCCTAGCTTTTAGAGAATTTAGATTAGATTGGAACTCATTGAGAGCATTGTGAACATCATCCTTGGTGGCTTTCAGTTCTGCTCTAACATTGTGTACATCATCCCTGGTGGCTTTCAGTTCTGCCCTAATCAATTCCATTTCGTCATCTATGGCTTTCTCCAACCTAGCTATTGCCTGGATAATTGTTAGCCTGAATTCCCTTTCCAAGGTTGGGTGCCTTGGTGGCTCAGTGGGTTAAAGCCTCTGCCTTCAGTTCAGGTCACGATGCCAGGGTCCCCGGCTCTCTGCTCAGCAGGGAGCCTACTTCCCACCCCCACCTGCCTCTCTGCCTTCTTTTGATCTCTGTCTGTCAAATAAATAAATAAAATCTTTTAAAAAAAGAAAAAGAAAAAGAAAAAAAGTTTTACAAGGGGGAATTACCCAACTTTATAATTTTTTAAAAAGATTTTATTTATTTATTTGACACAAAGAGAGAGATTGCAAGTAGGCAGAGTGGTAGACAGAGAGAGAGGGGAAAGCAGGCTCCCCTGCTGAGAGCCTGATGAGCAGAGAGCCTGATGCAGGGCTCGATCCCAGGACCCTGAGATCATGACCTGAGCAGAAGGCAGAGGCTTAACCACTGAGCCACCCAGGCACCCCCTAATTTTGTAATTTAAGTACATAGTAGTACTTGACATTGATGGAATATGGTAAAGACAGAAATCTTTAGTAAAAACGGGAATCCACCATGATCTAAGTGACATTCCCACACATATTGTCCTTATAGCCAACTTCCCTTAAGAAATGGCCCCTGATTGGATTTTATTTCAGTTGGGTGCTGGTTTTGGGCCTCTCCATGTGGAGGTCTCATGGCCAGAATCAGCTAGACTAGAAACAGAAAGGGGATCACCTTAGACCAATGAGGAGGAAACCTCACATGGAAGTCTTAAGATTGGCAGCCATCCTAGTGACTTAGGTGGCCGTTCCATACCCAACAAAGACAACTTTGTATGAGAATAGGAATAAAGAGAGTCCTCAAGTTTCTGGGTCAATTATTCTGGCCAGGGTACTAACTTCTAGCCAAAAGGCAATTTTTTTCCTTGCCATAGAGTAGCCATGGGGAGAGCATTGCAGCCTGAGCCATGGACATGAAAGTGTTCCAATAAGACCATACTCTTGAAAAGTCCCTGAAAGGAAAGTAAAGGAAAAGAAGAGAACGTACTCATCAAGTTTGCACGGGATTCGGAGTCCAGATGAGAAGATTCAGGCCCCACACTGGGAAATAAAATGATAGGATTTGAAGTTTGGGTCTGAGAGAAAATGGTCAAGAAAGAATTCTTGAGACATTTTTGGTCCAAAAAGGTATTTTATTTAGCAAAAGGACAGGACCCATGGGCAGAAAAAGCTGCACCTGTGATTGTGAGGAATGACTGATTATATATTTCTAAGTTTGTGGAGGGAGGGGAGGTAGAGATAACGTAAGTTTCTAAGGAATTTCTATCTGCTGAAAGCAGGGTCTACAGGACCTTGGAGGTCTGGCTATTGTCAAGATAATGTTGCTTTTAATCTCCAGCAAAATATCAACATTAAGGCAGCCATGAGTTCCTTAAGGAATGTCATGTCTGCATGTCTCACAGTGGGCTGCAGTTTGTAAGGAGATTAAATTTAAGCTGCATTTTTCTTACTTTGATCTCCTCATCAATGGAGTTTAGGGCAGGCCACCAGAGTATGCCACTTTCATGTATTGGTTATTTTGAAATAAAGTTACTTGAGAAATAGCCAGAGCAAGAAGGACATTCTTGGTCCCCCTGAAGGTAGGAAATGCATTTAGCATGTGAAAGGCACTCTCCCTCCACCAAGAAGTAGAAAAACATTCTTAATACCAGAGTCAGGGAATTCAGGACCAAGAAGGCTATGCAAACACTCTGCTTGGTTTTTTCACTAATTAGTACCCCAAACTAAGTTTCTTCATCTTATCAGTTCATAAATTTATCATTTCTTTGTCTAAAAGCTGTCTGCTTTGGTGTCTTCTTTAAGTCTCATATTTTTAGGTGTCACCAGGAATACTTAAATATTTTTTCTCCTGTCAATCTGTGTTAATTATTAGAGCAGTTGAAGAACTAAGAGGGGTAGAGGGAAATTTTATCCCTGACAGAATAGAGAGGCAAGGGGCCCTGATCTTCAAGCATGAGGTGGTTCCAACCAGATGGAAGAATGGGACCAGGTAGCAGTTTTGCTCAGGAACAAGGCCAGGAAACCTCCATAAAGCAGTAGCCCAGTAGGTGTCACCACTCCTATCCAAGCTGAGGAAACTAGAGGCCCCACCGTGTTCTGAGGCCCCCACCCTCACCATTGCCACCAATCCCAGGTGGATTGAACTGGTGAAGAGCGTTCTCAGGTGCACAGACAGAACACGCTGGCAGAAAACAAGTCTGACAAGCAGGAGTGTGAGTGAGAACAGAGCAATCCTAGCCTCAGAAGGGAGTAGCCTGAGCTGGAAGGACTTCTGTGAGAGAGGGCTGAGGAGATGATACTCTGAAGTGGGGTGGTGAGAACAAGTAAGTGATGCTCTGACACACCCCTCCTGCCCTCCTCACAACAGGGAGCCCTACGTAGGCAGACCTGAATGTATTCACCCCTTTTAACCTCATGGGCACACATCACAAGACCTGCTTTGCTAGGGTTCTGCTTTGCACAGAAGCACACAGAGATACTAACATTGATACCAATGTTGATTCATCAAGTTGGCCAAAGACAGTGAAAATGGTAAAGGGTAAGAGTAGACAAGGCATCTGCTGAAGACTGAGGGAGGCAGAGAATGGAGGAGGAAAGATACAGAAGTTAAAACCTCAGAGGATCTGGTGGGGAAGGGAAGCCAGAGACCATGAGGTTCACATGCAGGCTGTCCAGTGTCTTAGGGAATATCCATGGGGCCTATGCATGTTCAGCCCCACAAGAGGACAAGAGTTGAATCTGTACTATGTGGATTTTTCGTGAGACCCAGGTGGAAAAACAGCTTGGACCATCTTGAAATTTCCTTTAAATTAGCTTTACACATAGGACTCCCATTCCAAAGGTAGGCTTTGGAGACACTGCACTGTGGGTGGCTGGGCCACAAAGGAATTCCCACTCAGGTGACACCTGAGCTGGAGGAACATTCAGGAAATCCTTCAGAAATTCTCCACTCCAGCAGACAGCAGACAGCAGACAGAGGATTCATATAACTACTCATTCCTCTCCTGTCTTTATTAGTACCTGGTATTTTCCTGACCCTCCATTTGCTCAGGGTAATTGATTCTGACCTATATGTATTGAGGACACATGGGCTGACACTGGGTCTCAGTGGATGACTTCATGTGGTGTGTCACTATGAGCAAATGGCTAAGTGTATGTTTTTCTTCACAGTGAATAAGACCTATACATAGGTTGACGGGTAGTGGTTGCTGACAGCTATTTAAAAAGTGCTTTTCACTCATTCTTTCCACCTTCCCTACAATTGTGTGTGAGAAGCAACTGCTTGCTGACTGGACACTGAGCCCAAATGCTGTGCCTCTGTTTCCCATTCTGCACAATGAAGAGTGACCATGTCCTCCCCCTAGGACCTTTCCAGCTCTATATAGTGTCCTTGCCATTTTTTGCCAGTTCTAATACATTTATTAAATTTGCTTGTAGATATACTGCATGGAGCCCTGAGCTTGGTCTGAGATGGGTGTTGCAGAAATTTGTATCCCAGAGATTTAGTCTGGAGCTTTCCAGAGACACACCTATGTCATATTCTGGAAGACATGGAAGACTGGGGACCAAAGGAAAAACAAACAGGAAGAGAGAAAAATTAAAGGAGAAAAGAAGCAATTTCTAGGCATTATAGGTAAGAAGAATGTCTAGAGACATGCTTTTGGTACAGAACACCTAAGATGTTGGATAATTATTTGAAAACATCTTTTAAAATAAATGACTAATATGGCAGAAAGGTAAGGGAAATCCTCTGAGCCCAGAAAGCAAATCTGGAGAGATGAGGGCAGATAAAGTCTACATGAGCCTGGGCTCCTGCAATCCTTCAGGGCCAGGAGTCTGGTCTTTGAAGGTCATGCCATTGCAATGGGGAGGATGGAGACAAGGTCTGGGCTGGTGAGGCTGGGAGTTTTCTTGTGAGGCCCACATAAGCTGGTATCCCCAAGGGCAGCTCCTTCCATGCCTGTCTTATCTCCTTCCCTAGCAGATGGAGACTAAGGCACAGCATGTGTGGTAATGCCATAATGGGGGTGCAAGATTTAAGGAAACAAAATAAAGGAAAAAGGAAGGGCAGCTGGGAGATAAAAACAAACAAACAAACAAATACAAAGTGGTACATGACTGAGCTGCCACAGCTTCATGAAAGAGTATAGCTGGTCACCTGCTCCTGTATGACCTCCGCTAAAGATCCACAGAACCATCATTTCTTAGAACACTCGGCTGCAGGGACAAAGGGCAAGCAATTTTATCCTCAGCTCTTTCTCTTCTCCTATGTCTCTTTGGTCAATATGCCCTCCATGAGGCATTCACTTTCTTGTACTCTCAGCTTTTATAAAGTGGGCTTTCTGGAGAGCTGCTGGGAAAGTCAGAGGCTCCATGGGTGCAGGCAGATCAGAGCTACTGTGTCTTCTGGTGCTGTGGGCATGATGGAGGCTGCCCTAAAGCCTTGCTCTCATCCCTGGGGAGGCTGACACAGGCAGTATTAGGAACAGAGGTTAGGAAGGTAGAGGCCTACACTTCACAGTGGTGGTGAGTGCATGAGCCACCACTGGTGTGGTCTGGGTAGAAAGCAGCCAGTGTTTAGAAGGCCAGCAGGGCTAAGTCTTGGGAAGGCACATAAGCTGAGTCCAGTGTGGGATCTCAACAAGAAATAGATGGTTTATTTAAAAGGGTTACTTCTAAATGTGGGCTAGTACGGGCACTCCAGGGACTAGTGCAGGAACCTGGTCCCTACAGTATAATGGCAACATGAACTTCTCCTGCCTTTAGGCTTAAAAGGACAAAGGAAAGAAGAGGTTTCCAGAACTGGAAGGAGAGAGTCATGTAGAGCAGATTACCTTGAAAGGAGCAGGAATCTTTGGGGAAGGAATTCTGTCAAGGTGAGGCAACCTCACAAAGAAGGGTCCAGAGAATTAAATACCTGATGTGGTCCAAATAGAGTAGAAAAAAGTATGGTGAAGCTGGACATGGAAGTGTAAACTGAAGCTGCCTGGCATACCCATATGTAAAATTCTAAGTAATATGAGTTCATATTCAAAAATCAAAACATGCAAGGAACTGAGACAGTGTGAATCATAATTAGCAAAAACATCAAACCTCAAGACCAGACCGAAGAAGACTTTGGATACAGAAATTATAAATAAAGAATGTAAAATGGGTAAATTAAAAAATGAACAACCAGGACTACATCAAAATAAAAATATTCTGCATAGTAAAGGAAACAATCAACAAAACTAAAAGACAACCTACTGAATGGGAGAAGATATTTGTAAATAACCTACCTGATATAGGGTTAGTATCCAAAATATATAAAGAACTGATGCGGCTCAATACTAAAAAAAAAAAATAACCCAATAAAAAAAAATGGGCAGAAATTGCTCTATTGGGTATTTACCCCAAAGATACAGATGCAGTGAAAAGAAGGGCCATCTGTACCCCAATGTTCATAGCAGCAATGGACACAGTTGCCAAACTGTGGAAAGAACCAAGATGCCCTTCAACAGACAAATGGATAAAGAAGATGTGGTCCATATACGCAATGGAGTATTATGGCCTCCATCAGTAAGGATGAGTACCCAACTTATTTATTTATTTATTTATAATTTTTTTTAAGATATTATTCATTTATTTGACAGAGAGAGATCACAAGTAGGCAGAGAGGCAGGCAGAGAGAGAGAGGAGGAAGCAGGCTCCCTGGAGTACCCAACTTTTGTATCAACATGGACGGGACTGGAAGAGATTATGCTAAGTGAAATAAGTCAAGCACAGAGAGTCAATTATCATATGGTTTTACTTATTTGTGAGCATAGGGAATAGCAGGGAGGACATGGAGAGATGGAGAGGAGAAATGAGTTGGGGAAAATCGAAGGGGAGATGAACCATGAAAGACTGTGGACCTTGAAACAAACTGGGGGTTTTGGAGAGGAGGGGGGTGGGGACTTGGGTGAGCCTGGTAGTGGTTATTATGGAAAGCACATGTTGCATAGAGAACTGAGTGTTGTGTGTAAACAATGAATTCTGGAACATTGAAAAGAAAAAAAAGGGCAGAAGTCATGAACAAATGTTTCTCCAAAGACATACAGATAGCCAACAGACTCATGAGAAGATGCTCAACATCACTTATCTTTAGGGAAATGCAAAGCTACAGTAAAATATCACCTCACATCTTACAGGAAATCAAAGCTACAGTAAAATACCACCTCACATCTCTCTGAATGGCTAAAATTTAAAAAAAAAACATGAGCAACAACAAATATTGGTGAAGATGTGAAGAAAAAGGAACCCTCATACAGTGGGAACGGGCACTGGTGCAGCCACTCTGGAGAACAGTATGGAAGTTCCTCAAAAAATTAAAAATAGAGCTACCTTATGATTCAGGAATCACACTGTTGGGTATTTATCCCAAAAATACAAAAACATGAATTCAAAGAGATATATGCAGCCATATGTTTATTGCAGCATTATTTATGATAGCCAAAATAGAAACAGTCCAGTGTCCATTGGTAGATGAATGGATAAAGAAGATATGGTATACATACACACACACACACACACACACACACATACATACACACACAGGAATATTCTCTAGCCATAAAAAAGGAATGAAACTTTGCCATTCCATTGAAATATGGATGGAGCTAGAGAGTATAATGCTAAGCAAAAAAAAAATCAGTCAAAGAAAGATAACATATGATCTCACTCATATGTAGAACTTAAGATACAAAACAAGTGAGCAAAGGAAAAATAGAGAAAGAGAGGAAGACAAATCAAGAACAGACTCTCAACTGTAGAGAACAAAACTGATGGTTATCAGAGGGTAGTTGGGTGGGGCATAGGGCAAATAGGGGATGAGGATTAAAGAATACTCTTATCACCATGAAAAAAAAAAGGCATTTTCATACTACTGAGAGGAAATAAAATAAAATGGGTATATTAGTACATTTAAGGAAATAGAGGAAGATACTGAATTGTGATGAAGAAATGAAGGGCTATCAGAAATAGTTTGGGTAAAATGAAAAACATTAGACATTCTGGAAATAAAAAAAGACAGAATGACTGAAAATATAAAATGCAACAGATGAATCAAGATTCGATACAGGAGAAAAAGAATTTATGCAGTTGAATAAATATCAAGATATTACCAGAATGCAGTGCAGAAAGAAAAAAGGATAGAAAATATGAAGGAGACATGGAGTGAGGAGGTACGAGCCTACATGTAATCAAGGTCTCAGAGGAAACTGTGGCAGACAGACCCCATAGTCCTCTTGCTGTTATTGGCTTGCTTGTGTGATCCCCTCCTCTTGAGTGTGGGCAGGATCTGTAAGTTGCTTCTAGCCAATGGCATGTGGATATGGCAAAGGTGATGGAATGTCATTTCTGTGGATTATGTCACATTAGATCGTCACATTCATCTTGCCAACAGACTCTGGATAGACTCTTTCCTCATAGGGTCTGATAAGGGATTGTAGCTGGGGTCTTTTGGAAACTCATCATATTCTGTGCTTGAGAGAAATGTCCTCAGACAGGAGGTGAAAACTGCCTCAGTTTCAAGTTGTAAGGAGCAGCTGTTTCCCAGTGGGGAGAAGACCAGGCAAGAAATGGACAAGACGTCTAGTGGCATCTCTAATGTTTGGGGGCCATGAAACACACACAAGACTGAAAAGGATGAAGCTGTTCTACTTTAAAAGATGGTCTGAAAAGCAGCAGGATGAGATGCTAAGCCACGAGATTTCCAAGGCCAGGCACATGCAAACTTGTGCTCTCTGGTATGAAAAACTCTTCATAGAGCTGGGTATCTACAGGTGGGATTCCACTTTCACCCAAAGGCAACCACTAATATCATTTTAACAGAATGCCTCTGTTGGGGGAGGGTATTTTTAAAAAGCAAAATCTTCTCCTGACCCAAAAAACCTCTCTGGAAACGTAGTGGAGAACAGAAACAGTTTTATTATTGAATAGGCAGAATGTGATTAGCACTATAGACAATCCATTTAAAAAATTGCAAAGACAGCAGTCTTATGTCCTTTACACAGCCAGTCAGATACAACCCATTACATACAGGTTCTCAAGGTAAATAATAACTAGTCTTCCAGTATCTTTTGTCACACATAGTTCATTATAACTTTATCAAAGTAATTGGGGACCCCCTGTGTTGGCTTTATCCAGAGGAAAGACGAACTTCTCATTTCAAATTGGAACAAGGGCCCTAACAATGTTAGGTTAGTCTCCAAAATTTAGGAGCAATCTCCCTTGATGATGGTGGCATTTCAAAAAGATGGTTCTCAAGTCCTTGAGGAAACTGGTCCTCAGTTGTGAGACTGGCCATCATGAAGATTTACACACATTCGAAACAAACAAACAAAAAAAGCAAATTCTGAAGCAAAAGGCAGAGAAGTCTCTTCCCTATTTGCAACAGGGAGAATTAAGCCTCTTATTTTTATTTCTTATTTGCCCTTACACCATCCAGAGTATTTTCTGTGGCTATTTTTTCCGCCTCAAAATTGACATCATACTATATATAGACTTCCAAGCCCTAGGGAATTTTTTTTTTTTTATGTCATCGAAAATTTCTTTATTTCAGTGCCTAACAACTTATCATACAGAACCTCTAACTTTAACTGATTCTTTAGTTTGGAATTTGGATTTGGGGTTATTTCAATGTTTTTCTGTTGTAAATAATGTTGCAAAAATACCCTTGAACATGTATTTTTTAAAATCATATTTCAATATCTCTTGGAGATTCTTAGACATGGAATTAGTGAATCAAAGTACATACATGTTTTAAAAATCTTGGGTACTCCCTGCCAAATTGTTTTCAGAAAGATTGCAACAGATTCGTTCTCATTGGAAGGTCTAGGGCATTGATGGAGCACGTGAGCACCTTCAATGCAGGAAGTTCAACATTTGACTATTAGGAGTTCCAGAAATGAAAAAGAGAAAACAGAAGGAAGAAAATTATCAAAGATATTGGCTTGAAAAACATGAAATTGGCATTTTTATAAGCTCAAAAAAGTTATATATAAGCAATTTCATATGATTCAACCTTGTATATTACAGAAAAGCTTTCTTGGTACTGAAAGGCATGAATCTCCAGGTTGAAAATGCCAAATGAATAAAGGACAATGAATAACAAAGGATCACACATCATAAAATTTCAAAACTTTAAAAATAGAGAAAAATCTAAGAGGAGGAGAAGAGAGTGGTGGAGAGAGAGAGGGAGAAAGGCCACAAGGGAGGGAGAGGTCATTTCAAAAAGGAGGAAGGATCCTAATGCTTTCAGACTTCTCAATAGCAGAAGTAAATGCTTGAAAGCTGTAGAACAAAGTCTTTATTATTATTATTTTTAGATTTTATTTATTTATTTGACAGAGATCACAAGTAGGCAGAGAGGCAGGAAAAGAGAGGGAGGGGGGAAACCAGGCTCCCTGCTGAGCAGAGAGTCTAACAAGGGACTCAATCCCAGGACCCTGGGATCATGACCTGAGCTGAAGGCAGAGGCTTAACCCACTGAGCCACCCAGGTGCCCCAGAACAAAATCTTTAGAATGTTAAGAGAAAATTAATATTCAACCTAGAACTCCTTACCCAGCAAATGATCAAGGAAGTGTAGAAATAGAATAAAGACTCTGCAGATATGCAAGAACTAAATGAAATAACCTCCCAAGCATCCTTTCATAGGAAGTTACTGGAGGGTGTGCTTCAGCAAAACAGAGGAAACTAAGAAACTATGACGTGGGATCCCAGAAACAGGAGTTAAGTTCAGGAAGGCAGAAAAGGGAACTCCAAGGATAATAACTATAACCTAAAGAGCAAACTGGGGCAGGAGGAATGAAGGTGGATCAGGGCTGGTCTGGGGTAGGATAAAATGGGCATTTAGAAAAATTACTGACAAGCAGAGAAAGACAACTATCATATGATCTCCCTGATATGAGGAAGTGGTGATGCAACATGGGGGCTTAAGTGGGTAGGAGAAGAATCAATGAAACAAGATGGGATTGGGAGGGAGACAAACCATAAGTGACTCTTAATCTTACAAAACAAACTGAGGGTTGCTGGGGGTAGGGGGGTTGGGAGAAGGGGGTGGGGTTATGGACATTGGGGAGGGTATGTGCTTTGGTGAGTGCTGTGAAGTGTGTAAACCTGGCAATTCACAGACCTGTACCCCTGGGGATAAGAATATATGTTTATAAAAAATAAAAAATTTTAAAAAAAGAAAAGAAAAGAAAAATTACTGAAAGTCAGATTTATAGGAACATTTGGAAAAATTAATTAAAGATGCACAAAATACTAAGCAAATATATAAGAGGAAAATACCTAATAAAGGGAAAAAACATTTTAAGAAAAGAAACATAAGAACAGAGCAGCCCTCTTGGATCCCCTCCCTCTTTGGAGCTTTGTACTCTCACTCAATAATAAGCTATTTTATCATTCAATAAACTGCATTGCTGTCCACCACTCGCGGTCTGGTCTCCTCTTCATTCTTTGAAGGGACATGATCAGGAACCATGGGCACTAAGGGAGAAGAAATCTTGTAACAGTCACATTCATTAGAAAAAAAGAAACATAACAACACTTTTTATGTTATAATTATTTTGAAAGGAATGGGAGAGGATAACAAAACTAAATCCCCAACCATCGCAACAGAAAATCAAAAATAAAATTTATGAGTTGATAAATAGCAGAATAAGCATACTATTTAGAAATTTTAATGGTAAATACCAGAGAGGAAAAGTAGCTAAGAGTATTTTTGGTGATCTTCTCTGGAATGTGGGACCCATGTGAGAGTTGGGGACAAGGAACAGTTATATTTTGTTATAAACTTTTAGCACCGTTGGGGCACCTGGGTGGCTCAGTGGGTTAAAGCCTCTGCCATTGGCTCAGGTCGTGGTCCCAGAGTCCTGGGATCAAGCCCCACATAAGGCTCTCTGCTCAGCAGGGAGCCTGCTTCCCCCCCACCTCCTGCCTCTCTGCCTACTTGTGACCACAGTCTGTCAAATAAATAAATAAAATCTTTGAAAAAAACTTTTAGTACAGCTTAGCCTCATGCATGTATTACTGGGATAAAAATTGTAAAAAATTTTTTGCAAAATACAATCTTCCTTCACTTTATTTATGTATTTATGTATGTATGTATTTGACAGAGAGTGAGAGAGCATGCACAAAATGGGAGGAGGGTGGCAGAAGGAGAAGCAGAATCCCCACTGAGCAGGAAGCCCAACTGATGGGCTTGACGTGGGGTTCAATCCCTGGAATCATGACATCACCCAAAGGCATGCTTAACTGGCTGAGCCACCCAGGCACCCCCAAAATAAAAATTAATTACAATATTGAAAACCCTGGGACGCCTGGGTGGCTCAGTTGGTTAAGCAGCTGCCTTCGGCTCAGGTCATGATCCCAGCGTCCTGGGATCGAGTCCCACATCGGGCTCCTTGCTCCACGGGGAGCCTTCTTCTCCCTCTGACTCTGCCTTCCACTCTGCCTGTGCTCGCTCTCGCTCTCTCTCTGACAAATAAATAAATAAAATCTTTAAAAAAAAAACAGTATTGAAAACCCTGCATATACAGAAAAGCTTATGAGCTCATTTTTATATGTTTCATAGGTCAGATGACTATTTTTTTTTTCTGCTCTAATGTTTATCTAGAAATAAATCTATTCTGGTGTTCTCAGTGAGCCCTCTGACTCATACCTGAAGAGGTCTTTACATTTATGACCTCAGAAATTTCTAGATCTCTATTGCTCATGTGAAGGAATTTGTGATTCTTCCCTCCCTTCATTGAATTTTCTACCACCTGGCAGTTATCGGGGCCAGAGAGAATGCTATTTCACCACAGGGAGCATAGTGTTTTGGCTAGTGTTGAGACATGACTTGGATATAAAAGGATTGGCTAGGGTGAGTGATCTAATCTGCAACAGGTTTCCTAATGGCCACTGAAATCCACACTTTCATAGAGCTTTGGTGCCTGACCAACGGAGTTTGAGTTGATCTTGACATTTCTTATTTCTGTGGTCTTGGACAAGTTACTTAACTGATTTAGGATTCTGACTCCTCAAATAACTCATAATTATATTATTATAAAAATAATTAGAGTTTTGGTGAAGATTAAACAGGACCATGTATGCAGTTAATTTATTTGGCCTGCTCATTAAATTAACTATGATCAGTATCATTTTTAAGAACAATGTTGACCCTTATGGAATTAGCATAAGCATACTGAGAAGACTATAATATAGTAAAAAGAAAATTCATGGACTTGGTATCAGATAGACTGGTGTTCAGATCTGGGCCCTTTTACTGAGTGGAGTGATCAAACAAAAGTGAAGTGCTCAGTGCACCCCACTGGGATTCATGTCAGTGAGGGCCTCACACAGCTGTGTCTAGGATGACCAGACCAAAACTCACTCGTTAAAATTTTTGAAATCTGATGAATAGAAATCAGCTCTCATCTTAGAGCCATATAATAACACATATATATAAAGAGTTCTTACATGTCAATAAGAAAAAGATAACTAAATAGAAAAACAGTCAAAGGATATGTCAGAAAAAAATGGAACAGGATGACACCTAAGTGAAAAAATTCCCAACCTCCAACATTCAAATAAATGCAAAATAAAACAATGATATAACTTGTTGATTCTGGTATACAGGAAAAAATTGATATTGGTGTTTGTTTATTTTTTTTTAAGATTTTATTTATTTGTTTGACAGAGAAATCCCAAGTAGGCAAAGAGGCAGACAGAGAGAGAGGGAGAAGCAGGCTCCCTGCTGAGCATGGAATCTGGGTTTGATCCTAGGACCCTGAGATCATGACCTGAGCTGAAGGCAGACACCCAACCGACTGAGACACCCAGGTGCCCCCAGTGTTTGAATTTTTAAAATTAACCTTTTTATTTTGAGATAATCACATGGAGTTACAAGTAATATTAAAAGAGATCCCATGTGGCGCCTGGGTGGCTCAGTGGGTTAAGCCACTGCCTTTGGCTCCAGTCATGGTCTCCGGGTCCTGGGATCGAGCCCCACATCGGGCTCCCTGCTCCACAGGGAGCCTGCTTCCCCCTCTGCCTGCTGCTCTGCCTACATGTGATCTCTCTCTCTCTGTGTCAAATAAATAAATAAAATATTTTTTTTAAAAAAGAGATCCCATGTACCCTTTACCTAGTTTCCCCCATAGTAGTCTCTTGCAAAATTGTAGTACAATACCACAACCAGGATACTGACATTGATACAGTCAAGACAGAATAATTCTGTACTATAAAGATCCCTCATGTTGCATTTTTATAACAGGCAAGAATGTGATGCACTTGGAACCACACAGTATATAAATTTTGGGGACTGACAACTTTTCAAAACTCAGTTTAATTCTCTAAAATTTCACCCCAGTTGTGATGTGTATCAATAGTTTTTTTTCTTCTTTATTGCAGAGTATTGTGAGATAGATGTACTACAGTTTAACCATTCCCCCTTTGAAGACAGTTGGGTTGTTTACAGCTTAGGGTTACTACAAAGTAAACGGTCATGAACATTCATGTTTAGGTTTTTGTGTGAGTTTAAGTTTTTATTTCTCTGGAGCAATGCTCAGAAGAGAAGTTGATGGGTTGTATGGAAAGTGCATGTTTAAGGTTTATAAGAAACTGCCAAACGACTTTTCAGAGTGACTGTATCATTTTACATTTCCACCGGCAATGTATTAAAAAAATCAGGTTTCTCCACACCGTTACAAGCACTTTTTTTATTCTAGCTATTCTGATGGGCATGTAGTGGTATCACATTGATGTCTTAATTAGCATTTCCTTGTTGACTAGTGATGTTGATCATCTTTTCATGTGCTTGTTTGCTATCCATCTATTCTCTTTGGTGAAAAGTCTCTTCATGTCTCTAGCCCAATTTTTTTTTAATTTTTTATTTTTTATAAACATATGTTTTTATCTTCAGGGGTACAGGTCTGTGAATCACCAGGTTTACACACTTCACAGCACTCACCAAAGCACATACCCTCCCCAATGTTCATAATCCCACCCCCTTCTCCCAACCTCCCTCCCCCCAGCAACCCTCAGTTTGTTTTGTGAGATTAAGAGTCACTTATGGTTTGTCTCCCTCCCAATTCCATCTTGTTTCATTGATTCTTCTTCTACCCACTTAAGCCCCCATGTTGCATCACCACTTCCTCATATCAGGGAGATCATATGATAGTTGTCTTTCTCTGCTTGACTTATTTCGCTAAGCATGATACGCTCTAGTTCCATCCATGTTGTCGCAAATGGCAAGATTTCATTTCTTTTGATGGCTGCATAGTATTCCATTGTGTATATATACCACATCTTGATCCATTCATCTGTTGATGGACATCTAGGTTCTTTCCATAGTTTGGCTATTGTGGACATTGCTGCTATAAACATTCCGGTGCACGGGCCCCTTTGGATCACTACGTTTGTATCTTTAGGGTAAATACCCAGTAGTGTAATTGCTGAGTCATAGGGCAGTTCTATTTTCAACATTTTGAGGAACCTCCATGCTGTTTTCCAGAGTGGCTGCACCAGCTTACATTCCCACCAACAGTGTAGGAGGGTTCCCCTTTCTGCGCATCCTCGCTGGCATCTCTTATTTCCTGACTTGTTGATTTTAGCCATTCTTACTGGTGTGAGGTGATATCTCATTGTGGTTTTGATTTGTATTTCCCTGATGCCGAGTGATATGGAGCACTTTTTCATGTGTCTGTTGGCCATCTGGATGTCTTCTTTGCAGAAATGTCTGTTCATGTCCTCTGCCCATTTCTTGATTGGATTATTTGTTCTTTGGGTGTTGAGTTTGCTAAGTTCTTTATAGATTCTGGACACTAGTCCTTTATCTGATATGGCGTTGGCAAATATCTTCTCCCATTCTGTCAGTTGTCTTTTGATTTTGTTAACTGTTTTCTTTGCTGTGCAAAAGCTTTTGATCTTGATGAAATCCCAATAGTTCATTTTTGCCCTTGCTTCCCTTGCCTTTGGCGATGTTCCTAGGAAGATGTTGCTGCGGCTCAGGTCGAAGAGGTTGCTGCCTGTGTTCTCCTCAAGGATTTTGATGGATTCCTTTTGCACATTGAGGTCCTTCATCCATTTTGAGTCTATTTTCATGTGTGGTGTAAGGAAATGGTCCAATTTCATTTTTCTGCATGTGGCTGTCCAATTTTCCCAGCACCATTTATTGAAGAGGCTGTCTTTTTGCCATTGGACATTCTTTCCTGCTTTGTCGAAGATGAGTTGACCATAGAGTTGAGGGTCTATTTCTGGGCTCTCTATTCTGTTCCATTGATCTATGTGTCTGTTTTGGGGCCAGTACCATGCTGTCTTGATGATGACAGCTTTGTAATAGAGCTTGAAGTCCGGAATTGTGATGCCACCAACTTTGGCTTTCTTTTTCAATATCCCTTTGGCTATTCGAGGTCTTTTCTGGTTCCATATAAATTTTAGAATTATTTGTTCCATTTCTTTGAAAAAGATGGATGGTACTTTGATAGGAATTGCTTTAAATGTGTAGATTGCTTTAGGTAGCATAGACATTTTCACAATATTTATTCTTCCAATCCAGGAGCATGGAACATTTTTCCATTTCTTTGTGTCTTCCTCAATTTCTTTCATGAGTACTTTATAGTTTTCTGAGTATAGATTCTGTGCCTCTTTGGTTAGGTTTATTCCTAGGTATCTTATGGTTTGGGGTGCAATTGTAAATGGGATTGACTCCTTAATTTCTCTTTCTTCTGACTTGTTGTTGGTGTAGAGAAATGCAACTGATTTCTGTGCATTGATTTTATATCCTGACACTTTACTGAATTCCTGTACAAGTTCTAGCAGTTTTGGAGTGGAGTCTTTTGGGTTTTCCACATATAGTATCATATCATCTGCGAAGAGTGATAATTTGACTTCTTCTTTGCCGATTTGGATGCCCTTAATTTCCTTTTGTTGTCTGATTGCTGAGGCTAGGACCTCTAGTACTATGTTGAATAGCAGTGGTGATAATGGACATCCCTGCCGTGTTCCTGACCTTAGCAGAAAAGCTTTCAGTTTTTCTCCATTGAGAATGATATTTGCGGTGGGTTTTTCATAGATGGCTTTGATGATATTGAGGTATGTGCCTTCTATCCCTACACTTTGAAGAGTTTTGATCAGGAAGGGATGCTGTACTTTGTCAAATGCTTTTTCAGCATCTATTGAGAGTATCATATGGTTCTTGTTCTTTCTTTTATTGATGTGTTGTATCACATTGACTGATTTGCGGATGTTGAGCCAACCTTGCAGCCCTGGAATAAATCCCACTTGGTTGTGGTGAATAATCCTTTTAATGTACTGTTGAATCCTATTGGTTAGTATTTTGGTGATAATTTTCGCATCTGTGTTCATCAAGGATATTGGTCTATAGCTCTCTTTTTTGATGGGATCCTTGTCTGGTTTTGGGATCAAGGTGATGCTGGTCTCATAAAATGAGTTTGGAAGTTTTCCTTCCATTTCTATTTTTTGGAACAGTTTCAGGAGAATAGGAATTAGTTCTTCTTAAATGTTTGGTAGAATTCCCCCGGGAAGCCATCTGGCCCTGGGCTTTTGTTTGTTTGGAGATTTTTAATGACTGTTTCAATCTCCTTACTGGTTATGGGTCTGTTCAGGCTTTCTATTTATTCCTGGCTCAGTTGTGGTAGTTTATATGTTTCTAGGAATGCATCCATTTCTTCCAGATTGTCAAATTTGTTGGCGTAGAGTTGCTCATAGTATGTTCTTATAATAGTTTGTATTTCTTTGGTGTTAGTTGTGATCTCTCCTCTTTCATTCATGATTTTATTTATTTGGGTCCTTTCTCTTTTCTTTTTGATAAGTCAGGCCAGGGGGTTATCATTTTTATTAATTCTTTCAAAGAACCAGCTCCTAGTTTTGTTGATTTGTTCTATTGTTTGTTTGTTTCTATTTCATTGATTTCTGCTCTGATCTTTATGATTTCTCTTCTCCTGCTGGGCTTAGGGTTTCTTTATTGTTCTTTCTCCAGCTCCTTTAGGTGTAGGGTTAGGTTGTGTACCTGAGACCTTTCTTGTTTCTTGAGAAAGGCTTGTAGCGCTATATATTTTCCTCTCAGGACTGCCTTTGTTGTGTCCCACAGATTTTGAACTGTTGTATTTTCATTATCATTTGTTTCCATGATTTTTTTCAATTCTTCTTTAATTTCCCGGTTGACCCATTCATTCTTTAGAAGGATGCTGTTTAGTCTCCATGTATTTGGGTTCTTTCCAAACTTCCTTTTGTGGTTGAGTTCTAGCTTTAGAGCATTGTGGTCTGAAAATATGCAGGGAATGATCCCAATCTTATGATACCAGTTGAGTCCTGATTTAGGACCGAGGATGTGATCTATTCTGGAGAATGTTCCATGTGCACTAGAGAAGAATGTGTATTCTGTTGCTTTGGGATGAAATGTTCTGAATATATCTGTGATGTCCATCTGGTCCAGTGTGTCGTTTAAGGCCTTTATTTCCTTGCTGATCTTTTGCTTGGATGATCTGTCCATTTCAGTGAGGGGAGTGTTAAAGACCCTTACTATTATTGTATTATTGTGGATGTGTTTCTTTGACTTTTTATTAATTGGTTTATATAGTTGGCTGCTCCCACGTTGGGGGCATAGATATTTAAAATTGTTAGATCTTCTTGTTGGACAGACTTTGAGTATGATAGTGTCCTTCCTCATCTCTTATTATAGTCTTTGGCTTAAAATCTAGTTGATCTGATATAAGGATTGCCACTCCTGCTTTCTTCTGATGTCCATTAGCATGGTAAATTCTTTTCCACCCCCTCACTTTAAATCTGGAGGTGTCTTCGGGCTTAAAATGAGTTTCTTGGAGGCAACATATAGATGGGTTTTGTTTTTTTATCCATTCTGATACCGTGTGTCTTTTGACAGAGGCATTTAGCCCATTAACATTCAGGGTACCTATTGAGAGATATGAATTTAGTGCCATTATATTGCCTGTAAGGTGACTGTTACTGTATATGGTCTCTGTTCCTTTCTGATCTACCACTTGTAGGCTCTCTCTTTGCTTAGAGGACCCCTTTCAAGATTTCCTGTAGAGCTGGGTTGGTGTTTGCAAATTCTTTCAGTTTTTGTTTGTCCTGGAAGCTTTTAATCTCTCCTTCTATTTTCAATGATAGCCTAGCTGGATATAGTATTCTGGGCTGCATGTTTTTCTCGTTTAGTGCTCTGAAAATATCATGCCAGCTCTTTCTGGTCTGCCAGGTCTCTGTGGATAAGTCAGCTGCCAATCTAATATTTTTACCATTGTATGTTACAGACTTCTTTTCCCGGGCTGCTTTCAGGATTTTCTCTTTGTGACTGAGACTTGTAAATTTTACTATTAGGTGACGGGGTGTGGGCCTATTCTTATTGATTTTGAGGGGCGTTCTCTGAACCTCCTGAATTTTGAATCTCGTTCCCTTTGCCATATTGGGGAAATTCTCCCCAATAATTCTCTCCAGTATACCTTCTGCTCCCCTCTCTCTTTCTTCTTCTTCTGGAATCCCAATTATTCTAATGTTGTTTCGTCTTATGGTGTCACTTATCTCTCGAATTCTCCCCTCGTGGTCCAGTAGCTGTTTGTCCCTCTTTTGCTCAGCTTCTTTATTCTCTGTCATTTGGTCTTCTATATCACTAATTCTTTCTTCTGCCTCATTTATCCTAGCAGTGAGAGCCTCCATTTTTGATTGCACCTCATTAATAGCTTTTTTGATTTCAACTTGGTTAGATTTTAGTTCTTTTATTTCTCCAGAAAGGGCTTTTATATCTCTAGAGAGGGTTTCTCTAATATCCTCCATGCCTTTTTCAAGCCCGGCTAGAACCTTGAGAATTGTCATTCTGAACTCTAGATCTGACATATTACCAATGTCTGTATTGATTAGGTCCCTAGCCTTCGGTACTGCCTCTTGTTCTTTTTTTTGTGTGTGTTGAATTTTTCCGTCTTGTCATTTAGTCCAGATAAGAGTATATGAAGGAGCAAGTAAAATACTAAAAGAGTGGCAACAACCCCAGGAAAATATGCTTTAACCAAATTAGAAGAGATCCCAAATCGTGAGGGGGGAGAAAGGGGATAAAAAGATGTTCAAAAAGGAAGAAAGAAAAAAAGAGAAAAAACCAAAAAAAAAGAAAAGAAAAGAATTTAAAAAAAAGAAAACAAATAAGAAAACTATAAAAAAGAAAAAATATATATATTAGATAAACTAGTTAAAAAACGTTAAAAAAGAAAAAGGTAAATGTTAAAAAAAATTTAACCAGAAGGTGAGAAAAAAAAACAAAAAATGAAAAAGAAAAAAATTAAATTATCTGCAAGACTAAAAAAAAATCACTGGGAAAAAGCCATGAGTTCCGTGCTTTGCTTTCTCCTCCTCTGGAATTCTGCTGCTCTCCTTGGTATTGAAACCACACTCCTTGGTAGGTGAACTTGGTCTCAGCTGGATTTCTTGTTGATCTTCTGGGGGAGGGGCCTGTTGTAGTGATTCTCAAGTGTTTTTGCCCCAGGCGGAATTGCACCGCCCTTATCAGGGGCCAGGATGAGTAATCCACTAGGGTTTGCTTTCAGGAGCTTTTGTTCCCTGAGCACTTTCCGTAGAGTTCCGGAGGACGGGAATACAAATGGCGGCCTCCTGGTCTCTGGCCCGGAGGAGCCGAGAGCCCAGGGCCCCACTCCTAGTGCGCCCTCAGAGAACAGCGCCCAGTTACTCCCGTCTGCCTGACCTCCGGCCGCGCTCCGAGCTCACCGAACCTGCGACCGGTTCAAGGTAACACTGAGCTGTGAGCTTACTGTCGGCTCTGTCTCTATAGCCGGTCCCGTTCCAATACCCACAAGCTCTGCGACACTCAGACACCCCCGATCCTTCTGTGACCCTGCGGGACCTGAGGCCACACTGACCCCGCGTGGGCTTCGCCCCGGTTTAGCCTCTGGAGCGATGTCCCTCAGCGGAACAGACTTTTAAAAGTCCTGATTTTGTGCTCCATTGCTCCGCCGCTTGCCGGGAGCTGGCCCCTCCCCCCGGGGTCTATCTTTCCGTCGCTTTGGATTCACTTCTCCACCGGTCCTACCTTTCAGAAAGTGGTTGTTTTTCTGTTTCCAGAATTGCTGTTCTTCTTCTCTTCGATCTGCCGATGGATTTTCAGGTGTTTGCAATCTTTAGATAAGCTATCTAGCTGATCTACGGCTAGCTGAAGTAGTCTCAGCCTGCTACTTCTCCGCCATCTTGACTCCTCCCCAACTCTCCTGTGGGGTAAAGGGTCCCTATGGTTGATATTTCAATGGCGTATTCTTGGGAAGGAGCTCAAGAGACAGTGTGATTCTTCCTTTGCTCCTAGAGCTGGTATTTCTTGCAACATTACTTCTTAAATGTGTGCAAGACCTGGGACCCCAAGAGGGAGCAGCCCCAAAACGCAAGAAAGCCCCTCTGGCCAGGCCGCACCTGGGCGTCGCCTCGCAGCCGGAGGGACCAACGTCCTGGCCCCAGCTGACTCCACCCGGGAGAGGTAGGCTACACCTGCAGGTGCCGCCGAGCAACGTCCACCATTTCGCCCAATCAGTCCATTTTTTTAAAAAAAGATTTTATTTATTTATTTGGGAGAGAGAGAGAGAGAGAAAGAGAGAGAGAATAAGATAGAGAGAGAGCACAAGAAGGGGGAAGGTCAGAGGGAGAAGCAGTTTCCCCACCGAGTAGGGAGCCCAACATGGAACTCCATTCCAGGACCCCAAGATCATGACCTGAGCTGAAGGCAGTCACTTAGCCAACTGAGCCCCAGGCGTCCCAAGAAGTTAGTCCATTTCATCTAACTTGTTAAGTTAATGTGCCTGGTATTGTTTGTAGTATTGCTTTATTCAGGATCTGTAGTGATAGCCTCTGTTTCATTCCTGATATTGGTGATTTGAGTTTTCTCTTTTTTCCCACTCTTTAGCCTCTGAGGAGGGTTGTCAATTTCATTCATATTTTCAAAGAACCAGGTTTTCTTCTTGATTTTCTCTATTGTTTTAGTTTTCAATGTCTTTGATATCAAAGTTATCAAAGTCATCAAAGAAAACAGCTCTTATATTTATAGTTTCCTTCCTTATGCTTGCTTTAGGTATATTTTGCTCTTCTTTCTCTAGGTTCTTGAGATGGGAACTTAGATTACTGGTGTGAAATTTTTCCTCTATTCTAACATAAACATTTAGTGCTTTAAATTTTCCCTTCAGCACTGCTTTATTGTGTCCCACATACTTTGATGATTGTACTTTCATTTTCACTCAATTCAATATGTTGTTAAAAAATTTCCCTGAAGATTTCCTCTTTGACCCATGGGTTATTTCAAAGCGTGTTGTTTAGTTTCCAGGTATTTGGAGATGTTTCCATTTTCTCTGTTACTATTTCTAGTTAGATTCCATTGTAGTCAGAGAATATACTCTGTATGATTTAAATTCCTTTAAACTTAAATTGAAGTTTATTTATGACCCATGATATGGCCTCTATTAGTATTTGATCTTTGCACTTTTAAAAAGAATAGGTATTCTGCTGTTGTTGGGTGTTCTATAATTGTCAGTTAGATTCTGCTAATTGATGATGTTATTGAGTTCTTCTAATCCTGATTTTCTGCCTACTTTTAAAATTCTATTGTCGAGGGAGAGATATAAGAGTTTTATTAAAATTATACTTGTTGATGTGTCTTCTTCTTCTTTCCTTCTATGAAGTTTTGCTTTACATATTTTGTGGCTGTGTTGACTTCTGCATACACATTTATAAATGCTATATCTTCTTCGCAGATTGACCCTTTTATTATATAAAATCTTTCTTTGTCTCTAGTAATTTTCTTTCCTCAGAAGTCTATTAAAAAAAGAAAATGGGGCTTTTATCAGGTCTCTGATATTAATAAAGCCCTCCATTTTCTTTCTTTTTTTTTAAACATTTTATTTATTTGAGGGAGAGCGTGTGTGCACATGTGCAAGTGCGGGGAGGGGCAGAAGGGGAAGGAGAGGGACAAGCAGACTCCATGCTGAGAACAGAGTCTGGCTCAGGGCTCGCTCCTATGCCCCTGAGACCATGACCTGAGCCTAAACCAAGAGCCAGAGACTCAACCAACTGAGCTACTGAGATGCCCCTCTCTCTGCTTTCTTTTAATTAATATTTGCATGGTATACATTTATCCATCTTTTTATTTTCAACCTACATATATCATTATATTTGAAGTAAGTTCCTTATAGACGGCATATAGTTGAGTCATGTTTTCTAGTTTGTCTTTTAGTTGTTGCATTTTTTTAAAGTAAGCTTTATGTCCAAAGTGGGGCTTGAACTTTTGATCCTGATATCAAGAGTTGCATGCTCTACTGACTGACCCAGCCAGGCACCACTTAATTGGTTTATTTAATGTAAATTTTACATTTAATGTAATTTTTGATATTTTAAGGGTTAAGTGTTTATTTTTATTAAACACTTTATTTTTGTTTTCTGTTTGGCCTATTTGTTTTTTGTTTTTCTGTTTCCTTATTCCTACCTTCTTGTGGACTAATTGAGTATTTTTTAGAATCCTGTTTTGACTTATCCATGGAGTTTTTTGAGTGTATCTCTTTTTATAGCTTATTTAATGTTTTCTCTAGGTGTTACACTATATATGTCTAATATCACAGTCTACTGGTATCGACATTTTCCTAGTTCAAGTGAAGTGTAGGAATCTTACCTTTTTTTTTTTTTGTTTTTTACTATCCCTGTTTATAATATAATTGCCTTAAATAGTACTTTATACACATTTATAACTGTGTTGGGCAGTGTTATAATTTTGGTTCAATCATCAAACATCTTAGAAAACTCAGGAAGGAAAGGTAATGTATTTATCCATATTTTTATTCTCTTTGTTTTGTTCTTCCTTTTTGATGTCTCAAGGTTTCTCCTTTTAGATAATTTCCTGTGATTATTCTTTGAGAGTAATTCTGCTGATGACAAATTTCCTTAGTTTTTCTTTTTCTAAAAATGTCTTGACTTTAGCAATTGAAAAATGTCCTGCCACTTCTTTCTGGCCTGTATAGTTTCTGATGAGAAACTAACTGTCATTTAAATTGCTTTTCCATTGTAGATAAGGTGCTGTTTGTCTCTTATTTTGTCTAGGATTTTTTTCCTTCGTATTTAGTTTTTAGAAGAATGACTATGATGTGTTATCTTGCCTTGGGCTCTTTGGTTTTTATCCTGCTTGGGTTTTGCTCAGCTTCTTGAATCTGTAGGTTTATAGTTTTTTGCCAGTTTGGGGAGTTCTCAGACACTATTACTTTAAATACTTTTTCAGCTTCCCGCACTTCCCCAGCTTTCTCCTCTCTTTGCAAGACTCTGATGGTACCAGTGTTCAATATTTTGTTATGGTCCTAAAAGTGTCTGAGTTTCTGTTCATTTCTTTTTTCATGTCTATTTTTGCTCTTAGATGGGGCAGTTTATTTTGTTCTGTTTTCAAGTTCACTCATTCTTTTCTGAGTCTTCTCAATACTTCTGTTAAGCTCGTCCATTGAGTTTTCATTTTGATATTGTATTTTTTGGTTCTAAATTTTCCACTTGATTCTTCCTTATATCCTCTACTTCTTAGAGGAGATTTTCTATTTTTTCATTTGTTTGAATTAATTGTTCATTAAACATTATTATGATCGGTGGTTTAAAATTTTCATCAGATAATTCTAACATCTCTGTAATCTTGGTACAGTTGTCTATTCATTTTTTTTTTCAAGTTGAAACTTTCCTGGTTTTTGTTATGGTGAATCATTTTCCACTGAAACATGGACATTTTGGATATTATATTATGAGAATCTGGATCTCATTTAAACCTTCTGCTTCAGCTGATTTCTTTTGAAACTGTATAGTCAGGGGGAGTGAGAATGCTGCTTTGTTACTGTCCAGTGGGGGTAGAAGTCCAGTTTCCTACTTGACCCCTTTTGATATCAAAGGGCAAGAATCTCTTTGTTAGTTCTGAGTGAAGTGGGAGTTCTGGCTTTCTTTGAGGCCTCAGTTGAGACCACCCTGGCTGGGAGGGTCAGGGAGGCCAAGATACTGTTGCTCGTGTGTCTTTTAGTGACACCACAGGTACTGGCCTCATTAATGCTAGGCCATAATGAAAGTCCTGACTCTCCATGAGGCTTTCTCTGACATCACCTGGGTAAAATGAGTCAGAAGGAGGTTGAGATGCTTCATAACAGCCTTGAATGTGCAGATGTTTAAGCTCCCCATAAGGCCCTCGCTGGAATGGGTGGAGATTGGGCCATGATTTTTTTCTGCATCTATCTGCCAGAAGAAGAAAATTATTTATTTATTTTTGTAGATTTTTTTATTAATTTGAGAAGAGAGAGTAAGAGCACACATGAGCAGTGGGAAGGGTAGAGGGAGAAGCAGGCTCCCTGCTGAGCGGAGAGCCTGATGTGGGACTCAATCCCAGGACCCCAGGATCATGACCTGAGCTGAAGGCAGACACTTAACTAACTGAGAGGAAGGTTATTATTGAAAATTTTTCTGTCTTGTCATGTTTGCTGCCTTTATCCTGATCCTTGGGCTAGAAATAATGGGTATTCTAGGGGGCTTTTGAAAATATCTGTTCCTCCTGGAGTTTCCAGAAAACTGCCTTCTTTTCTCACTGCTTTATTATGCCTTGGGTCCCAAGTGCCTACCAGATCTGCCTCTTTCACTCCACTATTTTAGATATTACAAATATAGTGTCCAGGGGTTTTTGTGTGTTTAGTGGGAGGAATAAGGAAAAGTACATTTATTCCATCTTCCCTGAAGCAGAAGTCTAAGTGTATTTATTTTCAAGTAGGCTGTTTTACCTCTTTTATAATAGGAATAAGACTCTAAAGAAGGAGGGGATTGTCAACAAGTGGTGAGTTTTCTCCTGTACCATACAGCCTAAGATTTGGGTTTGAACTCATTTTACAGGTGAGGAGCACATGTGCAGGTCTCAAGTTCCCATAAGTAGTAAGTGGAGGAGCTGGGATTCAAGCCCTGCTTGAGAGCACCTAAAGCCACGATTCTTAATTCCCATCTCTTTTTTTATCCATTCATCCCTTTCAAGTTGCTCATTCCTAGTAAAACCTGCATTTGTTCAGGGCTATCTTATAGCAGCTGTTTCATGGAGAGGTCCCCTAAAGTAGCATTGAGTGTAACACACTGGAGCCACACAGCCCAATTCAAAATCCTACCAGTGATTAGCCAGATGTCCTTAAGCTAGTTACTCAACCTTCTTTCCCACATATTCCTCACTTGTAAAATGGGAATAATAGTGAACTTGCCTCTAGAGTTATTATATGAATTAAGTAAATTGATATTTATATAGGATTTTGAATAATGCCTGACACAAAGGGTATTAATTCAGTCCTTGCTATTATTCTTTACACACCATTATACAATTGTCCCTCGTCCTGGAAACATCTTTCCCTGTTGTCAACCCTATTCAAAATATTGTTTTACCTTTATCTTGTGGCTTAGGGTATCCCTCGCCCACTGCCACTTGTCACCAGGGATATATGAGTATCTAGTTTGAAAAACAAGAGTGTGTAGTGTGCTGAGCAGGAAGTCTAGAATCTCACAAGTGCTTAGTAAAAGATTGCAATTTTGAGTTATTAGGGAAAAGGACTTCCTCTAATTCTCAATCCATATTTGTTGCTCCCATTTTATAAGCGAGGAATGTGTAGGAGGAGGAGGCTGATTAACTTGCCTAAAGGCACATGGCTAATAATAGGTAGGTTTTTAAATCTGGCTCCAGTGTTTGTCCACTGCCTTACACTGCCTTCCTGTGAAATAACTTGTGTAGGGCAGATCTAAAAGTAGACAGTGTCACCCACATGGGGATTGCCAAGCTATAAGTGACTGGGAAGAGTGAGGAAGCTATCCCAATAGTTTGATGAGAGATGCTGGTGGATTCAGATATAGTTTGAAGGTAGAAGCAACAAGATGTGCCACTGGTTTGGATGTGCAGTGTGAGGCAAAGAGTTAACACTGAATTATGCTGAGGCACCTGGGTGGCTCAGTTGTTAAGTGTCTGCCTTAGGCTCAGGTCATGGTCCCACTATCCTGGGATTGAGCCCCAAATCAGGCTCCCTGCTCGGTGGGAAGCTTGCTTCTCTCTCTCCCACTCCCCTTGCTTGTGTTCCCTCTCTTGCTGTCTCTTACTTTCAAATAAATTTTTAAAAATAAAATAAAAACACATTGAATTATGTTTTTGGTCTGAGCAACTGGGGATGTGGATGTGATTTGGTAAGAGGTAAATCAGGGGAAAAGACCAAGCTTGTGGAATATCAATCAAGAGTTTTATTTGGAATCCATTACCCTTAGATACCTCATATGGAATTGTCACTGCATGCATGAATCAAGCCTAAGGAAGAAATACAGGTTAGGCTACGGAACTCAGTCAACCAACCAATCAGTCAGTCAACTGATGATATTAAAACATGAGAATGGGTGACTGAACCTAATTGAGTTAACAGAAACAGAGGTCTAAAGTCTGAGCCCAGGGTCTCCTGATACAGACCAAAATTAAGTAAGGGATAACAGTATGTGAAAGAGCTGCTTTGATTGATTCTATCTCCTGAGTGAAATCAGAAGCAAGGCAGAGAATAAGGACAGATGATCCAGGGTGAAAAGGTTGTCCTAGAGGCTGGGAAGTTGATTTGACCAGGAACACTGAATAGAATCACCAGGCAACATGGGAAGCCTGCTTGGAGTTTGCTGTCAGGAACAACATGCAACTCACTGAGAGGTTATGTGAGTCTCAGCCAGGAGCATCTTCATGGGTGCAGATGTGGAGCAGGCAGAAGTGGCTTCAGGATTTGGTTGGATAAGTGTGGAAGAGAAAGATGGTGGAAAACTTGAGGCCACCTGAATCAAAGTCTCCTTTCTGCTGCCCCAGACTTTGGTCTTGTTCTCAAGGCTGGTTGAGTTCTCCGTTCTCACTGGTGCCTTCCATCTCTGTGTTCTTCATTAATCTCCCTGCCCTGCTCACCACATTTGCCCCTCTGGGCCTCAGCCTTCCTCCTCCTCTTCCTCTTCTGCCTCCTCCTTTCATTTCTCATCCTGCCCACAAACCAGCTCAACCAGAAGAACTAGAACCAGACTTCAAAAGGTATAGCAATAGTTACTTTCTCTATTCAACAAAGACTTCCACCTGCGTGCCAGTGCCAGAGCTGATTTTCTTAGAATGTAGCCTCATTGAAGTCAGAGTTATGTTCAGCAACTGGTCTGCCCATCAATAAATGTGCTCCAAGGCCCTACTATTTGTTAGATCAAGTGTGAGATATGAAGGTCGTCTTCTGCTGTCTTCCACCATGAGGAGATTGTTGTCCAGTAGAGAAAGGCTAACCCAGGTAAAAAGGATATAACGGGCAGTGGGGTGTACCCCATCTCCCTTTAGACTGAGAGACTTACTCTTCCAGCTTCTTGGAGTGCTGCTAGCAAATGCCCCCATTGTCAGCTCTCTTGGGAATCGTTTCAGCTGAAGATAGCCACTTAAGAGGTCAAGATGGTCAATACCAGGTTATAAAGGTTATAAAGGTCCAGCTTCCTTGACCCAAATTGAGACATTTCAAAAAGGTCATCCCAGCTTTAGAACTCCTAGGGGGATGAGCTGAGGCTCCATCATGACACAGCTTCTCCGCCTCCACAGTGCTTGCCTTCTTCCCTCTTTCCACAGATGTTGACCTTAAGAGCACCCCTTAATAAATTCCTTGCACCCTAATCTCCACCTCAGAGTCTGCTTCCCAGGGAACCGGTTTGCTATAGTTGTGCCAAGGGTGATTCAAGAAAGCAGATGCTAAGAGGGGATATTACTGTTTTTAGAAATTTGCAGTTTGGGGCATAGCATTAAACCCACACCAGTACTCTGAAATAATCCCTTTACTGTGGCCTCATTTTCAACTAAATCATAACTGGATGTCATCTTCTGGGCCTTGAGCCCAGACCCTTCCCCAAATGTAAATTGTGCCTACCCTTTCTTCCCTATTGCCCTACTCTTCAGATCAAGATGCTATTTTGTGAGTACTCATGAGGATACCAAGGGTTGTGCTTACTTTTGCTATGCTGGGATCTTGTAGCCTGGGCCAAGAGATAGCAGTCAGAATTCACACTGTCAAAACAACTGGGAATTGTGAGGCAGAATGCAGCATGGAGGCACAAAAATGCATTGTGAGAATTACTTTCAGCTGCAGGATTGTTTCTGAGAACTGAAGGAAAACCACAGATAAAGTGATTTTATTCCTGTGAAAGTCTAGAATAGGGAAACTTACAGAGATGCAAAGGATATGAATGGCTGTTCAGTGTTGGGATGGGGGTATGGGGATGGGAGGAAGAAAGAGAGGTCACAGATAAAATGTATAGGGTTACCTTTTGAGGTGATAAAATTCTCTGAAAATCATTCTGAAGCTGATGGTAGTGATGGTTGTAAGTATCTGTGAATATGTGAAAAAACATTAGATTGCACACTTTAAGCAGGTGAGCTACACATGGATTATATTTTATAAAGCTGTTTAAAGAACTGAAGGAAGAACCAGAGTGAAGCTGGGGGTAGCTGGAAGCAGGGGTTCTTGCATCTGTTGAGTTTGCTCTTGTTGCTGCAGACTGACAGACTAGGGGCCTCAGCAGCCACGCACTGCCACCAGGGAAAGGCCAGCTTATGGTCTGAGATGGCCCTTAAATGAAGGACTTGGTGAAACACCCAGTCCTGTGAACTTACTCCCCAACCACCTCGATGGTAAATGAGATGAAGCTGACAGCTGATAAGGAGAGACTGGAAAGGGTCTTAATTTGGGTTCCAAAAGGCAGAGCCTGAAATGGGATGTGGGTGCAGGTAGTTTATTTGGGAGGTGGCCCCAGGCATGAAGAGTGCCCAAGTGAGGAGGTGATACAAGGAAAGGAAGAAGCCAGCTCAGGATAATAGTGGGTATCTTCTGCTGTGAGCACCTGGGCTGAATTCCTCTGGGGACCCTCTTGGCCAGAGCCAGGACTTGGGAGAGGCACTCAGGCTACCAAAATCAAGGGGGCATTTGTTTTCAAGGAATGGTCCTGCTCTCACAAGACCTGAGCATAACGGCTGCCTCAAACTTTGCCTTGCCCTAGTCCATGCCCTGCTGTGAGAAACTAAGCAGGACTCACTTCACAACTGCTCACCAAGAATGAGAGGCTGGGGTATCTCGTCAATGACCCTGTCCCCACTGCCTGAATGTCACTAAATCTTGGCACTTCAGCCATCAGTCTGAGTATTGGGGAGGAAGCTGCTGGCCTTCCAGGAAGCACCTACTATGGATGAGGTGAATTCAGAGGCTGGCTGAGGGCATGTGGGCCTAGGCATTAGCAGATAGAGAGCATTTATTCAGATAGAGTATTGAGGGAGGATTCTAGCATTTCTCTCCTCTCCCCCACCTCCCAGCCCCTTCTGCTTCCTTGACACTTTAAGCAAATCAAGGAAAACTTCTGAAGACTCACTTGGAGTACATGATTAGGTCTCCTGGCATCAGGGGGAATGCCAGGACTGGTGGCCAACACCAGCCAGGGAAATCATCCAGAGTAAGTAAGGCCTGCACCTGCAGCTGACTGGGGAAGAGGGCATGAGCTTTTCATATGCCAGAGATGAACCCCAACAAAGGGAGCTGGAGTTCACTCCTCCTGAAAGCATCCCACTCGAGAAGATCACTGCAGGGGAGTCTGGGAGATACACTGTCAGAAACCTGGCCTAGGGGAGTGGTTGGCAGCCAGACATAGAAGGTCTCACCCAGATCCATGATGGGAGCTCCTAAAAACCCCCACAAAAGTACTCCATGGGAAAGGGGCAGACTTGGGCATGCATGCCATGGGGCACTGGTGCCAGACTGTGACCAGAGCAATTCCCAATAGACCCTCTTGGCTCTCTCCTTTCCTCCCTCCCCCAGTGCACCCCTGGCAGAGGAAGAGGCAGCAGAGCAGGTGAGGAGGAGAAACAGGAGGAAGTCAACCTCCTCCCTCTTCCCCAGCATGCTCCCTCAGCCCAAGCAAGGCCCAGGCAGGAAGAGGGGCCATGGTGAGTGGGCAAGAGTTGGACACTATGATAGGTGATTGGACTGTTTTTAATATCTAAAGGAAATGGAGTTTTAATACCCAAGTATGATACAAGAAGGTATGGGTCTGCCTGAACACTCATATGCATGGGGAAGAATGAGTCAACAGGTCTGCAGGGGTGGTGGGGGGAGAAAAAATGTCATTTCTGTGACAGCCCTTCTTGGTTCATTCATCCAGTAAACCTATGTCTTCCTTTCTAGCTTTGACGCTCATTTAAAATTCTGCATGGGTCTAAAATTTGCTCAGACCCTGGAAGAGAGGAGAGGTGTGGTGAACTGGCACCCTTAGATCCCCATCAGCTGTTGGGAGCTGAGCAACCACCCCAACTGTGCCTGATGCAGCCACTCCCCATCATAAGGGCCCCAAAGGTTGAGATATAATCAAGCAGTCAGGACAGGAAGTTCTAAGAACTAGAATATTTATAGTAAGTTCAGAATTGGCATTCACCCAGGACACAGTGGTACTGCAGTCCCAGATGTCTACAGCCAGCATAGTTATTAAATAACTTGAACATCATCCCTGAGAAAAGCTACATCCTTTATGTTTGTTGATGGCTCCATGATGGGTGGCACAGAGATTCTCCTTCCAACCTGGGACAACGGAAGGAACAGTCTAACTTAGAGTTTGCAAATTCAGTGTGTACACAGATCACCTGGGTTTCTGTTAAGACACAGTTAGCTTCACCAGGTCCAGAGTGTGTATTTCTAACACACTCCTAGGTCATGTCAATGCTTCTGTGAATGGATCACATTTCAGGAGCAGAGAGCCAGAACAGTGGTTCTCAGTCTAAACTCCACATTAGAATTGCATGAGGGAATCTGCAAAGAACTGAGATTCAGATTTCATCAGTCCAGTGTGGGATTCTGACACCTCCCCCATAATTCTATAAATTGCTAAGATTGAGAAATACTGATTTTGAACTTGTAGGCATTGTATCTGTTACTTATTTCATAGGTGCTCCTTACTTATGAAAGAGAAACATGTTTGAAGAGTTAATGCCTGCATGGCCAAACAATGAGATCCATCTAATTCTTTCTTAATGTGGTTGAAAATGTCCAGAAAATGCCATTCCATCTGCAGCTGGTACCTCACACTGGTGCTCCAGGTGGCTACTAACTGAAGTGCCGTTTCACCCTCACCACCATCCGGGGCAGACAGCGCTACACCAGAGGCAGGGACAGGCCCCACTGAATCGATTGTGGTTGCTCTGAGCTGTCTGTACAGGAGGAGGAGAGGCAGGGTGTGTGTGAGTATGTAGGTGGGAGATATCTACACAGTTGTGATGGGAATTCTGCATGGCCACATGCGCTGCAGTGCCCCTGGCACGGATGAAGCCTTCCTTCTGAGTCTCACAGCTGGAAGGTAGTTTCTTTCTTTGATATAAGGCAATACCAGCAACACTTTGAGACCAGTCACTCTGTGAAGTTCTCAAGTGCATTTTGTATTCATTTCCTAGGGCTGCAGTAACAAGTCCACCATCAACTGAGTCACTTAAAACAACAGAATTTAGCCTCTCAGAGTTCTGGAAGCCAAAGTCCAAAATCAAGATGCTGGCAGGGCCAAGACAATGACAATAAATTAAAGGCCCACCCCACTCAAGTGCTGCTTCATCTTAACTACTAACATCTACAACAATCCTATCGCTAAATAAGAACATGTGTTTGAAATTCCAGGAATGAATTTTGGGGGGATATTATCCAACCCAGTCCACTTTTCTTACCTATATATGGGAAGCTTCCTAGGGTCATTGGAGGTACATATTAGAAATACTTTCCACAAATACCTTCCAAACAATCCATAAATGGGAGTCCTCTATCTAACACTTGAGTCCAGCCCATTCCCTTTCCAGCAACTTCTCAAGCTCTCAGTGCACTGAGAAGAATGCAGAATGTGGAGCCTGGTGGACCTGAGGTTGAATCTCTACTTAGCTGTGTGACTTTCATTAAGTTGCTTCTACTCAGGGTGCCTGGGTGGCTCAGTTGTTAAGCGTCTGCCTTCAGCTCAGGTCATGATCCCAGGGTTCTGGGATCGAGACCCATGTTGGGCTCCTTGCTCATGGGGAGCCTGTTACTCCTTCTCTTCTGCTTCTGCTCATTCTCTCTCTCAGTACCTCTCTCTCTCTCTAAAATAAATTTAAAAATCTTTAAAAAATAAAATAAGTTGCTTCTACTCTCATGATCTATAAAATAGGTCAATAGAGGAGATAACCAAACATCTTTTGGACACTTTCTTTCATGTGATACATCATCTAAGGAAACTTCAGAGTCATTATTTGGTTAGCAAAATATCATCCTCATGAAGCTGTGAGAATAAGTTAGTTAACTTGTAGCAATACCTTGTTGGTGATGAACAAATAATAATTCTTTTTACGTTACTCCCCACCCAAGGTGCTGGCAATTTGTGATACTCTTGCCTACTCACTAAGCAGAGCCACTTGGATGTGCATGTGCATTTCCTTTTAAAAATTAAATTAAATTAAATTAAATTGTTTTTTAAGTAACCTCTACCCCAACATGAAGCTCGAACTCAAAACCCTAAAGGAGTCACATGCTCTACTGACTGAGACAGCCAGGCACCCCTGTTTCTCATGGGCAACATGGAACAGGAAACATGGGGATCAGCTCTGCCAGTAACTCCATTGTGTCTTAGGCAAGCCACTTAAACTCTTATTATCTGCTGTCTACCTTGCCCCACTCCTCAAGAATAAGCAACATCTGAGAGCAACATGCCAGTGTGGAAAGTGGACACCCAGAGCCTGGGAGGTGCAAAGGCTCTGAGATCCTGGGTCATGTGGCTGTGGAGCGTCCCTGTCCTGAGTTCAACACCAAAGTGGCCCTGAGCCCACCTGCTCCACCCTGCCATCTGACCTTTCATGAACCTGCCCCAAAATACACAGCATGGTGTTCAAAACTCCTTTTGGAGCTTCTAGGAGTTAATTGGTTTCTAACCTTTAACAAAAAAAAAAAAAAAAAAAAAAAAAAAAAGGTGAGACGAGCCCTTCTCTGGTTTTGGACAATGTGTGTGTATTTCCTTGCTCTCTTGCAGGACTTCCTGTTTCTGCAAAAATTCTTCCCCCACCCCATTAGCTCTGGAAGTCGCTGTGCACCCATAATATCTGCCAGTTACTGCATCACATCCTTGCCATGTTCTCTTCTCTTTCTTCCCTGGAGATATTTCCATTGAGTTGTTGGTGTGTCCGCCTGGCACAGTAGACACTTCTGATGGGCGGAACTGCCGAATCTGCTGGGCATGGCTATCTCTTCAGGTGTCAAGCCATGGAGATGGGTGGGGGGCTCCAACTCTCACTTTATTGGACAAACCTTGGAACATCACGTCTCTATATCTGAAACATCCCATTTCTACAAAGCATCACATTTTTAAAAGATTTTATTTATTTATGTGATAGAGATTACACGTAGGCAGAGAGGTAGGCAGAGAGAGAGAGGAGGAAGCAGGCTCCCCACTGAGCAGAGATCCCCATGCGGGGCTCCATCCCGGGACCCTGAGATCATGACCCGAGCCGAAGGCAGAGGCTTTAAACCACTGAGCCACTCAAGTGCCCCAAAGCATCACATTTTTTTAAGGAGCACAAATATTTCTTAATATTATCTTATGAAGTCACAACATTCTCATGGAGGTTTTATTCCAATGTCACAGATCAAGATCTTTTAACCCTGTCAAATGTGATCTTCAGACCAGTGGCATTGGCGTTGCCTGGGAGCTGGGTAGACATGCAACATCTCAAGCATGTGCTGTATCATGCTGTATCATCTACAACTTAAGAGGATTCCCAGGTGATGTGTGTGCACATCAAAGTGGGGAAGCACTGGATTAACATTCAGAACGGTGCCATGACTTTCCCAGAATTTCAGGGCAACATGGTAGCTCAGCGGGGACAGGAACAAAGGCTCTGAGACTCCCAGAGAAATTCCATTCTTACTAGAATCCTTCATTCTCTGCTCGGGGGCACACCCACCCTTTAAGATCAACTCCTGGGTCACCTCTACATTCTCTACATTCTTACCTGGAGGGTCCAGGAATTAGGCACCCTGCTTTTGCTCCTGAAGCCCTTCAGGAGCTCTGCTGTCACTGAGTGGAGAAAATTGAATCACCAAGCATTTTCTTTTTATTTCCATTTTATTTCGTTTCAGTGTTCCAACATTCATTGTTTAGGCACCACACCCAGTGCTCCATGCAATACGTGCCCTCCTTAATACCCACTACCAAGCTCACCCACCGAACCCCCTTCTCCCCTTCAAAACCCTGTTTGTTTCTCAGAGTCCACAGTCTTTCATGATTTGTCTCCTTGGGTATCATGAGATTTGTTGGAAAGAGCTTTATCACTTGGAGTGGGCATACTTGAGCACGAGGGAAACAAAGGGAGCAAAGTTCTGTGCAAAATGGGGAATTTATGTTGATCCTGAGAGTGAGGAAGACGAAGGTGAGTAGAGAAATTAGAAGGAGAAAAAAGGAGGAGAATGTACCAGAACCTCTTGTGAGAGAGGGTACAGTAAGTTTCTAAATTCTTGGTGGAAGTGGATTGCTTTTTTGTTTTGGTTTGGATTTTGGTGGATCCTGGTGAATGGGCTGGGTTTTGCACAAAGTGGATGACTGGGCAACACACTGAAGCAAGAAACTGACCAGTACAGGAGGGGTGAGAGGCCTCAGCAGGACCTGGACTGCACAGTGACTGGGCCAAGTTTTCTCATTCTCAGAATCTCTGGGACTGCTTCCAAATGCTTCTTACGTGAATGAATGCGAGCTGAAGAAATCCATCAATATTATCTAATCCAATCCCCTCTTTTTTGTTTTGGCTTATGCATTGTTGATGTTTAATTTTACTATTTATTTATCTATGTATTAGTGAGTAAATAGATAAATAATACAATATAAATGTATTAATTGAAGATACAGAGAAATCTTTCAAGAGTGAAACAGCTCCCAACAGGGTTGCCCTGACTTTTTTTTTTTTAATATAATTTTTTATTGGTGATGCCCTGACTTTTAATGTTTAAAAATTATCCAGTACAAAAAAATAAAAAAAAAATTTAAAAATATAAAATTATTCAGTACATTAAATGTCCCAACATGAAAATATAAATGTACTGTTTAAAAAAATAATAATAAAGTACACACCAGTATATCCACCATTCAAGTGAAGAAATAACATCAAAGTCCCTTCTAAGTCTTCCTTGTGCCCCTCCCTAACCATGTCTCTTTCCTACCCCCCTCTCACCCTATTAGCTGGTAGATAGCCACGCCTACTTTGAGCGTGACATAAATAGAGTGATACTGAGCTTTTTAGCTCAGCATTTTATTTATGAGATCTATCCATGCAAATGAGTGTATTTGTAATGTCTCCATTCTCACTCTGGTATGCTCCGTTGTATTATTATATCTTGATTCAGTTTAGCCATTATATTGTCAATGGATGTTTGGGTTGCTTTGAGAATTTAGTACTAATATGTACAGTGCTGCAGTGACCAGCCCTGCCCATATCTCCTGATGTACTAGGCCACATTCCATCTGCGGAATCGCTCAGCCACAGAGGATGCCCGCACTCACCTTTACAGTTAAGCAAACCTCTTTTCCAGAGGGATTAAGTTACCTCAGACTTCCAGCAGTCCTATAGAAGAGTTCCCAGAGCTACAAAATCTTTGCCAATACTTGGTATTGTCAGATATAAATTTCCGATCAGCTGTGAGTTTAAACATAGCAGCTCATTACATTTTTAATTTTAATTTCCCTGACTACTAATACGATCATGCACCTTTTTCTGTGTTTATTGGCCATTTGGATTTTCTGCTTTGTGAAGAGATTATTCAAGTCTTTTACTTGTTTTTAAATAATGTTGTGTCTATTTCTTATAGAGTTCTTATAGATTTCAGAAAATGTCTTTATATATAATTTTAGATAAAAGTCTAAAGCTATGTGTGTTGAAAATGTCTTCTCTCAATTTTTGAATTTTTTTCTTTTTCTCTTTATGGGTTTTTCCATGAGAGTTTTGTACTTTAATGTATTTGGATTTATCACTGCTTTTCTTTCTTTTTTTTTTTTTAAGATTTTATTTATTTATTTGACAGAGAGAGATCACAAGTAGACAGAGAGGCAAGCAGAGAGAGAGAGAGGGAAGCAGGCTCCCTGCTGAGCAGAGAGCCCGATGCGGGCCTTGATCCCAGGACCCTGAGATCATGACCTGAGCTGAAGGCAGCGGCCCAACGCACTGAGCCACCCAGGCGCCCTATCAATGCTTTTCTTAAAGATTGATGATCTTTGTGTCTTATTTAAGACATCAACTATATATTATCAACAATAGCCAAACCATGGAAATAATCCACATGTTCATCAAGTGATGAATGGATAAACAAGTTGTGGCATATATATGTATATGTATATATGTATATACATATATATATGTATATATATATGTATATATACATACATACACATATGTATATATATATAAATGAGAATAATATGAATGAATAAATGAATGAAAAGAATGAAATCTTGCTGCTTGCAATGATGTGGATGGTGCTAGAGTATATGTCACATAGCAAGAAGGCAGAAAAAACCTCTCACCAGCCAAGGAATCAGCTGGCACCTTGATCTTGGACTTCTAACCTCCAGAACTGTGGGAAATTAATTTCTGTTGTTTAAACCACCCAGACTGTGGTACTTTGTTCTGGTGTCCCAAGCAGAATAATGTAATATCCTTCCTTACCAGGAGAAAATGTCTCCCTGTATTAACTTTTTAAGGTTATAGATCTTTTCCTTTCATGTTTACATCTTTAGTCTACCTGGATATACTGTTTTTATAAGTGAAGTACATGGTTAAATATTTTTCATATAGCTAATCAGTACATTCAGCATTTGTAAAAATTTTTTTCTTTTTTCACTAGGCTACCAATGCCAACTGGGTCATAAAACAATTTCCAACCACAGTGTGTTTGTTTATCAGCTCTATCTTTGGTCCTTTGATCTACGATTCCCCATATAAAAGGTCTTAACCTACCAAACCTGTAAAATAATTTCTAGACCCCCATATCATTTTTATTCAGCAGTATCTTGGCTGTTTGTAGGCATTTATATTTCTAAATAATTATTAGAATTAGTTTTTCAATCGCAGAAAAATATTGTGAGGATTTTTAAATAATTATATCAAATTCTTAAATCAGTTTGGGGAGAACTGATAGTTTTTGCTATTTATGTAGTCTTCTAAAGCACGAATGCAACATATTTCTATACTTACTTAGGAGTTCTTTAATATCTTCTAATAAAGTTTTATAATTTTCTGTATAAAAGTTCCTGTACTTTTTTATGAGGTTTATATCTCAATACTTCATATTTATTGATACCATAATAAAAGGAATCCTTTTAAAATTACATTTTATGTCTGTTGCTGAGATACAGCAATGCAATGGAATTGTATTACCAGCTTTTCATTCAGCAATCTTACAAAATCATCATGCTAACTTTAATATTTCATTTATGAACTGCCTTGCATTTCTGACAGTTGTACATCTGCATTTGTAGATTCATTTGGGTTTTTTCCCCACATCCTCTGTAAGCAATGACATCTTTGTTTCTTCTTTTCTAGTCCTTATGTCATTTATTTCTTGTTTGTATTATGCAGATTAGTATCTCTCATACCAGGTAGAAGTGGTGATAGAATAGGCATATTTTTCTTATTTCCTAATTTCAAAGAGATTAGTTTTAGCATTTCTTCATCCATAATGGTAGTTGGTATAGGTTTTTATAGCTATATTTTAAAATTAAAGAAATTTTAATAACCTTTTTAATGAAGTTTTTTTCTCTTAAAATTTTTTCATGCAGTGTGATAGACATATGGGACAGGCTTATATCATAAATATAGGAATTTCTATATCCTGAACCCCTCTTTATGACCGGCAACATCAAGAGACAGAATATTACTAGTTTCTGAATGGCCCCTTTCCATCTTATAAGTCACCCCACAGACGTAACCCATCTTCTGACCCCTGCTGCCATAGACTAGTTTTACCTGTTTTTTGGTCCCTATTTAAGTGATATAGTAGTAAGCTGTATTTGTTTCCGACTTCTTTTGCACAACATTGTAAGATTTATCCACACTATTTTGTAGAATCATACGTCATTCATTCTCATTGCTGCTGTGTATTCCATTCCATTCCAAAATACCAGAATCTATCTATTCTACTACTGCCTGACACTTGGGTGGTTTCCAGTAGTCTATTATGAATAGTGCTATGAATATTCCAATACATTTTTTATGAAATATACACTTGTGTTGGATACATATCTCAGAGGAGAGTTGATAAACCATAGCATATGTGCATGTTCCATTCCAGCAGAAGATGCCAAACTATTTTCCAGAGAATTTGCAATGGTTTACACGCCCACCAACAGAGCGGAGGGTCTCACCATAAAAACTGAAATTTATCAGTTTGCTTGCATCTGTCGAGATGATCATGTGACCGTCTGATTTTTTTCCCCATTTATCTTGAATGTGGTGAATGACACTTGGATTTTTTCTTTCATTACTGGGACAAATCCAGCTGCGTCGAGATGGGCAAATTGCTTTGTACAGTGCTTGACCGAGCGTGCTGCTGTTTGTTTACAGTTTTTATCTCTGTCTTCACTGGTGGAGTTTGGGTTCTTTTTTTTTTTTTTTTTAGATTTTATTTATTTATTTTTCAGAGACAGAGGAAGAGAGAGTGAGTGAGCATAGGCAGACAGAGCAATAGGCAGAAGCAGAGGGAGAGGCAGGCTCCCTGCCGAGCAAGGAGCCCGAGGTGGGGCTCAATCCCGAGATGCTGGGATCATGACCTGAGCCAAAGGCAGACACTTAACCAACTGGGCCATCCAGGAGTCCCAAGTTCTATTTTCTTTCGGGAATAATCCTAGCCTCCTAAAGGGCTATGAATGCTAAGATAAACGCTTGAAGGCCTCCATCTCCAACAATCTTTGATTCCCACATTCTTCAGAACTGGTCAGAAAATTGCAGATTCGACTTTCCACCTGTTAACACGACAGATGCTTCAGCCAGGCATTCCCCAGCTAGAAGAATGAAGTTCTGCTCTGCCATTAGTTCTTTCAGGAATCCTTGGTGATGTATGCTTGTATGCTAAAGCCCCTGATTTAGTTGAGCTCTTACTCAATTGAAAGGGATAAATGGAAAGCAAGGAAGAAAGCCTCTGCATGTATGAACCTGATGCCCACCTAACTTTGCTAGCACTGGATGTCTCGAAAATGCCTCTAGTTTGCAGTGGGGAGATTCTCTGGGGAGATTCTCTCCTGTTGTCCTGATCCTGCCCTCTCTGGGGTGATGCACAATGGATAGGTCCTGGACCACAAGGCCCAAGCTCTCCCACCCACCCCTTACTCACTAACCACAGTGCTCCCACACAGGAAATTAGTGAAAATAAGAATTTATGCTTCCTGAACCAAGGCAGTACAGACATTTTTCAGTGTATCATCTTCGAGAGAATTTCTTCCACAAAAGCTTCCAGAACAGCAGCCCTGAGAGTTTGACAAAAAATAGGATATTTTCATGGTCTTGAAGGGGTGCCTGGGTGGCTCAGTGGGTTAAGCTGTTGCCTTCGGCTCAGGTAATGATCTCAGGGTCCTGGGATCGAGTCCCGCATCGGGCTCTCTGCTCAGCGGGGAGCCTGCTTCCTCCTCTCTCTCTCTGCCTACTTGTAATCTCTCTCTGTCAAATAAATAAATAAAATCTTTAAAAAAAAAAGAATCTCCACACAAATGGCTATTAATAAGAAAGAAAAAAGAAAGTCTTTACTACTAGTAAACATCTTAATCAAGTGAACAAGGTTAATACCACCAGCACTGGGACTACCTGACTTCATTTCTATGGTATTTCTGCCAAAAATGCTCAATCTAGACCTAATCATAAGGAAATAGCAGACAAACCCAAACTGAGCAACCTTCTGAAAAATAACTCGCCTGTGTTCTTTTAAAAATGTTAGTGTCGGTTTTCCCAGCACCATTTATTGAAGAGACTGTCTTTTTTCCACTGTATATTTTTTCTTGTTTTGTCGAAGATTATTTGACCATAGAGTTGAGGGTCCATATCTGGGCTCTCTACTCTGTTCCACTGGTCTATGTGTCTGTTTTTATGCCAGTACCATGCTGTCTTGGTGATCACAGCTTTGTAGTAAAGCTTGAAATCAGGTAACATGATGCCCCCAGTTTTATTTTTGTTTTTCAACATTTCCTTAGCAAATCAGGTTCTCTTCTGATTCCATACAAATTTGAGGATTATTTGCTCCAGCTCTTTGAAGAATACCGGTGGAATTTTGATCGGAATAGCATTAAAAGTATAGATTGCTCTAGGCAGTATAGACATTTTAACAATGTTTATTCTTCCAATTCAAGAGCATGGAATGGTCTTCCATCTTTTTGTGTCTTCTTCAATTTCTTTCATGAGTGTTCTGTAGTTCCTTGAGTACAGATCCTTTACCTCTTTGGTTAGGTTTATTCCCAGGTATCTTATGATGCTTGGTGCTATAGTAAATGGAATCGATTCTCTGGGCAGCTATATGTAGAAGAATGAAACTCGACCATTCTCTTACACCGTACACAAAGATAAACTCAAAATGGATAAAAGACATCAATGTGAGAGGTCTGATTCCATCAGAATCCTAGAGGAGAACATAGGCAGTAATCTCTTCGATATCAGCCACAGCAACTTCTTTCAAGATATGTCTCCAAAGGCAAAGGAAACAAAAGTGAAGATGAACTTTTGGGACTTCATCAAAATCAAAAGCTTCTGCACAGCAAAGGAAAGTCAAGAAAACAAAGAGGCAACCCACGGAATGGGAGAAGATATTTGCAAATGACAGTACAGAAAAAAAGTTGATATCCAGGATCTATAATGAACTCCTCAAACTCAACACACACAAAACAGGCAATCATATCAAAAAATGGGCAGAAGATATGGACAGACACTTCTCCAATGAAGACATACAAATGGCTATCAGACACATGAAAAAATGTTCATCATCACTAGCCCTCAGGGAGATTCAAATTAAAACTACATTGAGATATCACCTTACACCAGTTAGAATGGCCAAAATTAGCAAGACGGGAAACAACATGTGTTTGAGAGGATGTGGAGAAAGGGGAACCCTCTTCCACTGTTGGTGGGAATGCAAGTTGGTGCAGCCTCTTTAGAGAACAATGTGGAGATTTTTCAAGAAATTAAAAATAGAGCTTCCCTATGAACCTGCCATTGCACTCCTAGGTATTTACCCCAAAGATACAGATGTAGTGGAAAGAAGGGCCATCTGTACCCCAATGTTCATAGCAGCAATGGCCACGGTCGCCAAACTGTGGAAAGAACCAAGATGCCCTTCAACGGATGAATGGATAAGGAAGATGTGGTCCATATACACTATGGAGTATTATGCCTCCATCAGAAAGGATGAATACCCAACTTTTGTAGCAACATGGACGGGACTGGAAGAGATTCTGCTGAGTGAAATAAGTCAAGCAGAGAAAGTCAATTATCATATGGTTTCACTTATTTGTGGAGCATAACAAAAAGCATGGAAGACATGGGGAGTTAGAGAGAAGGGGGTTGGGGTAAATTGGAAGGGGAGGTGAATCATGAGAGACTATGGACTCTGAAAAACAATCTGAGGGGTTTGAAGTGGCGGGGGGGTGGGAGGTCAGGGTACCAGGTGGTGGGTATTATAGAGGGCACGGATTGCATGGAGCACTGGGTGTGGTGAAAAAATAATGATACTGTTATGCTGAAAATTAATAAATGAAAAAAAAATGTTAGGGGCGCCTGGGTGGCTCAGTGGTTTGGGCTGCTGCCTTCGGCTCGGGTCATGATCTCAGGGTCCTGGGATCGAGCCCCGCATCAGGCTCCCTGCTCCGCAGGAAGCCTGCTTCCCTCTCTCTCTCTCTCTCTCTCTCTCTCTGCCTGCCTCTCTGCCTACTTGTGATCTCTGTCTGTCAAATAAATGAATAAAATCTTAAAAAAAAAAATGTTAGTGTCGGGGCACCAGCTCAGGTCATGGTCTCAGGGTCCTGGGATCAAGCCCTGCATCAGGCTCTCTGTTCATCAGGGAGACTGCTTCCCCCTCTCTCTCTTCCTGCCTCTCTCCCTACTTGTGATCTCTGTGTGTGTGTGTCAAATAAATAACTAAAATCTTTAAAAAATATATTAGTGTCTTGGAACACCTTGGTGGCTCAGTTGGTTAAGATTCTTTCTTCAGCTCAGGTCATGATGTCAAGGTCTGGGGATCAAGTCCCACATCAGGCTCTCTGCTCAGCTGGGCATCTGCCTCTTCCTTTAACTCTCCCCCTGTTCTCTCTCTCTTTGCCTCTCTTTCTTGAATAAACAAATAAAATATTTTTTAAAATGTCAATGTCTTAAAAAACAATGAGAAGCAGAGGCAGAGTTTCAGATCAAAGACAAGTTGAAGTACTAGACAGTTAAATGCAAGGCATGGCTGTGGATTAGATCCTGAACCAGGAAAAAGGTACTATAGAGGACATTACTGTGATAATTGGTGAAATTGTAAAATAAAGTTCTTAGAAAGCATTACCATGAAATGCTAAATTTCTTGATCTTAATAGCATCATGGTGACATAAGAGAATGTCCTTTTCAGGAAATTCGCACTGAAAAGTTTAGGGATGAAAGAACATGATGCCTACAGATTTTCTCCAATGATTCAGAAAATCTTTTATTTCACATGCAAAGAGAGAAAATGATAAAGGACATATGTAAAAATGTTAACACTTGGTTAATCTGGGAGAATACACCAGAGCTCTTTGTAAATTCTCACAATCTTTCTTTTCTGCATGTGATTTCAAAATAAAAACTTTAAAAAGACTTCCATGTCTAGTAAAGAGGAAACCACAGAAGTAAAATGATAAGAGTTTCTTGGTGATTAGGAATAGAACATGTAGTTATTAACATATATTTGGTGCTAGATCTCTGCAGAATAAAGTGCTTCTTTTTTTTAACAGCCCCCTTAAGACAGGGATCACCACCCATCTTGTACAGATGAGAATGATGAGGTGTGGGGGTTTTGAAATAAAACACCCAGTGTCACCCAGCAAGTAAACAGCAGGGCTGGGATTTCACTCAGGTCTGGATGACTCCAAAACCTTCAGGTGCCAAAAATTCCCTGAATTTTGACCATGATAAAGACTGACCAGAAGAGAAGGTGGCATTTTTGTCCTCTTCATTGTGAGCTGTTGGGTCTTGATGCATCCTGGGCTCTCTAAGACCTACCTCATGGTAGGCACTGCCTTGGATGTATTGGGTGGAGACCTGAAAAGAGCAAGATATGAATCTGGTAAGAAAGACAGCCCAAAGAACATGACAGTGAACATGAACAAGATCTATAGTGAGAACAAGGATTCTGGTAGCCCAGATGAGAAAGACTTAAGGGATGATAAATTGTGAGGAAGTGACAAGGAAATGTATGAGAGAATTAATGGAAACCAAGGACTATTTTAGCATGGTTTGTTTATGCAAACTCATCTTGATGTTCAACTTCCTATCTTTGATAAGAGTCATTCTCTAGTACAAGGTGGGCACCTTCATCAAAGGGAAATTTATCCCCCTGCCTTTAGACAAATGGGGAAGGGCAGAGAATTCTTCCTGCTTTGATTAATTCTCAGTTGCCTTTAGTTCAAAATGATCCTTATGCCAAAGTGACATATTTTGGGGTGGCACCTCCTTGAAGCCCAAACCTCCTTCCCTTTGTTAAAATGTCATATAAACTCTGAAGTATAACCACTTTTTTTGAGTTTCACTCCTTTTCTCTGAGTTCACATACATGTAAATATTAATAAAAATTATGTACCTTTTCTTTTGTTAATCTGTCTTTTGTTAGTTTAATTCACAGACCTCCCTGGGTTCAGAACTCAAGAGGGTAGAGGAAAGATTTTTCTCCCCAATATCTGCTTCATAAACCAGATCTGTTTTACCAACCTGGACTTCCCTTGTATATCACTTTTTGTAAGATAGGTGGTTTTTGTTCTGTAAGTCTTTGGGAGAGAATTCTAAGTGTGGGTTAGTAAACTCATCTACAATGTAATCATCAAATCATTTACAAAATGTAAACTTCTCTGTTTTAAGTTTGCTATTGATAATCATTGTCTATTTCTTTAAAAACTTACTGAGAAAAGGTGAAAGATTTAAACAATCTGAAGAGAAATTATAGTAGCTAAACCAGAATGGCTAAAATTAACAACTCAGGAAACAACAGATGTTGTCGAGGATGCAGAGAAAGGGGAACCTTCTTACACTATTGGTGGGAAAGCAAACTGGTGCAGCCAATCTGGAAATCAACTGGAAGTTCCTTAAAAAGTTAAAAATAGAGCTAACTTGTGACCCAGCAATTGCACTATTAGGTATTTATCCAAAGGATACAAACATAGTGATTTGAAGGGACACATGCATCCCAATGTTTGTAACAGCAATGTCCACAATAACCAGAATATGGAAAGAGTCCAGATGTCCATCAACAGATGAATGAATATAGAAGATGTGGTATATATGTACAATGGAATATTAGTCAGCCATCAAAAAGAATGAACTCTTGCCATTTGCAACAATGTGGATGGGACTAGAGGATTTTTCTTTTTAAAGATTTTACTTATTTATTTGAGAGAGAGAGAGAGAATGAGCAGGGGGAGGGGCAAAGGAAGAGGGAGAAGCTGATTCCCTGTTGGGCAAGGAGCCTGATGTGGGACTCCATCCCAGAACCCTGGGATCATGACCTGAGCCAAAGGCAGACACTTAACTGTCCAAGCCATGAAGGCTCCCAGAACTAGAGGTTATTATGCTAAGTGAAATAAGTCATTCAGAGAAAGACAAATACCATGTGATTTCATTCATATGTGGAATTTAAGAAACAAAACAGATGAACATAAAGGAAGGGAAGCAAATATAAAATAAGATGGAAATTGAGAGGGAGGCAAACCATAAGAGATACTGAACTCTATGAAACAAAACTGAGGGTTGCTGGAGGGGGAGAGATAATTGGGTGATGGGAATTAAGGAGGTCACTTGATGTAATGAGCACTGGGTGTTATATGCAACTGATGAAATCGCTGAATTCTACCTCTGAAGCTAATACAAAAATAAATTTTAAAAAGGATTTTTTTTAAAGTATGAGAAAACAATATACCAGTGTCAAAGAAAACTTTAAAAATAAAGAGAAGTAATCTAATACATGACCATTTTTACTTCTGCCTGTTTCATTCAGGAATGTGATCACACATATCCAGGTCTTGGCACACACAGTCATCGTTATACATGCCACTTTCATTTGCTCTTCTTCATAAAGAGTATTCTGGGTTTCCACATAGTTTTCATAATGATTTTTCCCTTTCATTATTCATCATTCTTCAGAGAGTCATTGCTAAATTCCTGAAAGGGAAACTCCTATAATTTTGCTTTTTTACTCATCAAATGACCAGAGTGATGCTGGGCATAGGCTAGGTCCTCAGCAAGTGTAGCTTTGAGAGAAAAATAAAGGATGTTGGTAAAAGCTAAATTCCAGGAATAAAGGACCAGCAAAAGGCTGAGAGATCTAATCAGTTCTTCTTGCATACTACATGGTATATACATTTCCCGAACATGCAACTAAAAAAACAAATATTGTCCTATTAGCTCGTACTATTAACTGCACATTTCTCCATGTTCAACTCTTTGAAGAAATATTGTGGTTGTACCTTTGATTGTATGCAGGCAGTGTTCCTGACTACTCTTATACAGGAAATAAATATTTTGTAGTAAGAAAAATCTCTTTATTGAGGCTTTTTATTGCAATCTATGTGAAGAATTAAATTGTATGTATATATACATATTAATTACTATAATTGATACATATTTATATATAACCTACAAGCATATTAAATTATATATGCCATATATTAAATATATGATTAAATTATGCATTAATATATAAATGGGAAAGTATTTTTCTGATAAACTGGCTTTATTATTAATAACACATGATTTTATTAAACTCATGCTTCTGTCTACCACTTTTTGTTAAGCCAATGCTTTGTACCCTGAAAATTATTGGTGGACTTAGAGTTGTAAAATGTAGAAAACCCTAAAAGATTCCCCCTAGTTTTACCCACAACTCTTTGTAATGTGAACATATGAGAATTTTAAAAATACGGTACAATGCAGAAAAAAACTGAGGCTATGCTTTGGAAGACCTGAGTGCAAGCTCTGGCTCTTCCACTGACTTGCTGTGTGTTTTGGGGTCAATTACTTCACCTCTCTGGACTTAAATATTCCCATTTATAAAAATAGAGTTCAGTTCATTGGCCTGAGGTCATTTTCTGCCTAATGCTTTATGAAAAGTGAATGTGATAGCAATAATTTACACACTTACACTTAAAGTTCATTTAAACAGTTCATTTAAACAGTCTTCTCTTTCCCTTTATTTTGGGAAAAATGAGGTAGAATGTGACATTTATTGCTTGCCAGATGGAGAATGACCTCCCCTTGCAACATAGCTGCCTCAGAGGAGGTCTTTATCAGATCTTAAGCAAGAGAAGGCTAGCCAGACAGGGGAGGTACAGCTGCTTCTGTCAGCAAAGGAGACACAGGGAGAACTAGCCATTATCCATGGTTCTCAGAAGTTTGGGCACATAACTCACAATGTGGTATTCCCGTAGGGTATTTACTCCCATCTCTCATGTTTTTAAAGGAACTTTGACTTTGCAATCATGCACACCCAGGAACTGCATGATCATGTGAGTCTTTCTAATACAGAGGCTCAAGTCAGGTCTCTTCAGCAGATAGACTTCCCTAGGTGCAGACATCAAAGAAGATAGCTGTGGTGTGGCCACCTATCAGTTTGTTCTGGTGGATCCATGACAAAATCACTTGGTCAGAGATATTGGCCCAGGGTGTCATTTCCCCATCTGTGACTGACATGCCCGCCCCACATCTGTCATAGTGACTACTGTAGTTAGCTGCCCTGCCAGACACCCCAGCCCCTCTTTCTGTCCCCAAAGAGCGCGGTGCAGTGAGCCCATTTCAACTGCACTCAATCCCTAGCACAGCACTTTTTAAAGATTTTGAAGCTTCCTTCATCAATTTATTTTTCATTCTGAGGTGAACTCCACATGGTGGAGTTGGATTTATGTGGGATGTCACTGATAGATCTGATCCAGCATTTCTGTGCTCTGATGAACTTAAATTCTTTCTTCTATCTCTGCCAAGAGTTTTTTTTTTTTTCTCTTTTGGCCATTCAGTGTTACTTAGGGAAGTCCAAAAATGAATCCAGGTTTGGATTAGCCAATTCAGCAAAGTGTTAGCCATTGTTTGGCCACAAAGCTGATCTCCGATGAAAGTAGACATATCAACGACTCCATCAAAATCCCAAATTTCATTCTTCCTCCTTGGCTCAGCAGCCATTTCCACACAATCTCAAGACTTTTTTTTTATAATTTAAAAAAATTTCTGTAGGTCCTTCAGAGTGCCACACTATTCTCTATATTCTGAGTTATTTTACTCCCATGGTTAAAATTACTTTAGACTCTGGAAAAATATGGCCTGAAGGGAGGTTTTCACTAGGTTGCATGGGGCCTGGGTATTCATCCATGTCCTTCAAGTCCTCAGAATCTGCAGGTAATATCATTCCTATTGTCAGGACCCTGATTTTTAAAAATCACAGTGTTACTAGGTGTTTACTTAAAGGATACAAAAGTACTGATCTAAGGGATTCATGCACTCAGTTGTTTATAGCAGCATTATAAATAATAGCTAAACTATGGAGAGAGCCCAAATGTCCTTCAAGTGATGAACAAATAAAGATGTGTTATACACACACACACACACACACACAGAGAGAGAGAGAGAGAGAGAGAGAGAGAGAGGAATATTAGTCAGCCATCAAAAAGAATGAAATATTGCCATTGTCAATGATGGGGATGGAGCTAGAGTGTAATATGTTAAGTAAAATAAGTCAGTTAGAGAAAGAGAAATATCATATGATTTCACTCATGTAGGATTTAGGCAATAAAACAGATGAACATATGGAAGGAGGGGTAAAAAGAAAGAGTGAGATGGAGGCAAACCATAAGAGACTCTTAATAATAGAGAACAAACTGAAGATTGATGTTTGATGTGGGTGGGAGATGAACTAAATGGTTGGTGGGGATTAAGGAGGGCACTTGTGATGAGCACTGGGTATATGAATCACAAAATTCTACTCTTGAAACCAGTATTACACTATATGTTAACTAGCTAGAATTTAAATAAAAATTTGAAAGAAAAGGATAAAAATAAAAGCACAGTGCCCTGTATTTCACAAAGAGACCCAGAGAAATGATGCACACAATTGTTATTATGATTCAGAAACCCACAGAATCTGTTTCTGAGTGAGGTCCTCTATACCTCTACCAATGGTTTGCAACCAGGTGGTGCTACTCCTTGAAGGGGCATTTGGAAATGTTGATGGTAGTCCTGTTGTAAGAACAGCTGAGGGTTGTGTGGTGTCTCTGGGGTGTCTTGATTGGATGGGGTCTCCCCAAGTGTGGGGCACCCTGATTGGATGGCGGCCAGTGGCAGGGATGGTAAAAGAATTCATCTGAGGCAGAACAAAGGAGATAGAAGTTTATGGAATACACCACAAGGGAGTGGAGGACAGGACGACAGAGGAGAGATTGTCTGCAACAAGACAGTGGGTGGGGCTCTTTTTAAAGGGGGAAAGATGAGGAGCTGTGACAACATATAGAATTCTCCCATTTTTGGTCACTGTGCCTAGTTGTAAGTAGCCCATTGGTCAGTTAGGGTCTATGGGTATTTTGAGGTGGGTTGCCTGATGGGTCTTTTCTACATTCAGCCAGTTTGCCTGAAAGAAGGCTCCACAGGTTGTGATTGGTATTTAGGGCCCCAAGGCAAAAAATGTTAAACATCCTGTGAAATCAGGACTCTGAAATCAGGAGATGAATTAAGGCACTCGTGGGCATCTCTCAGGAACCAAACAACAATCTCTTTTTTGGACACCACCATGAGAATTGCAGAACCCCTTTCTAGCCATGGTCATTCTCCTTAAGATGCAAAATCTCAGGTGGCCAAGTCTGATTGGTTTTCCTAGGCTCAGCCTTGGACAAAGATTAGACCTGAGGCACCACAATGAACAGTCTTTTGGTTCCCCCAAAGGAAAAGGAGGTTTTTCACATTAAGAGAAGTAAAATGGACAGTGAGTGGGTAGACACAGAGTCAACAATGTTAGCAAACAAAACAGATGCCCACTGTGGTTAGAGTCAGCCAGACAGTCTTGATCAGATCACTTCTAGGTCAGAAGATTGATCAGAATTCTTTCAATTATAAGAGACATAAGCTCAGCTGAAGCCAGTTAATTGTACTAGCCTGAAACTGTGAGATCCACCACCATCTTAGTCTATTTCCATCCACCATACTGGGCACATAACAGGCCCTTTCTATCTGGAAGCTGGTGACATTTACGTCTGGGAGATTTTCTTTAATTATGTCTTTGCTAATTCCTTCCCCTTTGTTATCTCTGTGTTCTTTGTGGAACTTCTAGAACCTGGATGCTGGACCCTAACATTGGTTCTTCGATTGTCTTTTCTCTGTTTTCCCATATGTTGTCTTTCTGCTGTCCTTCACAGGAGACATCCTTAACTTTACTTTCTTTTTTTTTTTTTTTAAAGATTTTATTTATTTATTTGACAGAGAGAGATTACAAGTAGGCAGAGAGAGAGAGGAGGAAGCAGGCTCCCTGCTGAGCAGAGAGCCCGATGTGGGACTCGATCCCAGGACCCTGAGATCATGACCTGAGCCGAAGGCAGTGGCTTAACCCACTGAGCCACCCAAGCGCCCTTAACTTTACTTTCTAAACCTTCAGTTGATCTTTAAAATCTGATAGCATGTTTCTAATGTCCAGAACCACTTTTGCACTATAAATGTTCCTTTTGGTAGCATTTAATTCTCATTTTCTGGGTGTTGTGACTTGTTATTTTCTCCGCGGCATTTATAGTTTTTAAGTTCTCTTATATCTGCGTAGCCTCTGTTTCCTCAAAACCTTTGTTTCCTGTCAGTGTGTTTGGTCGCTGTCTTTCATATTGGAGCCTTTCCTCTCATGTGTAGTGGTTCTTAGCAGTCTGTCTGTTGGCAGGTCTGAGTACGTGAACAGTTTGTCAGCTGAGAACTTCACCAAGTATTGCCTGTTTGGACTGTTGGGTCGGGGAGCCACGATGCCGATGGCCTTGCGTGTTTCCTCATGGACCCATCAGAGCCTAGTGAGAAGACTTCCTCTCTCCACCTGTTGACAGATGGAGGCCAGAGGGCCTTACCTGGGTGTGCATAAGGTCACTTAATCCTCTCTCCTTAGAAGGCCAATCTACTGTAGGGCTGAAGGAGGGGCAGCCACCTGGTACATGGAATAAAGAAGGGGGCCTAGGGATGAGGCCTCCTTATTAAATAGCTTTCTACAAATTCCCTCCATTTCAACTATCTTCTCATCCACTTGAAGACATCATTCTAGAGACACAAAGACAGAGCAGACTGGACCCATCTGTTCTAAACACCCTCAGTATGACACTATAACCATTAGCATCAAAAATTTGTATAATTTGCTTTATGCCTGTCACCCACTGTATCTGACCCTACAGGACAGAAGCCTTGCCAACGTCATCCCCCACTGTATCCTCACAACCCAGCCTAGAAACCCTCATGTGGTTAGCACTTAATAAATATTTAGAGGATTAATGAAAAGAATGAATGTATGAACAGAGTCACTACTTCTAGAACTAAAACAACTTGAAAATTTTAAATGCCAGTTCTTTATAGTTTTCTCATCATTTCAAATCTCTAAGGATACAGTCTTAAGGTATCCCCATTATTCCATATAATGTAAATATTTAAAACATTCATTAATAGGAAGTACTTGGGGATATCTACAGTGGAGGCCGAGGGCAGGCCACCCCAAAAAGCATACTGATTATTTTGAATGAATGCTACTGATGAAACAGTCATTGCAAGAAGAAAAGCATGATCTCCCTTTGTCTTCAGAAAGCAGAAATAAATCTCCCATGTGAAAGGTACTCTCTCTGTACCAGGAGGTGGAGACATCCTTTTCACCAGGGATAGGGCATCTAAAGTTAAAAAGACTATATTAACAAAACTTGTTACTTTCACTAATTTACTACCCAAATCCTGTTTAAAATTCTTTGCTAGGGGCACCTGGATGACTCAGAGGGTTGGGCCTCTGCCTTCTCAGGGTCCTGGGATCAAGCCCCACATCAGGCTCTCTGCTTGGCAGGGAGCCTGCTTCTCCCTCTCTCTGCCTGCCTCTCTGCCTACTTGTGATCTCTGTCAAATAAATAAATAAAATCTTAAAAAAAAAAATAAAATTTTTGCTAACTGAATCTCCCAAACATATATTTTCTTTGTCTTGTCAATTTCTCACAGACTTACATCTTTGTCTAAAATGTATAAAAACTGCATTGGGTGGGTGGGGGGAGGGTCCCAATTTCATTATTAGGTCTGTATATGCATATAATTAAGCATTGTTTTCTTTCTCCTGTTAATCTGTCTTATGTTAATTTCATTTTTAGACCAGCTATAAGAATTTTGAAAGGTAAAGAAAAAATTTTCATTCCTAACAGAGCCCATCCTCAAAGTCCCAGTAATGCTCTATTATAGCATATCCTACAAAACCATATGATGTGATTAGACAGGATAGGTCCCCTAACTTGTAAAAAGTCAGTCAAAAACTCACTATGTAAAGCATGTATACTCATATCACAGAAGTTGTTGGTGCCAGTTCCATGTCAAACCACAAAATACTGAGGCATGTGGAAATGGAAAGCCGTGTTCCTTAAAACTATAAAATGCCTAAATAGCCAAAGCAGAAACATGGGTATGTTTCTTAAAGAGATCCCTCTGAACTCTGCAATGTTCATTAGTGGTCATAGAAGTTGTGTTGAACCAGCTATGGGACAGAGCTTTGGAGCTTTTTTCTTTGGAGGGATTGGTGGTGATTTGATATAACGGTGCATTTCAGGAGTCATCTTTTTCTCATAAGCTATGTAACCCAGTACCTGAAGACTCAGCACTACTCTTTCCTGATCTTGCTTGTTTATTTACACCTTTAAACTATGGTGTTGTTTTGTAGTTTGCGTGGTATATTAAGGTCCTCCAGGAAAAAACAGAATTAACTAGATGTATGTATACATAGAAAGAGAGATTTATTTTAAGAAATTGGTTATTGTAGGGCGCCTGGGTGGCTCGGTGGGTTAAGCCACTGCCTTCGGCTCAGGTCATGATCTCAGGATCCTCGAATGGAGCTCCACATCGGGCTCTCTGCTCACGGGGAGCCTGCTTCTGCCTCTCTCTCTGCCTGCCTCTCTGCCTACTTGTGATATCTCTCTCTCTCTCTCTCTGCCAAATTAAAAAAGAAAGAAAGAAAGAAAGAAAGAAAGAAAGAAAGAAAGAAAGAAAGAAAGAAAGAAAGAAAGAAATTTGTTATCGTGATTGTGGAGGCTTGGCAGATCCAGAACCTGCAGGGTCCAACAGCAGGCTGGAGACCCAGGGATGCTGCAATTCAGGTTCAGATGGTTTGCCAGCAGAAGTCCCTCTCCTTCTGAGGAGGTCAGTCTTTTTCTATTAAAACCTTCAACTAATTGAATGAAGCCCACACACATTATGGATAGTAATCTACTCAAAGCCCATGGATTTAAATGTTAATGTCATCTAAAAAACACCTTCACAGAAGCATTTAAAATGTTTGACCAAATATATGGATGCTGTCACCTAGCCAAGTTGACACATAAATTAACTATTGCATATGGTGATTATTAAACTGTTAATAGGATTTTTCTAAGTTTTGGAGACTAGATGAAGAAGAAGGCAATTGATTTTAATTAAGATCCTCTCCCAAAGCTTTGGGAAGCGTGTCAATGATAAAAGTGGCAAATGCTATTAAAAATACATTTTGAAATGGGCACCTGGGTGGCTCAGTCATTAAGCATCTGCCTTCAGCTCAGGTCATGATCCTGGGGTCCTCAGATCGAATCCCAGTCCGGCTCCCTGCTCTGCGGGAAGCCTGCTTCTCCCTTTGCCACTGACCCTCCTTGTATTCCCTCTATTGCTGTTTCTTTCTTGGTCAAATAAATAAAATCTTTTTTAAAAAATGCATTTTGAAATATGTTTTCCCAGAGAGTTTTCCCTCCAGAACTCATTGAGTGTGTTTGTACAGCAGGAGGTGGACTTGAGAGGCTGTCGATTCTGGAGGCCATATTTGACTTCGGCTGTGTAGATGATTTCCAATGCCCTCCAGAATGCGGGGGCCTCCCTGTATGGCCAAAGGTGAGAAACAAAGGCTTCTCTTAAGCCACATCACTTCCTCCTGTCTTTAGAGCTAGGGTAGAGGAGATTGAATAAAAGCCAAAATATCCTAATTCTTGGAATTTGCAAATGCAACCTTATTTGGAAAAAGGAACTTCACAGATGTGATTAAGTCAAGGATCCTGAGATAGAAAGATTGTTGCAGATTACCCAGGTGACCCTCAGTGCAATCTCTGAATCCCTATAACGTAGAAGCAGAGAGAGATCTCGGGTAGCACACAGAGGAGAAGATGGTGGGAAGGTAGAGAAGAGATTGGAGTGATGTAACCACAAATTCAGGATTGCTGGGTGGCCACCAGGAGCTGCACTGGGGCAAACAATGACTCTCCTTTAGAGCCCTGGAGAACTCAGTTCTGCTGAATTTCAGTCATCTGGACTCCAACTATAAGAGAATACATTTCCAAGTTGGTGGTAATTTGTTCTACAGCAGGCTTAGAAAAACTGCTACAAGGGGTGAGAGCAGACAGGTGCCCAGTCCTACAAGGCCCACGCCAGCCCCATACAATGGCCTAGGAACCACAGCAAGGGCCTTGTCCTTCAGGTCTAGCTGTTCAAGGACGCTTCAACAATTTCTCCAATTCTTCAGTTAACCCCACATCTTCATCTTGCCTTGCACGCCATTCAATGATTTATGGAGAAGTTGCTGTGCACGGGGTCCTGTGCTAAGTATGGAGAAGCAAAAGGATCTCAAGGAACTCACAATAAAGACTCCTTAGGGTAGAGATCAGCCCCAGAAGCACCTCTGCTGACTGAGGTTGCCTCTGCCCAAGTCAAGTTGCTTGATAGAGAACTCGGACCGCTCTACCAATTCAGGAAAGGTGGCGGACAGAAACCACAGACCATTCTTCCTGACTCCCCTCGGCCTCCACTGTGTTACCTTGCACAAAGCACTCCTTCTGTGCCAGGTGTTGTGCTATCATTTGGCCCAACCTGGAACCTGGGCTTGGGGAAATGCTACTTTAGTCCCTCAGGACGGCTTGGCTGGGTTGCAAAAGGGTACATGGCTCCTTCCTACTGCTGCGGGTGGAACAGGTATCATAGTTTTTGCCATTGTGATATGAGTCAGCAGTACCTGTGGGCCCTGTGTCTCACCATCTGTGAACCATTGATCTTTGCTTATCATGTACAAAACTCAGCTAAAGTATCCGGGGTTTTCCCCAAATTGCGTCAGAGCATGAATGATGTTGGTGAGGGGAGTTACCCAGGTATGAATTCAGGCATTGGCAGGTATTTCTAAGAGATAAAATTTGTGAGGCAAAAAGGTTGGATTCATGGGCCATGAGGCAAAATTTAGAGGAATATGTAGCCATTTTAAATTGTATCCAAACTGAAATGTAGCAGTGACATGAGTATGGGTATCCTCCACACTGGGAGCTCTTACTTTCCTTCAAGTTTCTGAGAGGAACTTCCACATACCTCCAGGAGGGGAAGCAGTAGGGGGAAGAACAGATCTGGTCCTCTTCGCCTCTCCCTCACTGCTCCTCCCTGGAGTTGTGCCCCATCTCTCTGTTGTCTTCTTGGGATTGTCTGCACTCCACAGTAAAGGTGTTTGTGGTGGTGGACCTCTGCAGTAAGTTGATCAACTGGGTCTGATTTTGCCAGGCCCATTGGGTCCTTGCCTCTTCTATTGAAACAGAGTATGATCCTCACTGCAGGTGGCCCTCCTGGCATGGTCTCAACCAGCAGAAATAAACCATGGTGGCCCCTTCACAATTCTGTCCCTGAAATGAAATGCCTCTTGCTATCACTGTGTGGAAGAAAGCACAAAGGATCAAGTGATGTGGGGCAACCATTCTAGACAATATACAGATAAAAGGGGGTATTCTTTTTTTTTTTTTAGCCTAACATTGCACTCTTCCAATAACTAAATGTTTGTGCAGGTACCACAGTAGAATGCTGAGTGAAATAAGTCAAGCTGAGAAAGACAATTATCATATGGTTTCACTCTTACATGGAACATAAGGAATCGTGAAAGGACCACAGGGGAAGGGAGGGAAAACTGAATGAGGAGAAGTCAGAGAGGGAGACAAACCGTGAGAGACTCGGGACTCTGGGAAACAAAGGGGAGGGAGTGGGGAGATGGGATAGCTGGGTGATTGGTATTAAAGAGGCACGTGTTGGGGTGAGCACTGAGTGTTATACACAACTAATTAATTGTGGAACACTACATCAAAAACTACTGATGGACTATATGCTGGCTAACTGACCATAATTTAAAAAATGATTTAAGCAGTCTACTTTCTTTTTTTAAAGCTTCTAAGTGTGTTTTAAGTTGTTTCTACTATAAATTACATCATATTATAGCTTTGTAGATAGCTTCCTTTCCCTCCTGCATTTTGGATTATTACCTTAAGTTAGATTTCCAACAGGTGGGCCCAAGGTTCTCCCCCACACTTTATATTTATATTTATATTATATATAGACACTCCCAGGTTACTTTTAGCTGAGCTTCTGTGCTCCTTTGAACAGATACTGTACTGCAGAGTGGAGACAGCAAACAAAGACTTCCCTGGTTGCCTTGGTGGTTTTCCTGCCGCCTTCTGTTCTCAACATATTCTCTGACTTTCTTAACACATACTTGTGCAAATTTTCTCCCAGGTTACCACACTCATGGAATGGTGGTAACCCCTGTATGCTCCCACTCCACATTTGCAGTGAAAATATGGGGAGAGGAGTAAACTCAAGAATGAAGATTAGAGGACCACCTGGGATGTGCTCCACCTTCATGCTGATACCTCACTTTCTTCCTCAGAAGCTTCCAGAAGGAAACCACAATCCTCATTTTACATATAAAGAAGCTAAGAGTGGGAGACCATTGGGCTGTGAGGCTGATTGCATTCTAGAATTAAACAGCAGTGATACTGACAATTTCCATCACTCCCATACTTTCTTCCTCCCAGATTCCCCTCCTTCTAGGGGGCTCTCTTCTGACATGCCAAAGAATGCATCCATTCATAACAGGCTTCCTGCCCCCTAATCTGGCAAGACCACTTGCATCAGTTAGTTTTTATCCACAACAATGCTGCTTAACAAACAATGAAACAAGCCTCAGCTGTATTTAATGACAAGTGTTTATTGCTCATACATCCGTGGTGGGCAGCTAGGCAGCCCTGTTGATCTTGGATGGGCTCACCTGCACATTGAGCTCATGGAGTTGGCTGGCAGATCTAGGTTGGTCTTGGCTAGGATGAGTGAAGTAACTTTCTTCTCCTCCAGTTGACTATCTGGGGCATATTTTCATGGTATTAGAGAGTTACAAGAATGAGCATGTGCCTCAGGTCTCTACTTGCTCCATGAAACACTGGGACCATGAATGCAAGGAATCTATTGCATCTTTGTTTGCAGGGAGTTTCTGGAACTTTTATAACGACTTGTTTGCAGGTAGAGAGTTTCTGGAACTTTTATAACTCCCTCCCAACATCTGGGGATCTGTTCACTCCCTTGGGCCCTGGGTAATTCATTTAAGGTGAGCCTCCAAAATCTTTCTTTTTGGAAGAGTTAACCTTCAGAACTATTAAGGCTTGGTTTTGACCCAACACACACTAGAACGCAAGGGCTCTAATATTTGCCAATTTTAAGATAATGAAGTTAAAAGTTTGGACTGTGTAATCTCTTGGGCCTGCATTTGAAGTCTAGCCTCCGGTTAACTACTTGGGCGACCACTGTCACATCACCTCCCTTCTCTGAGCTTCAGTTTCTCAAACAAAAGTGATAATAACTCTCATGCATAATCTTCATGAGACTAATTGAGGATGAAGTATACAAAGGAACAGGCATAAAAAGACACCCGATAACTGGGAGCTATCAAATCAGTCTCTACCCTTATAGTTGTGCCAGCAACCCAACTGAAATTAGCTGATGCCTAAAAGGGTGAAGCTGGAGGGGGCGGCGGTGGACACTAATGAATCACACAACTGTCATTCCAAGAACACAAACAATTTCATCAGAATTATATATTTTCTCATTTCTTGGCCATAATTTTCCCTGCTTGGTTTCATCCTTCAAATAGTTTTCTGCCACCTGGGGGCACAAGATGTGAGATTCTCTAAATCAGTCATGACCATGGCTGAGAAAATGAAACATCTCCTTGACCAGACAAGAGTCAAGGAGGTTTCCTTTCTTTTAATGGTGTGCGTGCGTGTGTGCATATGTATGTGAGTGTGTGTGTGTGTGTGTGTGTGTGTGTGAGTGATTGGCAGCCCAATGGGTAATGCATGGAATGGGAGCTAGATGGATGTCCCTTTATCTAAAGATTCATCTAAAGAAAAGATGTTGACAGACATAAGCAACATGGCCATTATATTATTACTCTGCTCACCATAGGATGAAAAGGGGAACGTTTCATAATGATGGTATTTTCAATGTACAGCATGTAAGTAAAGAAATCACTTACAGAAATGATCACTGCTACCACTATAATTCAAATATATATGTATATACACACACATACCCACCACACTTGGGCATGCCATATGTCATGAAGGAGAGCCAGTGCAGGTAGAAATTATACAACTACAATATAATGATAAAATGGTCATCTTATTTCAATATAGTTTTCAGTTAAAAAATTTAATAGACTTTATTTCTTAGGGAAGTTCTAGATATGCAGACAGTTTAGGTAGAAAATACAGAACGTCCCTTATACACCCTGTATTTGTCTGTTTAAGCCACCATTAAAAAAAACAACAACACAAGCTGGGTGGCTTAGATGATAGAAATGTATTTGCTCACAGTTCTAGAAGGTAGACGTTCAAGCTCAAGGTGTTGACAAATTGGTTTCCTGGTAAGAGTCTTTTCCTGGCTTATAGATGGCCACCTTCATTAATTGAAGCCCATAGTTTATATTAGGGTTCATTCTGTATTGTACGTTCTCTGGTTTTTGACAAATGCAATAATGATGTGTGTCCCCCACTACATTTCATACAAAATAGTTTCACCAAAAAAAAAAAAAAAATAGTTTCACCACCCTAAAAATGTCCTGTATTCCACCTTCTCATTCCCCTCCCCCTGAACCCCTGGAAACCACTTACCTCTTTTTACTGTCTCTATAGTTTTGCCTGTTCCAGAATATTATATAGCTGGAATCAGATAAGATGTAGCCTCTTCAGATGGGCTGCTTTCACTTAGCAATACAGACATAAAGTGTCCTGGGGGGGCCGGCTTGATAGCTCTTCTTTTTTTTTTTTTTTTTTAAGATTTATTTATTTATTTATTTGACAGACAGAGATCACAAGTAGGCAGAGAATCAGGCAGGGAGAGAGGAAGGGAAGCAGGCTCCCTGCTGAGCAGAGAGCTCCATGCCCAGGACCCTGGGATCATGACCTGAGCCAAAGGCAGAGGCTTTAACGCACTGAGCCACCCAGGCACCCTTGATAGCTCTTTTTTCAAATCACTGAATAATATTCCATTGTGTACATTACCACAGCTCATTTATCCATTCCTCGACTGAAGGTTATATTGCCTGCTTCCAATTTGCGGCAATTATGAATAAAGCTGTTATAAATATTCATGCTAGGGTTTTGTGTGTATATGTTTTCAACTCATTTGAGTAAATACCCAGGAGCATGATTACTGGATTATATGGTAAATCTATTACAACTTTATAAAAAAAATTACCAATCTTTTGGCACCTAAGTGGCTCAGTGGGTTAAGCCTCTGCCTTAGGCTCGGGTCATGATCCCAGGGTCCTGGAATCGAGCCCCACATCAGGCTCTCTGCTCATCAGGAAGTTTGCTTCCTCCTCTCTCTCTGCCTGCTTCTCTGCCTACTTGTGATCTCTGTCTGTCAAATAACTAAAATCTTTAGGAAAAAAGAAGCCTTTAAAAAAAAATTACCAATCTGTCCAAAAGAAAGTTGCCAAACTGTCTTCCAAAGTAGCGGTACAATTTTGCATTCCCACCAGCAATAAATGAGAGTTCCTCCTGTTCTGCATCCTCTTTAGCATTTGGTGTTGTCCGTGTTTTGGACTTTAGCCATTCTAATAATCAGGCAGTGGTATTTCTCTGTTGTTTTAATTTAAGATTCCCTAATGACAATGATAAGGTGGCGAGCATATTTTCATATGCTCACTTGCCATCTGTGTGTGTTCTTGGGTGAGAACAATTTTTTAAAACTTTTTAAATAACAGTGGGATGGTAGATCCACCCCTATTCTGCCACTCACCACAAACAGATAAGATACCACCCTCGAGAGAGGAGCTCTTGCTCACTGGGCTGCAGACACAGAGGGCAGATTCTGTGAAGAATTAACAACACTGAAATCTCCAGAACAAAGGCTCTAATTAAGGTATGTATTCATTAGCATCCTTGGGGAAGAAGGATAGAAGTAAGCAGGAACACTTTTACGTCCTTGGGAAAAAAGCAAAGGGAAGGCAAATATTTCAGAAGCCTGGTAGAAGAGGTGAATACATACAGATATTTTTAAATCTTTGCTTGTCCTGAGTGCACAAACCTGCAGATATCTTAGTGGCCAGTCCTGGATCTGACTGAGGAAAGCAAGCCATGCCATTTTCTCTGCAGGACGCTAGGAGGGAGTGAAAGCTCCTACAAGAGTGCAAAGTTTGTTAAGAAAATACCTCTTATCATCAGGCATCTGAGAGGAGTCTGTCCTTAGGCTGGTTACAAGGCTTCTATCAGACAAACCGTTACACAGCTACAAGGTAGTTGAGAACTTGAAAGTCAGGTGGCTCAACTTCTAAAAGATTGGTTTGCTTTTGCTCTCCCCACAAAAGCAGCTAAATATGGAAGAGGAAAAAGGGTTCAGAGCAGAAGTAGTTTCAAGTCCTGGCTCTACAGCCTCCCTCTCTGTAACTTTAGTCAATGGACTTACAGTCTCTGGGATTCAGATTCAACCCTAATTCCAGAAACAGAAAGGAAGTAGGAGGACCTGCTTCCCAGGGATTCAAGAGAAATGAATGAAAGAATGCATCTAAAACACCTTGTCTGCTGTAATAAATGATGGACATCCTTAATACTTCACCTAGACTTTACTGATGAGAGAGCATGAAGGAAGAATGGGTTAGGAGTCAGCAGAAAGGATCTGGGGAACGAATGAGTTGAGGACCACCCCTTATTCTAGGATATTAGGAGAGCAGAACAGAAGGAAGGCAAACTGAAAATTATTTTTTTAAACAACTGTCAGACAAGTAGGAAGGAAGATGTAGGAGGAGAGACTATTATTTTGAGAGATTCTAGCCACAAAAAAAAAAAAAAAGACCCACGTCCATACTTCAGAAACTATGTTTTTAAACCCATTTTGGGTACAAACTTAAATAAAATTAATAACTTTAAAAATGGCTAACTTGCTAGGCATTTCCAATTATACAAAGAAAGATGGCCTAGTGGACTAGGGCGTCTGAACGTTCAGCAACCAAACACATTGGAAAAATAGTGCCCAAATTGGAAGTGTCTTGAATGTAAGTATCAATCTGAGAATTATCATGTTGTAATTGTTGTGTCTTCCTTCACATAGAGCATATGTTTCCTTTTTAATCGTGTCCTCATTGATGACCTTCAACAAAGTTTTATAATATTTCACATAACCGAACCGCAGTTTCTATCACGTTTGTCCTTAGAAATCTTAGCAGTTTTTGTTGCTAGGATGATTGGGATCCTTTATTTCTATTGCATTTTTAAAGTAATTATTTATGGTGCTTATAAAAGCAGTGAAAAGAATAATCTGAACTCTTTAGAAGAGCGTGGCTGTATTTTTAAAACAATAGTGTGGGGAGAAGAAAAGCAAGATACAAAAAGAGAGATGTGACAACCATTTGTGTGGGTCAAAAGTGAGCACAAAACAATATTATAAATTATTTAAGAGTACAGTTAAGTACGTAAAAGTACAGGGGGAAGCTGGAATGAACCATATCCAACTGGTTTCAGTAGTTGCTTCTGGGGCCTGGGGATCAGTTGGGTAGTTAAAGAGAACCTTGGCTTCATCTGTATTGCATTAGAAAGGCAGGAAGACAGTGGAAGAAAGAAAAAAGAACCAAAAGCAAATCTGACAATATGTTAGCAATTGCTAATTCTGGGTGGCAGAACTATAGTTATTTTAATTGTCTTCAAAAATTTTGGCTTTTCTTGTTCCACCCAGTCCCCCCGAATTGGTGAGCTGGGGCAGTTTCAATTTTTATGAGACTGACGCGCTGCCTACTACGCTAGGGAGACACCTCAGTTTTCAATTTTTAAAACATGTTAATAGACCTCACTGTTTAGAGAAGCTTTAGGTTTACCGGAAATTTGGATGGAAATTACAGACAGTTCCCATATATGTTCCTCCCCCTACCCTGGACTCCTTGATCTGTTTCCACTGCTGTAACAATATACCATATGCCTGGTGGCTCAAATGGCAGAAATGTACTTTCTCACAGTTCTGGAGGCTAGAAGTCTAAGGTCAAGGTGCTGACGTATTGGGTTCCTGATAAGTGCTCCTTCCTGGCTTGCAGACAGTCACTTTCTCAATTTGTACCCCTATGACTCTCTCTCTCTGGGCATGTATTAAGAGAGAGGTGGGTCTTTGGTATGTCTTCCTCTTCTCAAAAGAACACCAGTCCAATCAGATCAAAACCTCACCCTTACAACATCATTTATCCTCAATTATCTCCTCAAGCCCTATCTCCAAATATCATCACAGTAAGAATTAGAGCTTCAATCTATGGGCTTCAATCAATTCAGTCTTTAACATCCCGACCTAACATCCTGACATCTGGCTTCCCAAAATTCATGTCTTCAAAGTATAACGTATATGCATGCACTCCATTTCAACAGCTCCCAAAGTCTTAACCCATTCCAGCACCAATTCTAGATCCAAAATCTTACCTGGGTATTAGTGAGATCTGAGATATGATTCATCCTGAGGCTGAACTCCTCTCCAGCTGTAAGCCTGTGAAACCAGACAAATTATGCATTCGAAAATACAGCGGTGGGACAGGCATAGGACAGACATTCCTATTCCGCAGGGAACAAACGAGAAAGAACAGAAGGGTCGTGGGTCCCAGGCAAGCCTCAAAGCTAACAGGGCAAATTCAATTAGGTTGTCAAGGATAATCTTTTTTGCCCAGGTGCTCTGCCCTCTGGGCCCACTAGGTGGCAGCATCACCTTAGAGCCCCAGGCGGGAGCCCCGCCCGCACGGCCCGGAGCGGCTGAGCCTCCTGCGGGAAGGAGAGGGAACAGGCTTGCCCATTGCACCTATGCGGAGAGTGCCTTCTGTAATGTATTCTGTCATTCCTTCGTTTTCTTGAAGGATAAGACGTACTCGCAGGCAAATAGCTCTACTGTCCCATCTTGTAGAATCCTAGAAGTTCAAACGCGTTGGTTTATTTTGTCCTGTCTCTGCAGCTTCAGGCCAAACCGGCAGCCGTTTCTGTTGAAACGGCTCCGTGGGTGGGGCGCCTGGGTGGCTCAGTGGGTTAAAGCCTCCGCCTTCCGCCCGCTCGGGTCTGGCCCCATCTTGGGCGTACTCTCCAGAAACGCTTCCTCATTTCTGTGATTCGGACAGGTTTCCCAATCTTCGTGTTCTGATTCCTCTTTGTGTAACTCCTTCAACTTACCTCTCTCCTCTAGCACTTTACAGTTATTGGCGCAGAGAAGCCTCTTAACACTTGGCTTAGGAATACCCCAGCCAAATGTCCAATCTTCCGCAAAACGCTAGCAACAATTCAGCCAAGTTCTCTGCCGCTTAGAGCAGGAATCTAATTCCTCCACTTCTCATAACATGTTCCTCATTTCTGCCGGAGACCTCGCCTTTAACATCCGTATTTCCGCTCCCGTTCGGTCCACGGTGATACCTGTATTCTCCCAGACCACGGAAGCTCTCTTTCCAGCCCTCTCTTCGTCCCAAACCCTCAGCATAATCACTTTCACCGTCCAGATCGCCACCAACAGTGTCTTCAAGGCAACCTCGGGTTTTTCTAGCGGGTGGAAAGGATTCTCCACCCATTCCCATTTCCAAAGCCACTTAGGTATTTGCTGTAACGGCATCCACTCATCAGTATCAGGCTGCCATAAGGAAAAGCCAGAAAAAGGAAATTAATTTTGTCACGGTCCTGAAAGCTAGAGGTCCAAGATCAGGGTGCCAACAGGGCCGGTGGTGAGACCTCTCTTCCTGGCTTGCAGCCATCCATCTTCTTGCTGGGTCCTCCTTGGTCTTTTCCCTGTACATGCAGAGAGAGAAAGAGAGAGAGAGAGAGAGCGAGCTTGCAAGCTTGGGTGACTCTTCTTCTTAAAAGGACGCCAGGCCTAAGGATTGGAACCCCACCCTTATGATATATTTAACTATACTTACCTCTTTACTGGCTCATCTCCAAATATGGTGACATAGGTGGTGTCTTGGTCAGTTTGGGCTGCTATAACAGAATAACAGAGACTGGATGGTTTATAAACAACTGGAATTTAATTCTCACTATTCTAGAGTCTGGGAGGTCCAAAATCAGGGTACCAGCAGGCTCTGGTGAGAACCCTGTTCCAGGTTGCAGAGAGCCGACTTCTCCTTATAACCTCACATGGCTGTGAGCAGAGAGAAGAAGCAAGCTCTCTTGTGATTCTTATACGGACACTCATTGTATTTATGAGGGCTCTACCCTCCTGTGACCTCATTTAACCCAATTACTTCCCAAAGAACCCACTGCTTAATACCATCACAAGGTGGGGTAAATTCATTTAAAATGAATTTTGGGAGAACACAAGTGTTCAGCCTATTACAGGGATTTAGAGCTTCAGCATATGAATGGGGGAGGCAGTTAGAATTCAATCTATATTTTTAAATAAAAATATTTTTAAGGAATGAATCTCTCTTAGGTGTCTCTCTGACCTGGTCCTCCTGCTTTGATGGATTATACGCTGGAGCCCAATGTGACGACGGTAACCGACTACTACTATCCTGATACCATGTCAAGCCCCTGTGATGGGGAACTTATCCAAAGAGACAGCAAGTTGCTTCTTGCTGTCTTTTACTGTGTCTTGTTTGTATTTGGTCTTCTGGGAAACATCCTGGTCATCCTTGTCCTTGTAGCCTGCAAGAAGCTGAGGAGCATCACCGACGTATACCTCTTGAACCTGGTCCTTTCTGACTTGCTTTTTGTCTTCTCCTTCCCCTTCCAGACCCACTATCAGCTGGACCAGTGGGTGTTTGGAACTGTAATGTGCAAGGTGGTCTCTGGTTTTTATTACATTGGCTTCTTCAGCAGCATGTTTTTTATAACCCTCATGAGTGTGGACAGGTACCTGGCAATTGTCCATGCGGTCTATGCCATGAAAGTGAGGACAGCCAGGATGGGCACAGCCCTGAGTCTGGCTGTGTGGCTGATTGCTATCATGGCCACCAGCCCATTACTAGTGGTGTATCAAGTGGCCTCTGAAGATGGCATTCTACAGTGTTATTCATCTTACAATCAACAGACTCTGAAGTGGAAGATCTTCATCCACTTTGAAATGAATATCTTAGGTCTGTTGATCCCATTCACCATCCTTATGTTCTGCTACATTAGCATTCTGCACCAGCTGAAGAGCTGCCAAAATCACAACAAGACCAAGGCCATCAAATTGGTGCTCATTGTGGTGATCGCATCTTTACTCTTCTGGGTCCCATTCAATGTGGTCCTCTTCCTCACTTCTCTGCTCAACATGAACATCTTGGATGGATGTGTCCTGAGCCAGCGACTGATTTATGCCACTCATGTCACAGAAACCATTTCCTTCACTCACTGCTGTGTGAACCCTGTGATCTATGCTTTCATGGGTGAGAAATTCAAGAAACACCTCTCAGAAATATTCCAAAAGATTTCCAATTATGGCCTCCTCTTTGTAGGAAGACAAATACCTAGGGAGGGCTGGGAAAAACCTCCCTCCTCCTGTCAGCACCCCTCCCGCTCCTCCAGCACAGACTACATTTTGTGACGGGGGCGGGGGGGGTTCTTTTAGGAGACAAAAATGATTTACACTGGAGTCTGAGGCTACTTGAAGGAATACTCTTAGAAATGTTGTTACAGACACAAGGCATATTTCATGATGGTTAATGAATTCCTGTTATTGCAAATTAACTTTCTCAGCTCTCAAAGATTTTGTTACTATTTTCTGGAAATAGTCTATCTATCTCACTATTTAGTATAACGTTAGATTTGGGATTTGTTTCTTAGTTTTGTAGTACCTTTATCACATCTCAAATGCTTTTTCACATCTATTAAGGTGATCATATAGCTTTCTTTCCTCTATCATTCTGTTAATTTGGTGAACTACATTGTCTGATTTTCTTATTTTAAATCAACTTGTATTTTCCCTGGAAAAAATGACCCCTTGTTCATGATCATTTTAATAAATAATTGGATTCTTGGAAAATTCTTATCTGTGTTCATGAGAAATATTACCCTGTAATTTTCCTTTTAAAAGATGGTCAAACATGGCAGGGTATCCACTATCACCACCTATGTTCAACGTAGTACTAGAAGTCCTAGCCTCAGCAATCAGATAAAAAAGAGAAATAAAAGGCATCCGAGGGATGCCTGGGTGGCTCAGTTGGTTGGACGACTGCCTTCGGCTCAGGTCATGATCCTGGAGTCCTGGGATCGAGTCCCGCATCAGGCTCCCAGCTCCACGGGGAGTCTGCTTCTCCCTCTGACCTTCTCCTCGCTCATGCTCTCTCTCACTGCCTCTGTCTCAAATAAGTAAAATCTTAAAAAAAAGAAAGACATCCAAAATTGGCAAAGAAGTCAAGCTCTCATTCTCTGCAGTTGACATGGATACTCTATATGGAAAATCCAACAGACTCCACCCCAAAATTACTAGAACTCATACAGGGATTCAGCAATTTGGCAGGATATAAAATCAATGCCCAGAAATTAGTTGCATTTCTATATACTAACAATGAGACAGAAGAAAGAGAAATTAAGGAGTAGATCTCATTTACAGCTGCACCAAAAACCATAAGAGACCTAGGAATAAACCTAACCAAAGACATAAAGGATTTGTACTGTAAAAACTATAGAACACTTACAAAAGAAATTGAGGAAGACACAAAGAGATGGAGAAACATTCCATGCTCATGGATTGGAAGAACAAATATTGTTAAAATGTCTATGCTACCTAGAGCAATCTATACATCCAATGCAATCCCTATCAAAATACCATCAACTAAATAAATAATCCTAAAATCCATATGGAACCAGAAAATACTCTGAATAACCAAAGGAATGTAGAAAAAAGAAAGATGAAACTGGTGGCATCACAGTTCTGGACTTTAAGCTCCATTACAAAGCTGTATTCATCAAGACAGCATGGTACTGGCACAAAAACAAACACATAGATCAATGGAACAGAATAGAGAGCCCAGAAATGGACTTCCAACTCTATGGTCAACTAATGTGTGGCAAAACAGGAAAGAATATCTAATGGAAAAAAGACTATCTCTTCAACAAATGGTGTTGGGAAAATTGGACAGCCACATGCAGAAGAATGAAACTGGACCATTTCCTTACACCACACACAAAATGGATGAAATACCTCAATGTAAGGCAGGAATCTATCCTAGAAGAGAACACAGGCAGCAACCTCTGTGACTCGGCAGCAGCAACTTCTTGCTAGACCCATCTATCTCCAAAGGCAAGGAAAACAAAGGCAAAAATGAATTATTGGGACTTCATCAAGATAAAAAGCTTTTGCACAGCAAAGGAAACAGTCGGGGCGAAAAAAAGACAACCAACAGAATGGGAGAAGATATCACAATTGTCTTATCAGATAAAGGGCTAGTATCCAAAATCTGTAAGAAACTTATCAAACTCAACACCCAAAGAAGAGCTAACCTAGTCAAGAAATGGGCAGAAGACATGAACAGACAATTCTCCAAAGAAGACATCCAAATAGCCAATAGACACATGCAAAAATGTTCAATATCACTTGGCATCTGGGAAATACAAATCCAAACCACAATGAGATACCACCTCACATCAGTCAGAGTGACTAAAATGAACAAGTCAGGAAACGACATATGTTGGTAAGGTTGCAGAGAAAGGGGAACACTCTTACACTGTTGGTGGGAATGCAAGCTGGTGCAGCCATTCTGGAAAACAGTGTGGAGGTTCCTCAAAAAGTTGAAAACAGAGCTACTTTACAACCCATCAATCGCACTACTAGGTATTTACCCTAAAGATACAAATGTAGTGATCCAAAGGGACACATGCAGCTGAATGTTTATAGCAGCAGTGTCCACAATAGTCAAACTATGGAAAGAGCCCAGATGTCCATCGATAGATGAACGGATAAAGAAGATGTGATATATATATATATATATATATATATATATATATATATATATACTCAGCAGTTAAGAAAACCAAAAATACAAAAATGAAATCTGGCCATTTGCAATGACCTGGATGGAACTAGAAAATATTATGCTAAGTTAGATAAGTCAATCAGAGAAAGACAATTATCATATGATCTCACTCATACATGAAATTTTAGAAACAAAACAAAAGATCGGGGTGCCTGGGTGGCTCAGTGGGTTGGGCCGCTGCCTTTGGCTCAGGTCATGATCTCAGGGTCCTGAGATCGAGCCCCACATCGGGCTCTCTGCTCAGCGGGGAGCCTGCTTCCTCCTCTCTCTGTGCCTGCCTCTCTGCCTGCTTGTCATCTCTCTCTGTCAAATAAATAAATGAAATCTTAAAACAAAACAAAACAACAACAACAACAAAAGATCATAAGGAAGAGAGGAAAAAATAAAATAAGATGAATTCAGAGGGAGAAAAACCGTAAGAGACTCTTAATCATAGGAAACAGAGGGTTGCTGGAGGGGAGGAAGGTGAGGGGCTGGGGTCACTGGGTGATGGACATTAAGGAGGACACATTATGTAATGAGTGCTGGGTGTTATATAAGACTGATGAATCACTGACTTCTACCTCTGAAACTAATAATACATTAAATGTTAATTAATTGGGGATGCCTGGATGGTTCAGTCAGTTAAGGGTCTGCCTTCAGCTCACATCATGATCCCAGAGTCCTAGGATTGAGTCCCACATCAGCCTTCTTGCTCAGGAGGGAGCCCGCTTCTCCCTCTGCTTGCAGCTGCCCTTACTTGTGTTCTCTCTCTCTGATAAATAAATAAGTAAAATCTTTTTTAAAAATGTTAATTAATTGAGTTTAAGTAAAAAGAAAAAATTTTTTAAAAAAATAAAATGATCTGGTCAGATCTGCAACAACGTGGAGGACCTAGATGTACTATGCTAAGTGAAATAAGTCATAGATAGAAAAACAGATACCATGTGATTTCACTTGTATATGGATTTTTTTTAAATAATGAATAAATGAATAAATAAAGATTTTATTCATTTATTTGAGAGAGAGCACGAGAGGGAAGGTCAGAGGGAGAAGCAGACTTCCATGGAGCTGGGAGCCTGATGCGGGACTCGATCCTGGGACTCTGGGATCATCACCTGAGCCAAAGGCAGTTAACTGAGCCACCCAGTTGCCCCTTGTATATGGAATTTAAGAAAGAGAACAAATGAACCAAAAAGAGAGAGAGAGGAGAGAGAGAAATCCAGACTCTTAAATACAGAAAATGAACTAGTGGTTGACAGAGGGGAAGTGGAGGGGGGGATGTATGAAATAGAGAATTAAGAGGTACAAATTTTCAGTGTTAAAATAATAAAATAAACCAGTCCTGGAGATGAAAAGCACAGCATAGGAAATACAGTCAGTATTGTCTGGTGACTTACTGTGTATGGGCACTGAGATGAACACTGAGAAATGTACAAAATTGTTGAACCACTATATTATATACCTGAAACTATTATATGTTAATTATACTTTAATTTTTAAAAATGTCCTGGTCAGATGTGATCTCCAAGAATGTGTTTGAAAGTATTCCTTTTGCCACTACTCTGAAAGACTTTGTGCAAAATATTGCGTGTTACTTCCCCCCTAAAGGTTTAGTAAAATCCATTAGTACACTTGATCTTAGCCAAAAGGCCGAGAAGCGATAGTAGTAAAATCCATTAGTGAAGTCATCTGGGATTTCTCCATAGCAAGATTTCCAATTATGCATTCAGTTCCTTTGGCAGATAAAGATTATTCAGACTTTCGGTCTTTGCTTGTCTCAGTTTTGGAAAGTTGTGATTTTTTATTTATTTATTTTTTAAAAAATATTTTTTTTTAGGCAGAGAGAGAGGAGAAGCAAACTTCTGCTGAGCAGAGAGCCTGATGTGGGGCTCGATCCCTGGACTCTGGGATCATGACCTGAGCCGAAGGCAGAGGCTTTAACCCACTGAGCCACCCAGGTGCTCCAGAAAGTTGTGATTTTAAAGGAATTTTCCCAGTTTAAGTTGTCAAGTTAGCAAAAGTTTCCTTCTAATATCTTCTTATATTATTTTTATGAAAATATGAAGTAATGTCCTTTTTCATTCTTTTTAAAATTTCTGTCATTCATTTTTTTAAAAATTTCTTTTCAGCGTAACAGAATTCATTGTTTTTGCACCACACCCAGTGCTCCATGCAATCCGTGCCCTCTATAATACCCACCACCTGGCTCCCTCAACCTCCCCCCCCCCCCCGCTTCAAAACCCTCAGATTGTTTTTCATAGTCCATAGTCTCTCATGGTTCATCTCCCCTTCCAATTTCCCTCAACTCCCTTCTCCTCTCCATCTCCCCATGTCCTCCATGTTATTTGTTATGCTCCACAAATAAATGAAACCATATGAAATTGACTCTCTCTGCTTGACTTATTTCACTCAGGATAATTTCATTCATAATTCACACCAAGTCATTGGTGCTTTGTATTTTCTCTTTTGTTCCTGATCAGTCTTATGAGGTTTATTAATTTTATTAATCTTTAAAAAAAAAAAAACATGCTTTCGGATTTGTTAATTTTTTGTTTCTGCCTTTACACTGATTTCTGCTTTTATCTTTATCTTTTAAAAAAAGATATATTTATTAGAGAGATAGAAGAAACATAATGTGTATAAAATCTAAAAATCACGTTTAGATAGAATATTCTGTCAGATCCCATTATATAGTATGCAAAAGGATGATTTCTGACTTCAGGACAATTTTTTTCTTTTCTTTTCCAAATTAACAACATAATTTCAACAACAGATGATACATTCTGCAAAACTGACACACATTATATTGACCATATAGCCTACTCATTTTAGGAAAGCATCCCAACAACTTTATTTTTAAATATTTATTTATTTATTTATTTATTTATTTATTTTTTAAAGATTTTATTTATTTATTTGACAGAGAGAAATTACAAGTACACTGAGAGGCAGGCAGAGAGAGAGAGAAGAGAAGCAGGCTCCCTGCTGAGCAGAGAGCCCGATGCGGGACTCGATCCCAGGACCCTGAGATCATGACCTGAGCCGAAGGCAGCGGCCTGAGCCACCCAGGCGCCCTATTTTAAAATATTTAAATATGTGCCTAGGACATTCACACACTACTCCTCCACAAAGTGTAAATCTTGAAAACCACGATAAGTTTGCTTCTTTCTCCTGCTTTAGACACAAATTTACTCTATTCTGAATATCCCATGGGCTCCATTTTTATGTTGGATCACTAATAATGAAAGACAAACTCCTCATTCTGAATGTCCAGACACTGAAATTCTCATTGAAATGTAACCATGTAGCAATTTCCTGATAATCTGTGTCTTCACAGAACTTTATACTGTCATCTCCTTTCTTTGTAGATCGTCTTTTCTTGGAGTGATTTCTTACACTGATGCCAGTAAGTGTGATACGTGCTTAACTAATAGTTGTTGAATGAATAAAGGAATGGGCACCTGGAACAAGATAGGGCTAAGAACTAGGGTGAGGTAGGTATGCAGGACTTCTACCTGGCTCTCAGGCTAAGGCAAGCCACACCAGAGAGATGCTCTGGGGGCACAGAGCGTCTTTGAGGAAAATGCCCACACATAAGCAAAGTTTTGCCAACAGTTCTGCATTACTCAGAGCCCCCCTCCAGCTCAGGTTATGCATTCCTGATACAGGGGTTCAAACTTACCAGGGTCAGCTTTAGCAATTCTAGCAAGGTCTGCCTCTTTAAGAAACTGCACAGAGCACCAACAACCTGAAAGTCGTATCTATGACCCATCCACAGTCTTCTCCATGAGTTCTTTATAAACTCCACCATTGTGGGGCTCCAGGCAGCCCTGGGATGGGGAATAATCCTTACACTAGACTGGAAGAGGCTGCTGGGAACCTGAAAAGCCCAAAGAGGTGGCAGACTGTTAGGGCCGATTTAATGTTAAAACCTGTTTAACTATTAGGGCCTGCTTAGCCAGAGCAACTCCATATTGCCTAGATAGCCATATTGTTGTTTACATCCACGGACTTCATTCCGGGAATAAAGGCCCCCGTAGTTCCTGGTATGGTTCCGGGTATCGATTCTGGGAGTAAACGCCTTAACAATAGAAGCCACGTACCTTGGGTCTGCAGTTATGCCTTATAAAACCAGCCTGTGAGTTCGGGAGGGGGTTCCTTTCTTCGGAGGCAGCCCTGGCCTGTCAGTCTGACTTCTAATGCTTGGCATAGAATAAAGCTCTACAGGGTGCCTGGGTGGCTCAGTGGATTAAGCCACAGCCTTTGGCTCAGGTCATGATCTCAGGGTCCTGGGATCGAGTCCCGCATCGGGCTCTCTGCTCAGCAGGGAGCCTGCTTCCTCCTCTCTCTCTGCCTGCCTCTCTGCCTACTTGTGATCTTTCTCTGTCAAATAAATAAAATCTTAAAAAAAAAAAAAAAAAAAAGCTCTACATAACTTTCACTTGGTCTCAGTCTCGTTCCCCTGGCCGGTCAGTCTAACTTCTAATGCTTGGCATAGAATAAGGCTTTATGTAACTTTTAATTTGTCTCAGTCTCATTCCTTTGATAACAGACCCCAACACAGGCTATGCCTGATACCGTTCTGATTTGACTCATTAATTCATGTATGTATTTAATACATAGGTCTGTTTTCCCCAGGCAGAGCAAGTATCAATGTCCAGAGGTGAGAGAGAGCATGTTAGGTTCCCAGAACTCCAAAAGCAGAAGTGTTGAGAGGTAGGGAATGGAGGACAAAGAGCAGGTCAGAGAGAAAGCCTGGAGCCTGAGCTGCCATGTTAAAGATTTCTGGCCTTATCCAGAAGAAGTATACATAGAAGAACAAAATGGTCAGATTTGCATGTTGGAAGGATTCCCACTTGCACATGAGGACTTGTAGTCTGGTAAGCCTCAGTGACCCAGTGGTCACAATTCCAAGACACAGTCTTTTCCCTGCCACTTCCCTGAGGTGGTTCACCTTGGTTGGCCATCGGGCTTATTATGCCTCCTTACATCCATGCTTTTACAACAGGAGGCTCACCCAGGAGAGGACCAGACACAGGTGGCCAGCTCTCCTCCCAGTAATTCTGGACAATCCATCACAAAGCAACCCCTTCTTGTTCCTTCTAACTGGTTATTATTCGTATTTGCCAGTGCCAATTAGTCCTTCCTGTTCTTGGACAGTTCCTACTTTTTTTCTGGCTTGTTTATTGGCTTACTCAGTTTCCTGTATATGCCCTTTCTTACCTACACAGATGGAAAGAAATATAGATTCTCATTTATAGGAAATTACAAAAAGTAATGATCCCAATCTTCACTGTTTCCTGTTGGGTTCTCTTTTGCCAGCAAGTAGCTGGTAGAGCAGCATTTGAATTCGGTCTCCATAATTTCTTCCCATTAGTACACTGTACT